>NC_087448.1:38678928-39316071 GCF_036321535.1 Camelus dromedarius
AAAGACTGAGAACCCAGAGTAAAAGTTTCTCCTGCAACCCGTTCCCTTTTAGGTAGATGAACGAAAGTCTCTCCACATGCTCATTTCGGAGAGAGAAGTGTGTGTGAAAGCCGTCCTTCACCTAGCTTGTTGGGAACACAAAGTTTCTTTTAGGTTGCAAACTACACTCCATACATATATATGGGGAGGCACAAGCTCCAACTCGGTTTTACGGTGAAAACTGCAGGAAATTCATACAGGCACAAGGAAACACACTGAGAACCCAGAGTAAAAATTTTTTCCTGCAACCCGTTCCTTTGTGCTAGATGAACGAACGTCTCTCCACATGCTCAGTTCTGAGAGATAAGTGTGTGTGAAAGCCGTCCTTCACCTAGCTTGTTAGGAACACAAAGTTTCTATTCAGTTGCAAACTACAAACCATACATATATATGGGGAGGCACAAGCTCCAACTCTATTTTTCAGTGAAAACTGCAGGAACTTCCAAACTGCACTAGGAAACAGACTGAGAAACCAGAGTAAAAGTTTTTCCTGCAAACACATCCATTTGTGCTAGATGAGCGAACGTCTCTCCACATGCTCAGTTCTGAGAGATAAGTGTGTGTGAAAGCCGTCCTTCACTTAGCTTGTTGGGAACACAAATTTTCTTTTCAGTTGCAAACTACACTCCATACATATATAGGGGAGGCACAAGCTTCAACTCTGTTTTACAGTGAAAACTGCAGGAACTTCAATCCGGCACTAGGAAACAGACAGATAAACCAGAGTAAAAGTTTCTCCTGCAAGCCTTTGCTTTGTGCTAGGTGAACGAACGTCTCTCCACATGCTCAGTTCTGAGAGATAAGTGTGTGTGAAAGCGGTCCTTCACCTAGCTTGTTGGGAACACAAAGTTTCTTTTCAGTTGCAAACTACACCCCATACATATATATGGGGAGGCAGAAGTTCCAACTCGATTTTACAGTGAAAACTGCAGGAACTTCAAACCGGCACTAGTAAAAAGACTGAGAACCCAGAGTAAAAGTTTCTCCTGCAACCCGTTCCCTTTTAGGTAGATGAACGAAAGTCTCTCCACATGCTCATTTCGGAGAGAGAAGTGTGTGTGAAAGCCGTCCTTCACCTAGCTTGTTGGGAACACAAAGTTTCTTTTAGGTTGCAAACTACACTCCATACATATATATGGGGAGGCACAAGCTCCAACTCGTTTTTACAGTGAAAACTGCAGGAAATTCAAACAGGCACTAGGAAACACACTGAGAACCCAGAGTAAAATTTTTTCCTGCAACCCGTTCCTTTGTGCTAGATGAACGAACGTCTCTCCACATGCTCAGTTCTGAGAGATAAGTGTGTGTGAAAGCCGTCCTTCACCTAGCTTGTTGGGAACACAAAGTTTCTTTTGAGTTGCAAACTACACTCCATACATATATATGGGGAGGCACAAGCTCCAACTCGGTTTTACAGTGAAAACTGCAGGAACGTCAAACCGGCACTAGGAAAAAGTCTGAGAAACCAGAGTAAAAGTTTCTCCTTCAAGCCGTTCCCTTTGTGCTAGATGAACGAACGTCTCTCCACATGCTCAGTTCTGAGAGATAAGTGTGTGTGAAAGCCGTCCTTCACCTAGCTTGTTTGGAACACAAAGTTTCTTTTCACTTGCAAACTACACTCCATACATATATATGGGGAGGCAAAAGCTCCAACTCGGTTTTACAGTGAAAACTGCAGGAACGTCAAACCGGCACTACGAAACAGAGAAACCAGAGTAAAAGTTTCCCCTGCAACCCGTTCCCTTTTAGGTAGATGAACGAACGTCTCTCCACATGCTCATTTCGGAGAGAGAAGTGTGTGTGAAAGCCGTCCTTCACCTAGCTTGTTGGGAACACAAAGTTTCTTTTAGGTTGCAAACTACACTCCATACATATATATGGGGAGGCACAAGCTCCAACTCGGTTTTACAGTGAAAACTGCAGGAAATTCATACCGGCACTAGGAAACAGACTGAGAACCCAGAGTAAAATTTGCTCCTGCAACCCGTTCCTTTGTGCTAGATGAACGAACGTCTCTCCACATGCTCACTTCTGAGAGATAAGTGTGTGTGAAAGCCGTCCTTCACCTAGCTTGTTGGGAACACAAAGTTTCTTTTGAGTTGCAAACTACACTCCATATATATATATGGGGAGGCACAAGCTCCAACTCGGTTTTACAGTGAAAACTGCAGGAACTTCAAACCGGCACTAGGAAACAGACGGATAAACCAGACTAAAAGTTTCTCCTGCAACCCTTTCCATTTGTGCTAGATGAACGAACTTTTCTCCACATGCTCTGTTCTGAGAGATAAGTGTGTGTGAAAGCTGCCCCTAACCTATATTGTTGGGAACACAAAGTTTCTTTTCATTTGCAAAATACACTCATTACATATATATGGGGAGGCACAAGTTCCAACACGGTTTTACAGTTAAACCTGCAGGAATTTCAAACCGACACTAGGAAACAGACTGAGAAACCAAAGTAATAGTTTCTCCTGCAAACCGTTCCCTTTGTGTTAGATGAACGAACGTCTCTCCACATGCTCACTTCTGAGAGATAAGTGTGTGTGAAAGCAGTCCTTCACCTAGCTTGTTGGGAAAACAATGTTTCTTTTCAGTTGCATACTACACTCCATACATATATATGGGGAGGCACAAGCTCCAACTCGGTTTTACAGTGAAAACTGCAAGAACTTCAAACCGGCACTAGGAAACAGACTGATAAACCAGAGTAAAAGTTTCCCCTGCAACCCGTTCCGTTTGTGCTACATGAACGAATGTCTCTCCACATGCTCAGTTCTGAGAGATACTTGTGTGTGAAAGCCGTCCTTCACCTATCTTGTTTGGAACACAAAGTTTCTTTTCAGTTGCAAACTACACTCCATACATATATATGGGGAGGCACAAGCTCCAACTCGGTTTTACAGTGAAAACTGCAGGAACTTCAAACCGGCACTAGGAAACAGACTGAGAAAACAGAGTAAAAGTTTCTCCTGCAAACCGTTCCCTTTGTGCTAGATGAACGAACGTTTGTCCACATGCTCACTTCTGAGATATAAGTGTTTGTGAAAGCCGTCCTTCACTTAGCTTGTTGGGAACACAAAGTTTCTTTTCAGTTGCAAACTACACTCCATACATATATAGGGGCGGCACAAGCTCCTACTCTGTTTTACAGTGAAAACTGCAGGAACTTCAATCCAGCACTAGGAAACAGACTGAGAAACCAGAGTAATAATTTCTCCTACAACACTTTCCTTTGTGCTAGATGAACGAAAGTCTCTCCACATGCTCAGTTCTGAGAGATATTTGTGTGTGATAGCCGTCCTTCACCTAGATTGTTGGGAAAACAAAGTTTCTTTTCAGTTGCATACTACACTCCATACATATATATGGGGAGGCACAAGCTCCAACTCTATTTTTCAGTGAAAACTGCAGGAACTTCCAAACTGCACTAGAAACAGACTGAGAAACCAGAGTAAAAGTTTTTCCTGCAAACACATCCATTTGTGCTAGATGAACGAATGTCTCTCCACATGCTCAGTTCTGAGAGATAAGTGTGTGTGAAAGCCGTCCTTCACTTAGCTTGTTGGGAACACAAATTTTCTTTTCAGTTGCAAACTACACTCCATACATATATAGGGGAGGCACAAGCTCCAACTCTGTTTTACAGTGAAAACTGCAGGAACTTCAAACCGGCACTAGGAAACAGACTGAGAAACCAGATTAAAGTTTCTCCTGCAACCCTTTGCTTTGTGCTAGATGAACGAACGTCTCTCCACATGCTCAGTTCTGAGAGATAAGTGTGTGTGAAAGCCGTCCTTCACATAGCTTTTTGGGAACACAAAGTTTCTTTTCAGTTGCAAACTACACTCCATACATATATATGGGGATGCACAATCTCCAACTCGGTTTTACAGTGAATACTGCAGGAACGTCAAACCGGCACTAGGAAACAGTCTGAGAAACCAGAGTAAAAGTTTCTCCTTCAAGCCGTTCCCTTTGTGCTAGATGAACGAACGTCTCTCCACATGCTCAGTTCTGAGAGATAAGTGTGTGTGAAAGCCGTCCTTCACCTAGCTTGTTTGGAACACAAAGTTTCTTTTCACTTGCAAACTACACTCCATACATATATATGGGGAGACAAAAGCTCCAACTCGGTTTTACAGTGAAAACTGCAGGAACGTCAAACCGGCACTACGAAACAGAGAAACCAGAGTAAAAGTTTCCCCTGCAACCCGTTCCCTTTTAGGTAGATGAACGAACGTCTCTCCACATGCTCATTTCGGAGAGAGAAGTGTGTGTGAAAGCCGTCCTTCACCTAGCTTGTTGGGAACACAAAGTTTCTTTTAGGTTGCAAACTACACTTCATACATATATATGGGGAGGCACAAGCTCCAACTCGGTTTTACAGTGAAAACTGCAGGAAATTCATACCGGCACTAGGAAACAGACTGAGAACCCAGAGTAAAATTTGCTCCTGCAACCCGTTCCTTTGTGCTAGATGAACGAACGTCTCTCCACATGCTCACTTCTGAGAGATAAGTGTGTGTGAAAGCCGTCCTTCACCTAGCTTGTTGGGAACACAAAGTTTCTTTTGAGTTGCAAACTACACTCCATAAATATATATGGGGAGGCACAAGCTCCAAATCGGTTTTACAGTGAAAACTGCAGGAACTTCAAACCGGCACTAGGAAACAGACGGATAAACCAGACTAAAAGTTTCTCCTGCAACCCTTTCCATTTGTGCTAGATGAACGAAATTTTCTCCACATGCTCAGTTCTGAGAGATAAGTGTGTGTGAAAGCCGCCCCTAACCTATATTGTTGGGAACACAAAGTTTCTTTTCAGTTGCAAACTACACTCCATACATATATATGGGGAGGCACAAGCTCCAACTCGGTTTTACAGTGAAAACTGCAGGAACTTCAAACCGGCACTAGGAAACAGACTGAGAAACCAGAGTAAAAGTTTCTCTTGCAAACCGTTCCCTTTGTGCTAGATGAACGAACGTCTCGGCACATGCTCATTTCTGAGAGATAAGTGTGTGTGAAAGCCGTCCTTCACCTAGATTGTTGGGAACACAAAGTTTCTTTTCAGTTGCAAACTACACTCCATACATATATATGGGGAGGCACAAGCTCCAACTCGTTTTTACAGTGAAAACTGCAGGAACGTCAAACCGGCACTAGGAAACAGTCTGATAAACCAGAAAAAAAGTTTCTCCTGAAACCCGTTCCCTTTGTGCTAGATGAACGAACGTCTCTCCACATGCTCAGTTCTGAGGGATAATTGTGTGTGAAAGCCGTACTTCCCTAGTCTGTTTGGAACACAAAGTTTCTTTTCAGTTGCAAACTACACTCCATACATATATATGGGGAGGCGCAAGCTCCAAATCGGTTTTACAGTGAAAAATGCAGGATCGTCAAACCAGCACTAGGAAACAGAGAAACCAGTGTAAAAGTTTCTCGTGCAAACCGTTCCATTTGTGCTAGATGAACGAAAGTCTATACACATACTCAGTTCTGAGAGATAAGTGTGTGTGAAAGCCGTCCTTCAACTACATTGTTGGGAACACAAAGTTTCTTTTCATTTGCAAAATACACTCCTTAAATATATATGGGGAGGCACAAGTTCCAACACGGTTTTTCAGTAAAACCTGCAGGAATTTCAAACCGACACTAGGAAACAGACTGAGAAACCAAAGAAATAGTTTCTCCTGCAAACCGTTCCCTTTGTGCTAGATGAACGAACGTCTCTCCACATGCTCACTTCTGAGAGATAATTGTGTGTGTGAAAGCCGTCCTTCACCTAGCTTGTTGGGAAAACAAAGTTTCTTTTCAGTTGCATACTACACTCCATACATATATATGGGGAGGCACAAGCTCCAACTCGGTTTTACAGTGAAAACTGCAAGAACTTCAAACCGGCACTAGGAAACAGACAGATAAACCAGAGTAAAAGTTTCCCCTGCAACCCGTTCCGTTTGTGCTACATGAACGAATGTCTCTCCACATGCTCAGTTCTGAGAGATACTTGTGTGTGAAAGCCGTCCTTCACCTATCTTGTTGGGAACACAAAGTTTCTTTTCAGTTGCAAACTACACTCCATACATATATATGGGGAGGCACATGCTCCAACTCGGTTTTACAGTGAAAACTGCAGGAAATTCAAACCGGCACTAGGAAACAGACTGAGAAAACAGAGTAAAAGATTCTCCTGCAAACCGTTCCCTTTGTGCTAGATGAACGAACGTCTCTCCACATGCTCACTTCTGAGAGATAAGTGTGTGTGAAAGCCGTCCTTCACTTAGCTTGTTGGGAACACAAAGTTTCTTTTCAGTTGCAAACTACACTCCATACATATATATGTGGAGGCACTAGCTCCAACTCATTTTTACAGTGAAAACTGCAGGAACTTCAAACCGGCACTAGGAAACACACTGAGAACCCAGAGTAAAATTTTTTCCTGCAACCCGTTCCTTTGTGCTAGATGAACGAACGTCCCTCCACATGCTCAGTTTTGAGAGATAAGTGTGTGTGAAAGCCGTCCTTCACCTAGCTTGTTGGGAACACAAAGTTTCTTTTGAGTTGCAAACTACACTCCATACATATATATGGGGAGGCACAAGCTCCAACTCGGTTTTACAGTGAAAACTGCAGGAACGTCAAACCGGCACTAGGAAACAGTCTGAGAAACCAGAGTAAAAGTTTCTCCTTCAAGCCGTTCCCTTTGTGCTAGATGAACGAACGTCTCTCCACATGCTCAGTTCTGAGAGATAAGTGTGTGTGAAAGCCGTCCTTCACCTAGCTTGTTTGGAACACAAAGTTTCTTTTCACTTGCAAACTACACTCCATACATATATATGGGGAGGCAAAAGCTCCAACTCGGTTTTACAGTGAAAACTGCAGGAACGTCAAACCGGCACTACGAAATAGAGAAACCAGAGTAAAAGTTTCCCCTGCAACCCGTTCCCTTTTAGGTAGATGAACGAACGTCTCTCCACATGCTCATTTCGGAGAGAGAAGTGTGTGTGAAAGCCGTCCTTCACCTAGCTTGTTGGGAACACAAAGTTTCTTTTAGGTTGCAAACTACACTTCATACATATATATGGGGAGGCACAAGCTCCAACTCGGTTTTACAGTGAAAACTGCAGGAAATTCATACCGGCACTAGGAAACAGACTGAGAACCCAGAGTAAAATTTGCTCCTGCAACCCGTTCCTTTGTGCTAGATGAACGAACGTCTCTCCACATGCTCACTTCTGAGAGATAAGTGTGTGTGAAAGCCGTCCTTCACCTAGCTTGTTGGGAACACAAAGTTTCTTTTGAGTTGCAAACTACACTCCATATATATATATATGGGGAGGCACAAGCTCCAACTCGGTTTTACAGTGAAAACTGCAGGAACTTCAAACCGGCACTAGGAAACAGACGGATAAACCAGACTAAAAGTTTCTCCTGCAACCCTTTCCATTTGTGCTAGATGAACGAACTTTTCTCCACATGCTCAGTTCTGAGAGATAAGTGTGTGTGAAAGCCGCCCCTAACCTATATTGTTGGGAACACAAAGTTTCTTTTCAGTTGCAAACTACACTCCATACATATATATGGGGAGGCACAAGCTCCAACTCGGTTTTACAGTGAAAACTGCAGGAACTTCAAACCGGCACTAGGAAACAGACTGAGAAACCAGAGTAAAAGTTTCTCTTGCAAACCGTTCCCTTTGTGCTAGATGAACGAACGTCTCGGCACATGCTCATTTCTGAGAGATAAGTGTGTGTGAAAGCCGTCCTTCACCTAGATTGTTGGGAACACAAAGTTTCTTTTCAGTTGCAAACTACACTCCATACATATATATGGGGAGGCACAAGCTCCAACTCGTTTTTACAGTGAAAACTGCAGGAACGTCAAACCGGCACTAGGAAACAGTCTGATAAACCAGAGAAAAAGTTTCTCCTGAAACCCGTTCCCTTTGTGCTAGATGAACGAACGTCTCTCCACATGCTCAGTTCTGAGGGATAATTGTGTGTGAAAGCCGTACTTCCCTAGTCTGTTTGGAACACAAAGTTTCTTTTCAGTTGCAAACTACACTCCATACATATATATGGGGAGGCGCAAGCTCCAAATCGGTTTTACAGTGAAAAATGCAGGATCGTCAAACCAGCACTAGGAAACAGAGAATCCAGTGTAAAAGTTTCTCGTGCAAACCGTTCCATTTGTGCTAGATGAACGAAAGTCTATACACATACTCAGTTCTGAGAGATAAGTGTGTGTGAAAGCCGTCCTTCAACTACATTGTTGGGAACACAAAGTTTCTTTTCATTTGCAAAATACACTCCTTAAATATATATGGGGAGGCACAAGTTCCAACACGGTTTTTCAGTAAAACCTGCAGGAATTTCAAACCGACACTAGGAAACAGACTGAGAAACCAAAGAAATAGTTTCTCCTGCAAACCGTTCCCTTTGTGCTAGATGAACGAACGTCTCTCCACATGCTCACTTCTGAGAGATTATTGTGTGTGTGAAAGCCGTCCTTCACCTAGCTTGTTGGGAAAACAAAGTTTCTTTTCAGTTGCATACTACACTCCATACATATATATGGGGAGGCACAAGCTCCAACTCGGTTTTACAGTGAAAACTGCAAGAACTTCAAACCGGCACTAGGAAACAGACAGATAAACCAGAGTAAAAGTTTCCCCTGCAACCCGTTCCGTTTGTGCTACATGAACGAATGTCTCTCCACATGCTCAGTTCTGAGAGATACTTGTGTGTGAAAGCCGTCCTTCACCTATCTTGTTTGGAACACAAAGTTTCTTTTCAGTTGCAAACTACACTCCATACATATATATGGGGAGGCACAAGCTCCAACTCGGTTTTACAGAGAAAACTGCAGGAAATTCAAACCGGCACTAGGAAACAGACTGAGAAAACAGAGTAAAAGATTCTCCTGCAAACCGTTCCCTTTGTGCTAGATGAACGAACGTCTCTCCACATGCTCACTTCTGAGAGATAAGTGTGTGTGAAAGCCGTCCTTCACTTAGCTTGTTGGGAACACAAAGTTTCTTTTCAGTTGCAAACTACACTCCATACATATATATGTGGAGGCACTAGCTCCAACTCATTTTTACAGTGAAAACAGCAGGAACTTCAAACCGGCACTAGGAAACACACTGAGAAACCAGAGTAAAAGTTTCTCCTGCAACCCGTTCCATTTGTGCTATATGAACGAACGTTTCTCCACATGCTCAGTTCTGAGAGATTAGTGTGTGTGAAAGCCGTACTTCACCAAGCTTGTTGGGAACACAAAGTTCCTTTTCAGTTGCAAACTACACTCCATACATATATATGGGGAGGCACAAGCTCCAACTCGGTTTTACAGTGAAACCTGCAGGAACTTCAAACTGGCACAAGGAAACAGACTGAGAAACCAGAGTAAAAGTTTCTCCTGCAACCCGTTCCCTCTGTGCTAGATGAACGAACATCTCTCCACATGCTCAGTTCTGAGAGATAAGTGTGTGTGAGAGCCGTCCTTCAACTAGCTAGTTGGGAACACAAAGTTTCTTTTGAGTTGCATACTACACTCCATACATATATATGGGGAGGCACAAGCTCCAACTCGGTTTTACAGTGTAAACTGCAGGAACTTCAAACCGGCACTAGTAAAAAGACTGAGAACCCAGAGTAAAAGTTTCTCCTGCAACCCGTTCCCTTTTAGGTAGATGAATGAACGTCTCTCCACATGCTCACTTCTGAGAGATAAGTGTGTGTGAAAGCCGTCCTTCACCTAGCTTGTTGGGAACACAAAGTTTCTTTTGAGTTGCAAACTACACTCCATATATATATATGGGGAGGCACAAGCTCCAACTCGGTTTTACAGTGAAAACTGCAGGAACTTCAAACCGGCACTAGGAAACAGACTGAGAAACCAGACTAAAAGTTTCTCCTGCAACCCTTTCCATTTGTGCTAGATGAACGAACTTTTCTCCACATGCTCAGTTCTGAGAGATAAGTGTGTGTGAAAGCCGCCCCTAACCTATATTGTTGGGAACACAAAGTTTCTTTTCAGTTGCAAACTACACTCCATACATATATATGGGGAGGCACAAGCTCCAACTCGGTTTTACAGTGAAAACTGCAGGAACTTCAAACCGGCACTAGGAAACAGACTGAGAAACCAGAGTAAAAGTTTCTCTTGCAAACCGTTCCCTTTGTGCTAGATGAACGAACGTCTCGGCACATGCTCATTTCTGAGAGATAAGTGTGTGTGAAAGCCGTCCTTCACCTAGATTGTTGGGAACACAAAGTTTCTTTTCAGTTGCAAACTACACTCCATACATATATATGGGGAGGCACAAGCTCCAACTCGTTTTTACAGTGAAAACTGCAGGAACGTCAAACCGGCACTAGGAAACAGTCTGATAAACCAGAGAAAAAGTTTCTCCTGAAACCCGTTCCCTTTGTGCTAGATGAACGAACGTCTCTCCACATGCTCAGTTCTGAGGGATAATTGTGTGTGAAAGCCGTACTTCCCTAGTCTGTTTGGAACACAAAGTTTCTTTTCAGTTGCAAACTACACTCCATACATATATATGGGGAGGCGCAAGCTCCAAATCGGTTTTACAGTGAAAAATGCAGGATCGTCAAACCAGCACTAGGAAACAGAGAATCCAGTGTAAAAGTTTCTCGTGCAAACCGTTCCATTTGTGCTAGATGAACGAAAGTCTATACACATACTCAGTTCTGAGAGATAAGTGTGTGTGAAAGCCGTCCTTCAACTACATTGTTGGGAACACAAAGTTTCTTTTCATTTGCAAAATACACTCCTTAAATATATATGGGGAGGCACAAGTTCCAACACGGTTTTTCAGTAAAACCTGCAGGAATTTCAAACCGACACTAGGAAACAGACTGAGAAACCAAAGAAATAGTTTCTCCTGCAAACCGTTCCCTTTGTGCTAGATGAACGAACGTCTCTCCACATGCTCACTTCTGAGAGATTATTGTGTGTGTGAAAGCCGTCCTTCACCTAGCTTGTTGGGAAAACAAAGTTTCTTTTCAGTTGCATACTACACTCCATACATATATATGGGGAGGCACAAGCTCCAACTCGGTTTTACAGTGAAAACTGCAAGAACTTCAAACCGGCACTAGGAAACAGACAGATAAACCAGAGTAAAAGTTTCCCCTGCAACCCGTTCCGTTTGTGCTACATGAACGAATGTCTCTCCACATGCTCAGTTCTGAGAGATACTTGTGTGTGAAAGCCGTCCTTCACCTATCTTGTTTGGAACACAAAGTTTCTTTTCAGTTGCAAACTACACTCCATACATATATATGGGGAGGCACAAGCTCCAACTCGGTTTTACAGAGAAAACTGCAGGAAATTCAAACCGGCACTAGGAAACAGACTGAGAAAACAGAGTAAAAGATTCTCCTGCAAACCGTTCCCTTTGTGCTAGATGAACGAACGTCTCTCCACATGCTCACTTCTGAGAGATAAGTGTGTGTGAAAGCCGTCCTTCACTTAGCTTGTTGGGAACACAAAGTTTCTTTTCAGTTGCAAACTACACTCCATACATATATATGTGGAGGCACTAGCTCCAACTCATTTTTACAGTGAAAACAGCAGGAACTTCAAACCGGCACTAGGAAACACACTGAGAAACCAGAGTAAAAGTTTCTCCTGCAACCCGTTCCATTTGTGCTATATGAACGAACGTTTCTCCACATGCTCAGTTCTGAGAGATTAGTGTGTGTGAAAGCCGTACTTCACCAAGCTTGTTGGGAACACAAAGTTCCTTTTCAGTTGCAAACTACACTCCATACATATATATGGGGAGGCACAAGCTCCAACTCGGTTTTACAGTGAAACCTGCAGGAACTTCAAACTGGCACAAGGAAACAGACTGAGAAACCAGAGTAAAAGTTTCTCCTGCAACCCGTTCCCTCTGTGCTAGATGAACGAACATCTCTCCACATGCTCAGTTCTGAGAGATAAGTGTGTGTGAGAGCCGTCCTTCAACTAGCTAGTTGGGAACACAAAGTTTCTTTTGAGTTGCATACTACACTCCATACATATATATGGGGAGGCACAAGCTCCAACTCGGTTTTACAGTGTAAACTGCAGGAACTTCAAACCGGCACTAGTAAAAAGACTGAGAACCCAGAGTAAAAGTTTCTCCTGCAACCCGTTCCCTTTTAGGTAGATGAATGAACGTCTCTCCACATGCTCACTTCTGAGAGATAAGTGTGTGTGAAAGCCGTCCTTCACCTAGCTTGTTGGGAACACAAAGTTTCTTTTGAGTTGCAAACTACACTCCATATATATATATGGGGAGGCACAAGCTCCAACTCGGTTTTACAGTGAAAACTGCAGGAACTTCAAACCGGCACTAGGAAACAGACTGAGAAACCAGACTAAAAGTTTCTCCTGCAACCCTTTCCATTTGTGCTAGATGAACGAACTTTTCTCCACATGCTCAGTTCTGAGAGATAAGTGTGTGTGAAAGCCGCCCCTAACCTATATTGTTGGGAACACAAAGTTTCTTTTCAGTTGCAAACTACACTCCATACATATATATGGGGAGGCACAAGCTCCAACTCGGTTTTACAGTGAAAACTGCAGGAACTTCAAACCGGCACTAGGAAACAGACTGAGAAACCAGAGTAAAAGTTTCTCTTGCAAACCGTTCCCTTTGTGCTAGATGAACGAACGTCTCTCCACATGCTCATTTCTGAGAGATAAGTGTGTGTGAAAGCCGTCCTTCACCTAGCTTGTTGGGAATACAACGTTTCTTTTCATTTGCAAACTACACTCCATACATATATATGGGGAGGCACAAGCTCCAACTCGGTTTTACACTGAAAACTGCAGGAATTTCAAACCGGCACTAGGAAAGAGACTGATAAACCAGACTAAAAATTTCTCCTGCAACCCGTTCCCTTTGTGCTAGATGAACGAACGTCTCTCCACATGCTCAATTCTGAGAGATAATTGTGTGTGAAAGCCGTAATTCCCTAGTCTGTTTGGAACACAAAGTTTCTTTTCAGTTGCAAACTACACTCCATACATATATATGGGGAGGCGCAAGCTCCAAATCGGTTTTACAGTGAAAAATGCAGGATCGTGAAACCAGCACTAGGAAACAGAAAAACCAGAGTAAAAGTTTCTCGTGCAACCCGTTCCCTTTGTGCTAGATGAACGAACGTCTCTCCACATGCTCAGTTCTGAGAGATAAGTGTGTGTGAAAGCCGTCCTTCACCTAGCTTGTTTGGAACACAAAGTTTCTTTTCACTTGCAAACTACACTCCATACATATATATGGGGAGGCAAAAGCTCCAACTCGGTTTTACAGTGAAAACTGCAGGAACGTCAAACCGGCACTACGAAACACAGAAACCAGAGTAAAAGTTTCCCCTGCAACCCGTTCCCTTTTAGGTAGATGAACGAACGTCTCTCCACATGCTCATTTCGGAGAGAGAAGTGTGTGTGAAAGCCGTCCTTCACCTAGCTTGTTGGGAACACAAAGTTTCTTTTAGGGTGCAAACTACACTCCATACATATATATGGGGAGGGACAAGCTCCAACTCGTTTTTACAGTGAAAACTGCAGGAAATTCATACCGGCACTAGGAAACAGACTGAGAACCCAGAGTAAAATTTGCTCCTGCAACCCGTTCCTTTGTGCTAGATGAACGAACGTCTCTCCACATGCTCACTTCTGAGAGATAAGTGTGTGTGAAAGCCGTCCTTCACCTAGCTTGTTGGGAACACAAAGTTTCTTTTCAGTTGCAAACTACACTCCATACATATATATGGGGAGGCACAAGCTCCAACTCGGTTTTACAGTGAAAACTGCAGGAACGTCAAACCGGCACTAGGAAACAGTCTGAGAAACCAGAGTAAAAGTTTCTCCTTCAAGCCGTTCCCTTTGTGCTAGATGAACGAACGTCTCTCCACATGCTCAGTTCTGAGAGATAAGTGTGTGTGAATGCCGCCCTTAACATATATTTTGGGAACACAAAGTTTCTTTACAGTTGCAAACTACACTCCATACATATATATGGGGAGGCACAAGCTCCAACTCGTTTTTATAGTGAAAATTGCAAGAACTTCAAAACGGCACTAGGAAACAGACTGAGAAACCAGGGTAAAAGTTTCCCCTGCAACCCGTTCCCTTTGTGCTAGATGAACGAACGTCACTCCACATGCTCAGTTCTGAGAGATAAGTGTGTGTGAAAGCCGTCCTTAAAATAGCTTGTTGGAAACACAAAGTTTATTTCAGTTGCAAACAACACTCCATATATATATATGTGGAGGAACTAGCTCCAACTCGTTTTTACACTGAAAACTGCAGGAACTTCAAACCGGCACTAGGAAACACACTGAGAAACCAGAGTAAAATTTTCTCCTTCAACCCGTTCCATTTGTGCTATATGAACGAACGTCTCTACACATGCTCAGTTCTGAGAGATTAGTGTGTGTGAAAGCCGTCCTTCACCTATCTTCTTAGGAACACAAAGTTTCTTTTCAGTTGCAAACTACACTCCATACATATATATGGGGAGGCACAAGCTCCAACTCGGTTTTACAGTGAAACCTGCAGGAACTTCAAAATGGCACTAGGAAACAAACTGAGAAACCAGAGTAAAAGTTTCTCTTGGAAACCGTTCCCTTTGTGCTAGATGAACGAACGTCTCTCCACATGCTCAGTTCTGAGAGATAAGTGTGTGTGAAAGCCGTCCTTCACCTAGCTTGTTGGGAATACAAAATTTCTTTTAATTTGCAAACTACAATCCATACATATATATGGGGAGGCGCAAGCTGCAATTCGGTTTTACAGTGAAAACTGCAGGATCGTCAAACCAGCACTAGGGAACAGAGAAACCAGAGTAAAAGTTTCTCCTGCAACCCGTTCCATTTGTGCTAGATGAACGAAAGTCTCTACACATACTCAGTTCTGAGAGATAAGTGTGTGTGAAAGCCGTCCTTCAACTAGAATGTTTGGAACACAAAGTTTCTTTTCATTTGCAAAATACACTCCTTACATATATATGGGGAGGCACAAGCTCCAACACGGTTTTACAGTTAAACCTGCAGGAATTTCAAACCGACACAAGGAAACAGACTGAGAAACCAAAGTAATAGTTTCTCCTGCAAACCGTTCCCTTTCTGCTAGATGAACGAATGTCTCTCCCCATGCTCAGTTCTGAAAGATAAGTGTGTGTGAAAGCCGTCCTTCACCTAGCTTGTTGGGAACACAAAGTTTCTTTTTAGTTGCAAACTATACTCCATACATATATATGGGGAGGCACAAGCTCCAACACGGTTTTACAGTTAAACCTGGAGGAATTTCAAACCGACACTAGGAAACAGACTGAGAAACCAGAGTAATAGTTTCTCCTGCATACCGTTCCCTTTGTGCTACATGAACGAACGTCTCTCCACATGCTCAGTTCTGAGAGATAAGTGTGTGTGAAAGCCGCCCTTAACATATATTTTGGGAACAGAAAATTTCTTTTCAGTTGCAAACTACACTCCATACATATATATGGGGAGGCACAAGCTCCAACTCGTTTTTATAGTGAAAATTGCAAGAACTTCAAAACGGCACTAGGAAACAGACTGAGAAACCAGGGTAAAAGTTTCCCCTGCAACCCGTTCCCTTTGTGATAGATGTACGAACGTCTCTCCACATGCTCAGTTCTGAGAGATAAGTGTGTGTGAAAGCCGTCCTTCAAATAGCTTGTTGGAAACACAAAGTTTATTTCAGTTGCAATCTACACTCCATATATATATATGTGGAGGCACTAGCTCCAACTCGTTTTTACAGTGAACTGCAGGAACTTCAAACCGGCACTAGGAAACACACTGAGAAACCAGAGTAAAATTTTCTCCTGCAACCCGTTCCATTTGTGCTATATGAGCGAACGTCTCAACACATGCTCAGTTCTGAGAGATTAGTGTGTGTGAAAGCCGTCCTTCACCTATCTTCTTAGGAACACAAAGTTTCTTTTCAGTTGCAAACTACACTCCATACATATATATGGGGAGGCACAAGCTCCAACTCGGTTTTACAGTGAAACCTGCAGGAACTTCAAAATGGCACTAGGAAACAAACTGAGAAACCAGAGTAAAAGTTTCTCTTGGAAACCGTTCCCTTTTTGCTAGATGAACGAACGTCTCTCCACATGCTCAGTTCTGAGAGATAAGTGTGTGTGAAAGCCGTCCTTCACCTAGCTTGTTGGGAATACAAAGTTTCTTTTAATTTGCAAACTACACTCCATACATATATATGGGGAGGCGCAAGCTGCAATTCGGTTTTACAGTGAAAACTGCAGGATCGTCAAACCAGCACTAGGAAACAGAGAAACCAGAGTAAAATTTTCTCCTGCAACCCGTTCCATTTGTGCTAGATGAACGAACGTCTCTCCACATGCTCAGTTCTGAGAGATAAGTGTGTGTGAAAGCCGTCCTTCAACTAGATTGTTGGGAACACAAAATTTCTTTTCATTTGCAAAATACACTCCTTACATATATATGGGGAGGCACAAGCTCCAACACGCTTTTACAGTTAAACCTGCAGGAATTTCAAACCGACACTAGGAAACAGACTGAGAAACCAGAGTAATAGTTTCTCCTGCATACCGTTCCCTTTGTGCTAGATGAACGAAAGTCTCTCCACATGCTCAGTTCTGAGAGATATTTGTGTGTGATAGCCGTCCTTCACCTAGATTGTTGGGAACACAAAGTTTCTTTTGAGTTGCAAACTACACTCCATACATATATATGGGGAGGCACAAGCTCCAACACGGTTTTACAGTTAAACCTGGAGGAATTTCAAACCGACACTAGGAAATAGACTGAGAAACCAAAGTAATAGTTTCTCCTGCAAACCGTTCCTTTTGTGCTAGAGGAACGAACGTCTCTCCACATGCTCAGTTCTGAGAGATAAGTGTGTGTGAAAGCCGTCCTTCACCTAGCTTGTTGGGAACACAAAGTTTCTTTTCAGTTGCATACTAAACTCCATACATATATATGGGTAGGCACAAGCTCCAATCCGGTTTTACAGTGAAAACTGCAAGAACTTCAAACCGGAACTAGGAAGCAGACTGAGAAACCAGAGTAAAAGTTTTTCCTGCAAACACATCCATGTGTGCTAGATGAACCAAAGTCTCTCCACATGCTCACTTCTGAGAGATAAGTGTGTGTGAAAGCCGTCCTTCAACTAGCTTGTTTGGAACACAAAGTTTCTTTTCAGTTGCAAACTACACTCCATAAATATATATGGGGAGGCACAAGCTCCAACTCGGTTTTACAGTGAAACCTGCAGGAAATTCAAACCGGCACTAGGAAACAGACTGAGATACCAGAGTAAAAGTTTCTCCTGCAACCCGTTCCCTTTGCGCTAGATGAACGAACGACTCTCCACATGCTCAGTTCTGAGAGATAATTGTGTGTGAAAGCCGTACTTCCCTAGTCTGTTTGGAACACAAAGTTTCTTTTCAGTTGCAAACTACACTCCATACATATATATGGGGAGGCGCAAGCTCCAAATCGGTTTTACAGTGAAAAATGCAGGATCGTCAAACCAGCACTAGGAAACAGAGAAACCAGAGTAAAAGTTTCTCGTGCAACCCGTTCCATTTGTGCTAGATGAACGAAAGTCTATACACATACTCAGTTCTGAGAGATAAGTGTGTGTGAAAGCCGTCCTTCAACTACATTGTTGGGAACACAAAGTTTCTTTTCATTTGCAAAATACACTCCTTACATATATATGGGGAGGCACAAGTTCCAACACGGTTTTACAGTTAAACCTGCAGGAATTTCAAACCGACTCTAGGAAACAGACTGAGAAACCAAAGTAATAGTTTCTCCTGCAAACCGTTGCCTTTGTGCTAGATGAACGAACGTCTCTCCACATGCTCACTTCTGAGAGATAAGTGTGTGTGAAAGCAGTCCTTCACCTAGCTTGTTGGGAACACAAAGTTTCTTTTTATTTGCAAACTATACTCCATACATATATATGGGGAGGCACAAGCTCCAACTCGGTTTTACACTGAAAACTGCAGGAATTTCAAACCGGCACTAGGAAAGAGACTGATAAAACAGACTAAAAATTTCTCTTGCAACCCGTTCCCTTTGTGCTAGATGAATGAACGTTTCTCCACATGCTCAGTTCTGAGAGATAAGTGTGTGTGAAAGCCGTCCTTCAACTATATTGTTGGGAACACAAAGTTTCTTTTCAGTTGCAAACTACACTCCATACATATATATGGGGAGGCACAAGTTCCAACTCGGTTTTACAGTGAAACCTGCTGGAACTTCAAACCGGCACTAGGAAAAAGACTGAGATACCAGAGTAAAAGTTTCTCCTCCAACCCGTTCCCTTTGTGCTAGATGAACGAACGTCTCTGCACATGCTCATTTCTGACAGATAAGTGTGTTTGAAAGCCGTCCTTCACCTAGATTGTTGGGAACACAAAGTTTCTTTTCAGTTGGAAACTACACTCCATACATATATATGGGGAGGCACAAGCTCCAACTCGTTTTTACAGTGAAAACTGCAGAAACGTCAAACCGGCACTAGGAAACAGTCTCATAAACCAGAGAAAAAGTTTCTCCTGCAACCCGTTCCCTTTGTGCTAGATGAACGAACGTCTCTCCACATGCTCAGTTCTGAGAGATATGTGTGTGTGAAAGCCGTACTTCCCTAGTTTGTTTGGAACACAAAGTTTCTTTTCAGTTGCAAACTACACTCCATACATATATATGGGGAGGCGCAAGCTCCAAATCGGTTTTAAAGTGAAAAATGCAGGATCGTCAAACCAGCACTAGGAAACAGACTGAAAAACCAGAGTTAAAGTTTCTCCTGCAAACCGTTCCCTTTGTGCTAGATGCACGAATGTCTCTCCACATGCTCAGTTCTGAGAAATAAGTGTGTGTGAAAGCCGTCCTTCACCTAGCTTGTTGGGAAAACAAAGTTTCTTTTCAGTTGCAAACTACAATCCATACATATATATGGGGAGGCACAAGCTCCAACTCGGTTTTACAGTGAAAACTGCAGGAACTTCAAACCGGCACTAGGAGACAGACTGAGAAACCAGAGTAAAATTTTCTCCTGCAACCCTTTCCCTTTGTGCTAGATGAACGAAATTCTCTCCACATGCTCAGTTCTGAGAGATAAGTGTGTGTGAAAGCGGTCCTTCACCTAGCTTGTTGGGAACACAAAGTTTCTTTTCAGTTGCAAACTACACCCCATACATATATATGGGGAGGCAGAAGCTCCAACTCGATTTTACAGTGAAAACTGCAGGAACTTCAAACCGGCACTAGTAAAAAGACTGTGAACCCAGAGTAAAAGTTTCTCCTGCAACCCGTTCCCTTTTAGGTAGATGAACGAAAGTCTCTCCACATGCTCATTTCGGAGAGAGAAGTGTGTGTGAAAGCCGTCCTTCACCTAACTTGTTGGGAACACAAAGTTTCTTTTAGGTTGCAAACTACACTCCATACATATATATGGGGAGGCACAAGCTCCAACTCGTTTTTACAGTGAAAACTGCAGGAAATTCAAACAGGCACTAGGAAACACTCTGAGAACCCAGAGTAAAATTTTTTCCTGCAACCCGTTCCTTTGTGCTAGATGAACGAACGTCTCTCCACATGCTCAGTTCTGAGAGATAAGTGTGTGTGAAAGCCGTCCTTCACCTAGCTTGTTGGGAACACAAAGTTTCTTTTGAGTTGCAAACTACACTCCATACATATATAACGGGAGGCACAAGCTCCAACTCGGTTTTACAGTGAAAACTGCAGGAACGTCAAACCGGCACTAGGAAACAGTCTGAGAAACCAGAGTAAAAGTTTCTCCTTCAAGCCGTTCCCTTTGTGCTAGATGAACGAACGTCTCTCCACATGCTCAGTTCTGAGAGATAAGTGTGTGTGAAAGCCGTCCTTCACCTAGCTTGTTTGGAACACAAAGTTTCTTTTCACTTGCAAACTACACTCCATACATATATATGGGGAGGCAAAAGCTCCAACTCGGTTTTACAGTGAAAACTGCAGGAACGTCAAACCGGCACTACGAAACAGAGAAACCAGAGTAAAAGTTTCCCCTGCAACCCGTTCCCTTTTAGGTAGATGAACGAACGTCTCTCCACATGCTCATTTCGGAGAGAGAAGTGTGTGTGAAAGCCGTCCTTCACCTAGCTTGTTGGGAACACAAAGTTTCTTTTAGGTTGCAAACTACACTCCATACATATATATGGGGAGGCACAAGCTCCAACTCGGTTTTACAGTGAAAACTGCAGGAAATTCATACCGGCACTAGGAAACAGACTGAGAACCCAGAGTAAAATTTGCTCCTGCAACCCGTTCCTTTGTGCTAGATGAACGAACGTCTCTCCACATGCTCACTTCTGAGAGATAAGTGTGTGTGAAAGCCGTCCTTCACCTAGCTTGTTGGGAACACAAAGTTTCTTTTGAGTTGCAAACTACACTCCATATATATATATGGGGAGGCACAAGCTCCAACTCGGTTTTACAGTGAATACTGCAGGAACTTCAAACCGGCACTAGGAAACAGACTGAGAAAACAGAGTAAAAGTTTCTCCTGCAAACCGTTCCCTTTGTGCTAGATGAACGAACGTTTGCCACATGCTCACTTCTGAGAGATAAGTGTGTGTGAAAGCCGTCCTTAACTTAGCTTGTTGGGAACACAAAGTTTCTTTTCAGTTGCAAACTACACTCCATACATATATAGGGGCGGCACAAGCTCCAACTCTGTTTTACAGTGAAAACTGCAGGAACTTCAAACCAGCACTAGGAAACAGACTGAGAAACCAGAGTAATAATTTCTCCTACAAAACTTTCCTTTGTGCTAGATGAACGAAAGTCTCTCCACATGCTCAGTTCTGAGAGATATTTGTGTGTGATAGCCGTCCTTCACCTAGATTGTTGGGAAAACAAAGTTTCTTTTCAGTTGCATACTACACTCCATACATATATATGGGGAGGCACAAGCTCCAACTCTATTTTTCAGTGAAAACTGCAGGAACTTCCAAACTGCACTAGAAACAGACTGAGAAACCAGAGTAAAAGTTTTTCCTGCAAACACATCCATTTGTGCTAGATGAACGAACGTCTCTCCACATGCTCAGTTCTGAGAGATAAGTGTGTGTGAAAGCCGTCCTTCACTTAGCTTGTTGGGAACACAAATTTTCTTTTCAGTTGCAAACTACACTCCATACATATATAGGGGAGGCACAAGCTCCAACTCTGTTTTACAGTGAAAACTGCAGGAACTTCAAACCGGCACTAGGAAACAGACTGAGAAACCAGATTAAAGTTTCTCCTGCAACCCTTTGCTTTGTGCTAGATGAACGAACGTCTCTCCACATGCTCAGTTCTGAGAGATAAGTGTGTGTGAAAGCCGTCCTTCACATAGCTTTTTGGGAACACAAAGTTTCTTTTCAGTTGCAAACTACACTCCATACATATATATGGGGATGCACAATCTCCAACTCGGTTTTACAGTGAATACTGCAGGAACGTGAAACCGGCACTAGGAAACAGTCTGAGAAACCAGAGTAAAAGTTTCTCCTGCAAACCTTTCCCTTTGTGCTAGATGAACGAACGTCTCTCCACATGCTCAGTTCTGAGAGATAAGTGTGTGTGAGAGCCGTCCTTCAACTAGCTAGTTGGGAAAACAAAGTTTCTTTTGAGTTGCATACTACACTCCATACATATATATGGGGAGGCACAAGCTCCAACTCGGTTTTACAGTGTAAACTGCAGGAACTTCAAACCGGCACTAGTAAAAAGACTGAGAACCCAGAGTAAAAGTTTCACCTGCAACCCGTTCCCTTTTAGGTAGATGAACGAACGTCTCTCCACATGCTCATTTCGGAGAGAGAATTGTGTGTGAAAGCCGTCCTTCACCTAGCTTGTTGGGAACACAAAGTTCCTTTTGAGTTGCAAACTACACTCCATACATATATATGGGGAGGCACAAGCTCCAACTCGGTTTTACAGTGAAAACTGCAGGAATTTCAAACCGGCACTAGGAAAGAGACTGATAAACCAGACTAAAAATTTCTCTTGCAACCCGTTCCCTTTGTGCTAGATGAATGAACGTTTCTCCACATGCTCAGTTCTGAGAGATAAGTGTGTGTGAAAGCCGCCCTTCAACTATATTGTTGGGAACACAAATTTTCTTTTTAGTTGCAAACTACACTCCATACATATATATGGGGAGGCACAATTTCCAACTCGGTTTTACAGTGAAACCTGCTGGAACTTCAAACCGGCACTAGGAAACAGACTGAGATACCAGAGTAAAAGTTTCTCCTCCAACCCGTTCCCTTTGTGCTAGATGAACGAACGTCTCTGCACATGCTCATTTCTGACAGATAAGTGTGTTTGAAATCCGTCCTTCACCTAGATTGTTGGGAACACAAAGTTTCTTTTCAGTTGGAAACTACACTCCATACATATATATGGGGAGGCACAAGCTCCAACTCGTTTTTACAGTGAAAACTGCATAAACGTCAAACCGGCACTAGGAAACAGTCTCATAAACCAGAGAAAAAGTTTCTCCTGCAACCCGTTCCCTTTGTGCTAGATGATCGAACGTCTCTCCACATGCTCAGTTCTGAGAGATATGTGTGTGTGAAAGCCGTACTTCCCTAGTTTGTTTGGAACACAAAGTTTCTTTTCAGTTGCAAACTACACTCCATACATATATATGGGGAGGCGCAAGCTCCAAATCGGTTTTACAGTGAAAAATGCAGGATCGTCAAACCAGCACTAGGAAACAGAGAAACCAGAGTAAAAGGTTCCCCTGCAACCCGTTCCCTTTGTGCTACATGAACGAAAGTCTCTCCACATGCTCAGTTCTGAGAGATAAGTGTGTGTGAAAGCCGTCCTTCAACTAGATTGTTCGGAATACAAAGTTTCTATTCATTTGCAAAATACACTCCTTACATATATATGGGGAGGCACAAGCTCCAACACGGTTTTACAGTTAAACCTGCAGGAATTTCAAACCGACACTAGGAAACAGACTGAGAAACCAAAGTAATAGTTTCTACTGCAAACCGTTCCCTTTGTGCTACATGAACGAACGACTCTCCACATGCTCACTTCTGAGAGATATGTGTGTGTGAAAGCCGTCCTTCACCTAGCTTGTTGGGAACACAAAGTTTCTTTTCATTTGCATGCTACACTCCATACATATATATGGGGAGGCACAAGCTCCAACTCGGTTTTACAGTGAAAACTGCAAGAACTTCAAACCGGCACTAGGAAACAGACTGATAAACCAGAGTAAAAGTTTCCCCTGCAACCCGTTCCGTTTGTGCTACATGAACGAATGTCTCTCCACATGCTCAGTTCTGAGAGATATTTGTGTGTGAAAGCCGTCCTTCACCTATCTTGTTTGGAACACAAAGTTTCTTTTCAGTTGCAAACTACACTCCATATATATATATGGGGAGGCAAAAGCTCCAACTCGGTTTTACAGTGAAAACTGCAGGAACTTCAAACCGGCACTAGGAAACAGACTGAGAAAACAGAGTAAAAGTTTCTCCTGCACACCGTTCCCTTTGTGCTAGATGAACGAACGTCTGTCCACATGCTCAGTTCTGAGAGATAAGTGTGTGTGAAAGCCGTCCTTCACTTAGCTTGTTGGGAACACAAAGTTTCTTTTCAGTTGCAAACTACACTCCATACATATATAGGGGAGGCACAAGCTCCAACTCTGTTTTACAGTGAAAACTGCAGGAACTTCAAACCGGCACTAGGAAACAGACTGAGAAAACACAGTAAAAGTTTCTCCTTCAACCATTTCCTTTGTGCTAGATGAACGAACGTCTCTCCACATGCTCAGTTCTGAGAGATATTTGTGTGTGATAGCCGTCCTTCACCTAGATAGTTGGGAACACAAAGTTTCTTTTGAGTTGCAAACTACACTCCATACATATATATGGGGAGGCACAAGCTCCAACTCTGTTTTACAGTGAAAACTGCAGGAACTTCAAACCGGCACTAGGAAACAGACTGAGAAAACAGAGTAAAAGTTTTTCCTGCAAACAGTTCCCTTTGTGCTAGATGAACGAACGTCTCTCCACATGCTCAGTTCTGAGAGATAAGTGTGTGTGAAAGAAGTCCTTCAACTAGCTTGTTAGGAACACAAAGTTTCTATTCAGTTGCAAACTACAAACCATACATATATATGGGGAGGCACAAGCTCCAACTCTATTTTTCAGTGAAAACTGCAGGAACTTCCAAACTGCACTAGGAAACAGACTGAGAAACCAGAGTAAAAGTTTTTCCTGCAAACACATCCATTTGTGCTAGATGAACGAACGTCTCTCCACATGCTCAGTTCTGAGAGATAAGTGTGTGTGAAAGCCGTCCTTCACTTAGCTTGTTGGGAACACAAATTTTCTTTTCAGTTGCAAACTACACTCCATACATATATAGGGGAGGCACAAGCTTCAACTCTGTTTTACAGTGAAAACTGCAAGAACTTCAAACCGGCACTACGAAACAGACAGATAAACCAGAGTAAAAGTTTCTCCTGCAACCCTTTGCTTTGTGCTAGATGAACGAACGTCTCTCCACATGCTCAGTTCTGAGAGATAAGTGTGTGTGAAAGCCGTACTTCACCTAGCTTGATTGGAACCCAAAGTTTCTTTTCAGTTGCAAACTACACTCCATACATATATATGGGGAGGCACAAGCTCCAGCTCGATTTTACAGTGAAAACTGCAAGAACGTCAAACCGGCACTAGGAAAGAGAGAAACCAGAGTAAAAGTGTCTCCTGCAACACGTTCCCTTTGTGCTAGTTGAACCAACGTCTCTCCACATGCTCAGTTCTGAGAGATAAGTGTGTGTGAAAGCCGTCTTTCACCTAGCTTGTTGGGAACACAAAGTTTCTTTTCAGTTGCATACTACAATCCATACATATATATGGGGAGGCAGAAGCTCCAACTCGGGTTTACAGTGAAAACTGCAAGAACTTCAAACCAGCACTAGGAAACAGACTGAGAAACCAGAGTTAAAGTTTCTCCTGCAAACCGTTCCCTTTGTGCTAGATGCACGAATGTCTCTCCACATGCTCAGTTCTGAGAGATATTTGTGTGTGAAAGCCGTCCTTCACCTATCTTGTTTGGAACACAAAGTTTCTTTTCAGTTGCAAACTACACTCCATATATATATATGGGGAGGCAAAAGCTCCAACTCGGTTTTACAGTGAAAACTGCAGGAACTTCAAACCGGCACTAGGAAACAGACTGAGAAAACAGAGTAAAAGTTTCTCCTGCACACCGTTCCCTTTGTGCTAGATGAACGAACGTCTGTCCACATGCTCAGTTCTGAGAGATAAGTGTGTGTGAAAGCCGTCCTTCACTTAGCTTGTTGGGAACACAAAGTTTCTTTTCAGTTGCAAACTACACTCCATACATATATAGGGGAGGCACAAGCTCCAACTCTGTTTTACAGTGAAAACTGCAGGAACTTCAAACCGGCACTAGGAAACAGACTGAGAAAACACAGTAAAAGTTTCTCCTTCAACCATTTCCTTTGTGCTAGATGAACGAACGTCTCTCCACATGCTCAGTTCTGAGAGATATTTGTGTGTGATAGCCGTCCTTCACCTAGATAGTTGGGAACACAAAGTTTCTTTTGAGTTGCAAACTACACTCCATACATATATATGGGGAGGCACAAGCTCCAACTCTGTTTTACAGTGAAAACTGCAGGAACTTCAAACCGGCACTAGGAAACAGACTGAGAAAACAGAGTAAAAGTTTTTCCTGCAAACAGTTCCCTTTGTGCTAGATGAACGAACGTCTCTCCACATGCTCAGTTCTGAGAGATAAGTGTGTGTGAAAGAAGTCCTTCAACTAGCTTGTTAGGAACACAAAGTTTCTATTCAGTTGCAAACTACAAACCATACATATATATGGGGAGGCACAAGCTCCAACTCTATTTTTCAGTGAAAACTGCAGGAACTTCCAAACTGCACTAGGAAACAGACTGAGAAACCAGAGTAAAAGTTTTTCCTGCAAACACATCCATTTGTGCTAGATGAACGAACGTCTCTCCACATGCTCAGTTCTGAGAGATAAGTGTGTGTGAAAGCCGTCCTTCACTTAGCTTGTTGGGAACACAAATTTTCTTTTCAGTTGCAAACTACACTCCATACATATATAGGGGAGGCACAAGCTTCAACTCTGTTTTACAGTGAAAACTGCAAGAACTTCAAACCGGCACTACGAAACAGACAGATAAACCAGAGTAAAAGTTTCTCCTGCAACCCTTTGCTTTGTGCTAGATGAACGAACGTCTCTCCACATGCTCAGTTCTGAGAGATAAGTGTGTGTGAAAGCCGTACTTCACCTAGCTTGATTGGAACCCAAAGTTTCTTTTCAGTTGCAAACTACACTCCATACATATATATGGGGAGGCACAAGCTCCAGCTCGATTTTACAGTGAAAACTGCAAGAACGTCAAACCGGCACTAGGAAAGAGAGAAACCAGAGTAAAAGTGTCTCCTGCAAAACGTTCCCTTTGTGCTAGTTGAACCAACGTCTCTCCACATGCTCAGTTCTGAGAGATAAGTGTGTGTGAAAGCCGTCTTTCACCTAGCTTGTTGGGAACACAAAGTTTCTTTTCAGTTGCATACTACAATCCATACATATATATGGGGAGGCAGAAGCTCCAACTCGGGTTTACAGTGAAAACTGCAAGAACTTCAAACCAGCACTAGGAAACAGACTGAGAAACCAGAGTTAAAGTTTCTCCTGCAAACCGTTCCCTTTGTGCTAGATGCACGAATGTCTCTCCACATTCTCAGTTCTGAGAAATAAGTGTGTGTGAAAGCCGTCCTTCACCTAGCTTGTTGGGAAAACAAAGTTTCTTTTCAGTTGCAAACTACAATCCATACATATATATGGGGAGGCACAAGCTCCAACTCGGTTTTACAGTGAAAACTGCAGGAACTTCAAACCGGCACTAGGAGACAGACTGAGAAACCAGAGTAAAATTTTCTCCTGCAACCCTTTCCCTTTGTGCTAGATGAACGAAAGTCTCTCCACATGCTCAGTTCTGAGAGATAAGTGTGTGTGAAAGCGGTCCTTCACCTAGCTTGTTGGGAACACAAAGTTTCTTTTCAGTTGCAAACTACACCCCATACATATATATGGGGAGGCACAAGCTCCAACTCGGTTTTACAGTGAAAACTGCAGGAAATTCAAACAGGCACTAGGAAACACACTGAGAACCCAGAGTAAAATTTTTTCCTGCAACCCGTTCCTTTGTGCTAGATGAACGAACGTCTCTCCACATGCTCAGTTCTGAGAGATAAGTGTGTGTGAAGCCGTCCTTCACCTAGCTTGTTGGGAACACAAAGTTTCTTTTGAGTTGCAAACTACACTCCATACATATATATGGGGAGGCACAAGCTCCAACTCGGTTTTACAGTGAAAACTGCAGGAACGTCAAACCGGCACTAGGAAACAGTCTGAGAAACCAGAGTAAAAGTTTCTCCTTCAAGCCGTTCCCTTTGTGCTAGATGAAAGAACGTCTCTCCACATGCTCAGTTCTGAGAGATAAGTGTGTGTGAAAGCCGTCCTTCACCTAGCTTGTTTGGAACACAAAGTTTCTTTTCACTTGCAAACTACACTCCATACATATATATGGGGAGGCAAAAGCTCCAACTCGGTTTTACAGTGAAAACTGCAGGAACGTCAAACCGGCACTACGAAACAGAGAAACCAGAGTAAAAGTTTCCCCTGCAACCCGTTCCCTTTTAGGTAGATGAACGAACGTCTCTCCACATGCTCATTTCGGAGAGAGAAGTGTGTGTGAAAGCCGTCCTTCACCTAGCTTGTTGGGAACACAAAGTTTCTTTTAGGTTGCAAACTACACTCCATACATATATATGGGGAGGCACAAGCTCCAACATGGTTTTACAGTGAAAACTGCAGGAAATTCATACCGGCACTAGGAAACAGACTGAGAACCCAGAGTAAAATTTGCCCCTGCAACCCGTTCCTTTGTGCTAGATGAACGAACGTCTCTCCACATGCTCACTTCTGAGAGATAAGTGTGTGTGAAAGCCGTCCTTCACCTAGTTTGTTGGGAACACAAAGTTTCTTTTGAGTTGCAAACTACACTCCATATATATATATGAGGAGGCACAAGCTCCAACTCGGTTTTACAGTGAAAACTGCAGGAACTTCAAACCGGCACTAGGAAACAGACGGATAAACCAGACTAAAAGTTTCTCCTGCAACCCTTTCCATTTGTGCTAGATGAACGAACTTTTCTCCACATGCTCAGTTCTGAGAGATAAGTGTGTGTGAAAGCCGCCCCTAACCTATATTGTTGGGAACACAAAGTTTCTTTTCAGTTGCAAACTACACTCCATACATATATATGGGGAGGCACAAGCTCCAACTCGGTTTTACAGTGAAAACTGCAGGAACTTCAAACCGGCACTAGGAAACAGACTGAGAAACCAGAGTAATAGTTTCTCTTGCAAACCGTTCCCTTTGTGCTAGATGAACGAACGTCTCTCCACATGCTCAGTTCTGAGAGATAAGTGTGTGTGAAAGCCGTCCTTCACCTAGCTTGTTGGGAATACAACGTTTCTTTTCATTTGCAAACTACACTCCATACATATATATGGGGAGGCACAAGCTCCAACTCGGTTTTACACTGAAAACTGCAGGAATTTCAAACCGGCACTAGGAAAGAGACTGATAAACCAGAGTAAAAATTTCTCCTGCAACCCGTTCCCTTGGTGCTAGATGAATGAACGTTTCTCCACATGCTCAGTTCTGAGAGATAAGTGTGTGTGAAAGCCGTCCTTCAACTACATTGTTGGGAACACAAAGTTTCTTTTCATTTGCAAAATACACTCCTTAAATATATATGGGGAGGCACAAGTTCCAACACGGTTTTACAGTAAAACCTGCAGGAATTTCAAACCGACACTAGGAAACAGACTGGGAAACCAAAGAAATAGTTTCTCCTGCAAACCGTTCCCTTTGTGCTAGATGAACGAACGTCTCTCCACATGCTCACTTCTGAGAGATAATTGTCTGTGTGAAAGCCGTCCTTCACCTAGCTTGTTGGGAAAACAAAGTTTCTTTTCAGTTGCATACTACACTCCATACATATATATGGGGAGGCACAAGCTCCAACTCGGTTTTACAGTGAAAACTGCAAGAACTTCAAACCGGCACTAGGAAACAGACAGATAAACCAGAGTAAAAGTTTCCCCTGCAACCCGTTCCGTTTGTGCTACATGAACGAATGTCTCTCCACATGCTCAGTTCTGTGAGATACTTGTGTGTGAAAGCCGTCCTTCACCTATCTTGTTTGGAACACAAAGTTTCTTTTCAGTTGCAAACTACACTCCATACATATATATGGGGAGGCACAAGCTCCAACTCGGTTTTACAGTGAAAACTGCAGGAACTTCAAACCGGCACTAGGAAACAGACTGAGAAACCAGAGTAAAAGTTTCTCCTGCAACCCGTTCCCTCTGTGCTAGATGAACGAACATCTCTCCACATGCTCAGTTCTGAGAGATAAGTGTGTGTGAGAGCCGTGCTTCAACTAGCTAGTTGGGAACACAAAGTTTCTTTTGAGTTGCATACTACACTCCATACATATATATGGGGAGGCACAAGCTCCAACTCGGTTTTACAGTGTAAACTGCAGGAACTTCAAACCGGCACTAGTAAAAAGACTGAGAACCCAGAGTGAAAGTTTCTCCTGCAACCCGTTCCCTTTTAGGTAGATGAACGAACGTCTCTCCACATGCTCATTTCGGAGAGAGAAATGTGTGTGAAAGCCGTCCTTCACCTAGCTTATTGAGAACACAAAGTTTCTTTTGAGTTGCAAACTACACTCCATAAATATATATGGGGAGGCACAAGCTCCAACTCTGTTTTACTGTAAAAAGTGCAGGAACTTCAACCCGGCACTAGGAAACAGACTGATAAACCAGACTAAAAGTTTCTCCTGCAACCCTTTCCATTTGTGCTAGATGAACGAACTTTTCTCCACATGCTCAGTTCTGAGAGATAAGTGTGTGTGAAAGCCGCCCTTAACCTATATTGTTGGGAACACAAAGTTTCTTTTCAGTTGCAAACTACACTCCATACATATATATGGGGAGGCACAAGCTCCAACTCGGTTTTACAGTGAAAACTGCAGGAACTTCAAACCGGCACTAGGAAACAGACTGAGAAACCAGAGTAAAAATTTCTCCTACAACACTTTCCTTTGTGCTAGATGAACGAAAGTCTCTCAACATGCTCAGTTCTGAGAGATATTTGTGTGTGATAGCCATCCTTATCCTAGATTGTTGGGAACACAAAGATTCTTTTCAGTTGCATACTACACTCCATACATATATATGGGGAGGCACAAGCTCCAACTCGGTTTTACACTGAAAACTGCAGGAATTTCAAACCGGCACTATTAAAGAGACTGATAAACCAGACTAAAAATTTCTCCTGCAACCCGTTCCCTTTGTGCTAGATGAATGAACGTTTCTCCACATGCTCAGTTCTGAGAGATAAGTGTGTGTGAAAGCCGTCCTTCAACTATATTGTTGGGAACACAAAGTTTCTTTTCAGTTGCAAACTACACTCCATAAATATATATGGGGAGGCACAAGCTCCAACTCGGTTTTACAGTGAAACCTGCAGGAACTTCAAACCGGCACTAGGAAACAGACTGAGATACCAGAGTAAAAGTTTCTCCTCCAACCCGTTCCCTTTGTGCTAGATGAACGAAAGTCTCGGCACATGCTCATTTCTGAGAGATAAGTGTGTGTGAAAGCCGTCCTTCACCTAGATTGTTGGGAACACAAAGTTTCTTTTCAGTTGCAAACTACACTCCATACATGTATATGGGGAGGCACAAGCTCCAACTCGTTTTTACAGTGAAAACTGCAGGAACGTCAAACCGGCACTAGGAAACAGTCTGATAAACCAGAGAAAAAGTTTCTCCTGCAACCCGTTCCCTTTGTGCTAGATGAACGAACGTCTCTCCACATGCTCAATTCTGAGAGATAATTGTGTGTGAAAGCCGTACTTCCCTAGTCTGTTTGGAACACAAAATTTCTTTTCAGTTGCAAACTACACTCCATACATATATATGGGGAGGCGCAAGCTCCAAATCGGTTTTACAGTGAAAAATGCAGGATCGTGAAACCAGCACTAGGAAACAGAAAAACCAGAGTAAATGTTTCTCGTGCAACCCGTTCCATTTGTGCTAGATGAACGAAAGTCTATACACATACTCAGTTCTGAGAGATAAGTGTGTGTGAATGCCGTCCTTCAACTACATTGTTGGGAACACAAAGTTTCTTTTCATTTGCAAAATACACTCCTTACATATATATGAGGAGGCACAAGCTCCAACTCGGTTTTACAGTGAAAACTGCAGGAACTTCAAACCGGCACTAGGAAACAGACTGAGAAAACAGAGTAAAAGTTTCTCCTGCAAACCGTTCCCTTTGTGCTAGATGAACGAACGTCTCTCCACATGCTCACTTCTGAGAGATAAGTGTGTGTGAAAGCCGTCCTTCACTTAGCTTGTTGGGAACACAAAGTTTCTTTTAAGTTGCAAAGTACACTCCATACATATATATGTGGAGGCACTAGCTCCAACTCATTTTTACAGTGAAAACTGCAGGAACTTCAAACCGGCACCAGGAAACTCACTGAGAATCCAGAGTAAAAGTTTCTCCTGCAAACCGTTCCATTTGTGCTATATGAACGAACGTTTCTCCACATGCTCAGTTCTGAGAGATTAGTGTGTGTTAAAGCCGTACTTCACCAAGCTTGTTGGGAACACATAGTTCCTTTTCAGTTGCAAACTACACTCCATACATATATATGGGGAGGCACAAGCTCCAACTCGGTTTTACAGTGAAACCTGCAGGAACTTCAAACTGGCAGAAGGAAACAGACTGAGAAACCAGAGTAAAAGTTTCTCCTGCAACCCGTTCCCTCTTTGCTAGATGAACGAACATCTCTCCACTTGCTCAGTTCTGAGAGATAAGTGTGTGTGAGAGCCGTCTTTCAACTAGCTAGTTGGGAACACAAAGTTTCTTTTGAGTTGCATACTACACTCCATACATATATATGGGGAGGCACAAGCTCCAACTCGGTTTTACAGTGTAAACTGCAGGAACTTCAAACCGGCACTAGTAAAAAGACTGAGAACAGAGAGTAAAAGTTTCTCCTGCAACCCGTTCCCTTTTAGGTAGATGAACGAACGTCTCTCCACATGCTCATTTCGGAGAGAGAAATGTGTGTGAAAGCCGTCCTTCACCTAGCTTATTGGGAACACAAAGTTTCTTTTGAGTTGCAAACTACACTCCATACATATATATGGGGAGGCACAAGCTCCATCTCGGTTTTACAGTGAAAACTGCAGGAACTTCAAACCGGCACTAGGAAACAGACTGATAAACCAGACTAAAAGTTTCTCCTGCAACCCTTTCCATTTGTGCTAGATGAACGAACATTTCTCCACTTGCTCAGTTCTGAGAGATAAGTGTGTGTGAAAGCCGCCCTTAACCTATATTGTTGGGAACACAAAGTTTCTTTTCAGTTGCAAACTACACTCCATACATATATATGGGGAGGCACAAGCTCCAACTCGGTTTTACAGTGAAAACTGCAGGAACTTCAAACCGGCACTAGGAAACAGACTGAGAAACCAGAGTAAAAGTTTCTCTTGCAAACCGTTCCCTTTGTGCTAGATGAACGAACGTCTCTCCACATGCTCAGTTCTGAGAGATAAGTGTGTGTGAAAGCCGTCCTTCACCTAGCTTGTTGGGAATACAACGTTTCTTTCCATTTGCAAACTACACTCCATACATATATATGGGGAGGCACAAGCTCCAACTCGGTTTTACACTGAAAACTGCAGGAATTTCAAACCGGCACTAGGAAAGAGACTGATAAACCAGACTAAAAATTTCTCTTGCAACCCGTTCCCTTTGTGCTAGATGAATGAACGTTTCTCCACATGCTCAGTTCTGAGAGATAAGTGTGTGTGAAAGCCGTCCTTCAACTATAATGTTGGGAACACAAAGTTTCTTTTCAGTTGCAAACTACACTCCATACATATATATGGGGAGGCACAAGTTCCAACTCGGTTTTACAGTGAAACCTGCTGGAACTTCTAACCGGCACTAGGAAACAGACTGAGATACCAGAGTAAAAGTTTCTCCTCCAACCCGTTCCCTTTGTGCTAGATGAACGAACGTCTCTGCACATGCTCATTTCTGAGAGATAAGTGTGTTTGAAAGCCGTCCTTCACCTAGATTGTTGGGAACACAAAGTTTCTTTTCAGTTGGAAACTACACTCCATACATATATAAGGGGAGGCACAAGCTCCAACTCGTTTTTACAATGAAAACTGCAGAAACGTCAAACCGGCACTAGGAAACAGTCTGATAAACCAGAGAAAAAGTTTCTCCTGCAACCCGTTCCCTTTGTGCTAGATGAACGAACGTCTCTCCACATGCTCAGTTCTGAGAGATAAGTGTGTGTGAAAGCCGTACTTCCCTAGTTTGTTTGGAACACAAAGTTTCTTTTCAGTTGCAAACTACACTCCATACATATATATGGGGAGGCGCAAGCTCCAAATCGGTTTTACAGTGAAAAATGCAGGATCGTCAAACCAGCACTAGGAAACAGAGAAAGCAGAGTAAAAGATTCTCCTGCAAAACGTTCCCTTTGTGCTAGATGAACGAAAGTCTCTCCACATACTCAGTTCTGAGAGATAAGTGTGTGTGAAAGCCGTCCTTCAACTAGATTGTTCGGAACACAAAGTTTCTATTCATTTGCAAAATACACTCCTTACATATATATGGGGAGGCACAAGCTCCAACTCGGTTTTACAGTGAAAACTGCAGGAACGTCAAACCGGCACTACGAAACAGAGAAACCAGAGTAAAAGTTTCCCCTGCAACCCGTTCCCTTTTAGGTAGATGAACGAACGTCTCTCCACATGCTCATTTCGGAGAGAGAAGTGTGTGTGAAAGCCGTCCTTCACCTAGCTTGTTGGGAACACAAAGTTTCTTTTAGGTTGCAAACTACACTCCATACATATATATGGGGAGGCACAAGCTCCAACTCGGTTTTACAGTGAAAACTGCAGGAAATTCATACCGGCACTAGGAAACAGACTGAGAACCCAGAGTAAAATTTGCCCCTGCAACCCGTTCCTTTGTGCTAGATGAACGAACGTCTCTCCACATGCTCACTTCTGAGAGATAAGTGTGTGTGAAAGCCGTCCTTCACCTAGTTTGTTGGGAACACAAAGTTTCTTTTGAGTTGCAAACTACACTCCATATATATATATGGGGAGGCACAAGCTCCAACTCGGTTTTACAGTGAAAACTGCAGGAACTTCAAACCGGCACTAGGAAACAGACGGATAAACCAGACTAAAAGTTTCTCCTGCAACCCTTTCCATTTGTGCTAGATGAACGAACTTTTCTCCACATGCTCAGTTCTGAGAGATAAGTGTGTGTGAAAGCCGCCCCTAACCTATATTGTTGGGAACACAAAGTTTCTTTTCAGTTGCAAACTACACTCCATACATATATATGGGGAGGCACAAGCTCCAACTCGGTTTTACAGTGAAAACTGCAGGAACTTCAAACCGGCACTAGGAAACAGACTGAGAAACCAGAGTAATAGTTTCTCTTGCAAACCGTTCCCTTTGTGCTAGATGAACGAACGTCTCTCCACATGCTCAGTTCTGAGAGATAAGTGTGTGTGAAAGCCGTCCTTCACCTAGCTTGTTGGGAATACAACGTTTCTTTTCATTTGCAAACTACACTCCATACATATATATGGGGAGGCACAAGCTCCAACTCGGTTTTACACTGAAAACTGCAGGAATTTCAAACCGGCACTAGGAAAGAGACTGATAAACCAGAGTAAAAATTTCTCCTGCAACCCGTTCCCTTGGTGCTAGATGAATGAACGTTTCTCCACATGCTCAGTTCTGAGAGATAAGTGTGTGTGAAAGCCGTCCTTCAACTACATTGTTGGGAACACAAAGTTTCTTTTCATTTGCAAAATACACTCCTTAAATATATATGGGGAGGCACAAGTTCCAACACGGTTTTACAGTAAAACCTGCAGGAATTTCAAACCGACACTAGGAAACAGACTGGGAAACCAAAGAAATAGTTTCTCCTGCAAACCGTTCCCTTTGTGCTAGATGAACGAACGTCTCTCCACATGCTCACTTCTGAGAGATAATTGTCTGTGTGAAAGCCGTCCTTCACCTAGCTTGTTGGGAAAACAAAGTTTCTTTTCAGTTGCATACTACACTCCATACATATATATGGGGAGGCACAAGCTCCAACTCGGTTTTACAGTGAAAACTGCAAGAACTTCAAACCGGCACTAGGAAACAGACAGATAAACCAGAGTAAAAGTTTCCCCTGCAACCCGTTCCGTTTGTGCTACATGAACGAATGTCTCTCCACATGCTCAGTTCTGTGAGATACTTGTGTGTGAAAGCCGTCCTTCACCTATCTTGTTTGGAACACAAAGTTTCTTTTCAGTTGCAAACTACACTCCATACATATATATGGGGAGGCACAAGCTCCAACTCGGTTTTACAGTGAAAACTGCAGGAACTTCAAACCGGCACTAGGAAACAGACTGAGAAACCAGAGTAAAAGTTTCTCCTGCAACCCGTTCCCTCTGTGCTAGATGAACGAACATCTCTCCACATGCTCAGTTCTGAGAGATAAGTGTGTGTGAGAGCCGTGCTTCAACTAGCTAGTTGGGAACACAAAGTTTCTTTTGAGTTGCATACTACACTCCATACATATATATGGGGAGGCACAAGCTCCAACTCGGTTTTACAGTGTAAACTGCAGGAACTTCAAACCGGCACTAGTAAAAAGACTGAGAACCCAGAGTGAAAGTTTCCCCTGCAACCCGTTCCCTTTTAGGTAGATGAACGAACGTCTCTCCACATGCTCATTTCGGAGAGAGAAATGTGTGTGAAAGCCGTCCTTCAACTAGCTTATTGAGAACACAAAGTTTCTTTTGAGTTGCAAACTACACTCCATAAATATATATGGGGAGGCACAAGCTCCAACTCTGTTTTACTGTAAAAAGTGCAGGAACTTCAACCCGGCACTAGGAAACAGACTGATAAACCAGACTAAAAGTTTCTCCTGCAACCCTTTCCATTTGTGCTAGATGAACGAACTTTTCTCCACATGCTCAGTTCTGAGAGATAAGTGTGTGTGAAAGCCGCCCTTAACCTATATTGTTGGGAACACAAAGTTTCTTTTCAGTTGCAAACTACACTCCATACATATATATGGGGAGGCACAAGCTCCAACTCGGTTTTACAGTGAAAACTGCAGGAACTTCAAACCGGCACTAGGAAACAGACTGAGAAACCAGAGTAAAAATTTCTCCTACAACACTTTCCTTTGTGCTAGATGAACGAAAGTCTCTCAACATGCTCAGTTCTGAGAGATATTTGTGTGTGATAGCCGTCCTTATCCTAGATTGTTGGGAACACAAAGATTCTTTTCAGTTGCATACTACACTCCATACATATATATGGGGAGGCACAAGCTCCAACTCGGTTTTACACTGAAAACTGCAGGAATTTCAAACCGGCACTATTAAAGAGACTGATAAACCAGACTAAAAATTTCTCCTGCAACCCGTTCCCTTTGTGCTAGATGAATGAACGTTTCTCCACATGCTCAGTTCTGAGAGATAAGTGTGTGTGAAAGCCGTCCTTCAACTATATTGTTGGGAACACAAAGTTTCTTTTCAGTTGCAAACTACACTCCATAAATATATATGGGGAGGCACAAGCTCCAACTCGGTTTTACAGTGAAACCTGCAGGAACTTCAAACCGGCACTAGGAAACAGACTGAGATACCAGAGTAAAAGTTTCTCCTCCAACCCGTTCCCTTTGTGCTAGATGAACGAAAGTCTCGGCACATGCTCATTTCTGAGAGATAAGTGTGTGTGAAAGCCGTCCTTCACCTAGATTGTTGGGAACACAAAGTTTCTTTTCAGTTGCAAACTACACTCCATACATGTATATGGGGAGGCACAAGCTCCAACTCGTTTTTACAATGAAAACTGCAGGAACGTCAAACCGGCACTAGGAAACAGTCTGATAAACCAGAGAAAAAGTTTCTCCTGCAACCCGTTCCCTTTGTGCTAGATGAACGAACGTCTCTCCACATGCTCAATTCTGAGAGATAATTGAGTGTGAAAGCCGTACTTCCCTAGTCTGTTTGGAACACAAAATTTCTTTTCAGTTGCAAACTACACTCCATACATATATATGGGGAGGCGCAAGCTCCAAATCGGTTTTACAGTGAAAAATGCAGGATCGTGAAACCAGCACTAGGAAACAGAAAAACCAGAGTAAATGTTTCTCGTGCAACCCGTTCCATTTGTGCTAGATGAACGAAAGTCTATACACATACTCAGTTCTGAGAGATAAGTGTGTGTGAATGCCGTCCTTCAACTACATTGTTGGGAACACAAAGTTTCTTTTCATTTGCAAAATACACTCCTTACATATATATGAGGAGGCACAAGCTCCAACTCGGTTTTACAGTGAAAACTGCAGGAACTTCAAACCGGCACTAGGAAACAGACTGAGAAAACAGAGTAAAAGTTTCTCCTGCAAACCGTTCCCTTTGTGCTAGATGAACGAACGTCTCTCCACATGCTCACTTCTGAGAGATAAGTGTGTGTGAAAGCCGTCCTTCACTTAGCTTGTTGGGAACACAAAGTTTCTTTTAAGTTGCAAAGTACACTCCATACATATATATGTGGAGGCACTAGCTCCAACTCATTTTTACAGTGAAAACTGCAGGAAATTCAAACCGGCACTAGGAAACACACTGAGAATCCAGAGTAAAAGTTTCTCCTGCAAACCGTTCCATTTGTGCTATATGAACGAACGTTTCTCCACATGCTCAGTTCTGAGAGATTAGTGTGTGTTAAAGCCGTACTTCACCAAGCTTGTTGGGAACACATAGTTCCTTTTCAGTTGCAAACTACACTCCATACATATATATGGGGAGGCACAAGCTCCAACTCGGTTTTACAGTGAAACCTGCAGGAACTTCAAACTGGCAGAAGGAAACAGACTGAGAAACCAGAGTAAAAGTTTCTCCTGCAACCCGTTCCCTCTTTGCTAGATGAACGAACATCTCTCCACTTGCTCAGTTCTGAGAGATAAGTGTGTGTGAGAGCCGTCTTTCAACTAGCTAGTTGGGAACACAAAGTTTCTTTTGAGTTGCATACTACACTCCATACATATATATGGGGAGGCACAAGCTCCAACTCGGTTTTACAGTGTAAACTGCAGGAACTTCAAACCGGCACTAGTAAAAAGACTGAGAACAGAGAGTAAAAGTTTCTCCTGCAACCCGTTCCCTTTTAGGTAGATGAACGAACGTCTCTCCACATGCTCATTTCGGAGAGAGAAATGTGTGTGAAAGCCGTCCTTCACCTAGCTTATTGGGAACACAAAGTTTCTTTTGAGTTGCAAACTACACTCCATACATATATATGGGGAGGCACAAGCTCCATCTCGGTTTTACAGTGAAAACTGCAGGAACTTCAAACCGGCACTAGGAAACAGACTGATAAACCAGACTAAAAGTTTCTCCTGCAACCCTTTCCATTTGTGCTAGATGAACGAACATTTCTCCACTTGCTCAGTTCTGAGAGATAAGTGTGTGTGAAAGCCGCCCTTAACCTATATTGTTGGGAACACAAAGTTTCTTTTCAGTTGCAAACTACACTCCATACATATATATGGGGAGGCACAAGCTCCAACTCGGTTTTACAGTGAAAACTGCAGGAACTTCAAACCGGCACTAGGAAACAGACTGAGAAACCAGAGTAAAAGTTTCTCTTGCAAACCGTTCCCTTTGTGCTAGATGAACGAACGTCTCTCCACATGCTCAGTTCTGAGAGATAAGTGTGTGTGAAAGCCGTCCTTCACCTAGCTTGTTGGGAATACAACGTTTCTTTCCATTTGCAAACTACACTCCATACATATATATGGGGAGGCACAAGCTCCAACTCGGTTTTACACTGAAAACTGCAGGAATTTCAAACCGGCACTAGGAAAGAGACTGATAAACCAGACTAAAAATTTCTCTTGCAACCCGTTCCCTTTGTGCTAGATGAATGAACGTTTCTCCACATGCTCAGTTCTGAGAGATAAGTGTGTGTGAAAGCCGTCCTTCAACTATAATGTTGGGAACACAAAGTTTCTTTTCAGTTGCAAACTACACTCCATACATATATATGGGGAGGCACAAGTTCCAACTCGGTTTTACAGTGAAACCTGCTGGAACTTCAAACCGGCACTAGGAAACAGACTGAGATACCAGAGTAAAAGTTTCTCCTCCAACCCGTTCCCTTTGTGCTAGATGAACGAACGTCTCTGCACATGCTCATTTCTGAGAGATAAGTGTGTTTGAAAGCCGTCCTTCACCTAGATTGTTGGGAACACAAAGTTTCTTTTCAGTTGGAAACTACACTCCATACATATATAAGGGGAGGCACAAGCTCCAACTCGTTTTTACAATGAAAACTGCAGAAACGTCAAACCGGCACTAGGAAACAGTCTGATAAACCAGAGAAAAAGTTTCTCCTGCAACCCGTTCCCTTTGTGCTAGATGAACGAACGTCTCTCCACATGCTCAGTTCTGAGAGATAAGTGTGTGTGAAAGCCGTACTTCCCTAGTTTGTTTGGAACACAAAGTTTCTTTTCAGTTGCAAACTACACTCCATACATATATATGGGGAGGCGCAAGCTCCAAATCGGTTTTACAGTGAAAAATGCAGGATCGTCAAACCAGCACTAGGAAACAGAGAAAGCAGAGTAAAAGATTCTCCTGCAAAACGTTCCCTTTGTGCTAGATGAACGAAAGTCTCTCCACATACTCAGTTCTGAGAGATAAGTGTGTGTGAAAGCCGTCCTTCAACTAGATTGTTCGGAACACAAAGTTTCTATTCATTTGCAAAATACACTCCTTACATATATATGGGGAGGCACAAGCTCCAACACGGTTTTACAGTTAAACCTGCAGGAATTTCAAACCGACACTAGGAAACAGTCTGATAAACCAGAGAAAAAGTTTCTCCTGCAACCCGTTCCCTTTGTGCTAGATGAACGAACGTCTCTCCACATGCTCAGTTCTGAGAGATAAGTGTGTGTGAAAGCCGTACTTCCCTAGTTTGTTTGGAACACAAAGTTTCTTTTCAGTTGCAAACTACACTCCATACATATATATGGGGAGGCACAAGCTCCAACTCGGTTTTACAGTGAAAACTGCAAGAACTTCTAACCGGCACTAGGAAACAGACTGATAAACCAGAGTAAATGTTTCCCCTGCAACCCGTTCCGTTTGTGCTACATGAACGAATGTCTCTCCACATGCTCAGTTCTGAGAGATATTTGTGTGTGAAAGCCGTCCTTCACCTATCTTGTTTGGAACACAAAGTTTCTTTTCAGTTGCAAACTACACTCCATACATATATATGGGGAGGCACAAGCTCCAACTCGGGTTTACAGTGAAAACTGCAGGAACTTCAAAACGGCACTAGGAAACAGACTGAGAAAACAGAGTAAAAGTTTCTCCTGCACACCGTTCCCTTTGTGCTAGATGAACGAACGTCTGTCCACATGATCAGTTCTGAGAGATAAGTGTGTGTGAAAGCCGTCCTTCACTTAGCTTGTTGGGAACACAAAGTTTCTTTTCAGTTGCAAACTACACTCCATACATATATAGGGGAGGCACAAGCTCCAACTCTGTTTTACAGTGAAAACTGCAGGAACTTCAAACCGGCACTAGGAAACAGACTGAGAAAACACAGTAAAAGTTTCTCCAGCAACCCTTTCCTTTGTGCTAGATGAACGAACGTCTCTCCACATGCTCAGTTCTGAGAGATATTTGTGTGTGATAGCCGTACTTCACCTAGATTGTTGGGAACACAAAGTTTCTTTTGAGTTGCAAAATACACTCCTTATATATATATGGGGAGGCACAAGTTCCAAAACGGTTTTACAGTTAAACCTGCAGGAATTTCAAACCGACACTAGGAAACAGACTGAGAAACCAAAGTAATACTTTCTTCTGCAAACCGTTCCCTTTGTGCTAGATGAACGAACGTCTCTCCACATGCTCACTTCTGAGAGATAAGTGAGTGTGAAAGCCGTCCTTCACCTAGCTTGTTGGGAACACAAAGTTTCTTTTGAGTTGCAAAATACACTCCTTATATATATATGGGGAGGCACAAGCTCCAACTCGGTTTTACAGTGAAAACTGCAAGAACTTCAAACCGGCACTAGGAAACAGACTGATAAACCAGAGTAAAAGTTTCCCCTGTATCCCGTTCCGTTTGTGCTACATGAACGAATGTCTCTCCACATGCTCAGTTCTGAGAGATACTTGTGTGTGAAAGCCGTCCTTCACCTATCTTGTTTGGAACACAAAGTTTCTTTTCAGTTGCAAACTACACTCCATACATATATAGGGGAGGCACAAGCTCCAACTCTGTTTTACAGTGAAAACTGCAGGAACTTCAAACCGGCACTAGGAAACAGACTGAGAAACCAGAGTAAAAATTTCTCCTACAACACTTTCCTTTGTGCTAGATGAACGAAAGTCTCTCCACATGCTCAGTTCTGAGAGATATTTGTGTGTGATAGCCGTCCTTCACCTAGGTTGTTGGGAACACAAAGTTTCTTTTCAGTTGCATACTACACTCCATACATATATATGGGGAGGCACAAGCTCCAACTCGGTTTTACAGTGAAAACTGCAAGAACTTCAAACCGGCACTAGGAAACAGACTGAGAAACCAGAGTAAAAGTTTCCCCTGCAACCCGTTCCGTTTGTGCTACATGAACGAATATCTCTCCACATGCTCATTTCTGAGAGATATTTGTGTGTGAAAACCGTCTTTCACCTATCTTGTTTGGAACACAATGTTTCTTTTCAGTTGCAAACTACACTCCATACATATATATGGGGAGGCACAAGCTCCAACTCGGTTTTACAGTGAAAACTGCAGGAACTTCAAACCGGCACTAGGAAACAGACTGAAAAAACAGAGTAAAAGTTTTTCATGCAAACCGTTCCCTTTGTGCTAGATGAACGAACGTCTCTCCACATGCTCAGTTCTGAGAGATAAGTGTGTGTGAAAGCCGTCCTTCACCTAGCTTGTTAGGAACACAAAGTTTCTATTCAGTTGCAAACTACAAACCATACATATATATGGGGAGGCACAAGCTCCAACTCTATTTTTCAGTGAAAACTGCAGGAACTTCCAAACTGCACTAGGAAACAGACTGAGAAACCAGAGGAAAAGTTTTTCCTGCAAACACATCCATTTGTGCTAGATGAACGAACGTCTCTCCACATGCTCAGTTCTGAGAGATAAGTGTGTGTGAAAGCCGTCCTTCACTTAGCTTGTTGGGAACACAAATTTTCTTTTCAGTTGCAAACTACACTCCATACATATATAGGGGAGGCACAAGCTCCAACTCTGTTTTACAGTGAAAACTGCAGGAACTTCAAACCGGCACTAGGAAACAGACTGAGAACCCAGAGTAAAATTTTTTCCTGCAATCCGTTCCTTTGTGCTAGATGAACGAACGTCTCTCCACATGCTCAGTTCTGAGAGATAAGAGTGTGTGAAAGCCGTCCTTCACCTATCTTGTTGGGAACACAAAGTTTCTTTTGAGTTGCAAACTACACTCCATACATATATATGGGGAGGCACAAGCTCCAACTCGGTTTTACAGTTAAAACTGCAGGAAGGTCAAACCGGCACTAGGAAACAGTCTGAGAAACCAGAGTAAAAGTTTCTCCTTCAAGCCGTTCCCTTTGTGCTAGATGAACGAACGTCTCTCCACATGCTCAGTTCTGAGAGATAAGTGTGTGTGAAAGCCGTCCTTCACCTAGCTTGTTTGGAACACAAAGTTTCTTTTCACTTGCAAACTACACTCCATACATATATATGGGGAGGCAAAAGCTCCAACTCTGTTTTACAGTGAAAACTGCAGGAACGTCAAACCGGCACTACGAAACACAGAAACCAGAGTAAAAGTTTCCCCTGCAACCCGTTCCCTTTTAGGTAGATGAACGAACGTCTCTCCACATGCTCATTTCGGAGAGAGAAGTGTGTGTGAAAGCCGTCCTTCACCTAGCTTGTTGGGAACACAAAGTTTCTTTTAGGGTGCAAACTACACTAAATACATATATATGGGGAGGCACAAGCTCCAACTCGGTTTTACAGTGAAAACTGCAGGAAATTCATACCGGCACTAGGAAACAGACTGAGAACCCAGAGTAAAATTTGCTCCTGCAACCCGTTCCTTTGTGCTAGATGAACGAACGTCTCTCCACATGCTCACTTCTGAGAGATAAGTGTGTGTGAAAGCCGTCCTTCACCTAGCTTGTTGGGAACACAAAGTTTCTTTTCAGTTGCAAACTACACTCCATACATATATATGGGGAGGCACAAGCTCCAACTCGGTTTTACAGTGAAAACTGAAGGAACTTCAAACCGGCACTAGGAAACAGTCTGAGAAACCAGAGTAAAAGTTTCTCTTGCAAACCGTTCCCTTTGTGCTAGATGAACGAACGTCTCTCCACATGCTCAGTTCTGAGAGATAAGTGTGTGTGAAAGCAGTCCTTCACCTAGCTTGTTGGGAATACAACGTTTTTTTCCATTTGCAAACTACACTCCATACATATATATGGGGAGGCACAAGCTCCAACTCGGTTTTACACTGAAAACTGCAGGAATTTCAAACCGGCACTAGGAAAGAGACTGATAAACCAGACTAAAAATTTCTCCTGCAACCCGTTCACTTTGTGCTAGATGAATGAACGTTTCTCCACATGCTCAGTTCTGAGAGATAAGTGTGTGTGAAAGCCGTCCTTCAACTATATTGTTGGGAACACAAAGTTTCTTTTCAGTTGCAAACTACACTCCATAAATATATATGGGGAGGCACAAGCTCCAACTCGGTTTTACAGTGAAACCTGCAGGAAATTCAAACCGGCACTAGGAAACAGACTGAGATACCAGAGTAAAAGTTTCTCCTCCAACCCGTTCCCTTTGTGCTAGATGAACGAACGTCTCGGCACATGCTCATTTCTGAGAGATAATTGTGTGTGAAAGCCGTCCTTCACCTAGATTGTTGGGAACACAAAGTTTCTTTTCCGTTGCAAACTACACTCCATACATATATATGGGGAGGCACAAGCTCCAACTCGTTTTTACAGTGAAAACTGCAGGAACGTCAAACCGGCACTAGGAAACAGTCTGATAAACCAGAGAAAAAGTTTCTCCTGCAACCCGTTCCCTTTGTGCTAGATGAACGAACGTCTCTCCACATGCTCAGTTCTGAGAGATAATTGTGTGTGAAAGCCGTACTTCCCTAGTCTGTTTGGAACACGAAGTTTCTTTTCAGTTGCAAACTACACTCCATACATATATATGGGGAGGCGCAAGCTCCAAATCGGTTTTACAGTGAAAAATGCAGGATCGTCAAACCAGCACTAGGAAACAGAGAAACCAGAGTAAAAGTTTCTCGTGCAACCCGTTCCATTTGTGCTAGATGAACGAAAGTCTATACACATACTCAGTTCTGAGAGATAAGTGTGTGTGAAAGCCGTCCTTCAACTACATTGTTGGGAACACAAAGTTTCTTTTCATTTGCAAAATACACTCCTTACATATATATGGGGAGGCACAAGTTCCAACACGGTTTTACAGTTAAACCTGCAGGAATTTCAAACCGACACTAGGAAACAGACTGAGAAACCAAAGAAATAGTTTCTCCTGCAAACCGTTCCCTTTGTGCTAGATGAACGAACGTCTCTCCACATGCTCACTTCTGAGAGATAAGTGTGTGTGAAAGCCGTCCTTCACCTAGCTTGTTGGGAAAACAAAGTTTCTTTTCAGTTGCATACTACACTCCATAAATATAAATGGGGAGGCACAAGCTCCAACTCGGTTTTACAGTGAAAACTGCAAGAACTTCAAACCGGCACTAGGAAACAGACTGATAAACCAGAGTAAAAGTTTCCCCTGCAACCCGTTCCGTTTGTGCTACATGAACGAATGTCTCTCCACATGCTCAGTTCTGAGAGATACTTGTGTGTGAAAGCCGTCCTTCACCTATCTTGTTTGGAACACAAAGATTCTTTTCAGTTGCAAACTACACTCCATACATATATATGGGGAGGCACAAGCTCCAACTCGGTTTTACAGTGAAAACTGCAGGAACTTCAAACCGGCACTAGGAAACAGACTGAAAAAACAGAGTAAAAGTTTTTCATGCAAACCGTTCCCTTTGTGCTAGATGAACGAACGTCTCTCCACATGCTCAGTTCTGTGAGATAAGTGTGTGTGAAAGCCGTACTTCCCTAGTTTGTTTGGAACACAAAGTTTCTTTTCAGTTGCAAACTACACTCCATACATATATATGAGGAGGCACAAGCTCCAACTCGGTTTTACAGTGAAAACTGCAAGAACTTCAAACCGGCACTAGGAAACAGACTGATAAACCAGAGTAAATGTTTCCCCTGCAACCCGTTCCGTTTGTGCTACATGAACGAATGTCTCTCCACATGCTCAGTTCTGAGAGATATTTGTGTGTGAAAGCCGTCCTTCACCTATCTTGTTTGGAACACAAAGTTTCTTTTCAGTTGCAAACTACACTCCATACATATATATGGGGAGGCACAAGCTCCAACTCGGGTTTACAGTGAAAACTGTAGGAACTTCAAAACGGCACTAGGAAACAGACTGAGAAAACAGAGTAAAAGTTTCTCCTGCACACCGTTCCCTTTGTGCTAGATGAACGAACGTCTGTCCACATGCTCAGTTCTGAGAGATAAGTGTGTGTGAAAGCCGTCCTTCACTTAGCTTGTTGGGAACACAAAGTTTCTTTTCAGTTGCAAACTACACTCCATACATATATAGGGGAGGCACAAGCTCCAACTCTGTTTTACAGTGAAAACTGCAGGAACTTCAAACCGGCACTAGGAAACAGACTGAGAAAACACAGTAAAAGTTTCTCCAGCAACCCTTTCCTTTGTGCTAGATGAACGAACGTCTCTCCACATGCTCAGTTCTGAGAGATATTTGTGTGTGATAGCCGTCCTTCACCTAGATTGTTGGGAACACAAAGTTTCTTTTGAGTTGCAAAATACACTCCTTATATATATATGGGGAGGCACAAGTTCCAACACGGTTTTACAGTTAAACCTGCAGGAATTTCAAACCGACACTAGGAAACAGACTGAGAAACCAAAGTAATACTTTCTTCTGCAAACCGTTCCCTTTGTGCTAGATGAACGAACGTCTCTCCACATGCTCACTTCTGAGAGATAAGTGAGTGTGAAAGCCGTCCTTCACCTAGCTTGTTGGGAAAACAAAGTTTCTTTTCAGTTGCATACTACACTCCATACATATATATGGGGAGGCACAAGCTCCAACTCGGTTTTACAGTGAAAACTGCAAGAACTTCAAACCGGCACTAGGAAACAGACTGATAAACCAGAGTAAAAGTTTCCCCTGCAACCCGTTCCGTTTGTGCTACATGAACGAATGTCTCTCCACATGCTCAGTTCTGAGAGATACTTGTGTGTGAAAGCCGTCCTTCACCTATCTTGTTTGGAACACAAAGTTTCTTTTCAGTTGCAAACTACACTCCATACATATATAGGGGAGGCACAAGCTCCAACTCTGTTTTACAGTGAAAACTGCAGGAACTTCAAACCGGCACTAGGAAACAGACTGAGAAACCAGAGTAAAAATTTTTCCTACAACACTTTCCTTTGTGCTAGATGAACGAAAGTCTCTCCACATGCTCAGTTCTGAGAGATATTTGTGTGTGATAGCCGTCTTTCACCTATCTTGTTTGGAACACAATGTTTCTTTTCAGTTGCAAACTACACTCCATACATATATATGGGGAGGCACAAGCTCCAACTTGGTTTTACAGTGAAAACTGCAGGAACTTCAAACCGGCACTAGGAAACAGACTGAAAAAACAGAGTAAAAGTTTTTCATGCAAACCGTTCCCTTTGTGCTAGATGAACGAACGTCTCTCCACATGCTCAGTTCTGAGAGATAAGTGTGTGTGAAAGCCGTCCTTCACCTAGCTTGTTAGGAACACAAAGTTTCTATTCAGTTGCAAACTACAAACCATACATATATATGGGGAGGCACAAGCTCCAACTCTATTTTTCAGTGAAAACTGCAGGAACTTCCAAACTGCACTAGGAAACAGACTGAGAAACCAGAGTAAAAGTTTTTCCTGCAAACACATCCATTTGTGCTAGATGAACGAACGTCTCTCCACATGCTCAGTTCTGAGAGATAAGTGTGTGTGAAAGCCGTCCTTCACTTAGCTTGTTGGGAACACAAATTTTCTTTTCAGTTGCAAACTACACTCCATACATATATAGGGGAGGCACAAGCTCCAACTCTGTTTTACAGTGAAAACTGCAGGAACTTCAAACCGGCACTAGGAAACAGACTGAGAACCCAGAGTAAAATTTTTTCCTGCAACCCGTTCCTTTGTGCTAGATGAACGAACGTCTCTCCACATGCTCAGTTCTGAGAGATAAGAGTGTGTGAAAGCCGTCCTTCACCTAGCTTGTTGGGAACACAAAGTTTCTTTTGAGTTGCAAACTACACTCCATACATATATATGGGGAGGCACAAGCTCCAACTCGGTTTTACAGTTAAAACTGCAGGAAGGTCAAACCGGCACTAGGAAACAGTCTGAGAAACCAGAGTAAAAGTGTCTCCTGCAACCCGTTCCTTTGTGCTAGATGAACGAACGTCTCTCCAAATGCTCAGTTCTGAGAGATAAGTGTGTGTGAAAGCCGTCCTTCACCTAGCTTGTTTGGAACACAAAGTTTCTTTTCACTTGCAAACTACACTCCATACATATATATGGGGAGGAAAAAGCTCCAACTCGGTTTTACAGTGAAAACTGCAGGAACGTCAAACCGGCACTACGAAACACAGAAACCAGAGTAAAAGTTTCCCCTGCAACCCGTTCCCTTTTAGGTAGATGAACGAACGTCTCTCCACATGCTCATTTCGGAGAGAGAAGTGTGTGTGAAAGCCGTCCTTCACCTAGCTTGTTGGGAACACAAAGTTTCTTTTAGGGTGCAAACTACACTCCATACATATATATGGGGAGGCACAAGCTCCAACTCGGTTTTACAGTGAAAACTGCAGGAAATTCATACCGGCACTAGGAAACAGACTGAGAACCCAGAGTAAAATTTGCTCCTGCAACCCGTTCCTTTGTGCTAGATGAACGAACGTCTCTCCACATGCTCAGTTCTGAGAGATAAGTGTGTGTGAAAGCAGTCCTTCACCTAGCTTGTTGGGAATACAACGTTTCTTTCCATTTGCAAACTACACTCCATACATATATATGGGGAGGCACAAGCTCCAACTCGGTTTTACACTGAAAACTGCAGGAATTTCAAACCGGCACTAGGAAAGAGACTGATAAACCAGACTAAAAATTTCTCCTGCAACCCGTTCCCTTTGTGCTAGATGAATGAACGCTTCTCCACATGCTCAGTTCTGAGAGATAAGTGTGTGTGAAAGCCGTCCTTCAACTATATTGTTGGGAACACAAAGTTTCTTTTTAGTTGCAAACTACACTCCATAAATATATATGGGGAGGCACAAGCTCCAACTCGGTTTTACAGTGAAACCTGCAGGAAATTCAAACCGGCACTAGGAAACAGACTGAGATACCAGAGTAAAAGTTTCTCCTCCAAACCGTTCCCTTTGTGCTAGATGAACGAACGTCTCGGCACATGCTCATTTCTGAGAGATAATTGTGTGTGAAAGCCGTCCTTCACCTAGATTGTTGGGAACACAAAGTTTCTTTTCCGTTGCAAACTACACTCCATACATATATATGGGGAGGCACAAGCTCCAACTCGTTTTTACAGTGAAAACTGCAGGAACGTCAAACCGGCACTAGGAAACAGTCTGATAAACCAGAGAAAAAGTTTCTCCTGCAACCCGTTCCCTTTGTGCTAGATGAACGAACGTCTCTCCACATGCTCAGTTCTGAGAGATAATTGTGTGTGAAAGCCGTACTTCCCTAGTCTGTTTGGAACACAAAGTTTCTTTTCAGTTGCAAACTACACTCCATACATATATATGGGGAGGCGCAAGCTCCAAATCGGTTTTACAGTGAAAAATGCAGGATCGTCAAACCAGCACTACGAAACAGAGAAACCAGAGTAAAAGTTTCTCGTGCAACCCGTTCCATTTGTGCTAGATGAACGAAAGTCTATACACATACTCAGTTCTGAGAGATAAGTGTGTGTGAAAGCCGTCCTTCAACTACATTGTTGGGAACACAAACATTCTTTTCATTTGCAAAATACACTCCTTACATATATATGGGGAGGCACAAGTTCCAACACGGTTTTACAGTTAAACCTGCAGGAATTTCAAACCGACACTAGGAAACAGACTGAGAAAACAAAGAAATAGTTTCTCCTGCAAACCGTTCCCTTTGTGCTAGATGAACGAACGTCTCTCCACATGCTCACTTCTGAGAGATAAGTGTGTGTGAAAGCCGTCCTTCACCTAGCTTGTTGGGAAAACAAAGTTTCTTTTCAGTTGCATACTACACTCCATACATATATATGGGGAGGCACAAGCTCCAACTCGGTTTTACAGTGAAAACTGCAAGAACTTCAAACCGGCACTAGGAAACAGACTGATAAACCAGAGTAAAAGTTTCCCCTGCAACCCGTTCCGTTTGTGCTACATGAACGAATGTCTCTCCACATGCTCAGTTCTGAGAGATACTTGTGTGTGAAAGCCGTCCTTCACCTATCTTGTTTGGAACACAAAGTTTCTTTTCAGTTGCAAACTACACTCCATACATATATATGGGGAGGCACAAGCTCCAACACGGTTTTACAGTGAAAACTGCAGGACTTCAAACCGGCACTAGGAAACAGACTGAGAAAACAGAGTAAAAGTTTTTCCTGCAAACCGTTCCCTTTGTGCTAGATGAACGAACGTCTCTCCACATGCTCACTTCTGAGAGATAAGTGTGTGTGAAAGCCGTCCTTCACTTAGCTTGTTGGGAACACAAAGTTTCTTTTCAGTTGCAAACTACACTCCATACATATATAGGGGAGGCACAATCTCCAACTCTGTTTTACAGTGAAAACTGCAGGAACTTCAAACCGGCACTAGGAAACAGACTGAGAAACCAGAGTAAAAATTTCTCCTACAACACTTTCCTTTGTGCTAGATGAACGAAAGTCTCTCCACATGCTCAGTTCTGAGAGATATTTGTGTGTAATAGCCGTCCTTCACCTAGATTGTTGGGAACACAAAGTTTCTTTTCAGTTGCATACTACACTCCATACATATATATGGGGAGGCACAAGCTCCAACTCGGTTTTACAGTGAAAACAGCAAGAACTTCAAACCGGCACTAGGAAACAGACTGAGAAACCAGAGTAAAAGTTTCCCCTGCAACCCGTTCCGTTTGTGCTACATGAACGAATGTCTCTCCACATGCTCATTTCTGAGAGATATTTGTGTGTGAAAGCCGTCTTTCACCTATCTTGTTTGGAACACAATGTTTCTTTGCAGTTGCAAACTACACTCCATACATATATATGGGGAGGCACAAGCTCCAACTCTATTTTTCAGTGAAAACAGCAGGAACTTCCAAACTGCACTAGGAAACAGACTGAGAAACCAGAGTAAAAGTTTTTCCTGCAAACACATCCATTTGTGCTAGATGAACGAACGTCTCTCCACATGCTCAGTTCTGAGAGATAAGTGTGTGTGAAAGCCGTCCTTCACTTAGCTTGTTGGGAACACAAATTTTCTTTTCAGTTGCAAACTACACTCCATACATATATAGGGGAGGCACAAGCTCCAACTCTGTTTTACAGTGAAAACTGCAGGAACTTCAAACCGGCACTAGGAAACAGACTGAGAAACCAGAGTTAAAGTTTCTCCTGCAACCCGTTCCCTTTGTGCTAGATGAACGAACGTCTCTCCACATGCTCACTTCTGAGAGATAAGTGTGTGTGAAAGCCGTACTTCACCTAGCTTGTTTGGAACCCAAAGTTTCTTTTCAGTTGCAAACTACACTCGATACATATATATGGGGAGGCACAAGCTCCAACTAGATTTTACAGTGAAAACTGCAAGAACTTCAAACCGGCACTAGGAAACAGACTGAGAAACCAGAGTTAAAGTTTCTCCTGCAAACCGTTCCCTTTGTGCTAGATGCACGAACGTCTCTCCACATGCTCAGTTCTGAGAGATAAGTGTGTGTGAAAGCCGTCCTTCACCTAGCTTGTTGGGAACACAAAGTTTCTTTTCAGTTGCAAACTACACTCCATACATATATATGGGGAGGCACAAGCTCTAACTCGTTTTTATAGTGAAAACTGCAAGAACTTCAAACCGGCACTAGGAAACAGACTGAGAAACCAGAGTAAAAGTTTCTCCTGCAACCCGTTCCCTTTGTGCTAGATGAACGAAAGTCTCTCCACATGATCAGTTCTGAGAGATAAGTGTGTGTGAAAGCCGTCCTTCACTTAGCTTGTTGGGAACACAAAGTTTCTTTTCAGTTGCAAACTACACTCCATACATATATAGGGGAGGCACAATCTCCAACTCTGTTTTACAGTGAAAACTGCAGGAACATCAAACCGGCACTAGGAAACAGACTGAGAAACCAGAGTAAAAATTTCTCCTACAACACTTTCCTTTGTGCTAGATGAACGAAAGTCTCTCCACATGCTCAGTTCTGAGAGATATTTGTGTGTGATAGCCGTCCTTCACCTAGATTGTTGGGAACACAAAGTTTCTTTTCAGTTGCATACTACACTCCATACATATATATGGGGAGGCAAAAGCTCCAACTCGGTTTTACAGTGAAAACTGCAGGAACGTCAAACCGGCACTACGAAACACAGAAACCAGAGTAAAAGTTTCCCCTGCAACCCGTTCCCTTTTAGGTAGATGAACGAACGTCTCTCCACATGCTCATTTCGGAGAGAGAAGTGTGTGTGAAAGCCGTCCTTCACCTAGCTTGTTGGGAACACAAAGTTTCTTTTAGGGTGCAAACTACACTCCATACATATATATGGGGAGGCACAAGCTCCAACTCGTTTTTACAGTGAAAACTGCAGGAAATTCATACCGGCACTAGGAAACAGACTGAGAACCCAGAGTAAAATTTGCTCCTGCAACCCGTTCCTTTGTGCTAGATGAACGAACGTCTCTCCACATGCTCACTTCTGAGAGATAAGTGTGTGTGAAAGCCGTCCTTCACCTAGCTTGTTGGGAACACAAAGTTTCTTTTCAGTTGCAAACTACACTCCATACATATATATGGGGAGGCACAAGCTCCAACTCGGTTTTACAGTGAAAACTGAAGGAACTTCAAACCGGCACTAGGAAAAAGACTGAGAAACCAGAGTAAAAGTTTCTCTTGCAAACCGTTCCCTTTGTGCTAGATGAACGAACGTCTCTCCACATGCTCAGTTCTGAGAGATAAGTGTGTGTGAAAGCCGTCCTTCACCTAGCTTGTTGGGAATACAACGTTTCTTTTCATTTGCAAACTACACTCCATACATATATATGGGGAGGCACAAGCTCCAACTCGGTTTTACAGTGAAAACTGAAGGAACTTCAAACCGGCACTAGGAAACAGACTGAGAAACCAGAGTAAAAGTTTCTCTTGCAAACCGTTCCCTTTGTGCTAGATGAACGAACGTCTCTCCACATGCTCAGTTCTGAGAGATAAGTGTGTGTGAAAGCCGTCCTTCACCTAGCTTGTTGGGAATACAACGTTTCTTTTCATTTGCAAACTACACTCCATACATATATATGGGGAGGCACAAGATCCAACTCGGTTTTACACTGAAAACTGCAGGAACTTCAAACCGGCACTAGGAAACAGACTGAGATACCAGAGTAAAAGTTTCTCCTCCAACCCGTTCACTTTGTGCTAGATGAACGAACGTCTCGGCACATGCTCATTTCTGAGAGATAATTGTGTGTGATAGCCGTCCTTCACCAAGATTGTTGGGAACACAAAGTTTCTTTTGATTTGCAAAATACACTCCTTACATATTTATGGGGAGGCACAATTTCCAACACGGTTTTACAGTTAAACCTGCAGGAAATTCAAACCGACACTAGGAAACAGACTGAGAAACCAAAGTAATACTTTCTCCTGCAAACCGTTCCGTTTGTGCTACATGAACGAATGTCTCTCCACATGCTCATTTCTGAGAGATATTTGTGTGTGAAAGCCGTCTTTCAACTATCTTGTTTGGAACACAATGTTTCTTTTCAGTTGCAAACTACACTCCATACATATATATGGGGAGGCACAAGCTCCAACTCGGTTTTACAGTGAAAACTGCAGGAACTTCAAACCGGCACTAGGAAACAGACTGAGAAAACAGAGTAAAAGTTTTTCATGCAAACCGTTCCCTTTGTGCTAGATGAACGAACGTCTCTCCACATGCTCAGTTCTGAGAGATAAGTGTGTGTGAAAGCCGTCCTTCACCTAGCTTGTTAGGAACACAAAGTTTCTATTCAGTTGCAAACTACAAACCATACATATATATGGGGAGGCACAAGCTCCAACTCTATTTTTCAGCGAAAACTGCAGGAAATTCCAAACTGCACTAGGAAACAGACTGAGAAACCAGAGTAAAAGTTTTTCCTGCAAACACATCCATTTGTGCTAGATGAACGAACGTCTCTCCACATGCTCTGTTCTGAGGGATAAGTGTGTGTGAAAGCCGTCCTTCACTTAGCTTGTTGGGAACACAAATTTTCTTTTCAGTTGCAAACTACACTCCATACATATATAGGGGAGGCACAAGCTCCAACTCTGTTTTACAGTGAAAACTGCAGGAAATTCAAACCGGCACTAGGAAACAGACTGAGAAACCAGATTAAAGTTTCTCCTGCAACCCTTTGCTTTGTGCTAGATGAACGAACGTCTCTCCACATGCTCAGTTCTGAGAGATAAGTGTGTGTGAAAGCCGTCCTTCACCAAGCTTTTTGGGAACACAAAGTTTCTTTTCAGTTGCAAACTACACTCCATACATATATATGGGGAGGCACAAGCTCCAACTCGATTTTACAGTGAAAACTGCAAGAACTTCAAACCGGCACTAGGAAACAGACTGAGAAACCAGAGTTAAAGTTTCTCCTGCAAACCGTTCCTTTGTGCTAGATGCACGAACGTCTCTCCACATGCTCAGTTCTGAGAGATAAGTGAGTGTGAAAGCCGTCCTTCACCTAGCTTGTTGGGAACACAAAGTTTCTTTTCAGTTGCAAACTACACTCCATACATATATATGGGGAGGCACAAGCTCTAACTCGGTTTTATAGTGAAAACTGCAAGAACTTCACACCGGCACTAGGAAACAGACTGAGAAACCAGACTAAAAGTTTCTCCTGCAACCCGTTCCCTTTGTGCTAGATGAACGAAAGTCTCTCCACATGCTCAGTTCTGAGAGATAAGTGTGTGTGAAAGCCGTCCTTCAAATAGCTTGTTGGAAACACAAAGTTTATTTCAGTTGCATACTACACTCCATATATATATATGTGGAGGCACTAGCTCCAACTCAATTTTACAGTGAAAACTGCAGGAAATCAAACCGGCACTAGGAAACACACTGAGAAACCAGAGTAAAAGTTTCTCCTGCAACCCGTTCCATTTGTGCTATATGAACGAACGTTTCTCCACATGCTCAGTTCTGAGAGATTAGTGTGTGTGAAAGCCGTACTTCACCAAGCTTGTTGGGAACACAAAGTTTCTTTTGAGTTGCATACTACACTCCATACATATATATGGGGAGGCACAAGTTCAACTCGGTTTTACAGTGAAAACTGCAGGAACCTCAAACCGGCACTAGGAAACAGACGGATAAACCAGACTAAAAGTTTCTCCTGCAACCCTTTCCATTTGTGCTAGATGAACGAACTTTTCTCCACATGCTCAGTTCTGAGAGATAAGTGTGTGTGAAAGCCACCCTTAACCTATATTGTTGGGAACACAAAGTTTCTTTTGAGTTGCAAACTACACTCCATACATATATATGGGGAGGCACAAGCACCAACTCGGTTTTACAGTGAAAACTGCAGGAACTTCAAACCGGCACTAGGAAACAGACTGAGAAACCAGAGTAAAAGTTTCTCTTGCAAACCGTTCCCTTTGTGCTAGATGAAAGAACGTCTCTCCACATGCTCAGTTCTGAGAGATAAGTGTGTGTGAAAGCCGTCCTTCACCTAGCTTGTTGGGAATACAACGTTTCTTTCCATTTGCAAACTACACTCCATACGTATATATGGGGAGGCACAAGCTCCAACTCGGTTTTACACTGAAAACTGCAGGAATTTCAAACCGGCACTAGGAAAGAGACTGATAAACCAGACTAAAAATTTCTCTTGCAACCCGTTCCCTTTGTGCTAGATGAATGAACGTTTCTCCACATGCTCAGTTCTGAGTGATAAGTGTGTGTGAAAGCCGTCCTTCAACTATATTGTTGGGAACACAAAGTTTCTTTTCAGTTGGAAACTACACTCCATACATATATATGGGGAGGCACAAGCTCCAACTCGTTTTTACAGTGAAAACTGCAGAAACGTCAAACCGGCACTAGGAAACAGTCTGATAAACCAGAGAAAAAGTTTCTCCTGCAACCCGTTCCCTTTGTGCTAGATGAACGAACGTCTCTCCACATGCTCAGTTCTGAGAGATAAGTGTGTGTGAAAGCCGTACTTCCCTAGTTTGTTTGGAACACAAAGTTTCTTTTCAGTTGCAAACTACACTCCATACATATATATTGGGAGGCGCAAGCTCCAAATCGGTTTTACAGTGAAAAATGCAGGATCGTCAAACCAGCACTAGGAAACAGAGAAACCAGAGTAAAAGATTCTCCTGCAACCCGTTCCCTTTGTCTAGATGAACGAAAGTCTCTCCACATACTCAGTTCTGAGAGATAAGTGTGTGTGAAAGTCGTCCTTCAACTTGATTGTTCGGAACACAAAGTTTCTATTCATTTGCAAAATAAACTCCTTACATATATATGGGGAGGCACAAGCTCCAACACGGTTTTACAGTTAAACCTGCAGGAATTTCAAACCGACACTAGGAAACAGACTGAGAAACCAAGGAAATAGTTTCTCCTGCAAACCTTTCCCTTTGTGCTACATGAACGAACGTCTCTCCACATGCTCACTTCTGAGAGATATGTGTCTGTGAAAGCCGTCCTTCAACTATCTTGTTGGGAACACAATGTTTCTTTTCAGTTGCATACTACACTCCATACATATATAAGGGGAGGCACAAGCTCCAACTCGGTTTTACAGTGAAAACTGAAAGAACTTCAAACCGGCACTAGGAAACAGACTGATAAACCAGAGTAAAAGTTTCCCCTGCAACCCGTTCCGTTTGTGCTACATGAACGAATGTCTCTCCACATGCTCAGTTCTGAGAGATATTTGTGTGTTAAAGCCGTACTTCACCTATCTTGTTTGGAACACAAAGTTTCTTTTCAGTTGCAAACTACACTCCATACATATATATATGGGGAGGCACAAGCTCCAACTCGGTTTTACAGTGAAAACTGCAGGAAATTCAAACCGGCACTAGGAAAGAGACTGAGAAAACAGAGTAAAAGTTTCTCCTGCAAACCGTTCCCTTTGTGCTAGATGAACGAAGGTCTCTCCACATGCTAACTTCTGAGAGATAAGTGTGTGTGAAAGCCGTCCTTCACTTAGCTTGTTGGGAACACAAAATTTCTTTTCAGTTGCAAACTACACTCCATACATATATAGGGGAGGCACAAGCTCCAACTCTGTTTTACAGTGAAAACTGCAGGAACTTCAAACCGGCACTAGGAAACAGACTGAGAAACCAGAGTAAAAATTTCTCCTACAACACTTTCCTTTGTGCTAGATGAACGAAAGTCTCTCCACATGCTCAGTTCTGAGAGATATTTGTGTGTGATAGCCGTCCTTCACCTAGATTGTTGGGAACACAAAGTTTCTTTTCAGTTGCATACTACACTCCATACATATATATGGGGAGGCACAAGCTCCAACTCGGTTTTACAGTGAAAACTGCAAGAACTTCCAACCGGCACTAGGAAACAGACTGAGAAACCAGAGTAAAAGTTTCCCCTGCAACCCGTTCCGTTTGTGCTACATGAACGAATGTCTCTCCACATGCTCATTTCTGAGAGATATTTGTTTGTGAAAGCCGTCTTTCACCTATCTTGTTTGGAACACAATGTTTCTTTTCAGTTGCAAACTACACTCCATACATATATATGGGGAGGCACAATCTCCAACACGGTTTTACAGTGAAAACAGCAGGAACTTCAAACCGGCACTAGGAAACACACTGAGAAAACAGAGTAAAAGTTTTTCATGCAAACCGTTCCCTTTGTGCTAGATGAACGGACGTCTCTCCACATGCTCAGTTCTGAGAGAAAAGTGTGTGTGAAAGCCGTCCTTCACCTAGCTTGTTAGGAACACAAAGTTTCTATTCAGTTGCAAACTACAAACCATACATATATATGGGGAGGCACAAGCTCCAACTCTATTTTTCAGTGAAAACTGCAGGAACTTCCAAACTGCACTAGGAAACAGACTGAGAAACCAGAGTAAAAGTTTTTCCTGCAAACACATCCATTTGTGCTAGATGAACGAACGTCTCTCCACATGCTCAGTTCTGAGAGATAAGTGTGTGTGAAAGCCGTCCTACACCTAGCTTTTTGGGAACACAAAGTTTCTTTTCAGTTGCAAACTACACTCCATACATATATATTGGGATGCACAAGCTCCAACTCGGTTTTACAGTGAATACTGCAGGAACGTCAAACCGGCACTAGGAAACAGTCTGAGAAACCAGAGTAAAAGTTTCTCCTGCAACCCGTTCCCTTTGTGCTATATGAACGAACGTCTCTCCACATGCTCACTTCTGAGAGATAAGTGTGTGTGAAAGCCGTACTTCACCTAGCTTGTTTGGAACCCAAAGTTTCTTTTCAGTTGCAAACTACACTCCATACATATATATGGGGAGGCACAAGCTCCAACTCGATTTTACAGTGAAAACTGCAAGAACTTCAAACCGGCACTAGGAAACAGACTGAGAAACCAGAGTTAAAGTTTCTCCTGCAAAACGTTCCCTTTGTGCTAGATGCACGAACGTCTCTCCACATGCTCAGTTCTGAGAGATAAGTGTGTGTGAAAGCCGTCCTTCAACAAGCTTGTTGGGAACACAAAGTTCCTTTTCAGTTGCAAACTACACTCCATACATATATATGGGGAGGCACAAGCTCCAACTCGGTTTTACAGTGAAACCTGCAGGAACATCAAACTGGCACAAGGAAACAGACTGAGAAACCAGAGTAAAAGTTTCTCCTGCAACCCGTTCCCTCTGTGCTAGATGAACGAACATCTCTCCACATGCTCAGTTCTGAGAGATAAGTGTGTGTGAGAGCCGTCCTTCAACTAGCTAGTTGGGAACACAAAGATTCTTTTGAGTTGCATACTATACTCCATACATATATATGGGGAGGCACAAGCTCCAACACGGTTTTACAGTGAAAACTGCAGGAACTTCAAACCGGCACTAGGAAACAGACTGAGAAAACAGAGTAAAAGTTTCTCCTGCAAACCGTTCCCTTTGTGCTAGATGAACGAACGTCTCTCCACATGCTAACTTCTGAGAGATAAGTGTGTGTGAAAGCCGTCCTTCACTTAGCTTGTTGGGAACACAAAGTTTCTTTTCAGTTGCAAACTACACTCCATACATATATAGGGGAGGCACAAGCTCCAACTCTGTTTTACAGTGAAAACTGCAGGAATTTCAAACCGGCACTAGGAAACAGACTGAGAAACCAGAGTAAAAATTTCTCCTACAACACTTTCCTTTGTGCTAGATGAACGAAAGTCTCTCCACATGCTCAGTTCTGAGAGATATTTGTGTGTGATAGCCGTCCTTCACCTAGATTGTTGGGAACACAAAGTTTCTTTTTAGTTGCATACTACACTCCATACATATATATGGGGAGGCACAAGCTCCAACACGGTTTTACAGTGAAAACTGCAAGAACTTCAAACCGGCACTAGGAAACAGACTGAGAAACAAGAGTAAAAGTTTCCCCTGCAAACCGTTCCGTTTGTGCTACATGAACGAATGTCTCTCCACATGCTCATTTCTGAGAAATAATTGTGTTTGAAAGCCGTCTTTCACCTATCTTGTTTGGAACACAATGTTTCTTTTCAGTTGCAAACTACACTCCATACATATATATGGGGAGGCACAAGCTCCAACCCGGTTTTACAGTGAAAACTCCAGGAACTTCAAACCGGCACTAGGAAACAGACTGAGAAAACAGAGTAAAAGTTTTTCATGCAAACCGTTCCCTTTGTGCTAGATGAACGAACGTCTCTACACATGCTCAGTTCTGAGAGATATGTGTGTGTGAAAGCCGTCCTTCACCTAGCTTGTTAGGAACACAAAGTTTCTACTCAATTGCAAACTATAAACCATACATATATATGGGGAGGCACAAGCTCCAACTCTATTTTTCAGTGAAAACTGCAGGAACTTCCAAACTGCACTAGGAAACAGACTGAGAAACCAGAGTAAAAGTTTTTCCTGCAAACACATCCATTTGTGCTAGATGAACGAACGTCTCTCCACATGCTCAGTTCTGAGAGATAAGTGTGTGTGAAAGACGTCCTTCACTTAGCTTGTTGGGAACACAAATTTTCTTTTCAGTTGCAAACTACACTCCATACATATATAGGGGAGGCACAAGCTCCAACTCTGTTTGACAGTGAATACTGCAGGAACGTCAAACCGGCACTAGGAAACAGTCTGAGAAACCAGAGTAAAAGTTTCTCCTGCAACCAGTTCCCTTTGTGCTAGATGAACGAACGTCTCTCCACATGCTCAGTTCTGAGAGATAAGTGGGTGTGAAAGCCGTACTTCAACTAGATTGTTGGGAACACAAAGTTTCTTTTCAGTTGCAAACTACACTCCATACATATATATGGGGAGGCACAAGCTCCAACTCGATTTTACAGTGAAAACTGCAAGAACTTCAAACCGGCACTAGGAAACAGACTGAGAAACCAGAGTTAAAGTTTCTCCTGCAAACCGTTCCCTTTCTGCTAGATGCACGAACGTCTCTCCACATGCTCAGTTCTGAGAGATAAGTGTGTGTGAAAGCCGTCCTTCACCCTGCTTGTTGGGAACACAAAGTTTCTTTTCAGTTGCAAACTACACTCCATACATATATATGGGGAGGCACAAGCTCCAACTCGGTTTTATAGTGAAAACTGCAAGAACTTCAAACCGGCACTAGGAAACAGACTGAGAAACCAGAGTAAAAGTTTCTCCTGCAACCCGTTCCCTTTGTGCTAGATGAACGAAAGTCTCTCCACATGCTCAGTTCTGAGAGATAAGTGTGTGTGAAAGCCGTCCTTCAAATAGCTTGTTGGAAACACAAAGTTTATTTCAGTTGCATACTACACTCCATATATATATATGTGGAGGCACTAGCTCCAACTCATTTTTACAGTGAAAACTGCAGGAACTTCAAACCGGCACTAGGAAACACACTGAGAAACCAGAGTAAAAGTTTCTCCTGCAACCCATTCCATTTGTGCTATATGAACGAACGTTTCTCCACATGCTCAGTTCTGAGAGATAAGTGTGTGTGAAAGCCGTACTTCACCAAGCTTGTTGGGAACACAAAGTTTCTTTTCAGTTGCAAACTACACTCCATACATATATATGGGGAGGCCCAAGCTCCAACTCGGTTTTACAGTGAAAACTGCAGGAACTTCAAACCGGCACTAGGAAACAGACTGAGAATCCAGAGTAAAAGTTTCTCTTGCAAACCGTTCCCTTTGTGCTAGATGAACGAACGTCTCTCCACATGCTCAGTTCTGAGAGATAAGTGTGTGTGAAAGCCGTCCTTCACCTAGCTTGTTGGGAATACAACGTTTCTTTCCATTTGCAAACTACACTCCATACATATATATGGGGAGGCACAAGCTCCAACTCGGTTTTACACAGAAAAATTCAGGAATTTCAAACCGGCACTAGGAAAGAGACTGATAAAACAGACTAAAAATTTCTCTTGCAACCCGTTCCCTTTGTGCTAGATGAATGAACGTTTCTCCACATGCTCAGTTCTGAGAGAATGTGTGTGTGAAAGCCGTCCTTCAACTATATTGTTGGGAACACAAAGTTTCTTTTCAGTTGCAAACTACACTCCATACATATATATGGGGAGGCACAAGTTCCAACTCGGTTTTACAGTGAAACCTGCTGGAACTTCAAACCGGCACTAGGAAACAGACTGAGATACCAGAGTAAAAGTTTCTCCTCCAACCCGTTCCCTTTGTGCTAGATGAACGAACGTCTCTGCACATGCTCATTTCTGAGAGATAAGTGTGTTTGAAAGCCGTCCTTCACCTAGATTGTTGGGAACACAAAGTTTCTTTTCAGTTGGAAACTACACTCCATACATATATATGGGGTGGCACAAGCTCCAACTCGTTTTTACAGTGAAAACTGCAGAAACGTCAAACCGGCACTAGGAAACAGTCTGATAAACCAGAGAAAAGGTTTCTCCTGCAACCCGTTCCCTTTGTGCTAGATGAACGAACGTCTCTCCACATGCTCAGTTCTGAGGGATAAGTGTGTGTGAAAGCCGTACTTCCCTAGTTTCTTTGGAACACAAAGTTTCTTTCAGTTGCAAACTACACTCCATACATATATATGGGGAGGCGCAAGCTCCAAATCGGTTTTACAGTGAAAAATGCAGGATCGACAAACCAGCACTAGGAAACAGAGAAACCAAAGTAAAAGATTCTCCTGCAAACCGTTCTCTTTGTGCTAGATGAACGAAAGTCTCTCCACATACTCAGTTCTGAGAGATAAGTGTGTGTGAAAGCCGTCCTTCAACTAGATTGTTCGGAACACAAAGTTTCTATTCATTTGCAAAATACACTCCTTACATATATATGGGGAGGCACAAGCTCCAACACGGTTTTACAGTTAAACCTGCAGGAATTTCAATCCGACACTAGGAAACAGACTGAGAAACCAAAGTAATAGTTTCTCCTGCAAACCGTTCCCTTTGTGCTACATGAACGAACGTCTCTCCACATGCTCACTTCTGAGAGATATGTGTGTGTGAAAGCCGTCCTTCACCTAGCTTGTTGGGAACACAAAGTTTCTTTTCAGTTGCAAACTACACTCCATACATATATAGGGGTGGCACAAGCTCCAACTCTGTTTTACAGTGAAAACTGCAGGAACTTCAAAACGGCACTAGGAAACAGACTGAGAAAACACAGTAAAAGTTTCTCCTGCAACCCTTTCCTTTGTGCTAGATGAACGAACGTCTCTCCACATGCTCAGTTCTGAGAGATATTTGTGTGTGATAGCCGTCCTTCACCTAGATTGTTGGGAACACAAAGTTTCTTTTGAGATGCAAACTACACTCCATACATATATATGGGGAGGCACAAGCTTCAACACGGTTTTACAGTTAAACCTGCAGGAATTTCAAACCGACACTAGGAAACAGACTGAGAAACCAAAGTAATACTTTCTCCTGCAAACTGTTCCCTTTGTGCTAGATGAACGAACGTCTCTCCACATGCTCAGTTCTGAGAGATAAGTGTGTGTGAAAGCCGTACTTCCCTAGTTTGTTTGGAACACAAAGTTTCTTTTCAGTTGCAAACTACACTCCATACATATATATGGGGAGGCGCAAGCTCCAAATCGGTTTTACAGTGAAAAATGCAGGATCGACAAACCAGCACTAGGAAACAGAGAAACCAGAGTAAAAGATTCTCCTGCAACCCGTTCCCTTTGTGCTAGATGAACGAAAGTCTCTCCACATACTCAGTTCTGAGAGATAAGTGTGTGTGAACGCCGTCCTTCAACTTGATTGTTCGGAACACAAAGTTTCTATTCATTTGCAAAATACAATCCTTACATATATATGGGGAGGCACAAGCTCCAACACGGTTTTATAGTTAAACCTGCAGGAATTTCAAACCGACACTAGGAAACAGACTGAGAAACGAAAGTAATAGTTTCTCCTGCAAACCGTTCCCTTTGTGCTACATGAACGAAAGTCTCTCCACATGCTCAGTTCTGAGAGATATGTGTGTGTGAAAGCCGTCCTTCACCTAGCTTGTTGGGAACACAAAGTTTCTTTTCAGTTGCATACTACACTCCATACATATATATGGGGAGGCACAAGCTCCAACTCGGTTTTACAGTGAAAACTGCAAGAACTTCAAACCGGCACTAGGAAACAGACTGATAAACCAGAGTAAAAGTTTCCCCTGCAACCCGTTCCGTTTGTGCTACATGAACGAATGTCTCTCCACATGCTCAGTTCTGAGAGATATTTGTGTGTGAAAGCCGTCCTTCACCTATCTTGTTTGGAACACAAAGTTTCTTTTCAGTTGCAAACTACATTCCATACATATATATGGGGAGGCACAAGCTCCAACTCGGTTTTACAGTGAAAACTGCAGGAACTTCAAACCGGCACTAGGAAACAGACTGAGAAAACAGAGTAAAAGTTTCTCCTGCACACCGTTCCCTTTGTGCTAGATGAACGAACGTCTGTCCACATGCTCAGTTCTGAGAGATAAGTGTGTGTGAAAGCCGTCCTTCACTTAGCTTGTTGGGAACACAAAGTTTCTTTTCAGTTGCAAACTACACTCCATACATATATAGGGGAGGCACAAGCTCCAACTCTGTTTTACAGTGAAAACAGCAGGAACTTCAAACCGGCACTAGGAAACAGACTGAGAAAACAGAGTAAAAGTTTTTCATGCAAACCGTTCCCTTTGTGCTAGATGAACGAACGTCTCTCCACATGCTCAGTTCTGAGAGATAAGTGTGTGTGAAAGCCGTCCTTCACCTAGCTTTTTGGGAACACAAAGTTTCTTTTCAGTTGCAAACTACACTCCATACATATATATTGGATGCACAAGCTTCAACTCGGTTTTACAGTGAATACTGCAGGAACGTCAAACCGGCACTAGGAAACAGTCTGAGAAACCAGAGTAAAAGTTTCTCCTGCAAACCGTTCCCTTTGTGCTAGATGAACGAACGTCTCTCCACATGCTCACTTCTGAGAGATAAGTGTGTGTGAAAGCCGTACTTCACCTAGCTTGTTTGGAACCCAAAGTTTCTTTTCAGTTGCAAACTACACTCCATACATATATATGGGGAGGCACAAGCTCCAACTCGATTTTACAGTGAAAACTGCAAGAACTTCAAACCGGCACTAGGAAACAGACTGAGAAACCAGAGTTAAAGTTTCTCCTGCAAACCGTTCCCTTGGTGCTAGATGCACGAACGTCTCTCCACATGCTCAGTTCTGAGAGATAAGTGTGTGTGAAAGCCGTCCTTCACCTAGCTTGTTGGGAACACAAAGTTTCTTTTCAGTTGCAAACTACACTCCATACATATATATGGGGAGGCACAAGCTCCAACTCGGTTTTATAGTGAAAACTGCAAGAACTTCAAACCGGCACTAGGAAACAGACTGAGAAACCAGAGTAAAAGTTTCCCCTGCAACCCGTTCCGTTTGTGCTACATGAACGAATGTCTCTCCACATGCTCAGTTCTGAGAGATATTTGTGTGTGAAAGCCGTCCTTCACCTATCTTGTTTGGAACACAAAGTTTCTTTTCAGTTGCAAACTACACTCCATACATATATATGGGGAGGCACAAGCTCCAACTCGGTTTTACAGTGAAAACTGCAGGAACTTCAAACCGGCACTAGGAAACAGACTGAGAAAACAGAGTAAAAGTTTCTCCTGCACACCGTTCCCTTTGTGCTAGATGAACGAACGTCTGTCCACATGCTCAGTTCTGAGAGATAAGTGTGTGTGAAAGCCGTCCTTCACTTAGCTTGTTGGGAACACAAAGTTTCTTTTCAGTTGCAAACTACACTCCATACATATATAGGGGAGGCACAAGCTCCAACTCTGTTTTACAGTGAAAACTGCAGGAACTTCAAACCGGAATTAGGAAACAGACTGAGAAACCAGAGTAATAGTTTCTCCTGCATCCCTTTCCCTTTGTGCTAGGTGAAGGAACGTCTCTCCACATGCTCAGTTCTGAGAGATAAGTGTGTGTGAAAGCCGTCCTTCAACTAGATTGTTCGGAACACAAAGTTTCTATTCACTTGCAAAATACACTCCTTACATATATATGGGGAGGCACAAGCTCCAACACGGTTTTACAGTTAAACCTGCAGGAATTTCAAACCGAAACTAGGAAACAGACTGAGAAACCAAAGTAATAGTTTCTCCTGCAAACCGTTCCCTTTGTGCTACATGAACGAACGTCTCTCCACATGCTCACTTCTGAGAGATATGTGTGTGTGAAAGCCGTCCTTCACCTAGCTTGTTGGGAACACAAAGTTTCTTTAAAGTTGCAAACTACAGTCCATACATATATATGGGGAGGCACAAGCTCCAACTCGGTTTTACAGAGAAAACTGAAGGACCTTCAAACCGGCACTAGGAAACACACTGAGTAACCTGAGAAAAAGTTTCTCCTGCAACTATTCCCATTGTGCTAGATGAACGAACGTCTCTCCACATGCTCAGTTCTGAGAGATAAGTGTGTGTGAAAGCCTTCCTTCACCTAGCTTGTTGGGAACACAAAGTTTCTTTTCAGTTGCAAACTACACTCGATACATATATATGGGGAGGCACAAGCTCCAACTCGGTTTTACAGTGAAAACTGCAGGAACTTCAAACAGGCACTAGGAAACACACTGAGAAACCAGAGAAAAAGTTTCTCCTGCAACCCATTCCCTTTGTGCTAGATGAACGAACGTCTCTCCACATGCTCAGTTCTGAGAGACAAGTGTGTGTGAAAGCCGTCCTTCACCTAGCTTGTTGGGAACACAAAGTTTCTTTTCAGTTGCAAACTACACTCCATACATATATATGGGGAGGCAAAAGCTCCAACTCGGTTTTACAGAGAAAACTGCAGGAACTTCAAACCGGCACTAGGAAACACACTGAGATTCCAGAGTAAAAGTTTCTCCTGCAACCCATTCCATTTGTGCTAGATGAACGAACGTCTCTCCACATGCTCAGTTCTGAGAGATAAGTGTGTGTGAAAGCCGTCCTTCACCTAGCTTGTTGGGAACACAAAGTTTCTTTTTAGTTGCAAACTACACTCCATACATATATATGTGGAGGCACAAGCTCGAACTCGGTTTTACAGTGAAAACTGCAGGAACATCTAACCGGCACTAGGAAACACACTGAGAAACCAGAGAATAAGTTTCTCCTGCTACCCATTCCCTTTGTGCTAGATGAATGAACGTCTCTCCACATGCTCAATTCTGAGAGGTAAGTGTGTGTGAAAGCCGTCCTTCACCTAGCTTGTTGGGAACACAAAGTTTCTTTTCAGTTGCAAACTACACTCCATACATATATATGGGGAGGCACAATCTCCAACTCGGTTTTACAGTGAAAACTGCAGGAACTTCAAACAGGCACTAGGAAACACACTGAGAAACCAGAGTAAAAGTTTCTCCTGCAACTCGTTCCCTTTGTGATAGATGAACGAACGTCTCTCCACATGCTCAGTTCTGAGAGATAAGTGTGTGTGAAAGCCGTCCTTCACCTAGCTTGTTGGGAACACAAAGTTTCTTTTTAGTTGCAAACTACACTCCATACATATATATGTGGAGGCACAAGCTCGAACTCGGTTTTACAGTGAAAACTGCAGGAACATCTAACCGGAACTAGGAAACACACTGAGAAATTAGAGAAAAAGTTTCTCCTGCTACCCATTCCCTTTGTGCTAGATGAACGAACGTCTCTCCACATGCTCAATTCTGAGAGATAAGTGTGTGTTAAAGCCGTCCTTCACCTAGCTTGTTGGGAACACAAAGTTTCTTTTCAGTTGCAAACTACACTCCATATATATATAAGGGGAGGCAACAGCTCCAACTCGGTATTACAGTGAAAACTGCAGGAACTTCAAACCGGCACTAGGAAACACACTGAGAAACCAGAGAAAAAGTTTCTCCTGCAACCCATTCCCTTTGTGCTAGATGAACGAACGTCTCTCCACATGCTCAGTTCTGAGAGATAATTGTGTGTGAAAGCCGTCCTTCACCTAGCTTGTTGGGAACACAAAGTTTCTTTTCAGTTGCAAACTACACTCCATACATATATATGGGGAGGCAAAAGCTCCAACTCGGTTTTACAGTGAAAACTGCAGGAACTTCAAACCGGCACTAGGAAACACACTGAGATTCCAGAGTAAAAGTTTCTCCTGCAACCCATTCCATTTGTGCTAGATGTACGAACGTCTCTCCACATGCTCAGTTCTGAGAGATAAGTGTGTGTGAAAGCCGTCCTTCAACTAGCTTGTTGGGAACACAAAGTTTTTTTTCAGTTGCAAACTACACTCCATACATATATATGGGGAGGCACAAGCTCCAACTCGGTTTTACAGTGAAAACTGCAGGAACTTCAAACAGGCACTAGGAAACACACTGAGAAACCAGAGTAAAAATTTCTCCTGCAACTCGTTCCCTTTGTGCTAGATGAACGAACGTCTCTCCACATGCTCAGTTCTGAGAGATAAGTGTGTGTGAAAGCCGTCCTTCACCTAGCTTTTTGGGAACACAAAGTTTCTTTTCAGTTGCAAACTACACTCCATACATATATATTTGGATGCACAAGCTCCAACTCGGTTTTACAGTGAATACTGCAGGAACGTCAAACCGGCACTAGGAAACAGTCTGAGAAACCAGAGTAAAAGTTTCTCCTGCAAACCGTTCACTTTGTGCTAGATGAACGAACGTCTCTCCACATGCTCACTTCTGAGAGATAAGTGTGTGTGAAAGCCGTACTTCACCTAGCTTGTTTGGAACCCAAAGTTTCTTTTCAGTTGCAAACTACACTCCATACATATATATGGGGAGGCACAAGCTCCAACTCGATTTTACAGTGAAAACTGCAAGAACTTCAAACCGGCACTAGGAAACAGACTGAGAAACCAGAGTTAAAGTTTCTCCTGCAAACCGTTCCCTTTGTGCTAGATGCACGAACGTCTCTCCACATGCTCAGTTCTGAGAGATAAGTGTGTGTGAAAGCCGTCCTTCACCTAGCTTGTTGGGAACACAAAGTTTCTTTTCAGTTGCAAACTACACTCCATACATATATATGGGGAGGCACAAGCTCCAACTCGGTTTTATAGTGAAAACTGCAAGAACTTCAAACCGGCACTAGGAAATAGACTGAGAAACCAGAGTAAAAGTTTCCCCTGCAACCCGTTCCGTTTGTGCTACATGAACGAATGTCTCTCCACATGCTCAGTTCTGAGAGATATTTGTGTGTGAAAGCCGTCCTTCACCTATCTTGTTTGGAACACAAAGTTTCTTTTCAGTTGCAAACTACACTCCATACATATATATGGGGAGGCACAAGCTCCAACTCGGTTTTACAGTGAAAACTGCAGGAACTTCAAACCGGCACTAGGAAACAGACTGAGAAAACAGAGTAAAAGTTTCTCCTGCACACCGTTCCCTTTGTGCTAGATGAACGAACGTCTGTCCACATGCTCAATTCTGAGAGATAAGTGTGTGTGAAAGCCGTCCTTCACTTAGCTTGTTGGGAACACAAAGTTTCTTTTCAGTTGCAAACTACACTCCATACATATATAGGGGAGGCACAAGCTCCAACTCTGTTTTACAGTGAAAACTGCAGGAACTTCAAACCGGAATTAGGAAACAGACTGAGAAACCAGAGTAATAGTTTCTCCTGCATCCCTTTCCCTTTGTGCTAGGTGAAGGAACGTCTCTCCACATGCTCAGTTCTGAGAGATAAGTGTGTGTGAAAGCCGTCCTTCAACTAGATTGTTCGGAACACAAAGTTTCTATTCATTTGCAAAATACACTCCTTACATATATATGGGGAGGCACAAGCTCCAACACGGTTTTACAGTTAAACCTGCAGGAATTTCAAACCGAAACTAGGAAACAGACTGAGAAACCAAAGTAATAGTTTCTCCTGCAAACCGTTCCCTTTGTGCTACATGAACGAACGTCTCTCCACATGCTCACTTCTGAGAGATATGTGTGTGTGAAAGCCGTCCTTCACCTAGCTTGTTGGGAACACAAAGTTTCTTTACAGTTGCAAACTACAGTCCATACATATATATGGGGAGGCACAAGCTCCAACTCGGTTTTACAGAGAAAACTGAAGGACCTTCAAACCGGCACTAGGAAACACACTGAGAAACCAGAGAAAAAGTTTCTCCTGCAACTATTCCCATTGTGCTAGATGAACGAACGTCTCTCCACATGCTCAGTTCTGAGAGATAAGTGTGTGTGAAAGCCGTCCTTCACCTAGCTTGTTGGGAACACAAAGTTTCTTTTCAGTTGCAAACTACACTCCATACATATATATGGGGAGGCACAAGCTCCAACTCGGTTTTACAGTGAAAACTGCAGGAACTTCAAACCGGCACTAGGAAACACAGTGAGAAACCAGAGAAAAAGTTTCTCCTGCAAACCATTCCCTTTGTGCTAGATGAACGAACGTCTCTCCACATGCTCAGTTCTGAGAGATAAGTGTGTGTGAAAGCCGTCCTTCACCTAGCTTGTTGGGAACACAAAGTTTCTTTTCAGTTGCAAACTACACTCCATACATATATATGGGGAGGCAAAAGCTCCAACTCGATTTTACAGAGAAAACTGCAGGAACTTCAAACCGGCACTAGGAAACACACTGAGATTCCAGAGTAAAAGTTTCTCCTGCAACCCATTCCATTTGTGCTAGATGAACGAACGTCTCTCCACATGCTCAGTTCTGAGAGATAAGTGTGTGTGAAAGCCGTCCTTCAACTAGCTTTTTGGGAACACAAAGTTTTTTTTCAGTTGCAAACTACACTCCATACATATATATGGGGTGGCACAAGCTCCAACTCGGTTTTACAGTGAAAACTGCAGGAACTTCAAACAGGCAATAGGAAACACACTGAGAAACCAGAGTAAAAATTTCTCCTGCAACTCGTTCCCTTTGTGCTAGATGAACGAACGTCTCTCCACATGCTCAGTTCTGAGAGATAAGTGTGTGTGAAAGCCGTCCTTCACCTAGCTTGTTGGGAACACAAAGTTTCTTTTTAGTTGCAAACTACACTCCATACATATATATGGGGAGGCAACAGCTCCAACTCGGTTTTACAGTGAAAACTGCAGGAACTTCAAACCGGCACTAGGAAACACACTGAGAAACCAGAGAAAAAGTTTCTCCTGCAACCCATTCCCTTTGTGCTAGATGAACGAACGTCTCTCCACATGCTCAGTTCTGAGAGATAAGTGTGTGTGAAAGCCGTCCTTCACCTAGCTTGTTGGGAACACAAAGTTTCTTTTCAGTTGCAAACTACACTCCATACATATATATGGGGAGGCACAGTCTCCAACACGGTTTTACAGTGAAAACTGCAGGAACTTCAAAAAGGCACTAGGAAACACACTGAGAAACCAGAGTAAATGTTTCTCCTGCAACCCGTTAACTTTGTGCTAGATGAACGAACGTCTCTCCACATGCTCAGTTCTGAGAGATAAGTGTGTGTGAAAGCCGTCCTTCACCTAGCTTGTTGGGAACACAAAGTTTCTTTTCAGTTGCAAACTACACTCCATACATATATATGGGGAGGCACAAGCTCGAACTCGGTTTTACAGTGAAAACTGCAGGAACATCTAACCGGCACTAGGAAACACACTGAGAAACCAGAGAAAAAGTTTCTCCTGCTACCCATTCCCTTTGTGCTAGATGAACGAACGTCTCTCCACATGCTCAGTTCTGAGAGATATGTGTGTGTGAAAGCCGTCCTTCACCTAGCTTGTTGGGAACACAAAGTTTCTTTTCAGTTGCAAACTACACTCCATACATATATATGGGGAGGCAAAAGCTCCAACTCGGTTTTACAGTGAAAACTGCAGGAACTTCAAACCGGCACTAGGAAACACACTGAGAAACCAGAGAAAAAGTTTCTCCTGCAACCCATTCCCTTTGTGCTAGATGAACGAACGTCTCTCCACATGCTCAGTTCTGAGAGATAAGTGTGTGTGAAGGCCGTCCTTCACCTAGCTTGTTGGGAACACAAAGTTTCTTTTTAGTTGCAAACTACACTCCATACATATATATGTGGAGGCACAAGCTCGAACTCGGTTTTACAGTGAAAACTGAAGGAACTTCAAACAGGCACTAGGAAAAACACTGAGAAACCAGAGTAAAAGTTTCTCCTGCAACTCGTTCCCTTTGTGCTAGATGAACGAACGTCTCTCCACATGCTCAATTCTGAGAGATAAGTGTGTGTGAAAGCCGTCCTTCACCTAGCTTGTTGGGAACACAAAGTTTCTTTTCAGTTCCAAACTACACTCCATACATATATAAGGGGAGGCAACAGCTCCAACTCGGTTTTACAGTGAAAACTGCAGGAACTTCAAACCGGTACTAGGAAACACACTGAGAAACCAGAGAAAAAGTTTCTCCTGCAACCCATTCCCTTTGTGCTAGATGAACGAACGTCTCTCCACATGCTCAGTTCTGAGAGATAATTGTGTGTGAAAGCCGTCCTTCACCTAGCTTGTTGGGAACACAAAGTTTCTTTTCAGTTGCAAACTACACTCCATACATATATATGGGGAGGCAAAAGCTCCAACTCGGTTTTACAGTGAAAACTGCAGGAACTTCAAACCGGCACTAGGAAACACACTGAGATTCTAGAGTAAAAGTTTCTCCTGCAACCCATTCCATTTGTGCTAGATGAACGAACGTCTCTCCACATGCTCAGTTCTGAGAGATAAGTGTGTGTGAAAGCCGTCCTTCAACTAGCTTGTTGGGAACACAAAGTTTTTTTTCAGTTGCAAACTACACTCCATACATATATATGGGGAGGCACAAGCTCCAACTAGGTTTTACAGTGAAAACTGCAGGAACTTCAAACAGGCACTAGGAAACACACTGAGAAACCAGAGTAAAAATTTCTCCTGCAACTCGTTCCCTTTGTGCTAGATGAACGAACGTCTCTCCACATGCTCAGTTCTGAGAGATAAGTGTGTGTGAAAGCCGTCCTTCACCTAGCTTGTTGGGAACACAAAGTTTCTTTTCAGTTGCAAACTACACTCCATACATATATATGGGGAGGCAACAGCTCCAACTCGGTTTTACAGTGAAAACTGCAGGAACTTCAAACCGGCACTAGGAAACACACTGAGAAACCAGAGAAAAAGTTTCTCCTGCAACCCATTCCCTTTGTGCTAGATGAACGAACGTCTCTCCACATGCTCAGTTCTGAGAGATAAGTGTGTGTGAAAGCCGTCCTTCACCTAGCTTGTTGGGAACACAAAGTTTCTTTTCAGTTGCAAACTACACTCCATACATATATATGGGGAGGCACAATCTCCAACACGGTTTTACAGTGAAAACTGCAGGAACTTGAAAAAGGCACTAGGAAACACACTGAGAAACCAGAGTAAATGTTTCTCCTGCAACCCGTTAACTTTGTGCTAGATGAACGAACGTCTCTCCACATGCTCGGTTCTGAGAGATATGTGTGTGTGAAAGCCGTCCTTCACCTAGCTTTTTGGGAACACAAAGTTTCTTTTCAGTTGCAAACTACACTCCATACATATATATGGGGAGGCACAAGCTCGAACTCGGTTTTACAGTGAAAACTGCAGGAACATCTAACCGGCACTAGGAAACACACTGAGAAACCAGAGAAAAAGTTTCTCCTGCTACCCATTCCCTTTGTGCTAAATGAACGAACGTCTCTCCACATGCTCAGTTCTGAGAGATAAGTGTGTGTGAAAGCCGTCCTTCACCTAGCTTGTTGGGAACACAAAGTTTCTTTTCAGTTGCAAACTACACTCCATACATATATATGGGGAGGCAAAAGCTATAACTCGGTTTTACAGTGAAAACTGCAGGAACTTCAAACCGGCACTAGGAAACACACTGAGAAACCAGAGAAAAAGTTTCTCCTGCAACCCATTCCCTTTGTGCTAGATGAACGAACGTCTCTCCACATGCTCAGTTCTGAGAGATAAGTGTGTGTGAAAGCCGTCCTTCACCTAGCTTGTTGGGAACACAAAGTTTCTTTTTAGTTGCAAACTACACTCCATACATATATATGGGGAGGCACAATCTCCAACTCGGTTTTACAGTGAAAACTGCAGGAACATCTAACCGGCACTAGGAAACACACTGAGAAACCAGAGAAAAAGTTTCTCCTGCTACCCATTCCCTTTGTGCTAGATGAATGAACGTCTCTCCACATGCTCAATTCTGAGAGGTAAGTGTGTGTGAAAGCCGTCCTTCACCTAGCTTGTTGGGAACACAAAGTTTCTTTTCAGTTGCAAACTACACTCCATACATATATATGGGGAGGCACAATCTCCAACTCGGTTTTACAGTGAAAACTGCAGGAACTCCAAAAAGGCACTAGGAAACACACTGAGAAACCAGAGTAAATGTTTCTCCTGCAACCCGTTAACTTTGTGCTAGATGAACGAACGTCTCTCCAAATGCTCAGTTCTGAGAGATAAGAGTGTGTGAAAGCCGTCCTTCACCTAGCTTGTTGGGAACACAAAGTTTCTTTTCAGTTGCAAACTACACTCCATAAATATATATGGGGAGGCACAAGCTCCAACTCGGTTTTACAGAGAAAACTGAAGGAACTTCAAACAGGCACTAGGAAACACACTGAGAAACCAGAGTAAAAGTTTCTCCTGCAACTCGTTCCCTTTGTGCTAGATGAACGAACGTCTCTCCACATGCTCAGTTCTGAGAGATAAGTGTGTGTGAAAGCCGTCCTTCACCTAGCTTGTTGGGAACACAAAGTTTATTTTTAGTTGCAAACTACACTCCATACATATATATGTGGAGGCACAAGCTCGAACTCGGTTTTACAGTGAAAACTGCAGGAACATCTAACCGGCACTAGGAAACACACTGAGAAACCAGAGAAAAAGTTTCTCCTGCTACCCATTCCCTTTGTGCTAGATGAACGAACGTCTCTCCACATGCTCAGTTCTGAGAGATAAGTGTGTGTGAAAGCCGTCCTTCACCTAGCTTGTTGGGAACACAAAGTTTCTTTTCAGTTCCAAACTACACTCCATACATATATAAGGGGAGGCAACAGCTCCAACTCGGTTTTACAGTGAAAACTGCAGGAACTTCAAACCGGTACTAGGAAACACACTGAGAAACCAGAGAAAAAGTTTCTCCTGCAACCCATTCCCTTTGTGCTAGATGAACGAACGTCTCTCCACATGCTCAGTTCTGAGAGATAATTGTGTGTGAAAGCCGTCCTTCACCTAGCTTGTTGGGAACACAAAGTTTCTTTTCAGTTGCAAACTACACTCCATACATATATATGGGGAGGCAAAAGCTCCAACTCGGTTTTACAGTGAAAACTGCAGGAACTTCAAACCGGCACTAGGAAACACACTGAGATTCCAGAGTAAAAGTTTCTCCTGCAACCCATTCCATTTGTGCTAGATGAACGAACGTCTCTCCACATGCTCAGTTCTGAGAGATAAGTGTGTGTGAAAGCCGTCCTTCAACTAGCTTGTTGGGAACACAAAGTTTTTTTTCAGTTGCAAACTACACTCCATACATATATATGGGGAGGCACAAGCTCCAACTCGGTTTTACAGTGAAAACTGCAGGAACTTCAAACAGGCACTAGGAAACACACTGAGAAACCAGAGTAAAAATTTCTCCTGCAACTCGTTCCCTTTGTGCTAGATGAACGAACGTCTCTCCACATGCTCAGTTCTGAGAGATAAGTGTGTGTGAAAGCCGTCCTTCACCTAGCTTATTGGGAACACAAAGTTTCTTTTCAGTTGCAAACTACACTCCATACATATATATGGGGAGGCAACAGCTCCAACTCGGTTTTACAGTGAAAACTGCAGGAACTTCAAACCGGCACTAGGAAACACACTGTGAAACCAGAGAAAAAGTTTCTCCTGCAACCCATTCCCTTTGTGCTAGATGAACGAACGTCTCTCCACATGCTCAGTTCTGAGAGATAAGTGTGTGTGAAAGCCGTCCTTCACCTAGCTTGTTGGGAACACAAAGTTTCTTTTCAGTTGCAAATTACACTCCATACATATATATGGGGAGGCACAAGCTCCAACTCGGTTTTACAGTGAAAACTGCAGGAACTTCAAACCGGCACTAGGAAACACACTGAGAAACCAGAGTAAATGTTTCGCCTGCAACCCGTTAACTTTGTGCTAGATGAACGAACGTCTCTCCACATGCTCAATTCTGAGAGATAAGTGTGTGTGAAAGCCGTCCTTCACCTAGCTTGTTGGGAACACAAAGTTTCTTTTCAGTTGCAAACTACACTCCATACATATATATGGGGAGGCACAAGCTCGAACTCGGTTTTACAGTGAAATCTGCAGGAACATCTAACCGGCACTAGGAAACACACTGAGAAACCAGAGAAAAAGTTTCTCCTGCTACCCATTCCCTTTGTGCTATATGAACGAACGTCTCTCCACATGCTCAGTTCTGAGAGATAAGTGTGTGTGAAAGCCGTCCTTCACCTAGCTTGTTGGGAACACAAAGTTTCTTTTCAGTTGCAAACTACACTCCATACATATATATGGGGAGGCAAAAGCTCCAACTCGGTTTTACAGTGAAAACTGCAGGAACTTCAAACCGGCACTAGGAAACACACTGAGAAACCAGAGAAAAAGTTTCTCCTGCAACCCATTCCCTTTGTGCTAGATGAACGAACGTCTCTCCACATGCTCAGTTCTGAGAGATAAGTGTGTGTGAAAGCCGTCCTTCACCTAGCTTGTTGGGAACACAAAGTTTCTTTTCAGTTGCAAACTACACTCCATACATATATATGGGGAGGCACAATCTCCAACTCGGTTGTACAGTGAAAACTGCAGGAACTTCAAAAAGGCACTAGGAAACACACTGAGAAACCAGAGAAAAAGTTTCTCCTGCAACCCATTCCCTTTGTGCTAGATGAACGAACGTCTCTCCACATGCTCAGTTCTGAGAGATAATTGTGTGTGAAAGCCGTCCTTCACCTAGCTTGTTGGGAACACAAAGTTTCTTTTCAGTTGCAAACTACACTCCATACATATATATTTGGAGGCAAAAGCTCCAACTCGGTTTTACAGTGAAAACTGCAGGAACTTCAAACCGGCACTAGGAAACACACTGAGATTCCAGAGTAAAAGTTTCTCCTGCAACCCATTCCATTTGTGCTAGATGAACGAACGTCTCTCCACATGCTCAGTTCTGAGAGATAAGTGTGTGTGAAAGCCGTCCTTCACCTAGCTTGTTGGGAACACAAAGTTTTTTTTCAGTTGCAAACTACACTCCATACATATATATGGGGAGGCACAAGCTCCAACTCGGTTTTACAGTGAAAACTGCAGGAACTTCAAACAGGCACTAGGAAACACACTGAGAAACCAGAGTAAAAATTTCTCCTGCAACTCGTCCCCTTTGTGCTAGATGAACGAACGTCTCTTCACATGCTCAGTTCTGAGAGATAAGTGTGTGTGAAAGCCGTCCTTCACCTAGCTTGTTGGGAACACAAAGTTTCTTTTCAGTTGCAAACTACACTCCATACATATATATGGGGAGGCACAAGCTCCAACTCGGTTGTACAGTGAAAACTGCAGGAACTTCAAAAAGGCACTAGGAAACACACTGAGAAACCAGAGAAAAAGTTTCTCCTGCTACCCATTCCCTTTGTGCTAGATGAATGAACGTCTCTCCACAAGCTCAATTCTGAGAGATAAGTGTGTGTGAAAGCCGTCCTTCACCTAGCTTGTTGGGAACACAAAGTTTCTTTTCAGTTGCAAACTACACTCCATACATATATATGGGGAGGCACAATCTCCAACTCGGTTTTACAGTGAAAACTGCAGGAACTTCAAAAAGGCACTAGGAAACACACTGAGAAACCAGAGTAAATGTTTCATCTGCAACCCGTTAACTTTGTGCTAGATGAACGAACGTCTCTCCACATGCTCAGTTCTGAGAGATAAGTGTGTGTGAAAGCCGTCCTTCACCTAGCTTGTTGGGAACACAAAGTTTCTTTTCAGTTGCAAACTACACTCCATACATATATATGGGTAGGCACAAGCTCCAACTCGGTTTTACAGAGAAAACTGCAGGAACTTCAAACAGGCACTAGGAAACACACTGAGAAACCAGAGTAAAATTTTCTCCTGCAACTCGTTCCCTTTGTGCTAGATGAACGAACGTCTCTCCACATGCTCAGTTCTGAGAGATAAGTGTGTGTGAAAGCCGTCCTTCACCTAGCTTGTTGGGAACACAAAGTTTCTTTTTAGTTGCAAACTACACTCCATACATATATATGTGGAGGCACAAGCTCGAACTCGGTTTTACAGTGAAAACTGCAGGAACATCTAACCGGCACTAGGAAACACACTGAGAAACCAGAGAAAAAGTTTCTCCTGCTACCCATTCCCTTTGTGCTAGATGAACGAACGTCTCTCCACATGCTCAGTTCTGAGAGATAAGTGTGTGTGAAAGCCGTCCTTCACCTAGCTTGTTGGGAACACAAAGTTTCTTTTCAGTTCCAAACTACACTCCATACATATATAAGGGGAGGCAACAGCTCCAACTCGGTTTTACAGTGAAAACTGCAGGAACTTCAAACCGGTACTAGGAAACACACTGAGAAACCAGAGAAAAAGTTTCTCCTGCAACCCATTCCCTTTGTGCTAGATGAACGAACGTCTCTCCACATGCTCAGTTCTGAGAGATAATTGTGTGTGAAAGCCGTCCTTCACCTAGCTTGTTGGGAACACAAAGTTTCTTTTCAGTTGCAAACTACACTCCATACATATATATGGGGAGGCAAAAGCTCCAACTCGGTTTTACAGTGAAAACTGCAGGAACTTCAAACCGGCACTAGGAAACACACTGAGATTCCAGAGTAAAAGTTTCTCCTGCAACCCATTCCATTTGTGCTAGATGAACGAACGTCTCTCCACATGCTCAGTTCTGAGAGATAAGTGTGTGTGAAAGCCGTCCTTCAACTAGCTTGTTGGGAACACAAAGTTTTTTTTCAGTTGCAAACTACACTCCATACATATATATGGGGAGGCACAAGCTCCAACTCGGTTTTACAGTGAAAACTGCAGGAACTTCAAACAGGCACTAGGAAACACACTGAGAAACCAGAGTAAAAATTTCTCCTGCAACTCGTTCCCTTTGTGCTAGATGAACGAACGTCTCTCCACATGCTCAGTTCTGAGAGATAAGTGTGTGTGAAAGCCGTCCTTCACCTAGCTTATTGGGAACACAAAGTTTCTTTTCAGTTGCAAACTACACTCCATACATATATATGGGGAGGCAACAGCTCCAACTCGGTTTTACAGTGAAAACTGCAGGAACTTCAAACCGGCACTAGGAAACACACTGTGAAACCAGAGAAAAAGTTTCTCCTGCAACCCATTCCCTTTGTGCTAGATGAACGAACGTCTCTCCACATGCTCAGTTCTGAGAGATAAGTGTGTGTGAAAGCCGTCCTTCACCTAGCTTGTTGGGAACACAAAGTTTCTTTTCAGTTGCAAATTACACTCCATACATATATATGGGGAGGCACAAGCTCCAACTCGGTTTTACAGTGAAAACTGCAGGAACTTCAAACCGGCACTAGGAAACACACTGAGAAACCAGAGTAAATGTTTCGCCTGCAACCCGTTAACTTTGTGCTAGATGAACGAACGTCTCTCCACATGCTCAATTCTGAGAGATAAGTGTGTGTGAAAGCCGTCCTTCACCTAGCTTGTTGGGAACACAAAGTTTCTTTTCAGTTGCAAACTACACTCCATACATATATATGGGGAGGCACAAGCTCGAACTCGGTTTTACAGTGAAATCTGCAGGAACATCTAACCGGCACTAGGAAACACACTGAGAAACCAGAGAAAAAGTTTCTCCTGCTACCCATTCCCTTTGTGCTATATGAACGAACGTCTCTCCACATGCTCAGTTCTGAGAGATAAGTGTGTGTGAAAGCCGTCCTTCACCTAGCTTGTTGGGAACACAAAGTTTCTTTTCAGTTGCAAACTACACTCCATACATATATATGGGGAGGCAAAAGCTCCAACTCGGTTTTACAGTGAAAACTGCAGGAACTTCAAACCGGCACTAGGAAACACACTGAGAAACCAGAGAAAAAGTTTCTCCTGCAACCCATTCCCTTTGTGCTAGATGAACGAACGTCTCTCCACATGCTCAGTTCTGAGAGATAAGTGTGTGTGAAAGCCGTCCTTCACCTAGCTTGTTGGGAACACAAAGTTTCTTTTCAGTTGCAAACTACACTCCATACATATATATGGGGAGGCACAATCTCCAACTCGGTTGTACAGTGAAAACTGCAGGAACTTCAAAAAGGCACTAGGAAACACACTGAGAAACCAGAGAAAAAGTTTCTCCTGCAACCCATTCCCTTTGTGCTAGATGAACGAACGTCTCTCCACATGCTCAGTTCTGAGAGATAATTGTGTGTGAAAGCCGTCCTTCACCTAGCTTGTTGGGAACACAAAGTTTCTTTTCAGTTGCAAACTACACTCCATACATATATATGGGGAGGCAAAAGCTCCAACTCGGTTTTACAGTGAAAACTGCAGGAACTTCAAACCGGCACTAGGAAACACACTGAGATTCCAGAGTAAAAGTTTCTCCTGCAACCCATTCCATTTGTGCTAGATGAACGAACGTCTCTCCACATGCTCAGTTCTGAGAGATAAGTGTGTGTGAAAGCCGTCCTTCACCTAGCTTGTTGGGAACACAAAGTTTTTTTTCAGTTGCAAACTACACTCCATACATATATATGGGGAGGCACAAGCTCCAACTCGGTTTTACAGTGAAAACTGCAGGAACTTCAAACAGGCACTAGGAAACACACTGAGAAAAAAGAGTAAAATTTTCTCCTGCAACTCGTCCCCTTTGTGCTAGATGAACGAACGTCTCTTCACATGCTCAGTTCTGAGAGATAAGTGTGTGTGAAAGCCGTCCTTCACCTAGCTTGTTGGGAACACAAAGTTTCTTTTCAGTTGCAAACTACACTCCATACATATATATGGGGAGGCACAAGCTCCAACTCGGTTGTACAGTGAAAACTGCAGGAACTTCAAAAAGGCACTAGGAAACACACTGAGAAACCAGAGAAAAAGTTTCTCCTGCTACCCATTCCCTTTGTGCTAGATGAATGAACGTCTCTCCACAAGCTCAATTCTGAGAGATAAGTGTGTGTGAAAGCCGTCCTTCACCTAGCTTGTTGGGAACACAAAGTTTCTTTTCAGTTGCAAACTACACTCCATACATATATATGGGGAGGCACAATCTCCAACTCGGTTTTACAGTGAAAACTGCAGGAACTTCAAAAAGGCACTAGGAAACACACTGAGAAACCAGAGTAAATGTTTCATCTGCAACCCGTTAACTTTGTGCTAGATGAACGAACGTCTCTCCACATGCTCAGTTCTGAGAGATAAGTGTGTGTGAAAGCCGTCCTTCACCTAGCTTGTTGGGAACACAAAGTTTCTTTTCAGTTGCAAACTACACTCCATACATATATATGGGGAGGCACAAGCTCCAACTCGGTTTTACAGAGAAAACTGCAGGAACTTCAAACAGGCACTAGGAAACACACTGAGAAACCAGAGTAAAATTTTCTCCTGCAACTCGTTCCCTTTGTGCTAGATGAACGAACGTCTCTCCACATGCTCAGTTCTGAGAGATAAGTGTGTGTGAAAGCCGTCCTTCACCTAGCTTGTTGGGAACACAAAGTTTCTTTTTAGTTGCAAACTACTCTCCATACATATATATGTGGAGGCACAAGCTCGAACTCGGTTTTACAGTGAAAACTGCAAGAACATCTAACCGGCACTAGGAAACACACTGAGAAACCAGAGAAAAAGTTTCTCCTGCTACCCATTCCCTTTGTGCTAGATGAACGAACGTCTCTCCACATGCTCAATTCTGAGAGATAACTGTGTGTGAAAGCCGTCCTTCACCTAGCTTGTTGGGAACACAAAGTTTCTTTTCAGTTGCAAACTACACTCCGTTCATATATAAGGGGAGGCAACAGCTCCAACTCGGTTTTACAGTGAAAACTGCAGGAACTTCAAACCGGCACTAGGAAACACACTGAGAAACCAGAGAAAAAGTTTCTCCTGCAACCCATTCCCTTTGTGCTAGATGAACGAAAGTCTCTCCACATGCTCAGTTCTGAGAGATAAGTGTGTGTGAAAGCCGTCCTTCACCTAGCTTGTTGGGAACACAAAGTTACTTTTCAGTTGCAAACTACGCTCCATACATATATATGGGGAGGCACAATCTCCAACTCGGTTTTACAGTGAAAACTGCAGGAACTTCAAAAAGGCACTAGGAAACACACTGAGAAACCAGAGTAAATGTTTCTCCTGCAACCCGTTAACTTTGTGCTAGATGAACGAACGTCTCTCCACATGCTCAGTTCTGAGAGATAAGTGTGTGTGAAAGCCGTCCTTCACCTAGCTTGTTGGGAACACAAAGTTTCTTTTCAGTTGCAAACTACACTCCATACATATATATGGGGAGGCAAAAGCTCCAACTCGGTTTTACAGTGAAAACTGCAGGAACTTCAAACCGGCACTAGGAAACACACTGAGAAACCAGAGAAAAAGTTTCTCCTGCAACCCATTCCCTTTGTGCTAGATGAACGAACGTCTCTCCACATGCTCAGTTCTGAGAGATAAGTGTGTGTGAAAGCCGTCCTTCACCTAGCTTGTTGGGAACACAAAGTTTCTTTTCAGTTGCAAACTACACTCCATACATATATATGGGGAGGCAAAATCTCCAACTCGGTTGTACAGTGAAAACTGCAGGAACTTCAAAAAGGCACTAGGAAACACACTGAGAAACCAGAGAAAAAGTTTCTCCTGCAACCCATTCCCTTTGTGCTAGATGAACGAACGTCTCTCCACATGCTCAGTTCTGAGAGATAATTGTGTGTGAAAGCCGTCCTTCACCTAGCTTGTTGGGAACACAAAGTTTCTTTTCAGTTGCAAACTACACTCCATACATATATATGGGGAGGCAAAAGCTCCAACTCGGTTTTACAGTGAAAACTGCAGGAACTTCAAACCGGCACTAGGAAACACACTGAGATTCCAGAGTAAAAGTTTCTCCTGCAACCCATTCCATTTGTGCTAGATGAACGAACGTCTCTCCACATGCTCAGTTCTGAGAGATAAGTGTGTGTGAAAGCCGTCCTTCACATAGCTTGTTGGGAACACAAAGTTTTTTTTCAGTTGCAAACTACACTCCATACATATATATGGGGAGGCACAAGCTCCAACTCGGTTTTACAGTGAAAACTGCAGGAACTTCAAACAGGCACTAGGAAACACACTGAGAAACCAGAGTAAAAATTTCTCCTGCAACTCGTCCCCTTTGTGCTAGATGAACGAACGTCTCTTCACATGCTCAGTTCTGAGAGATAAGTGTGTGTGAAAGCCGTCCTTCACCTAGCTTGTTGGGAACACAAAGTTTCTTTTCAGTTGCAAACTACACTCCATACATATATATGGGGAGGCACAAGCTCCAACTCGGTTGTACAGTGAAAACTGCAGGAACTTCAAAAAGGCACTAGGAAACACACTGAGAAACCAGAGAAAAAGTTTCCCCTGCTACCCATTCCCTTTGTGCTAGATGAATGAACGTCTCTCCACAAGCTCAATTCTGAGAGATAATTGTGTGTGAAAGCCGTCCTTCACCTAGCTTGTTGGGAACACAAAGTTTCTTTTCAGTTGCAAACTACACTCCATACATATATATGGGGAGGCACAATCTCCAACTCGGTTTTACAGTGAAAACTGCAGGAACTTCAAAAAGGCACTAGGAAACACACTGAGAAACCAGAGTAAATGTTTCATCTGCAACCCGTTAACTTTGTGCTAGATGAACGAACGTCTCTCCACATGCTCAGTTCTGAGAGATAAGTGTGTGTGAAAGCCGTCCTTCACCTAGCTTGTTGGGAACACAAAGTTACTTTTCAGTTGCAAACTACACTCCATACATATATATGGGGAGGCACAAGCTACAACTCGGTTTTACAGTGAAAACTGCAGGAACTTCAAAAAGGCACTAGGAAACACACTGAGAAACCAGAGTAAATGTTTCATCTGCAACCCGTTAACTTTGTGCTAGATGAACGAACGTCTCTCCACATGCTCAGTTCTGAGAGATAAGTGTGTGTGAAAGCCGTCCTTCACCTAGCTTGTTGGGAACACAAAGTTTCTTTTCAGTTGCAAACTACACTCCATACATATATATGGGGAGGCACAAGCTCCAACTCGGTTTTACAGAGAAAACTGCAGGAACTTCAAACAGGCACTAGGAAACACACTGAGAAACCAGAGTAAAATTTTCTCCTGCAACTCGTTCCCTTTGTGCTAGATGAACGAACGTCTCTCCACATGCTCAGTTCTGAGAGATAAGTGTGTGTGAAAGCAGTCCTTCACCTAGCTTGTTGGGAACACAAAGTTTCTTTTTAGTTGCAAACTACTCTCCATACATATATATGTGGAGGCACAAGCTCGAAATCGGTTTTACAGTGAAAACTGCAAGAACATCTAACCGGCACTAGGAAACACACTGAGAAACCAGAGAAAAAGTTTCTCCTGCTACCCATTCCCTTTGTGCTAGATGAACGAACGTCTCTCCACATGCTCAATTCTGAGAGATAAGTGTGTGTGAAAGCCGTCCTTCACCTAGCTTGTTGGGAACACAAAGTTTCTTTTCAGTTGCAAACTACACTCCGTTCATATATAAGGGGAGGCAACAGCTCCAACTCGGTTTTACAGTGAAAACTGCAGGAACTTCAAACCGGCACTAGGAAACACACTGAGAAACCAGAGAAAAAGTTTCTCCTGCAACCCATTCCCTTTGTGCTAGATGAACGAAAGTCTCTCCACATGCTCAGTTCTGAGAGATAAGTGTGTGTGAAAGCCGTCCTTCACCTAGCTTGTTGGGAACACAAAGTTACTTTTCAGTTGCAAACTACACTCCATACATATATATGGGGAGGCACAATCTCCAACTCGGTTTTACAGTGAAAACTGCAGGAACTTCAAAAAGGCACTAGGAAACACACTGAGAAACCAGAGTAAATGTTTCTCCTGCATCCCGTTAACTTTGTGCTAGATGAACGAACGTCTCTCCACATGCTCAGTTCTGAGAGATAAGTGTGTGTGAAAGCCGTCCTTCACCTAGATTGTTGGGAACACAAAGTTTCTTTTCAGTTGTAAACTACACTCCATACATATATATGGGGAGGCACAAGCTCCAACTCGGTTTTACAGAGAAAACTGAAGGAACTTCAAACAGGCACTAGGAAACACACTGAGAAAAAAGAGTAAAATTTTCTCCTGCAACTCGTTCCCTTTGTGCTAGATGAACGAACGTCTCTCCACATGCTCAGTTCTGAGAGATAAGTGTGTGTGAAAGCCGTCCTTCACCTAGCTTGTTGGGAACACAAAATTTCTTTTTAGTTGCAAACTACACTCCATACATATATATGTGGAGGCACAAGCTCGAACTCGGTTTTACAGTGAAAACTGCAGGAACATCTAACCGGCACTAGGAAACACACTGAGAAACCAGAGAAAAAGTTTCTCCTGCTACCCATTCCCTTTGTGCTAGATGAACGAACGTCTCTCCACATGCTCAATTCTGAGAGATAAGTGTGTGTGAAAGCCGTCCTTCACCTAGCTTGTTGGGAACACAAAGTTTCTTTTCAGTTGCAAACTACACTCCATACATATATATGGGGAGGCACAAGCTCGAACTCGGTTTTACAGTGAAATCTGCAGGAACATCTAACCGGCACTAGGAAACACACTGAGAAACCAGAGAAAAAGTTTCTCCTGCTACCCATTCCCTTTGTGCTATATGAACGAACGTCTCTCCACATGCTCAGTTCTGAGAGATAAGTGTGTGTGAAAGCCGTCCTTCACCTAGCTTGTTGGGAACACAAAGTTTCTTTTCAGTTGCAAACTACACTCCATACATATATATGGGGAGGCACAAGCTCCAACTCGGTTTTACAGAGAAAACTGCAGGAACTTCAAACAGGCACTAGGAAACACACTGAGAAACCAGAGTAAAATTTTCTCCTGCAACTCGTTCCCTTTGTGCTAGATGAACGAACGTCTCTCCACATGCTCAGTTCTGAGAGATAAGTGTGTGTGAAAGCAGTCCTTCACCTAGCTTGTTGGGAACACAAAGTTTCTTTTTAGTTGCAAACTACTCTCCATACATATATATGTGGAGGCACAAGCTCGAAATCGGTTTTACAGTGAAAACTGCAAGAACATCTAACCGGCACTAGGAAACACACTGAGAAACCAGAGAAAAAGTTTCTCCTGCTACCCATTCCCTTTGTGCTAGATGAACGAACGTCTCTCCACATGCTCAATTCTGAGAGATAAGTGTGTGTGAAAGCCGTCCTTCACCTAGCTTGTTGGGAACACAAAGTTTCTTTTCAGTTGCAAACTACACTCCGTTCATATATAAGGGGAGGCAACAGCTCCAACTCGGTTTTACAGTGAAAACTGCAGGAACTTCAAACCGGCACTAGGAAACACACTGAGAAACCAGAGAAAAAGTTTCTCCTGCAACCCATTCCCTTTGTGCTAGATGAACGAAAGTCTCTCCACATGCTCAGTTCTGAGAGATAAGTGTGTGTGAAAGCCGTCCTTCACCTAGCTTGTTGGGAACACAAAGTTACTTTTCAGTTGCAAACTACACTCCATACATATATATGGGGAGGCACAATCTCCAACTCGGTTTTACAGTGAAAACTGCAGGAACTTCAAAAAGGCACTAGGAAACACACTGAGAAACCAGAGTAAATGTTTCTCCTGCATCCCGTTAACTTTGTGCTAGATGAACGAACGTCTCTCCACATGCTCAGTTCTGAGAGATAAGTGTGTGTGAAAGCCGTCCTTCACCTAGATTGTTGGGAACACAAAGTTTCTTTTCAGTTGTAAACTACACTCCATACATATATATGGGGAGGCACAAGCTCCAACTCGGTTTTACAGAGAAAACTGAAGGAACTTCAAACAGGCACTAGGAAACACACTGAGAAAAAAGAGTAAAATTTTCTCCTGCAACTCGTTCCCTTTGTGCTAGATGAACGAACGTCTCTCCACATGCTCAGTTCTGAGAGATAAGTGTGTGTGAAAGCCGTCCTTCACCTAGCTTGTTGGGAACACAAAATTTCTTTTTAGTTGCAAACTACACTCCATACATATATATGTGGAGGCACAAGCTCGAACTCGGTTTTACAGTGAAAACTGCAGGAACATCTAACCGGCACTAGGAAACACACTGAGAAACCAGAGAAAAAGTTTCTCCTGCTACCCATTCCCTTTGTGCTAGATGAACGAACGTCTCTCCACATGCTCAATTCTGAGAGATAAGTGTGTGTGAAAGCCGTCCTTCACCTAGCTTGTTGGGAACACAAAGTTTCTTTTCAGTTGCAAACTACACTCCATAAATATATAAGGGGAGGCAACAGCTCCAACTCGGTTTTACAGTGAAAACTGCAGGAACTTCAAACCGGCACTAGGAAACACACTGAGAAACCAGAGAAAAAGTTTCTCCTGCAACCCATTCCCTTTGTGCTAGATGAAAGAAAGTCTCTCCACATGCTCAGTTCTGAGAGATAAGTGTGTGTGAAAGCCGTCCTTCACCTAGCTTGTTGGGAACACAAAGTTTCTTTTCAGTTGCAAACTACACTCCATACATATATATGGGGAGGCACAAGCTACAACTCGGTTTTACAGTGAAAACTGCAGGAACTTCAAAAAGGCACTAGGAAACACACTGAGAAACCAGAGTAAATGTTTCTCCTGCAACCCGTTAACTTTGTGCTAGATGAACGAACGTCTCTCCACATGCTCAGTTCTGAGAGATAAGTGTGTGTGAAAGCCGTCCTTCACCTAGCTTGTTGGGAACACAAAGTTTCTTTTCAGTTGCAAACTACACTCCATACATATATATGGGGAGGCACAATCTCCAACACGGTTGTACAGTGAAAACTGCAGGAACTTCAAAAAGGCACTAGGAAACACACTGAGAAACCAGAGTAAATGTTTCTCCTGCAACCCGTTAACTTTGTGCTAGATGAACGAACGTCTCTCCACATGCTGAGTTCTGAGAGATAAGTGTGTGTGAAAGCCGTAATTCACCTAGCTTGTTGGGAACACAAAGTTTCTTTTCAGTTGCAAACGACACTCCATAAATATATATGGGGAGGCACAAGCTCCAACTCGGTTTTACAGAGAAAACTGAAGGACCTTCAAACCGGCACTAGGAAACACACTGAGAAACCAGAGAAAAAGTATCTCCTGCAACTATTCCCATTGTGCTAGATGAACAAACGTCTCTCCACATGCTCAGTTCTGAGAGATAAGTGTGTGTGAAAGCCGTCCTTCACCTAGCTTGTTGGGAACACAAAGTTTCTTTTCAGTTGCAAACTACACTCCATACATATATATGGGGAGGCACAAGCTCCAACTCGGTTTTACAGTGAAAACTGCAGGAAATTCAAACCGGCAATAGGAAACACACTGAGAAACCAGAGAAAAAGTTTATCCTGCAACCCATTCCCTTTGTGCTAGATGAACGAAAGTCTCTCCACATGCTCAGTTCTGAGAGATAAGTGTGTGTGAAAGCCGTCCTTCACCTAGCTTGTTGGGAACACAAAGTTTCTTTTCAGTTGCAAACTACACTCCATACATATATATGGGAGGCACAAGCTCCAACTCGGTTTTACAGTGAAAACTGCAGGAACTTCAAACAGGCACTAGGAAACACACTGAGATTCCAGAGTAAAAGTTTCTCCTGCAACCAATTCCATTTGTGCTAGATGAACGAACGTCTCTCCACATGCTCAGTTCTGAGAGATAAGTGTGTGTGAAAGCCGTCCTTCACCTAGCTTGTTGGGAACACAAAGTTTCTTTTTAGTGGCAAACTACACTCCATACATATATATGTGGAGGCACAAGCACGAACTCGGTTTTACAGTGAAAACTGCAGGGACTTCATACCGGCACTAGGAAACACACTGAGAATCCAGAGAAAAAGTTTCTCCTGCAACCCATTCCCCTTGTGCTAGATGAACGAAGGTCTCCCACATGCCCAGTTCTGAGAGATAAGTGTGTGTGAAAGCCGTCCTTCACCTAGCTTGTTAGGAACACAAAATTTCTTTTCAGTTGCAAACTACATTCCATACATATATATGGGGAGGTACAAGCTCGAACTCGGTTTTACAGTGAAAACTGCAGGAACTTCAACCCGGCACTAGGAAACACACTGAGATACCAGAGAAAAAGTTTCTCTTGCTACCCATTCCCTTTGTGCTAGATGAACGAAAGTCTCTCCACATGCTCAATTCTGAGAGATAAGTGTGTGTGAAAGCCGTCCTTCACCTAGCTTGTTGGGAACACAAAGTTTCTTTTTAGTTGCAAACTACACTCCATACATATATATGTGGAGGCACAAGCACGAACTCGGTTTTACAGTGAAAACTGCAGGAACTTCAAACCGGCAAAAGGAAACACACTGAGAATCCAGAGAAAAAGTTTCTCCTGCAACCCATTCCCCTTGTGCTAGATGAACGAAGGTCTCCCACATGCTCACTTCTGAGAGATAAGTGTGTGTGAAAGCCGTCATTCACCTAGCTTGTTGGGAACACAAAGTTTCTTTTCAGTTGCAAACTACATTCCATACATATATATGGGGAGGCACAAGCTCGAACTCGGTTTTACAGTGAAAATTGCAGGAACTTCAAACCGGCACTAGGAAACACACTGAGAAACCAGAGAAAAAGTTTCTCTTGCTACCCATTCCCTTTGTGCTAGATAACGAAAGTCTCTCCACATGCTCAATTCTGAGAGATAAGTGTGTGTGAAAGCCCACCTTCACCTAGCTTGTTGGGAACACAAAGTTTCTTTTCAGTTGCAAACTACACTCCATACATATATATGGGGAGGCAAATGCTCCAACTCGGTTTTACAGTGAAAACTGCAGGAACTTCAAACCGGCACTAGGAAACACACTGAGAAACCAGAGAAAAAGTTTCTCCTGCAACCCATTCCCTTTGTGCTAGATGAACGAACGTCTCTCCACATGCTCAGTTCTGAGAGATAATTGTGTGTGAAAGCCGTCCTTCACCTAGCTTGTTGGGAACACAAAGTTTCTTTTTAGTTGCAAACTACACTCCATACATATATATGGGGAGGCACAATCTCCAACTCGGTTTTACAGTGAAAACTGCAGGAACTTCAAAAAGGCACTAGGAAACACACTGAGAAACCAGAGTAAATGTTTCTCCTGCAACCCGTTAACTTTGTGCTAGATGAACGAACGTCTCTCCACATGCTCAGTTCTGAGAGATAAGTGTGTGTGAAAGCCGTCCTTCACCTAGCTTGTTGGGAACACAAAGTTTCTTTTCAGTTGCAAACTACACTCCATACATATATATGGGGAGGCACAATCTCCAACTCGGTTGTACAGTGAAAACTGCAGGAACTTCAAAAAGGCACTAGGAAACACACTGAGAAACCAGAGTAAATGTTTCTCCTGCAACCCGTTAACTTTGTGCTAGATGAACGAACGTCTCTCCACATGCTCAGTTCTGAGAGATAAGTGTGTGTGAAAGCCGTCCTTCACCTAGCTTGTTGGGAACACAAAGTTTCTTTTCAGTTGCAAACTACACTCCATACATATATATGGGGAGGCACAAGCTCCAACTCGGTTTTACAGAGAAAACTGAAGGACCTTCAAACCGGCACTAGGAAACACACTGAGAAACCAAAGAAAAAGTTTCTCCTGCAACTATTCCCATTGTGCTAGATGAACGAACGTCTCTCCACATGCTCTGTTCTGAGAGATAAGTGTGTGTGAAAGCCGTCCTTCACCTAGCTTTTTGGGAACACAAAGTTTCTTTTTAGTTGCAAACTACACTCCATACATCTATATGGGGAGGCACAATCTCCAACTCGGTTTTACAGTGAAAACTGCAGGAACTTCAAAAATGCACTAGGAAACACACTGAGAAACCAGAGTAAATATTTCCCCTGCAACCCGTTAACTTTGTGCTAGATGAACGAACGTCTCTCCACATGCTCAGTTCTGAGAGATAAGTGTGTGTGAAAGCCGTCCTTCACCTAGCTTGTTGGGAACACAAAGTTTCTTTTCAGTTGCAAACTACACTCCATACATATATATGGGGAGGCACAAGCTCCAACTCGGTTTTACAGAGAAAACTGAAGGACCTTCAAACCGGCACTAGGAAACACACTGAGAAACCAAAGAAAAAGTTTCTCCTGCAACTATTCCCATTGTGCTAGATGAACGAACGTCTCTCCACATGCCGAGTTCTGAGAGATAAGTGTGTGTGAAAGCCGTCCTTCACCTAGCTTGTTGGGAACACAAAGTTTCTTTTCAGTTGCAAACTACACTCCATACATATATATGGGGAGGCACAAGCTCCAACTCGGTTTTACAGTGAAAACTGCAGGAACTTCAAACCGGCACTAGGAAACACACTGAGAAACCAGAGAAAAAGTTTCTCCTGCAACCCATTCCCTTTGTGCTAGATGAACGAACGTCTCTCCACATGCTCAGTTCTGAGAGATAAGTGTGTGTGAAAGCCGTCCTTCACCTAGCTTGTTGGGAACACAAAGTTTCTTTTCAGTTGCAAACTACACTCCATACATATATATGGGGAGGCAACAGCTCCAACACGGTTTTACAGTGAAAACTGCAGGAACTTCAAACCGGCACTAGGAAACACACTGAGAAACCAGAGAATAAGTTTCTCCTGCAACCCATTCCCTTTGTGCTAGATGAACGAACGTCTCTCCACATGCTCAGTTCTGAGAGATAAGTGTGTGTGAAAGCCGTCCTTCACCTAGCTTGTTGGGAACACAAAGTTTCTTTTCAGTTGCAAACTACACTCGATACATATATATGGGGAGGCACAATCTCCAACTCGGTTTTACAGTGAAAACTGCAGGAACTTCAAAAAGGCACTAGGAAACACACTGAGAAACCAGAGCAAATATTTCTCCTGCAACCCGTTAATTTTGTGCTAGATGAACGAACGTCTCTCCACATGCTCAGTTCTGAGAGATAAGTGTGTGTGAAAGCCGTCCTTCACCTAGCTTGTTGGGAACACAAAGTTTCTTTTCAGTTGCAAACTATACTCCATACATATATATGGGGAGGCACAAGCTCGAACTCGGTTTTACAGTGAAAACTGCAGGAACATCTAACCGGCACTAGGAAACACACTGAGAAACCAGAGAAAAAGTTTCTCCTGCTACCCATTCCCTTTGTGCTAGATGAATGAACGTCTCTCCACATGCTCAGTTCTGAGAGATAAGTGTGTGTGAAAGCCGTCCTTCACCTAGCTTGTTGGGAACACAAAGTTTCTTTTCAGTTGCAAACTACACTCCATACATATATATGGGGAGGCACAAGCTCCAACTCGGTTGTACAGTGAAAACTGCAGGAACTTCAAAAAGGCACTAGGAAACACACTGAGAAACCAGAGTAAATGTTTCGCCTGCAACCCGTTAACTTTGTGCTAGATGAACGAACGTCTCTCCACATGCTCAGTTCTGAGAGATAAGTGTGTGTGAAAGCCGTCCTTCACCTAGCTTGTTGGGAACACAAAGTTTCTTTTCAGTTGCAAACTACAGTCCACACATATATATGGGGAGGCACAAGCTCCAACTCTGTTTTACAGAGAAAACTGAAGGACCTTCAAACCGGCACTAGGAAACACACTGAGAAACCAGAGAAAAAGTTTCTCCTGCAACTATTCCTATTGTGCTAGATGAACGAACGTCTCTCCACATGCTCAGTTCTGAGAGATAAGTGTGTGTGAAAGCCGTCCTTCACCTAGCTTGTTGGGAACACAAAGTTTCTTTTCAGTTGCAAACTACACTCCATACATATATATGGGGAGTCACAATCTCCAACTCGGTTGTACAGTGAAAACTGCAGGAACTTCAAAAAGGCACTAGGAAACACACTGAGAAACCAGAGTAAATGTTTCTCCTGCAACCCGTTAACTTTGTGCTAGATGAACGAACGTCTCTCCACATGCTCAGTTCTGAGAGATAAGTGTGTGTGAAAGCCGTCCTTCACCTAGCTTGTTGGGAACACAAAGTTTCTTTTCAGTTGCAAACTACACTCCATACATATATATGGGGAGGCACAAGCTCCAACTCGGTTTTACAGAGAAAACTGAAGGACCTTCAAACCGGCACTAGGAAACACACTGAGAAACCAAAGAAAAAGTTTCTCCTGCAACTATTCCCATTGTGCTAGATGAACGAACGTCTCTCCACATGCCGAGTTCTGAGAGATAAGTGTGTGTGAAAGCCGTCCTTCACCTAGCTTGTTGGGAACACAAAGTTTCTTTTCAGTTGCAAACTACACTCCATACATATATATGGGGAGGCACAAGCTCCAACTCGGTTTTACAGTGAAAACTGCAGGAACTTCAAACCGGCACTAGGAAACACACTGAGAAACCAGAGAAAAAGTTTCTCCTGCAACCCATTCCCTTTGTGCTAGATGAACGAACGTCTCTCCACATGCTCAGTTCTGAGAGATAAGTGTGTGTGAAAGCCGTCCTTCACCTAGCTTGTTGGGAACACAAAGTTTCTTTTCAGTTGCAAACTACACTCCATACATATATATGGGGAGGCAACAGCTCCAACACGGTTTTACAGTGAAAACTGCAGGAACTTCAAACCGGCACTAGGAAACACACTGAGAAACCAGAGAATAAGTTTCTCCTGCAACCCATTCCCTTTGTGCTAGATGAACGAACGTCTCTCCACATGCTCAGTTCTGAGAGATAAGTGTGTGTGAAAGCCGTCCTTCACCTAGCTTGTTGGGAACACAAAGTTTCTTTTCAGTTGCAAACTACACTCGATACATATATATGGGGAGGCACAATCTCCAACTCGGTTTTACAGTGAAAACTGCAGGAACTTCAAAAAGGCACTAGGAAACACACTGAGAAACCAGAGCAAATATTTCTCCTGCAACCCGTTAATTTTGTGCTAGATGAACGAACGTCTCTCCACATGCTCAGTTCTGAGAGATAAGTGTGTGTGAAAGCCGTCCTTCACCTAGCTTGTTGGGAACACAAAGTTTCTTTTCAGTTGCAAACTATACTCCATACATATATATGGGGAGGCACAAGCTCGAACTCGGTTTTACAGTGAAAACTGCAGGAACATCTAACCGGCACTAGGAAACACACTGAGAAACCAGAGAAAAAGTTTCTCCTGCTACCCATTCCCTTTGTGCTAGATGAATGAACGTCTCTCCACATGCTCAGTTCTGAGAGATAAGTGTGTGTGAAAGCCGTCCTTCACCTAGCTTGTTGGGAACACAAAGTTTCTTTTCAGTTGCAAACTACACTCCATACATATATATGGGGAGGCACAAGCTCCAACTCGGTTGTACAGTGAAAACTGCAGGAACTTCAAAAAGGCACTAGGAAACACACTGAGAAACCAGAGTAAATGTTTCGCCTGCAACCCGTTAACTTTGTGCTAGATGAACGAACGTCTCTCCACATGCTCAGTTCTGAGAGATAAGTGTGTGTGAAAGCCGTCCTTCACCTAGCTTGTTGGGAACACAAAGTTTCTTTTCAGTTGCAAACTACAGTCCACACATATATATGGGGAGGCACAAGCTCCAACTCTGTTTTACAGAGAAAACTGAAGGAACTTCAAACAGGCACGAGGAAACACACTGAGAAACCAGAGTAAAATTTTCTCCTGCAACTCGTTCCCTTTGTGCTAGATGAATGAACGTCTCTCCACATGCTCAGTTCTGAGAGATAAGTGTGTGTGAAAGCCGTCCTTCACCTAGCTTGTTGGGAACACAAAGTTTCTTTTTAGTTGCAAACTACACTCCATACATATATATGTGGAGGCACAAGCTCGAACTCGGTTTTACAGTGAAAACTGCAGGAACATCTAACCGGCACTAGGAAACACACTGAGAAAACAGAGAAAAAGTTTCTCCTGCTACCCATTCCCTTTGTGCTAGATGAACGAACGTCTCTCCACATGCTCAGTTCTGAGAGATAAGTGTGTGTGAAAGCCGTCCTTCACCTAGCTTGTTGGGAACACAAAGTTTCTTTTCAGTTGCAAACTACAATCCATACATATATATGGGGAGGCACAAGCTCCAACTCGGTTTTACAGAGAAATCTGAAGGAACTTCAAACAGGCACGAGGAAACACACTGAGAAACCAGAGTAAAATTTTCTCCTGCAACTCGTTCCCTTTGTGCTAGATGAATGAACGTCTCTCCACATGCTCAGTTCTGAGAGATAAGTGTGTGTGAAAGCCGTCCTTCACCTAGCTTGTTGGGAACACAAAGTTACTTTTCAGTTGCAAACTACACTCCATACATATATATGGGGAGGCACAATCTCCAACTCTGATTTACAGTGAAAACTGCAGGAACTTCAAAAAGGCACTAGGAAACACACTGAGAAACCAGAGTAAATGTTTCTCCTGCAACCAGTTAACTTTGTCCTAGATGAACGAACGTCTCTCCACATGCTCAGTTCTGAGAGATAAGTGTGTGTTAAAGCCGTCCTTCACCTAGCTTGTTGGGAACACAAAGTTTCTTTTCAGTTGCAAACTACACTCCATACATATATATGTGGAGGCACAAGCTCGAACTCGGTTTTACAGTGAAAACTGCAGGAACATCTAACCGGCACTAGGAAACACACTGAGAAACCAGAGAAAAAGTTTCTCCTGCTACCCATTCCCTTTGTGCTAGATGAACGAACGTCTCTCCACATGCTCAATTCTGAGAGATAAGTGTGTGTGAAAGCCGTTTTTCACCTAGCTTGTTGGGAACACAAAGTTTCTTTTCAGTTGCAAACTACACTCCATACATATATAAGGGGAGGCAACAGCTCCAACTCGGTTTTACAGTGAAAACTGCAGGAACTTCAAACCGGCACTAGGAAACACACTGAGAAACCAGAGAAAAAGTTTCTCCTGCAACCCATTCCCTTTGTGCTAGATGAACGAAAGTCTCTCCACATGCTCAGTTCTGAGAGATAAGTGTGTGTGAAAGCCGTCCTTCACCTAGCTTGTTGGGAACACAAAGTTACTTTTCAGTTGCAAACTACACTGCATACATATATATGTGGAGGCACAATCTCCAACTCGGTTTTACAGTGAAAACTGCAGGAACTTCAAAAACGCACTAGGAAACACACTGAGAAACCAGAGTAAATGTTTCTCCTGCAACCCGTTAACTTTGTGCTAGATGAACGTACGTCTCTCCACATGCTCAGTTCTGAGAGATAAGTGTGTGTGAAAGCCGTCCTTCACCTAGCTTGTTGGGAACACAAAGTTTCTTTTCAGTTGCAAACTACACTCCATACATATATATGGGGAGGCACAATCTCCAACACGTTTGTACAGTGAAAACTGCAGGAACTTCAAAAAGGCACTAGGAAACACACTGAGAAACCAGAGTAAATGTTTCTCCTGCAACCCGTTAACTTTGTGCTAGATGAACGAACGTCTCTCCACATGCTCAGTTCTGAGAGATAAGTGTGTGTGAAAGCCGTCCTTCACCTAGCTTGTTGGGAACACAAAGTTTCTTTTCAGTTGCAAACTACACTCCATACATATATATGGGGAGGCACAATCTCCAACTCGGTTGTACAGTGAAAACTGCAGGAACTTCAAAAAGGCACTAGGAAACACACTGAGAAACCAGAGTAAATGTTTCTCCTGCAACCCGTTAACTTTGTGCTAGATGAACGAACGTCTCTCCACATGCTCAGTTCTGAGAGATAAGTGTGTGTGAAAGCCGTCCTTCACCTAGCTTGTTGGGAACACAAAGTTTCTTTTCAGTTGCAAACTACACTCCATACATATATATGGGGAGGCACAAGCTCCAACTCGGTTTTACAGTGAAAACTGCAGGAACTTCAAACCGGCACTAGGAAACACACTGAGAAACCAGAGAAAAAGTTTCTCCTGCAACCCATTCCCTTTGTGCTAGATGAACGAAAGTCTCTCCACATGCTCAGTTCTGAGAGATAAGTGTGTGTGAAAGCCGTCCTTCACCTAGGTTGTTGGGAACACAAAGTTTCTTTTCAGTTGCAAACTACACTCCATACAAATATATGGGGAGGCACAAGCTCCAACTCGGTTTTACACTGAAAACTGCAGGAACTTCAAACTTGCTTTAGGAAACACACTGAGATTCCAGAGTAAAAGTTTCTCCTGCTCCCATTCCATTTGTGCTAGATGAACGAACGTCTCTCCACATGCTCAGGTCTGAGAGATAAGTGTGTGTGAAAGCCGTCCTTCACCTAGCTTGTTGGGAACACAAAGTTTCTTTTCAGTTGCAAACTACACTCCATACATATATATGGGGAGGCACAAGCTCCAACTCGGTTTTACAGTGAAAACTGCAGGAACTTCAAACTGGCACTAGGAAACACACTGAGATTCCAGAGTAAAAGTTTCTCCTGCACCCATTCCATTTGTGCTAGATGAACGAACGTCTCTCCACATGTTCAGTTCTGAGAGATAAGTGTGTGTGAAAGCCGTCCTTCACCTAGCTTGTTGGGAACACAAAGTTTTTTTTCAGTTGCAAACTACAATCCATACATATATATGGGGAGGCACAAGCTCCAACTCGGTTTTACAGTGAAAACTGCAGGAACTTCAAACCGGCACTAGGAAACACACTGAGAAACCAGAGTAAATGTTTCTCCTGCAACCCGTTAACTTTGTGCTAGATGAACGAACGTCTCTCCACATGCTCAGTTCTGAGAGATAAGTGTGTGTGAAAGCCGTCCTTCAATTAGCTTGTTGGGAACACAAAGTTTCTTTTCAGTTGCAAACTACACTCCATACATATATATGGGGAGGCACAATCTCCAACTCGGTTGTACAGTGAAAACTGCAGGAACTTCAAAAAGGCACTAGGAAACACACTGAGAAACCAGAGTAAATGTTTCTCCTGCAACCCGTTAACTTTGTGCTAGATGAACGAACGTCTCTCCACATGCTCAGTTCTGAGAGATAAGTGTGTGTGAAAGCCGTCCTTCACCTAGCTTGTTGGGAACACAAAGTTTCTTCTCAGTTGCAAACTACACTTCATACATATATATGGGGAGGCACAAGCTCCAACTCGGTTTTACAGAGAAAACTGAAGGACCTTCAAACCGGCACTAGGAAACACACTGAGAAACCAGAGAAAAAGTTTCTCCTGCAACTATTCCCATTGTGCTAGATGAACGAACGTCTCTCCACATGCTCAGTTCTGAGAGATAAGTGTGTGTGAAAGCCGTACTTCACCTAGCTTGTTGGGAACACAAAGTTTCTTTTCAGTTGCAAACTACACTCCATACATATATATGGGGAGGCAACAGCTCCAACTCGGTTTTAAGTGAAAACTGCAGGAACTTCAAACCGGCACTAGGAAACACACTGAGAAACCAGAGTAAAAGTTTCTCCTGCAACTCGTTCTCTTTGTGCTAGATGAACGAACGTCTCTCCACATGCTCAGTTCTGAGAGATAAGAGTGTGTGAAAGCCGTCCTTCACCTAGCTTGTTGGGAACACAAAGTTTCTTTTCAGTTGCAAACTACACTCCATACATATATATGGGGAGGCACAAGCTCCAACTCTGTTTTACAGTGAAAACTGCAGGAACTTCAAAAAGGCACTAGGAAACACACTGAGAAACCAGAGTAAATGTTTCTCCTGCAAAACGTTAACTTTGTGCTAGACGAACGAACGTCTCTCCACATGCTCAGTTCTGAGAGATAAGTGTGTGTGAAAGCCGTCCTTCACCTAGCTTGTTGGGAACACAAAGTTTCTTTTCAGTTGCAAACTACACTTCATACATATATATGGGGAGGCACAAGCTCCAACTCGGTTTTACAGAGAAAACTGAAGGACCTTCAAACCGGCACTAGGAAACACACTGAGAAACCAGAGAAAAAGTTTCTCCTGCAACTATTCCCATTGTGCTAGATGAACGAACGTCTCTCCACATGCTCAGTTCTGAGAGATAAGTGTGTGTGAAAGCCGTACTTCACCTAGCTTGTTGGGAACACAAAGTTTCTTTTCAGTTGCAAACTACACTCCATACATATATATGGGGAGGCAACAGCTCCAACTCGGTTTTAAGTGAAAACTGCAGGAACTTCAAACCGGCACTAGGAAACACACTGAGAAACCAGAGTAAAAGTTTCTCCTGAAACTCGTTCTCTTTGTGCTAGATGAACGAACGTCTCTCCACATGCTCAGTTCTGAGAGATAAGAGTGTGTGAAAGCCGTCCTTCACCTAGCTTGTTGGGAACACAAAGTTTCTTTTCAGTTGCAAACTACACTCCATACATATATATGGGGAGGCACAAGCTCCAACTCGGTTTTACAGTGAAAACTGCAGGAACTTCAAAAAGGCACTAGGAAACACACTGAGAAACCAGAGTAAATGTTTCTCCTGCAAAACGTTAACTTTGTGCTAGATGAACGAACGTCTCTCCACATGCTCAGTTCTGAGAGATAAGTGTGTGTGAAAGCCGTCCTTCACCTAGCTTGTTGGGAACACAAATTTTCTTTTCAGTTGCAAACTACACTCCATACATATATATGGGGAGGCACAAGCTCCAACTCCGTTTTACAGTGAAAACTGAAGGAACTTCAAACAGGCACTAGGAAACAAACTGAGAAACCAGAGTAAAATTTTCTCCTGCAACTCGTTCCCTTTGTGCTAGATGAACGAACGTCTCTCCACATGCTCAATTCTGAGAGATAATTGTGTGTGAAAGCCGTCCTTCACCTAGCTTGTTGGGAACACAAAGTTTCTTTTCAGTTGCAAACTACACTCCATACATATATAAGGGGAGGCAACAGCTCCAACTCGGTTTTACAGTGAAAACTGCAGGAACTTCAAACCGGCACTAGGAAACACACTGAGAAACCAGAGAAAAAGTTTCTCCTGCAACCCATTCCTTTGTGCTAGATGAACGAAAGTCTCTCCACATGCTCAGTTTTGAGAGATAAGTGTGTGTGAAAGCCGTCCTTCACCTAGCTTGTTGGGAACACAAAGTTACTTTTCAGTTGCAAACTACACTCCATACATATATATGGGGAGGCACAATCTCCAACTCGGTTTTACAGTGAAAACTGCAGGAACTTCAAAAAGGCACTAGGAAACACACTGAGAAACCAGAGTAAATGTTTCTCCTGCAACCCGTTAAATTTGTGCTAGATGAACGAACGTCTCTCCACATGCTCAGTTCTGAGAGATAAGTGTGTGTGAAAGCCGTCCTTCACCTAGCTTGTTGGGAACACAAAGTTTCTTTTCAGTTGCAAACTACACTCCATACATATATATGGGGAGGCACAATCTCCAACACGGTTGTACAGTGAAAACTGCAGGAACTTCAAAAAGGCACTAGGAAACACACTGAGAAACCAGAGTAAATGTTTCTCCTGCAACCCGTTAACTTTGTGCTAGATGAACGAACGTCTCTCCACATGCTCAGTTCTGAGAGATAAGTGTGTGTGAAAGCCGTCCTTCAACTAGCTTGTTGGGAACACAAAGTTTCTTTTCAGTTGCAAACTACACTCCATACATATATATGGGGAGGCACAAGCTCCAACTCGGTTTTACAGAGAAAACTGAAGGACCTTCAAACCGACACTAGGAAACACACTGAGAAACCAGAGAAAAAGTATCTCCTGCAACTATTCCCATTGTGCTAGATGAACGAACGTCTCTCCACATGCTCAGTTCAGAGAGATAAGTGTGTGTGAAAGCCGTCCTTCACCTAGCTTGTTGGGAACACAAAGTTTCTTTTCAGTTGCAAACTACACTCCATACATATATATGGGGAGGCACAATCTCCAACTCGGTTGTACAGTGAAAACTGCAGGAACTTCAAAAAGGCACTAGGAAACACACTGAGAAACCAGAGTAAATGTTTCTCCTGCAACCCGTTAACTTTGTGCTAGATGAACGAACGTCTCTCCTCATGCTCAGTTCTGAGAGATAAGTGTGTGTGAAAGCCGTCCTTCACCTAGCTTGTTGGGAACACAAAGTTTCTTTTCAGTTGCAAACTACACTCCATACATATATATGGGGAGGCACAAGCTCCAACTCGGTTTTACAGAGAAAACTGTAGGACCTTCAAACCGGCACTAGGATACACACTGAGAAACCAAAGAAAAAGTTCCTCCTGCAACTATTCCCATTGTGCTAGATGAACGAACGTCTCTCCACATGCTCAGTTCTGAGAGATAAGTGTGTGTGAAAGCCGTCCTTCACCTAGCTTGTTGGGAACACAAAGTTTCTTTTCAGTTGCAAACTACACTCCATTCATGTATATGGGGAGGCACAAGCTCCAACTCGGTTTTACAGTGAAAACTGCAGGAACTTCAAACCGGCACTAGGAAACACACTGAGAAACCAGAGAAAAAGTTTCTCCTGCAACCCATTCCCTTTGTGCTAGATGAACGAACGTCTCTCCACATGCTCAGTTCTGAGAGATAAGTGTTTGTGAAAGCCGTCCTTCACCTAGCTTGTTGGGAACACAAAGTTTCTTTTCAGTTGCACACTACACTCCATAAATATATATATGGGGAGGCACAAGCTCCAAATCGGTTTTACAGTGAAAACTCAGGAACTTCATACCGGCACTAGGAAACACACTGAGATTCCAGAGTAAAAGTTTCTCCTGCAACCCATTCCCTTTGTGCTAGATGAACGAACGTCTCTCCACATGCTCAGTTCTGAGAGATAAGTGTGTGTGAAAGCCATCCTTCACCTAGCTTGTTGGGAACACAAAGTTTCTTTTAAGTTGCAAACTACACTCCATACATATATATGGGGAGGCAAAAGCTCCAACTCGGTTTTACAGTGAAAACTGCAGGAACTTCAAACAGGCACTAGGAAACACACTGAGAAATCAGAGAAAAAGTTTCTCCTGCAACGCATTCCCTTTGTGCTAGATGAACGAACGTCTCTCCACATGCTCAGTTCTAAGAGATAATTGTGTGTGAAAGCCGTCCTTCACCTTGCTTGTTGGGAACACAAAGTTTCTTTTTTGTTGCAAACTACACTCCATACATATATATGGGGAGGCACAATCTCCAACTCGGTTTTACAGTGAAAACTGAAGGAACTTCAAAAAGGCACTAGGAATCACACTGAGAAACCAGAGTAAATGTTTCTCCTGCAACCCGTTAAATTTGTGCTAGATGAACGAACGTCTCTCCACATGCTCAGTTCTGAGAGATAAGTGTGTGTGAAAGCCGTCCTTCACCTAGCTTGTTGGGAACACAAAGTTTCTTTTCAGTTGCAAACTACACTCCATACATATATATGGGGAGGCACAATCTCCAACTCGTTTGTACAGTGAAAACTGCAGGAACTTCAAAAAGGCACTAGGAAACACACTGAGAAACCAGAGTAAATGTTTCTCCTGCAACCCGTTAACTTTGTGCTAGATGAACGAACGTCTCTCCACATGCTCAGTTCTGAGAGATAAGTGTGTGTGAAAGCCGTCCTTCACCTAGCTTGATGGGAACACAAAGTTTCTTTTCAGTTGCACACTACACTCCATACATATATATGGGGAGGCACAAGCTCGAACTCGGTTTTACAGTGAAAACTGCAGGAACTTCAAACCGGCACTAGGAAACACACTGAGATTCCAGAGTAAAAGTTTCTCCTGCAACCCATTCCCTTTGTGCTAGATGAACGAACGTCTCTCCACATGCTCAGTTCTGAGAGATAAGTGTGTGTGAATGCCGTCCTTCACCTAGCTTGTTGGGAACACAAAGTTTCTTTTTAGTTGCAAACTACACTCCATACATATATATGTGGAGGCACAAGCTCGAACTCGGTTTTACAGTGAAAACTGCAGGAACATCTAACCGGCACTAGGAAACACACTGAGAAACCAGAGAAAAAGTTTCTCCTGCTACCCATTCCCTTTGTGCTAGATGAACGAACGTCTCTCCACATGCTCAATTCTGAGAGATAAGTGTGTGTGAAAGCCGTCCTTCACCTAGCTTGTTGGGAACACAAAGTTTCTTTTCAGTTGCAAACTACACTCCATATATATATATGGGGAAGCAACAGCTCCAACTCGGTTTTAAGTGAAAAATGCAGGAACTTCAAACCGGCACTAGGAAACACACTGAGAAACCAGAGAAAAGTTTCTCCTGCAACCCATTCCCTTTGTGCTAGATGAACGAACGTCTCTCCACATGTTCAGTTCTGAGAGATAAGTGTGTGTGAAAGCCGCCTTCACCTAGCTTGTTGGGAACACAAAGTTTCTTTTCAGTTGCAAACTACACTCCATACATATATATGGGTAGGCACAATCTCCAACTCGGTTTTACAGTGAAAACTGCAGGAACTTCAAAAAGGCACTAGGAAACACACTGAGAAACCAGAGTAAATGTTTCCCCTGCAACCCGTTAAATTTGTGCTAGATGAACGAACGTCTCTCCACATGCTCAGTTCTGAGAGATAAGTGTGTGTGAAAGCCGTCCTTCACCTAGCTTGTTGGGAACACAAAGTTTCTTTTCAGTTGCAAACTACACTCCATACATATATATGGGGAGGCACAAGCTCCAACTCGGTTTTACAGTGAAAACTGCAGGAACTTCAAACCGGCACTAGGAAACACACTGAGAAACCAGAGAAAAAGTTTCTCCTGCATCCCATTCCCTTTGTGCTAGATGAACGGACGTCTCTCCACATGCTCAGTTCTGAGAGGTTAGTGTGTGTGAAAGCCGTCCTTCACCTAGCTTGTTGGGAACACAAAGTTTCTTTTCAGTTGCAAACTACACTCCATACATATATATGGGGAGGTACAAGCTCGAACTCGGTTGTACAGTGAAAACTGCAGGAACTTCAAACCGGCACTAGGAAACACACTGAGAAACCAGAGAAAAGTTTCTCTTGCTACCCATTCCATTTGTGCTAGATGAACGAACGTCTCTCCACATGCTCAATTCTGAGAGATAAGTGTGTGTGAAAGCCATCCTTCACCTAGCTTGTTGGGAACACAAAGTTTCTTTTCAGTTGCAAACTACACTCCATACATATATATGGGGAGGCAAAAGCTCCAACTCGGTTTTACAGTGAAAACTGCAGAAACTTCAAACCGGCACTAGGAAAAACACTGAGAAATCAGAGAAAAAGTTTCTCCTGCAACCCATTCCCTTTGTGCTAGATGAACGAACGTCTCTCCACATGTTCAGTTCTGAGAGATAAGTGTGTGTGAAAGCCGTCCTTCACCTAGCTTGTTGGGAACACAAAGTTTCTTTTTTGTTGCAAACTACACTCCATACATATATATGTGGAGGCACAATCTCCAACTCGGTTTTACAGTGAAAACTGAAGGAACTTCAAAAAGGCACTAGGAATCACACTGAGAAACCAGAGTAAATGTTTCTCCTTCAACCCGTTAACTTTGTGCTAGATGAACGAACGTCTCTCCACATGCTCAGTTCTGAGAGATAAGTGTGTGTGAAAGCCGTCCTTCACCTAGCTTGTTGGGAACACAAAGTTTCTTTTCAGTTGCAAACTACACTCCATAAATATATATGGGGAGGCACAATCTCCAACTCGGTTGTACAGTGAAAACTGCAGGAACTTCAAAAAGGCACTAGGAAACACACTGAGAAACCAGAGTAAATGTTTCTCCTGCATCCCGTTAACTTTGTGCTAGATGAACGAACGTCTCTCCACATGCTCAGTTCTGAGAGATAAGTGTGTGTGAAAGCCGTCCTTCACCTAGCTTGTTGGGAACACAAAGTTTCTTTTCAGTTGCACACTACACTCCATACATATATATGGGGAGTCACAAGCTCCAACTCGGTTTTACAGTGAAAACTGCAGGAACTTCAATCCGGCACTAGGAAACACACTGAGATTCCAGAGTAGAAGTTTCTCCTGCAACCCATTCCATTTGTGCTAGATGAACGAACGTCTCTCCACATGCTCATTTCTGAGATATAAGTGTGTGTGAAAGCCGTCCTTCACCTAGCTTGTTGGGAACACAAAGTTTCTTTTCAGTTGCAAACTACACTCCATACATATATATGGGGTGGCAACAGCTCCAACTCGGTTTTAAGTGAAAACTGCAGGAACTTCAAACCGGCACTAGGAAACACACTGAGAAACCAGAGAAAAAGTTTCTCCTGCAACCCATTCCCTTTGCGCTAGATGAACGAACGTCTCTCCACATGCTCAGTTCTGAGAGATATGTGTGTGTGAAAGCCGCCTTCACCTAGCTTGTTGGGAACACAAAGTTTCTTTTCAGTTGCAAACTACACTCCATACATATATATGGTTAGGCACAATCTCCAACTCGGTTTTACAGTGAAAACTGCAGGAACTTCAAAAAGGCACTAGGAAACACACTGAGAAACCAGAGTAAATGTTTCTCCTGCAACCCGTTAAATTTGTGCTAGATGAACGAACGTCTCTCCACATGCTCAGTTCTGAGAGATAAGTGTGTGTGAAAGCCGTCCTTCACCTAGCTTGTTGGGAACACAAAGTTTCTTTTCAGTTGCAAACTACACTCCATACATATATATGGGGAGGCACAAGCTCCAACTCGGTTTTACAGTGAAAACTGCAGGAACTTCAAACCGGCACTAGGAAACACACTGAGAAACCAGAGAAAAAGTTTCTCCTGCATCCCATTCCCTTTGTGCTAGATGAACGGACGTCTCTCCACATGCTCAGTTCTGAGAGATTAGTGTGTGTGAAAGCCGTCCTTCACCTAGCTTGTTGGGAACACAAAGTTTCTTTTCAGTTGCAAACTACACTCCATACATATATATGGGGAGGCACAATCTCCAACTCGGTTTTACAGTGAAAACTGCAGGAACTTCAAAAAGGCACTAGGAAACACACTGAGAAACCAGAGTAAATGTTTCTCCTGCAACCTGTTAACTTTGTGCTAGATGAACGAACGTCTCTCCACATGCTCAGTTCTGAAAGATAAGTGTGTGTGAAAGCCGACCTTCACCTAGCTTGTTGGGAACACAAAGTTTCTTTTCAGTTGCAAACTACACTCCATAAATATATATGGGGAGGCACAAGCTCCAACTCGGTTTTACAGTGAAAACTGCAGGAACTTCAAAAAGGCACTAGGAAACACACTGAGAAACCAGAGTAATTGTTTCACCTGCAACCCGTTAACTTTGTGCTAGATGAACGAACGTCTCTCCACATGCTCAGTTCTGAGAGATAAGTGTGTGTGAAAGCCGTCCTTCACCTAGCTTGTTGGGAACACAAAGTTTCTTTTCAGTTGCAAACTACACTCCATACATATATATGGGGAGGCACAATCTCCAACTCGGTTGTACAGTGAAAACTGCAGGAACTTCAAAAAGGCACTAGGAAACACACTGAGAAACCAGAGTAAATGTTTCTCCTGCAACCTGTTAACTTTGTGCTAGATGAACGAACGTCTCTCCACATGCTCAGTTCTGAGAGATAAGTGTGTGTGAAAGCCGTCCTTCACCTAGCTTGTTGGGAACACAAAGTTTCTTTTCAGTTGCAAACTACACTTCATACACATATATGGGGAGGCACAAGATCCAACTCGGATTTACAGAGAAAAATGAAGGACCTTCAAACCGGCACTAGGAAACACACTGAGAAACCAGAGAAAAAGTTTCTCCTGCAACTATTCCCATTGTGCTAGATGAACGAACGTCTCTCCACATGCTCAGTTTTGAGAGATAAGTGTGTGTGAAAGCCGTCCTTCACCTAGCTTGTTGGGAACACAAAGTTTCTTTTCAGTTACAAACTACACTCCATACATATATATGGGGAGGCACAAGCTCCAACTCGGTTTTACAGTGAAAACTGCAGGCACTTCAAACCGGCACTAGGAAACACACTGAGAAACCAGAGAAAAAGTTTCTCCTGCAAACCATTCCCTTTGTGCTAGATGAACGAACGTCTCTCCACATGCTCAGTTCTGAGAGATAAGTGTGTGTGAAAGCCGTCCTTCACCTAGCTTGTTGGGAACACAAAGTTTCTTTTCAGTTGCAAACTACACTCCATACATATATATGGGGAGGCACAATCTCCAACTCGGTTTTACAGTGAAAACTGCAGGAACTTCAAACCGGCACTAGGAAACACACTGAGATTCCAGAGTAAAAGTTTCTCCTGCAACCCATTCCATTTGTGCTAGATGAACGAACGTCTCTCCACATGCTCAGTTCTGAGAGATAAGTGTGTGTGAAAGCCGTCCTTCACCTAGCTTGTTGGGAACACAAAGTTTTATTCAGTTGCAAACTACACTCCATACATATATATGGGGAGGCACAAGCTCCAACTCGGTTTTACAGTGAAAACTGCAGGAACTTCAAACAGGCACTAGGAAACACACTGAGAAACCAGAGTAAAAGTTTCTCCTGCAACTCGTTCCCTTTGTGCTAGATGAACGAACGTCTCTCCACATGCTCAGTTCTGAGAGATAATTGTGTGTGAAAGCCGTCCTTCACCTAGCTTGTTGGGAACACAAAGTTTCTTTTTAGTTGCAAACTACACTCCGTACATATATATGTGGAGGCACAAGCTCGAACTCGGTTTTACAGTGAAAACTGCAGGAACATCTAACCGGCACTAGGAAACAAACTGAGAAACCAGAGAAAAAGTTTCTCCTGCTACCCATTCCCTTTGTGCTAGATAAACGAACGTCTCTCCACATGCTCAATTCTGAGAGATAAGTGTGTGTGAAAGCCGTCCTTCACCTAGCTTGTTGGGAACACAAAGTTTCTTTTCAGTTGCAATCTACACTCCATACATATATATGGGGAGGCAACAGCTCCAACTCGGTTTTAAGTGAAAACTGCAGGAACTTCAAACCGGCACTAGGAAACACACTGAGAAACCAGAGTAAATGTTTCTCCTGCAACCCGTTAACTTTGTGCTAGATGAACGAACGTCTCTCCACATGCTCAGTTCTGAGAGATAAGTGTGTGTGAAAGCCGTCCTTCACCTAGCTTGTTGGGAACACAAAGTTTCTTTTCAGTTGCAAACTACACTCCATACATATATATGGGGAGGCACAATCTCCAACTCGGTTGTACAGTGAAAACTGCAGGAACTTCAAAAAGGCACTAGGAAACACACTGAGAAACCAGAGTAAATGTTTCTCCTGCAAACTGTTAAATTTGTGCTAGATGAACGAACGTCTCTCCACATGCTCAGTTCTGAGAGATTAGTGTGTGTGAAAGCCGTCCTTCACCTAGCTTGTTGGGAACACAAAGTTTCTTTTCAGTTGCAAACTACACTCCATACATATATATGGGGAGGCACAAGCTCCAACTCGGTTTTACAGAGAAAACTGAAGGACCTTCAAACCGGCACTAGGAAACACACAGAGAAACCAGAGAAAAAGTTTCTCCTGCAACTATTCCCATTGTGCTAGATGAACGAACGTCTCTCCACATGCTCAGTTCTGAGAGATAAGTGTGTGTGAAAGCCGTCCTTCACCTAGCTTGTTGGGAACACAAAGTTTCTTTTCAGTTGCAAACTACACTCCATACATATATATGGGGAGGCACAAGCTCCAACTCGGTTTTACAGTGAAAACTGCAGGAACTTCAAACCGGCACTAGGAAACACACTGAGAAACCAGAGAAAAAGTTTCTCCTGCAACCCATTCCCTTTGTGCTAGATGAACGAACGTCTCTCCACATGCTCAGTTCTGAGAGATAAGTGTGTGTGAAAGCCGTCCTTCACCTAGCTTGTTGGGAACACAAAGTTTTTTTTCAGTTGCAAACAACACTCCATACATATATATGGGGAGGCACAAGCTCCAACTCGGTTTTAAGTGAAAACTGCAGGAACTTCAAACCGGCACTAGGAAACACACTGAGAAACCAGAGAAAAAGTTTCTCCTGCAACCCATTCCCTTTGTGCTAGATGAACGAACGTCTCTCCACATGCTCAGTTCTGAGATATAAGTGTGTGTGAAAGCCGTCCTTCACCTAGCTTGTTGGGAACACAAAGTTTCTTTTCAGTTGCAAACTACACTCCATACATATATATGGGGAGGCACAAGCTCCAACACGGTTTTACAGTGAAAACTGCAGGAACTTCAAACCGGCACTAGGAAACACACTGAGAAACCAGAGAAAAAGTTTCTCCTGCAACCCATTCCCTTTGTGCTAGATGAACGGACGTCTCTCCACATGCTCAGTTTTGAGAGATAAGTGTGTGTGAAAGCCGTCCTTCACCTAGCTTGTTGGGAACACAAAGTTTCTTTTCAGTTGCAAACTACACTTCATACACATATATGGGGAGGCACAAGCTCCAACTCGGATTTACAGAGAAAACTGAAGGACCTTCAAACCGGCACTAGGAAACACACTGAGATACCAGAGAAAAAGTTTCTCCTGCAACTATTCCCATTGTGCTAGATGAACGAACGTCTCTCCACATGCTCAGTTCTGAGAGATAAGTGTGTGTGAAAGTCGTCCTTCACCTAGCTTGTTGGGAACACAAAGTTTCTTTTCAATTGCAAACTACACTCCATACATATATATGGGGAGGCACAAGCTCCAACTCGGTTTTACAGTGAAAACTGCAGGAACTTCAAACCGGCACTAGGAAACACACTGAGAAACCAGAGAAAAAGTTTCTCCTGCAACCCATTCCCTTTGTGCTAGATGAACGAAAGTCTCTCCACATGCTCAGTTCTGAGAGATATGTGTGTGTGAAAGCCGTCCTTCACCTAGCTTGTTGGGAACACAAAGTTTCTTTTCAGTTGCAAACTACACTCCATACATATATATGGGGAGGCACAAGCTCCAACTCGGTTTTACAGTGAAAACTGCAGGAACTTCAAACCGGCACTAGGAAACACACTGAGATTCCAGAGTAAAAGTTTCTCCTGCAACCCATTCCATTTGTGCTAGATGAACAAACGTCTCTCACATGCTCAGTTCTGAGAAATAAGTGTGTGTGAAAGCCGTCCTTCACCTAGCTTGTTGGGAACACAAAGTTTTTTTTCAGTTGCAAACTACACTCCATACATATATATGGGGAGGCACAAGCTCCAACTCGGTTTTACAGTGAAAACTGCAGGAACTTCTAACAGGCACTAGGAAACACACTGAGAAACCAGAGTAAAAGTTTCTCCTGCAACTCGTTCCATTTGTGCTAGATGAACGAACGTCTCTCCACATGCTCAGTTCTTAGAGATAAGTGTGTGTGAAAGCCGTCCTTCACCTAGCTTGTTGGGAACACAAAGTTTCTTTTTAGTTGCAAACTACACTCCATACATATATATGTGGAGGCACAAGCTCGAACTCGGTTTTACAGTGAAAACTGCAGGAACATCTAACCGGCACTAGGAAACACACTGAGAAACCAGAGTAAATGTTTCTCCTGCAACCCGTTAACTTTGTGCTAGATGAACGAACGTCTCTCCACATGCTCAGTTCTGAGAGATAAGTGTGTGTGAAAGCCGTCCTTCACCTAGCTTGTTGGGAACACAAAGTTTCTTTTCAGTTGCAAACTACACTCCATACATATATATGGGGAGGCACAATCTCCAACACGGTTGTACAGTGAAAACTGCAGAAACTTCAAAAAGGCACTAGGAAACACACTGAGAAACCAGAGTAGATGTTTCTCCTGCAACCCGTTAACTTTTTGCTAGATGAACGAACGTCTCTCCACATGCTCAGTTCTGAGAGATAAGTGTGTGTGAAAGCCGTCCTTCACCTAGCTTGTTGGGAACACAAAGTTTCTTTTCAGTTGCAAACTACAATCCATACATATATATGGGGAGGCACAATCTCCAACACGGTTGTACAGTGAAAACTGCAGGAACTTCAAAAAGGCACTAGGAAACACACTGAGAAACCAGAGTAAATGTTTCTCCTGCAACCCGTTAACTTTGTGCTAGATGAACGAACGTCTCTCCACATGCTCAGTTCTGAGAGATATGTGTGTGTGAAAGCCGTCCTTCACCTAGCTTGTTGGGAACACAAAGTTTCTTTTCAGTTGCAAACTACACTCCATACATATATATGGGGAGGCACAAGCTCCAACTCGGTTTTACAGAGAAAACTGAAGGACCTTCAAACCGGCACTAGGAAACACACTGAGAAACCAGAGAAAAAGTATCTCCTGCAACTATTCCCATTGTGCTAGATGAACGAACGTCTCTCCACATGCTCAGTTCTGAGAGATAAGTGTGTGTGAAAGCCGTCCTTCACCTAGCTTGTTGGGAACACAAAGTTTCTTTTCAGTTGCAAACTACACTCCATACATATATATGGGGAGGCACAAGCTCCAACTCGGTTTTACAGTGAAAACTGCAGGAAATTCAAACCGGCACTAGGAAACACACTGAGAAACCAGAGAAAAAGTTTATCCTGCAACCCATTCCCTTTGTGCTAGATGAACGAACGTCTCTCCACATGCTCAGTTCTGAGAGATAAGTGTGTGTGAAAGCCGTCCTTCACCTAGCTTGTTGGGAACACAAAGTTTCTTTTCAGTTGCAAACTACACTCCATACATATATATGGGAGGCACAAGCTCCAACTCGGTTTTACAGTGAAAACTGCAGGAACTTCAAACCGGCACTAGGAAACACACTGAGATTCCAGAGTAAAAGTTTCTCCTGCAACCAATTCCATTTGTGCTAGATGAACGAACGTCTCTCCACATGCTCAGTTCTGAGAGATAAGTGTGTGTGAAAGCCGTCTTCACCTAGCTTGTTGGGAACACAAAGTTTCTTTTTAGTTGCAAACTACATTCCATACATATATATGGGGAGGCACAAACTCGAACTCGGTTTTACAGTGAAAACTGCAGGAACTTCAAACCGGCACTAGGAAGCACACTGAGAATCCAGAGAAAAAGTTTCTCCTGCAACCCATTCCCCTTGTGCTAGATGAACGAAGGTCTCCCACATGCTCAATTCTGAGGGATAAGTGTGTGTGAAAGCCGTCATTCACCTAGCTTGTTTGGAACACAAAGTTTCTTTTCAGTTGCAAACTACATTCCATACATATATATGGGGAGGCACAAACTCGAACTCGGTTTTACAGTGAAAACTGCAGGAACTTCAAACCGGCACTAGGAAACACACTGAGAAACCAGAGAAAAAGTTTCTCTTGCTACCCATTCCCTTTGTGCTAGATGAACGAAAGTCTCTCCACATGCTCAATTCTGAGAGATAAGTGTGTGTGAAAGCCGTCCTTCACCTAGCTTGTTGGGAACACAAAGTTTCTTTTCAGTTGCAAACTACACTCCATACATATATATGGGGAGGCAAAATCTCCAACTCGATTTTACAGTGAAAACTGCAGGAACTTCAAACCGGCACTAGGAAACACACTGAGAAACCAGAGAAAAAGTTTCTCCTGCAACCCATTCCCTTTGTGCTAGATGAACGAACGTCTCTCCACATGCTCAGTTCTGAGAGATAATTGTGTGTGAAAGCCGTCCTTCACGTAGCTTGTTGGGAACACAAAGTTTCTTTTTAGTTGCAAACTACACTCCATACATATATATGGGGAGGCACAATCTCCAACTCGGTTTTACAGTGAAAACTGCAGGAACTTCAAAAAGGGACTAGGAAACACACTGAGAAACCAGAGTAAATGTTTCTCCTGCAACCCGTTAACTTTGTGCAAGATGAACGAACGTCTCTCCACATGCTCAGTTCTGAGAGATAAGTGTGTGTGAAAGCCGTCCTTCACCTAGCTTGTTGGGAACACAAAGTTTCTTTTCAGTTGCAAACTACACTCCATACATATATATGGGGAGGCACAATCTCCAACTCGGTTGTACAGTGAAAACTGCAGGAACTTCAAAAAGGCACTAGGAAACACACTGAGAAACCAGAGTAAATGTTTCTCCTGCAACCCGTTAACTTTGTGCTAGATGAACGAACGTCTCTCCACATGCTCAGTTCTGAGAGATAAGTGTGTGTGAAAGCCGTCCTTCACCTAGCTTGTTGGGAACACAAAGTTTCTTTTCAGTTGCAAACTACACTCCAAACATATATATGGGGAGGCACAATCTCCAACACGGTTGTACAGTGAAAACTGCAGGAACTTCAAAAAGGCACTAGGAAACACACTGAGAAACCAGAGTAAATGTTTCTCCTGCAACCCGTTAACTTTGTGCTAGATGAACGAACGTCTCTCCACATGCTCAGTTCTGAGAGATAAGTGTGTGTGAAAGCCGTCCTTCACCTAGCTTGTTGGGAACACAAAGTTTCTTTTCAGTTGAAAACTACACTCCATACATATATACGGGGAGGCACAAGCTCCAACTCGGTTTTACAGTGAAAACTGCAGGAACTTCAAACCGGCACTAAGAAACACACTGAGAAACCAGAGAAAAAGTTTCTCCTGCAACCCATTCCCTTTGTGCTAGATGAACGAACGTCTCTCCACATGCTCAGTTCTGAGAGATAAGTGTGTGTGAAAGCCGTCCTTCAACTAGCTTGTTGGGAACACAAAGTTTCTTTTCAGTTGCAAACTACACTCCATACAAATATATGGGGAGGCACAAGCTCCAACTCGGTTTTACATTGAAAACTGCAGGAACTTCAAACTGGCACTAGGAAACACACTGAGAAACCAGAGTAAATGTTTCTCCTGAAACCCGTTAACTTTGTGCTAGATGAACGAACGTCTCTCCACATGCTCAGTTCTGAGAGATAAGTGTGTGTGAAAGCCGTCCTTCACCTAGCTTGTTGGGAACACAAAGTTTCTTTTCAGTTGCAAACTACACTCCATACATATATATGGGGAGGCACAATCTCCAACTCGGTTTTACAGTGAAAACTGCAGGAACTTCAAAAAGGCACTAGGAAACACACTGAGAAACCAGAGTAAATGTTTCTCCTGCAACCCGTTAACTTTGTGCTAGATGAACGAACGTCTCTCCACATGCTCAGTTCTGAGAGATAAGTGTGTGTGAAAGCCGTCCTTCACCTAGCTTGTTGGGAACACAAAGTTTCTTTTTAGTTGCAAACTACACTCCATACATATATATGGGGAGGCACTATCTCCAACTCTGTTTTACAGTGAAAACTGCAGGAACTTCAAAAAGGCACTAGGAAACACACTGAGAAACCAGAGTAAATATTTCTCCTGCAACCCGTTAACTTTGTGCTAGATGAACGAACGTCTCTCCACATGCTCAGTTCTGAGAGATAAGTGTGTGTGAAAGCCGTCCTTCACCTAGCTTGTTGGGAACACAAAGTTTCTTTTCAGTTGCAAACTACACTCCATACATATATATGGGGAGGCACAATCTCCAACTCGGTTGTACAGTGAAAACTGCAGGAACTTCAAAAAGGCACTAGGAAACACACTGAGAAACCAGAGTAAATGTTTCTCCTGCAACCCGTTAACTTTGTGCTAGATGAACGAACGTCTCTCCACATGCTCAGTTCTGAGAGATAAGTGTGTGTGAAAGCCGTCCTTCACCTAGCTTGTTGGGAACACAAAGTTTCTTTTCAGTTGCAAACTACACTCCATACATATATATGGGGAGGCACAAGCTCCAACTCGGTTTTACAGAGAAAACTGAAGGACCTTCAAACCGGCACTAGGAAACACACAGAGAAACCAAAGAAAAAGTTTCTCCTGCAACTATTCCCATTGTGCTAGATGAACGAACGTCTCTCCACATGCTCAGTTCTGAGAGATAAGTGTGTGTGAAAGCCGTCCTTCACCTAGCTTGTTGGGAACACAAAGTTTCTTTTCAGTTGCAAACTACACTCCATACATATAGATGGGGAGGCACAAGCTCCAACTCGGTTTTACAGTGAAAACTGCAGGAACTTCAAACCGGCACTAGGAAACACACTGAGAAACCAGAGAAAAAGTTTCTCCTGCAACCCATTCCCTTTGTGCTAGATGAACGAACGTCTCTCCACATGCTCAGTTCTGAGAGATAAGTGTGTGTGAAAGCCGTCCTTCACCTAGCTTGTTGGGAACACAAAGTTTCTTTTCAGTTGCAAACTACACTCCATACAAATATATGGCGAGGAACAAGCTCCAACTCGGTTTTACAGTGAAAACTGCAGGAACTTCAAACTGGCTCTAGGAAACACACAGAGATTCCAGAGTAAAAGTTTCTCCTGCTCCCATTCCATTTGTGCTAGATGAACGAACGTCTCTCCACATGCTCAGGTCTGAGAGATAAGTGTGTGTGAAAGCCGTCCTTCACCTAGCTTGTTGGGAACACAAAGTTTCTTTTCAGTTTCAAACTACACTCCATACATATATATGGGGAGGCACAAGCTCCAACTCGGTTTTACAGTGAAAACTGCAGGAACTTCAAACTGGCACTAGGAAACACACTGAGATTCCAGAGTAAAGGTTTCTCCTGCACCCATTCCATTTGTGCTAGATGAACGAACGTCTCTCCACATGTTCAGTTCTGAGAGATAATTGTGTGTGAAAGCCGTCCTTCACCTAGCTTGTTGGGAACACAAAGTTTTTTTTCAGTTGCAAACTACACTCCATACATATATATGGGGAGGCACAAGCTCCAACTCGGTTTTACAGTGAAAACTGCAGGAACTTCAAACCGGCACTAGGAAACACACTGAGAAACCAGAGTAAATGTTTCTCCTGCAACCCGTTAACTTTGTGCTAGATGAACGAACGTCTCTCCACATGCTCAGTTCTGAGAGATAAGTGTGTGTGAAAGCCGTCCTTCACCTAGCTTGTTGGGAACACAAAGTTTCTTTTCAGTTGCAAACTACACTCCATACATATATATGGGGAGGCACAATCTCCAACTCGGTTGTACAGTGAAAACTGCAGGAACTTCAAAAAGGCACTAGGAAACACACTGAGAAACCAGAGTAAATGTTTCTCCTGCAACCCGTTAAATTTGTGCTAGATGAACGAACGTCTATCCACATGCTCAGTTCTGAGAGATAAGTGTGTGTGAAAGCCGTCCTTCACCTAGCTTGTTGGGAACACAAAGTTTCTTTTCAGTTGCAAACTACACTCCATACATATATATCGGGAGGCACAAGCTCCAACTCGGTTTTACAGAGAAAACTAAAGGAACTTCAAACAGGCACTAGGAAACACACTGAGAAACCAGAGTAAAATTTTCTCCTGCAACTCGTTCCCTTTGTGCTAGATGAACGAACGTCTCTCCACATGCTCAGTTCTGAGAGATAAGTGTGTGTGAAAGCCGTCCTTCACCTAGCTTGTTGGGAACACAAAGTTTCTTTTTAGTTGCAAACTACACTCCTTACATATATATGTGGAGGCACAAGCTCGAACTCGGTTTTACAGTGAAAACTGCAGGAACATCTAACCGGCACTAGGAAACACACTGAGAAACCAGAGAAAAAGTTTCTCCTGCTACCCATTCCCTTTGTGCTAGATGAACGAACGTCTCTCCACATGCTCAGTTCTGAGGGATAAGTGTGTGTGAAAGCCGTCCTTCACCTAACTTGTTGGGAACACAAAGTTTCTTTTCAGTTGCAAACTACACTTCATACATATATATGGGGAGGCACAAGCTCCAACTCTGTTTTACAGAGAAAACTGAAGGACCTTCAAACCGGCACTAGGAAACACACTGAGAAACCAGAGAAAGAGTTTCTCCTGCAACTATTCCCATTGTGCTAGATGAACGAACGTCTCTCCACATGCTCAGTTCTGAGAGATAAGAGTGTGTGAAAGCCGTACTTCACCTAGCTTGTTGGGAACACAAAGTTTCTTTTCAGTTGCAAACTACACTCCATACATATATATTGGGAGGCAACAGCTCCAACTCGGTTTTAAGTGAAAACTGCAGGAACTTCAAACCGGCACTAGGAAACACACTGAGAAACCAGAGAAAAAGTTTCTCCTGCAACCCATTCCCTTTGTGCTAGATGAACAAACGTCTCTCCACATGCTCAGGTCTGAGAGATAAGTGTGTGTGAAAGCCGTCCTTCACCTAGCTTGTTGGGAACACAAAGTTTCTTTTCAGTTGCAAACTACACTCCATACATATATATGGGGAGGCACAAGCTCCAACTCGGTTTTACAGTGAAAACTGCAGGAACTTCAAACTGGCACTAGGAAACACACTGATATTCCAGAGTAAAATTTTCTCCTGCACCCATTCCATTTGTGCTAGATGAACGAACGTCTCTCCACATGTTCAGTTCTGAGAGATAAGTGTGTGTGAAAGCCGTCCTTCACCTAGCTTGTTGGGAACACAAAGTTTTTTTTCAGTTGCAAACTACATTCCATACATATATATGGGGAGGCACAAGCTCCAACTCGGTTTTACAGTGAAAACTGCAGGAACTTCAAACCGGCACTAGGAAACACACTGAGAAACCAGAGTAAATGTTTCTCCTGCAACCCGTTAATTTTGTGCTAGATGAACGAACTTCTCTCCACATGCTCAGTTCTGAGAGATAAGTGTGTGTGAAAGCCGTCCTTCACCTAGCTTGTTGGGAACACAAAGTTTCTTTTCAGTTGCAAACTACACTCCATACATATATATGGGGAGGCACAATCTCCAACTCGGTTGTACAGTGAAAACTGCAGGAACTTCAAAAAGGCACTAGGAAACACACTGAGAAACCAGAGTAAATGTTTCTCCTGCAACCCGTTAACTTTGTGCTAGATGAACGAACGTCTCTCCACATGCTCAGTTCTGAGAGATAAGTGTGTGTGAAAGCCGTCCTTCACCTAGCTTGTTGGGAACACAAAGTTTCTTTTCAGTTGCAAACTACACTTCATACATATATATGGGGAGGCACAAGCTCCAACTCGGTTTTACAGAGAAAACTGAAGGACCTTCAAACCGGCACTAGGAAACACACTGAGAAAGCAGAGAAAAAGTTTCTCCTGCAACTATTCCCATTGTGCTAGATGAACGAACGTCTCTCCACATGCTCAGTTCTGAGAGATAAGTGTGTGTGAAAGCCGTACATCACCTAGCTTGTTGGGAACACAAAGTTTCTTTTCAGTTGCAAACTACACTCCATACATATATATGGGGAGGCAACAGCTCCAACTCGGTTTTAAGTGAAAACTGCAGGAACTTCAAACCGGCACTAGGAAACACACTGAGAAACCAGAGTAAAAGTTTCTCCTGCAACTCGTTCTCTTTGTGCTAGATGAACGAACGTCTCTCCACATGCTCAGTTCTGAGAGATAAGAGTGTGTGAAAGCCGTCCTTCACCTAGCTTGTTGGGAACACAAAGTTTCTTTTCAGTTGCAAACTACACTCCATACATATATATGGGGAGGCACAAGCTCCAACTCGGTTTTACAGTGAAAACTGCAGGAACTTCAAAAAGGCACTAGGAAACACACTGAGAAACCAGAGTAAATGTTTCTCCTGCAAAACGTTAACTTTGTGCTAGATGAACGAACGTCTCTCCACATGCTCATTTCTGAGAGATAAGTGTGTGTGAAAGCCGTACTTCACCTAGCTTGTTGGGAACACAAAGTTTCTTTTCAGTTGCAAACTACACTCCATACATATATATGGGGACGCACAAGCTCCAACTCGGTTTTACAGTGAAAACTGAAGGAACTTCAAACAGGCACTAGGAAACACACTGAGAAACCAGAGTAAAATTTTCTCCTGCAACTCGTTCACTTTGTGCTAGATGAACGAACGTCTCTCCACATGCTCAATTCTGAGAGATAATTGTGTGTGAAAGCCGTCCTTCACCTAGCTTGTTGGGAACACAAAGTTTGTTTTCAGTTGCAAACTACACTCCATACATATAAAAGGGGAGGCAACAGCTCCAACTCGGTTTTACAGTGAAAACTGCAGGAACTTCAAACCGGCACTAGGAAACACACTGAGAAACCAGAGAAAAAGTTTCTCCTGCAAACCATTCCCTTTGTGCTAGATGAACGAAAGTCTCTCCACATGCTCAGTTCTGAGAGATAAGTGTGTGTGAAAGCCGTCCTTCACCTAGCTTGTTGGGAACACAAAGTTACTTTTCAGTTGCAAACTACACTCCATACATATATATGGGGAGGCACAATCTCCAACTCGGTTTTACAGTGAAAACTGCAGGAACTTCAAAAAGGCACTAGGAAACACACTGAGAAACCAGAGTAAATGTTTCTCCTGCAACCCGTTAAATTTGTGCTAGATGAACGAACGTCTCTCCACATGCTCAGTTCTGAGAGATAAGTGTGTGTGAAAGCCGTCCTTCACCTAGCTTGTTGGGAACACAAAGTTTCTTTTCAGTTGCAAACTACACTCCATACATATATATGGGGAGGCACAATCTCCAACACGGTTGTACAGTGAAAACTGCAGGAACTTCAAAAAGGCACTAGGAAACACACTGAGAAACCAGAGTAAATGTTTCTCCTGCAACCCGTTAACTTTGTGCTAGATGAACGAACGTCTCTCCACATGCTCAGTTCTGAGAGATAAGTGTGTGTGAAAGCCGTCCTTCAACTAGCTTGTTGGGAACACAAAGTTTCTTTTCAGTTGCAAACTACACTCCATACATATATATGGGGAGGCACAAGCTCCAACTCGGTTTTACAGAGAAAACTGAAGGACCTTCAAACCGGCACTAGGAAACACACTGAGAAACCAGAGAAAAAGTATCACCTGCAACTATTCCCATTGTGCTAGATGAACGAACGTCTCTCCACATGCTCAGTTCTGAGAGATAAATGTGTGTGAAAGCCGTCCTTCACCTAGCTTGTTGGGAACACAAAGTTTCTTTTCAGTTGCAAACTACACTCCATACATATATATGGGGAGGCACAAGCTCCAACTCGGTTTTACAGTGAAAACTGAAGGAACTTCAAACAGGCACTAGGAAACACAATGAGAAACCAGAGTAAAATTTTCTCCTGCAACTCGTTCCCTTTGTGCTAGATGAACGAACGTCTCTCCACATGCTCAATTCTGAGAGATAATTGTGTGTGAAAGCCGTCCTTCACCTAGCTTGTTGGGAACACAAAGTTTCTTTTCAGTTGCAAACTACAATCCATACATATATAAGGGGAGGCAACAGCTCCAACTCGGTTTTACAGTGAAAACTGCAGGAACTTCAAACCGGCACTAAGAAACACACTGAGAAACCAGAGAAAAAGTTTCTCCTGCAACCCATTCCCTTTGTGCTAGATGAACGAAAGTCTCTCCACATGCTCAGTTCTGAGAGATAAGTGTGTGTGAAAGCCGTCCTTCACCTAGCTTGTTGGGAACACAAAGTTACTTTTCAGTTGCAAACTACACTCCATACATATATATGGGGAGGCACAATCTCCAACTCGGTTTTACAGTGAAAACTGCAGGAACTTCAAAAAGGCACTAGGAAACACACTGAGAAACCAGAGTAAATGTTTCTCCTGCAACCCGTTAAATTTGTGCTAGATGAACGAAAGTCTCTCCACATGCTCAGTTCTGAGAGATAAGTGTGTGTGAAAGCCGTCCTTCACCTAGCTTGTTGGGAACACAAAGTTTCTTTTCAGTTGCAAACTACACTCCATACATATATATGGGGAGGCACAAGCTCCAACTCGGTTTTACAGAGAAAACTGAAGGACCTTCAAACCGGCACTAGGAAACACACAGAGAAACCAAAGAAAAAGTTTCTCCTGCAACTATTCCCATTGTGCTAGATGAACGAACGTCTCTCCACATGCTCAGTTCTGAGAGATAAGTGTGTGTGAAAGCCGTCCTTCACCTAGCTTGTTGGGAACACAAAGTTTCTTTTCAGTTGCAAACTACACTCCATACATATAGATGGGGAGGCACAAGCTCCAACTCGGTTTTACAGTGAAAACTGCAGGAACTTCAAACCGGCACTAGGAAACACACTGAGAAACCAGAGAAAAAGTTTCTCCTGCAACCCATTCCCTTTGTGCTAGATGAACGAACGTCTCTCCACATGCTCAGTTCTGAGAGATAAGTGTGTGTGAAAGCCGTCCTTCACCTAGCTTGTTGGGAACACAAAGTTTCTTTTCAGTTGCAAACTACACTCCATACAAATATATGGCGAGGAACAAGCTCCAACTCGGTTTTACAGTGAAAACTGCAGGAACTTCAAACTGGCTCTAGGAAACACACAGAGATTCCAGAGTAAAAGTTTCTCCTGCTCCCATTCCATTTGTGCTAGATGAACGAACGTCTCTCCACATGCTCAGGTCTGAGAGATAAGTGTGTGTGAAAGCCGTCCTTCACCTAGCTTGTTGGGAACACAAAGTTTCTTTTCAGTTTCAAACTACACTCCATACATATATATGGGGAGGCACAAGCTCCAACTCGGTTTTACAGTGAAAACTGCAGGAACTTCAAACTGGCACTAGGAAACACACTGAGATTCCAGAGTAAAGGTTTCTCCTGCACCCATTCCATTTGTGCTAGATGAACGAACGTCTCTCCACATGTTCAGTTCTGAGAGATAATTGTGTGTGAAAGCCGTCCTTCACCTAGCTTGTTGGGAACACAAAGTTTTTTTTCAGTTGCAAACTACACTCCATACATATATATGGGGAGGCACAAGCTCCAACTCGGTTTTACAGTGAAAACTGCAGGAACTTCAAACCGGCACTAGGAAACACACTGAGAAACCAGAGTAAATGTTTCTCCTGCAACCCGTTAACTTTGTGCTAGATGAACGAACGTCTCTCCACATGCTCAGTTCTGAGAGATAAGTGTGTGTGAAAGCCGTCCTTCACCTAGCTTGTTGGGAACACAAAGTTTCTTTTCAGTTGCAAACTACACTCCATACATATATATGGGGAGGCACAATCTCCAACTCGGTTGTACAGTGAAAACTGCAGGAACTTCAAAAAGGCACTAGGAAACACACTGAGAAACCAGAGTAAATGTTTCTCCTGCAACCCGTTAAATTTGTGCTAGATGAACGAACGTCTATCCACATGCTCAGTTCTGAGAGATAAGTGTGTGTGAAAGCCGTCCTTCAACTAGCTTGTTGGGAACACAAAGTTTCTTTTCAGTTGCAAACTACACTTCATACATATATATGGGGAGGCACAAGCTCCAACTCTGTTTTACAGTGAAAACTGCAGGAACTTCAAAAAGGCACTAGGAAACACACTGAGAAACCAGAGTAAATGTTTCTCCAGCAAAACGTTAACTTTGTGCTAGATGAACGAACGTCTCTCCACATGCTCAGTTCTGAGAGATAAGTGTGTGTGAAAGCCGTCCTTCAACTAGCTTGTTGGGAACACAAAGTTTCTTTTCAGTTGCAAACTACACTCCATACATATATATCGGGAGGCACAAGCTCCAACTCGGTTTTACAGAGAAAACTAAAGGAACTTCAAACAGGCACTAGGAAACACACTGAGAAACCAGAGTAAAATTTTCTCCTGCAACTCGTTCCCTTTGTGCTAGATGAACGAAAGTCTCTCCACATGCTCAGTTCTGAGAGATAAGTGTGTGTGAAAGCCGTCCTTCACCTAGCTTGTTGGGAACAGAAAGTTTCTTTTTAGTTGCAAACTACACTCCTTACATATATATGTGGAGGCACAAGCTCGAACTCGGTTTTACAGTGAAAACTGCAGGAACATCTAACCGGCACTAGGAAACACACTGAGAAACCAGAGAAAAAGTTTCTCCTGCTACCCATTCCCTTTGTGCTAGATGAACGAACGTCTCTCCACATGCTCAGTTCTGAGAGATAAGTGTGTGTGAAAGCCGTCCTTCACCTAACTTGTTGGGAACACAAAGTTTCTTTTCAGTTGCAAACTACACTTCATACATATATATGGGGAGGCACAAGCTCCAACTCTGTTTTACAGAGAAAACTGAAGGACCTTCAAACCGGCACTAGGAAACACACTGAGAAACCAGAGAAAGAGTTTCTCCTGCAACTATTCCCATTGTGCTAGATGAACGAACGTCTCTCCACATGCTCAGTTCTGAGAGATAAGAGTGTGTGAAAGCCGTACTTCACCTAGCTTGTTGGGAACACAAAGTTTCTTTTCAGTTGCAAACTACACTCCATACATATATATTGGGAGGCAACAGCTCCAACTCGGTTTTAAGTGAAAACTGCAGGAACTTCAAACCGGCACTAGGAAACACACTGAGAAACCAGAGAAAAAGTTTCTCCTGCAACCCATTCCCTTTGTGCTAGATGAACAAACGTCTCTCCACATGCTCAGGTCTGAGAGATAAGTGTGTGTGAAAGCCGTCCTTCACCTAGCTTGTTGGGAACACAAAGTTTCTTTTCAGTTGCAAACTACACTCCATACATATATATGGGGAGGCACAAGCTCCAACTCGGTTTTACAGTGAAAACTGCAGGAACTTCAAACTGGAACTAGGAAACACACTGATATTCCAGAGTAAAATTTTCTCCTGCACCCATTCCATTTGTGCTAGATGAACGAACGTCTCTCCACATGTTCAGTTCTGAGAGATAAGTGTGTGTGAAAGCCGTCCTTCACCTAGCTTGTTGGGAACACAAAGTTTTTTTTCAGTTGCAAACTACATTCCATACATATATATGGGGAGGCACAAGCTCCAACTCGGTTTTACAGTGAAAACTGCAGGAACTTCAAACCGGCACTAGGAAACACACTGAGAAACCAGAGTAAATGTTTCTCCTGCAACCCGTTAATTTTGTGCTAGATGAACGAACTTCTCTCCACATGCTCAGTTCTGAGAGATAAGTGTGTGTGAAAGCCGTCCTTCACCTAGCTTGTTGGGAACACAAAGTTTCTTTTCAGTTTCAAACTACACTCCATACATATATATGGGGAGGCACAAGCTCCAACTCGGTTTTACAGTGAAAACTGCAGGAACTTCAAACTGGCACTAGGAAACACACTGAGATTCCAGAGTAAAGGTTTCTCCTGCACCCATTCCATTTGTGCTAGATGAACGAACGTCTCTCCACATGTTCAGTTCTGAGAGATAATTGTGTGTGAAAGCCGTCCTTCACCTAGCTTGTTGGGAACACAAAGTTTTTTTTCAGTTGCAAACTACACTCCATACATATATATGGGGAGGCACAAGCTCCAACTCGGTTTTACAGTGAAAACTGCAGGAACTTCAAACCGGCACTAGGAAACACACTGAGAAACCAGAGTAAATGTTTCTCCTGCAACCCGTTAACTTTGTGCTAGATGAACGAACGTCTCTCCACATGCTCAGTTCTGAGAGATAAGTGTGTGTGAAAGCCGTCCTTCACCTAGCTTGTTGGGAACACAAAGTTTCTTTTCAGTTGCAAACTACACTCCATACATATATATGGGGAGGCACAATCTCCAACTCGGTTGTACAGTGAAAACTGCAGGAACTTCAAAAAGGCACTAGGAAACACACTGAGAAACCAGAGTAAATGTTTCTCCTGCAACCCGTTAAATTTGTGCTAGATGAACGAACGTCTATCCACATGCTCAGTTCTGAGAGATAAGTGTGTGTGAAAGCCGTCCTTCAACTAGCTTGTTGGGAACACAAAGTTTCTTTTCAGTTGCAAACTACACTTCATACATATATATGGGGAGGCACAAGCTCCAACTCTGTTTTACAGTGAAAACTGCAGGAACTTCAAAAAGGCACTAGGAAACACACTGAGAAACCAGAGTAAATGTTTCTCCAGCAAAACGTTAACTTTGTGCTAGATGAACGAACGTCTCTCCACATGCTCAGTTCTGAGAGATAAGTGTGTGTGAAAGCCGTCCTTCACCTAGCTTGTTGGGAACACAAAGTTTCTTTTCAGTTGCAAACTACACTCCATACATATATATCGGGAGGCACAAGCTCCAACTCGGTTTTACAGAGAAAACTAAAGGAACTTCAAACAGGCACTAGGAAACACACTGAGAAACCAGAGTAAAATTTTCTCCTGCAACTCGTTCCCTTTGTGCTAGATGAACGAAAGTCTCTCCACATGCTCAGTTCTGAGAGATAAGTGTGTGTGAAAGCCGTCCTTCACCTAGCTTGTTGGGAACAGAAAGTTTCTTTTTAGTTGCAAACTACACTCCTTACATATATATGTGGAGGCACAAGCTCGAACTCGGTTTTACAGTGAAAACTGCAGGAACATCTAACCGGCACTAGGAAACACACTGAGAAACCAGAGAAAAAGTTTCTCCTGCTACCCATTCCCTTTGTGCTAGATGAACGAACGTCTCTCCACATGCTCAGTTCTGAGAGATAAGTGTGTGTGAAAGCCGTCCTTCACCTAACTTGTTGGGAACACAAAGTTTCTTTTCAGTTGCAAACTACACTTCATACATATATATGGGGAGGCACAAGCTCCAACTCTGTTTTACAGAGAAAACTGAAGGACCTTCAAACCGGCACTAGGAAACACACTGAGAAACCAGAGAAAGAGTTTCTCCTGCAACTATTCCCATTGTGCTAGATGAACGAACGTCTCTCCACATGCTCAGTTCTGAGAGATAAGAGTGTGTGAAAGCCGTACTTCACCTAGCTTGTTGGGAACACAAAGTTTCTTTTCAGTTGCAAACTACACTCCATACATATATATTGGGAGGCAACAGCTCCAACTCGGTTTTAAGTGAAAACTGCAGGAACTTCAAACCGGCACTAGGAAACACACTGAGAAACCAGAGAAAAAGTTTCTCCTGCAACCCATTCCCTTTGTGCTAGATGAACAAACGTCTCTCCACATGCTCAGGTCTGAGAGATAAGTGTGTGTGAAAGCCGTCCTTCACCTAGCTTGTTGGGAACACAAAGTTTCTTTTCAGTTGCAAACTACACTCCATACATATATATGGGGAGGCACAAGCTCCAACTCGGTTTTACAGTGAAAACTGCAGGAACTTCAAACTGGCACTAGGAAACACACTGATATTCCAGAGTAAAATTTTCTCCTGCACCCATTCCATTTGTGCTAGATGAACGAACGTCTCTCCACATGTTCAGTTCTGAGAGATAAGTGTGTGTGAAAGCCGTCCTTCACCTAGCTTGTTGGGAACACAAAGTTTTTTTTCAGTTGCAAACTACATTCCATACATATATATGGGGAGGCACAAGCTCCAACTCGGTTTTACAGTGAAAACTGCAGGAACTTCAAACCGGCACTAGGAAACACACTGAGAAACCAGAGTAAATGTTTCTCCTGCAACCCGTTAATTTTGTGCTAGATGAACGAACTTCTCTCCACATGCTCAGTTCTGAGAGATAAGTGTGTGTGAAAGCCGTCCTTCACCTAGCTTGTTGGGAACACAAAGTTTCTTTTCAGTTGCAAACTACACTCCATACATATATATGGGGAGGCACAAGCTCCAACTCGGTTTTACAGAGAAAACTGAAGGACCTTCAAACCGGCACTAGGAAACACACTGAGAAAGCAGAGAAAAAGTTTCTCCTGCAACTATTCCCATTGTGCTAGATGAACGAACGTCTCTCCACATGCTCAGTTCTGAGAGATAAGTGTGTGTGAAAGCCGTACTTCACCTAGCTTGTTGGGAACACAAAGTTTCTTTTCAGTTGCAAACTACACTCCATACATATATATGGGGAGGCAACAGCTCCAACTCGGTTTTAAGTGAAAACTGCAGGAACTTCAAACCGGCACTAGGAAACACACTGAGAAACCAGAGTAAAAGTTTCTCCTGCAACTCGTTCTCTTTGTGCTAGATGAACGAACGTCTCTCCACATGCTCAGTTCTGAGAGATAAGAGTGTGTGAAAGCCGTCCTTCACCTAGCTTGTTGGGAACACAAAGTTTCTTTTCAGTTGCAAACTACACTCCATACATATATATGGGGAGGCACAAGCTCCAACTCGGTTTTACAGTGAAAACTGCAGGAACTTCAAAAAGGCACTAGGAAACACACTGAGAAACCAGAGTAAATGTTTCTCCTGCAAAACGTTAACTTTGTGCTAGATGAACGAACGTCTCTCCACATGCTCATTTCTGAGAGATAAGTGTGTGTGAAAGCCGTACTTCACCTAGCTTGTTGGGAACACAAAGTTTCTTTTCAGTTGCAAACTACACTCCATACATATATATGGGGACGCACAAGCTCCAACTCGGTTTTACAGTGAAAACTGAAGGAACTTCAAACAGGCACTAGGAAACACACTGAGAAACCAGAGTAAAATTTTCTCCTGCAACTCGTTCACTTTGTGCTAGATGAACGAACGTCTCTCCACATGCTCAATTCTGAGAGATAATTGTGTGTGAAAGCCGTCCTTCACCTAGCTTGTTGGGAACACAAAGTTTGTTTTCAGTTGCAAACTACACTCCATACATATATAAGGGGAGGCAACAGCTCCAACTCGGTTTTACAGTGAAAACTGCAGGAACTTCAAACCGGCACTAGGAAACACACTGAGAAACCAGAGAAAAAGTTTCTCCTGCAAACCATTCCCTTTGTGCTAGATGAACGAAAGTCTCTCCACATGCTCAGTTCTGAGAGATAAGTGTGTGTGAAAGCCGTCCTTCACCTAGCTTGTTGGGAACACAAAGTTACTTTTCAGTTGCAAACTACACTCCATACATATATATGGGGAGGCACAATCTCCAACTCGGTTTTACAGTGAAAACTGCAGGAACTTCAAAAAGGCACTAGGAAACACACTGAGAAACCAGAGTAAATGTTTCTCCTGCAACCCGTTAAATTTGTGCTAGATGAACGAACGTCTCTCCACATGCTCAGTTCTGAGAGATAAGTGTGTGTGAAAGCCGTCCTTCACCTAGCTTGTTGGGAACACAAAGTTTCTTTTCAGTTGCAAACTACACTCCATACATATATATGGGGAGGCACAATCTCCAACACGGTTGTACAGTGAAAACTGCAGGAACTTCAAAAAGGCACTAGGAAACACACTGAGAAACCAGAGTAAATGTTTCTCCTGCAACCCGTTAACTTTGTGCTAGATGAACGAACGTCTCTCCACATGCTCAGTTCTGAGAGATAAGTGTGTGTGAAAGCCGTCCTTCAACTAGCTTGTTGGGAACACAAAGTTTCTTTTCAGTTGCAAACTACACTCCATACATATATATGGGGAGGCACAAGCTCCAACTCGGTTTTACAGAGAAAACTGAAGGACCTTCAAACCGGCACTAGGAAACACACTGAGAAACCAGAGAAAAAGTATCACCTGCAACTATTCCCATTGTGCTAGATGAACGAACGTCTCTCCACATGCTCAGTTCTGAGAGATAAATGTGTGTGAAAGCCGTCCTTCACCTAGCTTGTTGGGAACACAAAGTTTCTTTTCAGTTGCAAACTACACTCCATACATATATATGGGGAGGCACAAGCTCCAACTCGGTTTTACAGTGAAACCTGAAGGAACTTCAAACAGGCACTAGGAAACACAATGAGAAACCAGAGTAAAATTTTCTCCTGCAACTCGTTCCCTTTGTGCTAGATGAACGAACGTCTCTCCACATGCTCAATTCTGAGAGATAATTGTGTGTGAAAGCCGTCCTTCACCTAGCTTGTTGGGAACACAAAGTTTCTTTTCAGTTGCAAACTACAATCCATACATATATAAGGGGAGGCAACAGCTCCAACTCGGTTTTACAGTGAAAACTGCAGGAACTTCAAACCGGCACTAAGAAACACACTGAGAAACCAGAGAAAAAGTTTCTCCTGCAACCCATTCCCTTTGTGCTAGATGAACGAAAGTCTCTCCACATGCTCAGTTCTGAGAGATAAGTGTGTGTGAAAGCCGTCCTTCACCTAGCTTGTTGGGAACACAAAGTTACTTTTCAGTTGCAAACTACACTCCATACATATATATGGGGAGGCACAATCTCCAACTCGGTTTTACAGTGAAAACTGCAGGAACTTCAAAAAGGCACTAGGAAACACACTGAGAAACCAGAGTAAATGTTTCTCCTGCAACCCGTTAAATTTGTGCTAGATGAACGAACGTCTCTCCACATGCTCAGTTCTGAGAGATAAGTGTGTGTGAAAGCCGTCCTTCACCTAGCTTGTTGGGAACACAAAGTTTTTTTCAGTTGCAAACTACACTCCATACATATATATGGGGAGGCACAATCTCCAACACGTTTGTACAGTGAAAACTGCAGGAACTTCAAAAAGGCACTAGGAAACACACTGAGAAACCAGAGTAAATGTTTCTCCTGCAACCCGTTAACTTTGTGCTAGATGAACGAACGTCTCTCCACATGCTCAGTTCTGAGAGATAAGTGTGTGTGAAAGCCGTCCTTCACCTAGCTTGTTGGGAACACAAAGTTTCTTTTCAGTTGCAAACTACACTCCATACATATATATGGGGAGGCACAAGCTCCAACTCGGTTTTACAGAGAAAACTGAAGGACCTTCAAACCGGCACTAGGAAACACACTGAGAAACCAGAGAAAAAGTATCTCCTGCAACTATTCCAATTGTGCTAGATGAACGAACGTCTCTCCACATGCTCAGTTCTGAGAGATAAGTGTGTGTGAAAGCCGTCCTTCACCTAGCTTGTTGGGAACACAAAGTTTTTTTCAGTTGCAAACTACACTCCATACATATATATGGGGAGGCACAATCTCCAACACGTTTGTACAGTGAAAACTGCAGGAACTTCAAAAAGGCACTAGGAAACACACTGAGAAACCAGAGTAAATGTTTCTCCTGCAACCCGTTAACTTTGTGCTAGATGAACGAACGTCTCTCCACATGCTCAGTTCTGAGAGATAAGTGTGTGTGAAAGCCGTCCTTCACCTAGCTTGTTGGGAACACAAAGTTTCTTTTCAGTTGCAAACTACACTCCATACATATATATGGGGAGGCACAAGCTCCAACTCGGTTTTACAGAGAAAACTGAAGGACCTTCAAACCGGCACTAGGAAACACACTGAGAAACCAGAGAAAAAGTATCTCCTGCAACTATTCCAATTGTGCTAGATGAACGAACGTCTCTCCACATGCTCAGTTCTGAGAGATAAGTGTGTGTGAAAGCCGTCCTTCACCTAGCTTGTTGGGAACACAAAGTTACTTTTCAGTTGCAAACTACACTCCATACATATATATGGGGAGGCACAATCTCCAACTCGATTTTACAGTGAAAACTGCAGGAACTTCAAAAAGGCACTAGGAAACACACTGAGAAACCAGAGTAAATGTTTCTCCTGCAACCCGTTAAATTTGTGCTAGATGAACGAACGTCTCTCCACATGCTCAGTTCTGAGAGATAAGTGTGTGTGAAAGCCGTCCTTCATCTAGCTTGTTGGGAACACAAAGTTTTTTTCAGTTGCAAACTACACTCCATACATATATATGGGGAGGCACAATCTCCAACACGTTTGTACAGTGAAAACTGCAGGAACTTCAAAAAGGCACTAGGAAACACACTGAGAAACCAGAGTAAATGTTTCTCCTGCAACCCGTTAACTTTGTGCTAGATGAACGAACGTCTCTCCACATGCTCAGTTCTGAGAGATAAGTGTGTGTGAAAGCCGTCCTTCACCTAGCTTGTTGGGAACACAAAGTTTCTTTTCAGTTGCAAACTACACTCCATACATATATATGGGGAGGCACAAGCTCCAACTCGGTTTTACAGAGAAAACTGAAGGACCTTCAAACCGGCACTAGGAAACACACTGAGAAACCAGAGAAAAAGTATCTCCTGCAACTATTCCAATTGTGCTAGATGAACGAACGTCTCTCCACATGCTCAGTTCTGAGAGATAAGTGTGTGTGAAAGCCGTCCTTCACCTAGCTTGTTGGGAACACAAAGTTTCTTTTCAGTTGCAAACTACACTCCATACATATATATGGGGAGGCACAAGCTCCAACTCGGTTTTACAGTGAAAACTGCAGGAACTTCAAAAAGGCACTAGGAAACACACTGAGAAACCAGAGAAAAAGTTTCTCCTGCAACCCATTCCCTTTGTGCTAGATGAACGAACGTCTCTCCACATGCTCAGTTCTGAGAGATATGTGTGTGTGAAAGCCGTCCTTCACCTAGCTTGTTGGGAACACAAAGTTTCTTTTCAGTTGCAAACTACACTCCATACATATATATGGGAGGCACAAGCTCCAACTCGGTTTTACAGTGAAAACTGCAGGAACTTCAAACCGGCACTAGGAAACACACTGAGATTCCAGAGTAAAAGTTTCTCCTGCAACCCATTCCATTTGTGCTAGATGAACGAACGTCTCTCCACATGCTCAGTTCTGAGAGATAAGTGTGTGTGAAAGCCGTCCTTCACCTATCTTGTTGGGAACACAAAGTTTATTTTTAGGTGCAAACTACACTCCATACATATATATGTGGAGGCACAAGCTCGAACTCGGTTTTACAGTGAAAACTGCAGGAACATCTAACCGGCACTAGGAAACACACTGAGAAACCAGAGATAAAGTTTCTCCTGCTACTCATTCCCTTTGTGCTAGATGAACGAACGTCTCTCCACATGCTCAATTCTGAGAGATAAGTGTGTGTGAAAGCCGTCCTTCACCTAGCTTGTTGGGAACACAAAGTTTCTTTTCAGTTGCAAACTACACTCCATACATATATATGGGGAGGCAACAGCTCCAACTCGGTTTTAAGTGAAAACTGCAGGAACTTCAAACCGGCACTAGGAAACACACTGAGAAACCAGAGAAAAAGTATCTCCTGCAACCCATTCCCTTTGTGCTAGATGAACGAACGTCTCTTCACATGCTCAGTTCTGAGAGATAAGTGTGTGTGAAAGCCGTCCTTCACCTAGCTTGTAGGGAACACAAAGTTTCTTTTCAGTTGCAAACTACACTCCATACATATATATGGGGAGGCACAATCTCCAACTCGGTTGTACAGTGAAAACTGCAGGAACTTCAAAAAGGCACTAGGAAACACACTGAGAAACCAGAGTAAATGTTTCTCCTGCAACCCGTTAACTTTGTGCTAGATGAACGAACGTCTCTCCACATGCTCAGTTCTGAGAGATAAGTGTGTGTGAAAGCCGTCCTTCACCTAGCTTGTTGGGAACACAAAGTTTCTTTTCAGTTGCAAACTACACTCCATACATATATATGGGGAGGCACAAGCTCCAACTCGGTTTTACAGTGAAAACTGCAGGAAATTCAAACCGGCACTAGGAAACACACTGAGAAACCAGAGAAAAAGTTTATCCTGCAACCCATTCCCTTTGTGCTAGATGAACGGACGTCTCTCCACATGCTCAGTTCTGAGAGATTAGTGTGTGTGAAAGCCGTCCTTCACCTAGCTTGTTGGGAACACAAAGTTTCTTTTCAGTTGCAATCTACACTCCATACATATATATGTGGAGGCACAAGCACGAACTCGGTTTTACAGTGAAAACTGCAGGAACTTCAAACCGGCACTAGGAAACACACTGAGAATCTAGAGAAAAAGTTTCTCCTGCAACCCATTCCCCTTGTGCTAGATGAACGAAGGTCTCCCACATGCTCAGTTCTGAGAGATAAGTGTGTGTGAAAGCCGTCCTTCACCTAGCTTGTTGGGAACACAAAGTTTCTTTTCAGTTGCAAACTACATTCCATACATATATATGGGGAGGCACAAGCTCGAAATCGGTTTTACAGTGAAAACTGCATTAACTTCAAACCGGCACTAGAAAACACACTGAGAAACCAGAGAAAAAGTTTCTCTTGCTACCCATTCCCTTTGTGCTAGATGAACGTACGTCTCTCCACATGCTCAATTCTGAGAGATAAGTGTGTGTGAAAGCCGTCCTTCACCTAGCTTGTTGGGAACACAAAGTTTCTTTTCAGTTGCAAACTACAATCCATACATATATATGGGGAGGCACAAGCTCCAACTCGGTTTTACAGTGAAAACTGCAGGAACTTCAAAAAGGCACTAGGAAACACACTGAGAAACCAGAGTAAATGTTTCTCCTGCAAAACGTTAACTTTGTGCTAGATGAACGAACGTCTCTCCACATGCTCAGTTCTGAGAGATAAGTGTGTGTGAAAGCCGTCCTTCACCTAGCTTGTTGGGAACACAAAGTTTCTTTTCAGTTGCAAACTACACTCCATACATATATATGGGGACGCACAAGCTCCAACTCGGTTTTACAGTGAAAACTGAAGGAACTTCAAACAGGCACTAGGAAACACACTGAGAAACCAGAGTAAAATTTTCTCATGCAACTCGTTCCCTTTGTGCTAGATGAACGAACGTCTCTCCACATGCTCAATTCTGAGAGATAATTGTGTGTGAAAGCCGTCCTTCACCTAGCTTGTTGGGAACACAAAGTTTGTTTTCAGTTGCAAACTACACTCCATACATATATAAGGGGAGGCAACAGCTCCAACTCGGTTTTACAGTGAAAACTGCAGGAACTTCAAACCGGCACTAGGAAACACACTGAGAAACCAGAGAAAAAGTTTCTCCTGCAACCCATTCCCTTTGTGCTAGATGAACGAAAGTCTCTCCACATGCTCAGTTCTGAGAGATAAGTGTGTGTGAAAGCCGTCCTTCACCTAGGTTGTTGGGAACACAAAGTTACTTTTCAGTTGCAAACTACACTCCATACATATATATGGGGAGGCACAATCTCCAACTCGGTTTTACAGTGAAAACTGCAGGAACTTCAAAAAGGCACTAGGAAACACACTGAGAAACCAGAGTAAATGTTTCTCCTGCAACCCGTTAAATTTGTGCTAGATGAACGAACGTCTCTCCACATGCTCAGTTCTGAGAGATAAGTGTGTGTGAAAGCCGTCCTTCACCTAGCTTGTTGGGAACACAAAGTTTCTTTTCAGTTGCAAACTACACTCCATACATATATATGGGGAGGCACAATCTCCAACACGGTTGTACAGTGAAAACTGCAGGTACTTCAAAAAGGCACTAGGAAACACACTGAGAAACCAGAGTAAATATTTCTCCTGCAACCCGTTAACATTGTGCTAGATGAACGAACGTCTCTCCACATGCTCAGTTCTGAGAGATAAGTGTGTGTGAAAGCCGTCCTTCAACTAGCTTGTTGGGAACACAAAGTTTCTTTTCAGTTGCAAACTACACTCCATACATATATATGGGGAGGCACAAGCTCCAACTCGGTTTTACAGAGAAAACTGAAGGACCTTCAAACCGGCACTAGGAAACACACTGAGAAACCAGAGAAAAAGTATCACCTGCAACTATTCCCATTGTGCTAGATGAACGAACGTCTCTCCACATGCTCAGTTCTGAGAGATAACTGTGTTTGAAAGCCGTCCTTCACCTAGCTTGTTGGGAACACAAAGTTTCTTTTCAGTTGCAAACTACACTCCATACATATATATGGGGAGGCACAAGCTCCAACTCGGTTTTACAGTGAAAACTGAAGGAACTTCAAACAGGCACTAGGAAACACAATGAGAAACCAGAGAAAAAGTTTCTCCTGCAACTCGTTCCCTTTGTGCTAGATGAACGAACGTCTCTCCACATGCTCAATTCTGAGAGATAATTGTGTGTGAAAGCCGTCCTTCACCTAGCTTGTTGGGAACACAAAGTTTCTTTTCAGTTGCAAACTACACTCCATACATATATAAGGGGAGGCAACAGCTCCAACTCGGTTTTACAGTGAAAACTGCAGGAACTTCAAACCGGCACTAAGAAACACACTGAGAAACCAGAGAAAAAGTTTCTCCTGCAACCCATTCCCTTTGTGCTAGATGAACGAAAGTCTCTCCACATGCTCAGTTCTGAGAGATAAGTGTGTGTGAAAGCCGTCCTTCACCTAGCTTGTTGGGAACACAAAGTTACTTTTCAGTTGCAAACTACACTCCATACATATATATGGGGAGGCACAATCTCCAACTCGGTTTTACAGTGAAAACTGCAGGAACTTCAAAAAGGCACTAGGAAACACACTGAGAAACCAGAGTAAATGTTTCTCCTGCAACCCGTTAAATTTGTGCTAGATGAACGAACGTCTCTCCACATGCTCAGTTCTGAGAGATAAGTGTGTGTGAAAGCCGTCCTTCACCTAGCTTGTTGGGAACACAAAGTTTCTTTTCAGTTGCAAACTACACTCCATACATATATATGGGGAGGCACAATCTCCAACACGTTTGTACAGTGAAAACTGCAGGAACTTCAAAAAGGCACTAGGAAACACACTGAGAAACCAGAGTAAATGTTTCGCCTGCAACCCGTTAACTTTGTGCTAGATGAACGAACGTCTCTCCACATGCTCAGTTCTGAGAGATAAGTGTGTGTGAAAGCCGTCCTTCAACTAGCTTGTTGGGAACACAAAGTTTCTTTTCAGTTGCAAACTACACTCCATACATATATATGGGGAGGCACAAGCTCCAACTCTGTTTTACAGAGAAAACTGAAGGACCTTCAAACCGGCACTAGGAAACACACTGAGAAACCAGAGAAAAAGTATCTCCTGCAACTATTCCCATTGTGCTAGATGAACGAACGTCTCTCCACATGCTCAGTTCTGAGAGATAAGTGTGTGTGAAAGCCGTCCTTCACCTAGCTTGTTGGGAACACAAAGTTTCTTTTCAGTTGCAAACTACACTCCATACATATATATGGGGAGGCACAAGCTCCAACTCGGTTTTACAGTGAAAACTGCAGGAAATTCAAACCGGCACTAGGAAACACACTGAGAAACCAGAGAAAAAGTTTCTCCTGCAACCCATTCCCTTTGTGCTAGATGAACGAACGTCTCTCCACATGCTCAGTTCTGAGAGATATGTGTGTGTGAAAGCCGTCCTTCACCTAGCTTGTTGGGAACACAAAGTTTCTTTTCAGTTGCAAACTACACTCCATACATATATATGGGAGGCACAAGCTCCAACTCGGTTTTACAGTGAAAACTGCAGGAACTTCAAACCGGCACTAGGAAACACACTGAGATTCCAGAGTAAAAGTTTCTCCTGCAACCCATTCCATTTGTGCTAGATGAACGAACGTCTCTCCACATGCTCAGTTCTGAGAGATAAGTGTGTGTGAAAGCCGTCCTTCACCTAGCTTGTTGGGAACACAAAGTTTATTTTTAGTTGCAAACTACACTCCATACATATATATGTGGAGGCACAAGCTCGAACTCGGTTTTACAGTGAAAACTGCAGGAACATCTAACCGGCACTAGGAAACACACTGAGAAACCAGAGATAAAGTTTCTCCTGCTACTCATTCCCTTTGTGCTAGATGAACGAACGTCTCTCCACATGCTCAATTCTGAGAGATTACTGTGTGTGAAAGCCGTCCTTCACCTAGCATGTTGGGAACACAAAGTTTCTTTTCAGTTGCAAACTACACTCCATACATATATATGGGGAGGCAACAGCTCCAACTCGGTTTTAAGTGAAAACTGCAGGAACTTCAAACCGGCACTAGGAAACACACTGAGAAACCAGAGAAAAAGTATCTCCTGCAACCCATTCCCTTTGTGCTAGATGAACGAACGTCTCTTCACATGCTCAGCTCTGAGAGATAAGTGTGTGTGAAAGCCGTCCTTCACCTAGCTTGTAGGGAACACAAAGTTTCTTTTCAGTTGCAATCTACACTCCATACATATATATGTGGAGGCACAAGCACGAACTCGGTTTTACAGTGAAAACTGCAGGAACTTCAAACCGGCACTAGGAAACACACTGAGAATCTAGAGAAAAAGTTTCTCCTGCAACCCATTCCCCTTGTGCTAGATGAACGAAGGTCTCCCACATGCTCAGTTCTGAGAGATAAGTGTGTGTGAAAGCCGTCCTTCACCTAGCTTGTTGGGAACACAAAGTTTCTTTTCAGTTGCAAACTACATTCCATACATATATATGGGGAGGCACAAGCTCGAACTCGGTTTTACAGTGAAAACTGCAGGAACTTCAAACCGGCACTAGGAAACACACTGAGAAACCAGAGAAAAATTTCTCTTGCTACCCATTCCCTTTGTGCTAGATGAACGAACGTCTCTCCACATGCTCAATTCTGAGAGATAAGTGTGTGTGAAAGCCGTCCTTCACCTAGCTTGTTGGGAACACAAAGTTTCTTTTCAGTTGCAAACTACACTCCATACATATATATGGGGAGGCAACAGCTCCAACTCGGTTTTAAGTGAAAAATGCAGGAACTTCAAACCGGCACTAGGAAACACACTGAGAAACCAGAGAAAAGTTTCTCCTGCAACCCATTCCCTTTGTGCTAGATGAACGAACGTCTCTCCACATGCTCAGTTCTGAGAGATAAGTGTGTGTGAAAGCCGCCTTCACCTAGCTTGTTGGGAACACAAAGTTTCTTTTCAGTTGCAAACTACACTCCATACATATATATGGGGAGGCACAATCTCCAACTCGGTTTTACAGTGAAAACTGCAGGAACTTCAAAAAGGCACTAGGAAACACACTGAGAAACCAGAGTAAATGTTTCTCCTGCAACCCGTTAAATTTGTGCTAGATGAACGAACGTCTCTCCACATGCTCAATTCTGAGAGATAAGTGTGTGTGAAAGCCGTCCTTCACCTAGCTTGTTGGGAACACAAAGTTTCTTTTCAGTTGCAAACTACACTCCATACATATATATGGGGAGGCACAAGCTCCAACTCGGTTTTACAGTGAAAACTGCAGGAACTTCAAACCGGCACTAGGAAACACACTGAGAAACCAGAGAAAAAGTTTCCCCTGCATCCCATTCCCTTTGTGCTAGATGAACGGACGTCTCTCCACATGCTCAGTTATGAGAGATTAGTGTGTGTGAAAGCCGTCCTTCACCTAGCTTGTTGGGAACACAAAGTTTCTTTTCAGTTGCAAACTACACTCCATACATATATATGGGGAGGCACAAGCTCCAACTCGGTTTTACAGTGAAAACTGCAGGAACTTCAAAAAGGCACTAGGAAACACACTGAGGAACCAGAGTAAATGTTTCTCCTGCAACCCGTTAACTTTGTGCTAGATGAACGAACGTCTCTCCACATGCTCAGTTCTGAGAGATAAGTGTGTGTGAAAGCCGTCCTTCACCTAGCTTGTTGGGAACACAAAGTTTCTTTTCAATTGCAAACTACACTCCATACATATATATGGGGAGGCACAAGCTCCAACTCGGTTTTACAGTGAAAACTGCAGGAACTTCAAACCGGCACTAGGAAACACACTGAGAAACCAGAGAAAAAGTTTCTCCTGCATCCCATTCCCTTTGTGCTAGATGAACGGACGTCTCTCCACATGCTCAGTTCTGAGAGATAAGTGTGTGTGAAAGCCGTCCTTCACCTAGCTTGTTGGGAACACAAAGTTTCTTTTCAGTTGCAAACTACACTCCATAAATATATATGGGGAGGCACAAGCTCCAACTCGGTTTTACAGTGAAAACTGCAGGAACTTCAAAAAGGCACTAGGAAACACACTGAGAAACCAGAGTAAATGTTTCTCCTGCAACCCGTTAACTTTGTGCTAGATGAACGAACGTCTCTCCACATGCTCAGTTCTGAGAGATAAGTGTGTGTGAAAGCCGTCCTTCACCTAGCTTGTTGGGAACACAAAGTTTCTTTTCAGTTGCAAACTACACTCCATACATATATATGGGGAGGCACAATCTCCAACTCGGTTGTACAGTGAAAACTGCAGGAACTTCAAAAAGGCACTAGGAAACACACTGAGAAACCAGAGTAAATGTTTCTCCTGCAACCTGTTAACTTTGTGCTAGATGAACGAACGTCTCTCCACATGCTCAGTTCTGAGAGATAAGTGTGTGTGAAAGCCGTCCTTCACCTAGCTTGTTGGGAACACAAAGTTTCTTTTCAGTTGCAAAATACACTCCACACATATATATGGGGAGGCACAAGCTCCAACTCGGTTTTACAGAGAAAAATGAAGGACCTTCAAACCGGCACTAGGAAACACACTGAGAAACCAGAGAAAAAGTTTCTCCTGCAACTATTCCCATTGTGCTAGATGAACGAACGTCTCTCCACATGCTCAGTTCTGAGATATAAGTGTGTGTGAAAGCCGTCCTTCACCTAGCTTGTTGGGAACACAAAGTTTCTTTTCAGTTGCAAACTACACTCCATACATATATATAGGGAGGCACAAGCTCCAACTCGGTTTTACAGTGAAAACTGCAGGAACTTCAAACCGGCACTAGGAAACACACTGAGATTCTAGAGTAAAAGTTTCTCCTGCAACCCATTCCATTTGTGCTAGATGAACAAACGTCTCTCCACATGCTCAGTTCTGAGAGATAAGTGTGTGTGAAAGCCGTCCTTCACCTAGCTTGTTGGGAACACAAAGTTTCTTTTCAGTTGCAAACTACACTCCATACATATATATGGGGAGGCGCAAGCTCCAACTCGGTTTTACAGTGAAAACTGCAGGAACTTAAAACAGGCAATAGGAAACACACTGAGAAACCAGAGTAAAAGTTTCTCCTGCAACTCGTTCCCTTTGTGCTAGATGAACGAACGTCTCTCCACATGCTCAGTTCTGAGAGATAAGTGTGTGTGAAAGCCGTCCTTCACCTAGCTTGTTGGGAACACAAAGTTTCTTTTTAGTTGCAAACTACACTCCATACATATATATGTGGAGGCACAAGCTCGAACTCGGTTTTACAGTGAAAACTGCAGGAACATCTAACAGGCACTAGGAAACACACTGAGAAACCACAGAAAAAGTTTCTCCTGCTACCCATTCCCTTTGTGCTAGATGAACGAACGTCTCTCCACATGCTCAATTCTGAGAGATAAGTGTGTGTGAAAGCCGTCCTTCACCTAGCTTGTTGGGAACAGAAAGTTTCTATTAGGTTGCAAACTACACTCCATACATATATATGGGGAGGCAAGAGCTCCAACTCTGTTTTAAGTGAAAACTGCAGGAACTTCAAACCGGCACTAGGAAACACACTGAGAAACCAGAGAAAAAGTTTCTCCTGCAACCCATTCCCTTTGTGCTAGATGAACGAACGTCTCTCCACATGCTCAGTTCTGAGATATAAGTGTGTGTGAAAGCCATCCTTCACCTAGCTTGTTGGGAACACAAAGTTTCTTTTCAGTTGCAAACTACACTCCATACATATATATGGGGAGGCACAAGCTCCAACTCGGTTTTACAGTGAAAACTGCAGGAACTTCAAACAGGCACTAGGAAACACACTGAGAAACCAGAGAAAAAGTTTCTCCTGCAACCCATTCCCTTTGTGCTAGATGAACGGACGTCTCTCCACATGCTCAGTTCTGAGAGATTAGTGTGTGTGAAAGCCGTCCTTCACCTAGCTTGTTGGGAACACAAAGTTTCTTTTCAGTTGCAAACTACAATCCATACATATATATGTGGAGGCACAAGCTCGAACTCGGTTTTACAGTGAAAACTGCAGGAACTTCAAACCGGCACTAGGAAACACACTGAGAAACCAGAGAAAAAGTTTCTCTTGCTACCCATTCCCTTTGTGCTAGATGAACGAAAGTCTCTCCACATGCTCAATTCTGAGAGATAAGTGTGTGTGAAAGCCGTCCTTCACCTAGCTTGTTGGGAACACAAAGTTTCGTTTCAGTTGCAAACTACACTCCATACATATATATGGGGAGGCAAAAGCTCCAACTCGGTTTTACAGTGAAAACTGCAGGAACTTCAAACCGGCACTAGGAAACACACTGAGAAACCAGAGAAAAACTTTCTCCTGCAACCCATTCCCTTTGTGCTAGATGAACGGACGTCTCTCCACATGCTCAGTTCTGAGAGATAAGTGTGTGTGAAAGCCGTCCTTCACCTAGCTTGTTGGGAACACAAAGTTTCTTTTCAGTTGCAAACTACACTCCATACATATATATGGGGAGGCACAATCTCCAACTCGGTTGTACAGTGAAAACTGCAGGAACTTCAAAAAGGCACTAGGAAACACACTGAGATTCCAGAGTAAAAGTTTCTCCTGCAACCCATTCCATTTGTGCTAGATGAACGAACGTCTCTCCACATGCTCAGTTCTGAGAGATAAGTGTGTGTGAAAGCCGTCCTTCACCTAGCTTGTTGGGAACACAAAGTTTCTTTTCAGTTGCAAACTACACTCCATACATGTATATGGGGAGGCACAAGCTCCAACATGGTTTTACAGAGAAAACTGAAGGACCTTCAAACCGGCACTAGGAAACACACTGTGAAACCAGAGAAAAAGTTTCCCCTGCAACTATTCCCATTGTGCTAGATGAACGAACGTCTCTCCACATGCTCAGTTCTGAGAGATAAGTGTGTGTGAAAGCCGTCCTTCACCTAGCTTGTTGGGAACACAAAGTTTCTTTTCAGTTGCAAGCTAAACTCCATAAATATATATGGGGAGGCACAAGTTCCAACTCGGTTTTACAGTGAAAAATGCAGGAACTTCAAACCGGCACTAGGAAACACACTGAGAAACCAGAGTAAAAGTTTCTCCTGCAACCCATTCCCTTTGTGCTAGATGAACGAACGTCTCTCCACATGCTCAGTTCTGAGATATAAGTGTGTGTGAAAGCCGTCCTTCACCTAGCTTGTTGGGAACACAAAGTTTCTTTTCAGTTGCAAACTACACTCCATACATATATATGGGGAGGCACAAGCTCCAACTCGGTTTTACAGTGAAAACTGCAGGAACTTCAAACCGGCACTAGGAAACACACTGAGAAACCAGAGAAAAAGTTTCTCCTGCAACAAATTCCCTTTGTGCTAGATGAACGGACGTCTCTCCACATGCTCAATTCTGAGAGATAAGTGTGTGTGAAAGCCGTCCTTCACCTAGCTTGTTGAGAACACAAAGTTTCTTTTCAGTTGCAAACTACAGTCCATACATATATATGGGGAGGCACAATCTCCAACTCGGTTTTACAGTGAAAACTGCAGGAACTTCAAAAAGGCACTAGGAAACACACTGAGAAACCAGAGTAAATGTTTTTCCTGCATCCCGTTAACTTTGTGCTAGATGAACGAACGTCTCTCCACATGCTCAGTTCTGAGAGATAAGTGTGTGTGAAAGCCGTCCTTCACCTAGCTTGTTGGGAACACAAAGTTTGTTTTCAGTTGCAAACTACACTCCATACATATATATGGGGAGGCACAATCTCCAACTCGGTTGTACAGTGAAAACTGCAGGAACATCAAAAAGGCACTAGGAAACACACTGAGATTCCAGAGTAAAAGTTTCTCCTGCAACCCATTCCATTTGTGCTAGATGAACGAACGTCTCTCCACATGCTCAGTTCTGAGAAATAAGTGTGTGTGAAAGCCGTCCTTCACCTAGCTTGTTGGGAACACAAAGTTTCTTTTCAGTTGCAAACTACACTCCATACATATATATGGGGAGGCACAAGCTCCAACATGGTTTTACAGAGAAAACTGAAGGACCTTCAAACCGGCACTAGGAAACACACTGAGAAACCAGAGAAAAAGTTTCTCCTGCAACTATTCCCTTTGTGCTAGATGAACGAACGTCTCTCCACATGCTCAGTTCTGAGAGATAAGTGTGTGTGAAAGCCGTCCTTCACCTAGATTGTTGGGAACACAAAGTTTCTTTTTAGTTGCAAACTACACTCCATACATATATATGTGGAGGCACAAGCTCGAACTCGGTTTTACAGTGAAAACTGCAGGAACATCTAACCGGCACTAGGAAACACACTGAGAAACCAGAGAAAAAGTTTCTCCTGCTACCCAATCCCTTTGTGCTAAATGAACGAACGTCTCTCCACATGCTCAATTCTGAGAGATTATTGTGTGTGAAAGCCGTCCTTCACCTAGCTTGTTGGGAACACAAAGTTTCTTTTCAGTTGCAAACTACACTCCATACATATATATGTGGAGGCACAAGCTCGAACTCGGTTTTACAGTGAAAACTGCAGGAACTTCAATCCGGCACTAGGAAACACACTGAGAATCCAGAGTAAAAGTTTCTCCTGCAACCCATTCCATTTGTGCTAGATGAACGAACGTCTCTCCACATGCTCAGTTCTGAGAGATAAGTGTGTGTGAAAGCCGTCCTTCACCTAGCTTGTTGGGAACACAAAGTTTTTTTTCAGTTGCAAACTACACTCCATACATATATATGGGGAGGCACAAGCTCCAAATCGGTTTTACAGTGAAAACTGCAGGAACTTTAAACAGGCACTAGGAAACACACTGAGAAACCAGAGTAAAAGTATTTCCTGCAACTCATTCCCTTTGTGCTAGATGAAAGAACGTCTCTCCACATGCTCAGTTCTGAGAGATAAGTGTGTGTGAAAGCCGTCCTTCACCTAGCTTGTTGGGAACACAATGTTTCTTTTTAGTTGCAAACTACACTCCATACATATATATGTAGAGGCACAAGCTCGAACTCGGTTTTACAGTGAAAACTGCAGGAACATCTAACCGGCACTAGGAAACACACTGAGAAACCAGAGAAAAAGTTTCTCCTGCTACCCATTCCCTTTGTGCTAGATGAACGAACGTCTCTCCACATGCTCAATTCTGAGAGATTACTGTGTGTGAAAGCCGTCCTTCACCTAGCTTGTTGGGAACACAAAGTTTCTTTTCAGTTGCAAACTACACTCCATACATATATACGTGGAGGCACAAGCTCGAACTCGGTTTTACAGTGAAAACTGCAGGAACTTAAAACCGGCACTAGGAAACACACTGAGAACCCAGAGAAAAAGTTTCTCCTGCAACCCATTCCCCTTGTGCTAGATGAACGAACGTCTCCCACATGCTCAGTTCTGAGAGATAAGTGTGTGTGAAAGCCGTCCTTCACCTAGCTTGTTGGGAACACAAAGTTTCTTTTAAGTTGCAAACTACAATCCATACATATATATGGGGAGGCACAAGCTCGAACTCGGTTTTACAGTGAAAACTGCAGGAACTTCAAACCGGCACTAGGAAACACACTGAGAAACCAGAGAAAAAGTTTCTCCTGCTACCCATTCCCTTTGTGCTAGATGAACGAACGTCTCTCCACATGCTCAGTTCTGAGAGATAAGTGTGTGTGAAAGCCGTCCTTCACCTAGCTTGTTGGGAACACAAAGTTTCTTTTCAGTTGCAAACTACACTCCATACATATATATGGGGAGGCACAATCTCCAACTCGGTTGTACAGGGAAAACTGCAGGAACTTCAAAAAGGCACTAGGAAACACACTGAGAAACCAGAGTAAATGTTTCTCCTGCAACCCGTTAACTTTGTGCTAGATGAACGAACGTCTCTCCACATGCTCAGTTCTGAGAGTTAAGTGTGTGTGAAAGCCGTCCTTCACCTAGCTTGTTGGGAACACAAAGTTTCTTTTCAGTTGAAACTACACTCCATACATATATATGGGGAGGCACAATCTCCAACTCGGTTGTACAGTGAAAACTGCAGGAACTTCAAAAAGGCACTAGGAAACACACTGAGAAACCAGAGAAAATGTTTCTCCTGCAAGCCGTTAACTTTGTGCTAGATGAACGAACGTCTCTCCACATGCTCAGTTCTGAGAGATAAGTGTGTGTGAAAGCCGTCCTTCACCTAGCTTGTTGGGAACACAAAGTTTCTTTTCAGTTGCAAACTACACTCCATACATATATATGGGGAGGCACAAGCTCCAACTCGGTTTTACAGTGAAAACTGCAGGAACTTCAAACCGGCACTAGGAAACACACTGAGAAACCAGAGAAAAAGTTTCTCCTGCAACCCATTCCCTTTGTGCTAGATGAACGAACGTCTCTCCACATGCTCAGTTCTGAGAGATAAGTGTCTGTGAAAGCCGTCCTTCACCTAGCTTGTTGGGAACACAAAGTTTCTTTTAAGTTGTAAACTACACTCCATACATATATATGGGGAGGCAAAGCTCCAACTCGGTTTTACAGTGAAAACTGCAGGAACTTCAAACCGGCACTAGGAAACACACTGAGATTCCAGAGTAAAAGTTTCTCTTGCAACCCATTACATTTGTGCTAGATGAACGAACGTCTCTCCACATGCTCAGTTCTGAGAGATAAGTGAGTGTGAAAGCCGTCCTTCACCTAGCTTGTTGGGAACACAAAGTTTTTATTCAGTTGCAAACTACACTCCATACATATATATGGGGAGGCACAAGCTCCAACTCGGTTTTACAGTGAAAACTGCAGGAACTTCAAACAGGCACTAGGAAACACACTGAGAAACCAGAGTAAATGTTTCTCCTGCAACTCATTCCCTTTGTGCTAGATGAACGAACGTCTCTCCACATGCTCAATTCTGAGAGATAAGTGTGTGTGAAAGCCGTCCTTCACCTAGCTTGTTGGGAACACAAAGTTTCTTTTCAGTTGCAAACTACACTCCATACATATATATGGGGAGGCAACAGCTCCAACTCGGTTTTAAGTGAAAAATGCAGGAACTTCAAACCGGCACTAGGAAACACACTGAGAAACCAGAGAAAAGTTTCTCCTGCAACCCATTCCCTTTGTGCTAGATGAACGAACGTCTCTCCACATGCTCAGTTCTGAGAGATAAGTGTGTGTGAAAGCCGCCTTCACCTAGCTTGTTGGGAACACAAAGTTTCTTTTCAGTTGCAAACTACACTCCATACATATATATGGGGAGGCACAATCTCCAACTCGGTTTTACAGTGAAAACTGCAGGAACTTCAAAAAGGCACTAGGAAACACACTGAGAAACCAGAGTAAATGTTTCTCCTGCAACCCGTTAAATTTGTGCTAGATGAACGAACGTCTCTCCACATGCTCAATTCTGAGAGATAAGTGTGTGTGAAAGCCGTCCTTCACCTAGCTTGTTGGGAACACAAAGTTTCTTTTCAGTTGCAAACTACACTCCATACATATATATGGGGAGGCACAAGCTCCAACTCGGTTTTACAGTGAAAACTGCAGGAACTTCAAACCGGCACTAGGAAACACACTGAGAAACCAGAGAAAAAGTTTCCCCTGCATCCCATTCCCTTTGTGCTAGATGAACGGACGTCTCTCCACATGCTCAGTTATGAGAGATTAGTGTGTGTGAAAGCCGTCCTTCACCTAGCTTGTTGGGAACACAAAGTTTCTTTTCAGTTGCAAACTACACTCCATACATATATATGGGGAGGCACAAGCTCCAACTCGGTTTTACAGTGAAAACTGCAGGAACTTCAAAAAGGCACTAGGAAACACACTGAGGAACCAGAGTAAATGTTTCTCCTGCAACCCGTTAACTTTGTGCTAGATGAACGAACGTCTCTCCGCATGCTCAGTTCTGAGAGATAAGTGTGTGTGAAAGCCGTCCTTCACCTAGCTTGTTGGGAACACAAAGTTTCTTTTCAATTGCAAACTACACTCCATACATATATATGGGGAGGCACAAGCTCCAACTCGGTTTTACAGTGAAAACTGCAGGAACTTCAAACCGGCACTAGGAAACACACTGAGAAACCAGAGAAAAAGTTTCTCCTGCATCCCATTCCCTTTGTGCTAGATGAACGGACGTCTCTCCACATGCTCAGTTCTGAGAGATAAGTGTGTGTGAAAGCCGTCCTTCACCTAGCTTGTTGGGAACACAAAGTTTCTTTTCAGTTGCAAACTACACTCCATAAATATATATGGGGAGGCACAAGCTCCAACTCGGTTTTACAGTGAAAACTGCAGGAACTTCAAAAAGGCACTAGGAAACACACTGAGAAACCAGAGTAAATGTTTCTCCTGCAACCCGTTAACTTTGTGCTAGATGAACGAACGTCTCTCCACATGCTCAGTTCTGAGAGATAAGTGTGTGTGAAAGCCGTCCTTCACCTAGCTTGTTGGGAACACAAAGTTTCTTTTCAGTTGCAAACTACACTCCATACATATATATGGGGAGGCACAATCTCCAACTCGGTTGTACAGTGAATACTGCAGGAACTTCAAAAAGGCACTAGGAAACACACTGAGAAACCAGAGTAAATGTTTCTCCTGCAACCTGTTAACTTTGTGCTAGATGAACGAACGTCTCTCCACATGCTCAGTTCTGAGAGATAAGTGTGTGTGAAAGCCGTCCTTCACCTAGCTTGTTGGGAACACAAAGTTTCTTTTCAGTTGCAAAATACACTCCACACATATATATTTGGAGGCACAAGCTCCAACTCGGTTTTACAGAGAAAACTGAAGGACCTTCAAACCGGCACTAGGAAACACACTGAGAAACCAGAGAAAAAGTTTCTCCTGCAACTATTCCCATTGTGCTAGATGAACGAACGTCTCTCCACATGCTCAGTTCTGAGATATAAGTGTGTGTGAAAGCCGTCCTTCACCTAGCTTGTTGGGAACACAAAGTTTCTTTTCAGTTGCAAACTACACTCCATACATATATATAGGGAGGCACAAGCTCCAACTCGGTTTTACAGTGAAAACTGCAGGAACTTCAAACCGGCACTAGGAAACACACTGAGATTCTAGAGTAAAAGTTTCTCCTGCAACCCATTCCCTTTGTGCTAGATGAACGAACGTCTCTCCACATGCTCAGTTCTGAGAGATAAGTGTGTGTGAAAGCCGTCCTTCACCTAGCTTGTTGGGAACACAAAGTTTCTTTTTAGTTGCAAACTACACTCCATACATATATATGTGGAGGCACAAGCTCGAACTCGGTTTTACAGTGAAAACTGCAGGAACATCTAACAGGCACTAGGAAACACACTGAGAAACCACAGAAAAAGTTTCTCCTGCTACCCATTCCCTTTGTGCTAGATGAACGAACGTCTCTCCACATGCTCAATTCTGAGAGATAAGTGTGTGTGAAAGCCGTCCTTCACCTAGCTTGTTGGGAACAGAAAGTTTCTATTCAGTTGCAAACTACACTCCATACATATATATGGGGAGGCAAGAGCTCCAACTCTGTTTTAAGTGAAAACTGCAGGAACTTCAAACCGGCACTAGGAAACACACTGAGAAACCAGAGAAAAAGTTTCTCCTGCAACCCATTCCTTTTGTGCTAGATGAACGAACGTCTCTCCACATGCTCAGTTCTGAGATATAAGTGTGTGTGAAAGCCATCCTTCACCTAGCTTGTTGGGAACACAAAGTTTCTTTTCAGTTGCAAACTACACTCCATACATATATATGGGGAGGCACAAGCTCCAACTCGGTTTTACAGTGAAAACTGCAGGAACTTCAAACAGGCACTAGGAAACACACTGAGAAACCAGAGAAAAAGTTTCTCCTGCAACCCATTCCCTTTGTGCTAGATGAACGGACGTCTCTCCACATGCTCAGTTCTGAGAGATTAGTGTGTGTGAAAGCCGTCCTTCACCTAGCTTGTTGGGAACACAAAGTTTCTTTTCAGTTGCAAACTACAATCCATACATATATATGTGGAGGCACAAGCTCGAACACGGTTTTACAGTGAAAACTGCAGGAACTTCAAACCGGCACTAGGAAACACACTGAGAAACCAGAGAAAAAGTTTCTCTTGCTACCCATTCCCTTTGTGCTAGATGAACGAAAGTCTCTCCACATGCTCAATTCTGAGAGATAAGTGTGTGTGAAAGCCGTCCTTCACCTAGCTTGTTGGGAACACAAAGTTTCGTTTCAGTTGCAAACTACACTCCATACATATATATGGGGAGGCAAAAGCTCCAACTCGGTTTTACAGTGAAAACTGCAGGAACTTCAAACCGGCACTAGGAAACACACTGAGAAACCAGAGAAAAACTTTCTCCTGCAACCCATTCCCTTTGTGCTAGATGAACGGACGTCTCTCCACATGCTCAGTTCTGAGAGATAAGTGTGTGTGAAAGCCGTCCTTCACCTAGCTTGTTGGGAACACAAAGTTTCTTTTCAGTTGCAAACTACACTCCATACATATATATGGGGAGGCACAATCTCCAACTCGGTTGTACAGTGAAAACTGCAGGAACTTCAAAAAGGCACTAGGAAACACACTGAGATTCCAGAGTAAAAGTTTCTCCTGCAACCCATTCCATTTGTGCTAGATGAACGAACGTCTCTCCACATGCTCAGTTCTGAGAGATAAGTGTGTGTGAAAGCCGTCCTTCACCTAGCTTGTTGGGAACACAAAGTTTCTTTTCAGTTGCAAACTACACTCCATACATGTATATGGGGAGGCACAAGCTCCAACACGGTTTTACAGAGAAAACTGAAGGACCTTGAAACCGGCACTAGGAAACACACTGTGAAACCAGAGAAAAAGTTTCTCCTGCAACTATTCCCTTTGTGCTAGATGAACGAACGTCTCTCCACATGCTCAGTTCTGAGAGATAAGTGTGTGTGAAAGCCGTCCTTCACCTAGATTGTTGGGAACACAAAGTTTCTTTTTAGTTGCAAACTACACTCCATACATATATATGTGGAGGCACAAGCTCGAACTCGGTTTTACAGTGAAAACTGCAGGAACATCTAACCGGCACTAGGAAACACACTGAGAAATCAGAGAAAAAGTTTCTCCTGCTACCCAATCCCTTTGTGCTAAATGAACGAACGTCTCTCCACATGCTCAATTCTGAGAGATTATTGTGTGTGAAAGCCGTCCTTCACCTAGCTTGTTGGGAACACAAAGTTTCTTTTCAGTTGCAAACTACACTCCATACATATATATGTGGAGGCACAAGCTCGAACTCGGTTTTACAGTGAAAACTGCAGGAACTTCAAACCGGCACTAGGAAACACACTGAGAATCCAGAGTAAAAGTTTCTCCTGCAACCCATTCCATTTGTGCTAGATGAACGAACGTCTCTCCACATGCTCAGTTCTGAGAGATAAGTGTGTGTGAAAGCCGTCCTTCACCTAGCTTGTTGGGAACACAAAGTTTTTTTTCAGTTGCAAACTACACTCCATACATATATATGGGGAGGCACAAGCTCCAAATCGGTTTTACAGTGAAAACTGCAGGAACTTCAAACAGGCACTAGGAAACACACTGAGAAACCAGAGTAAAAGTATTTCCTGCAACTCATTCCCTTTGTGCTAGATGAAAGAACGTCTCTCCACATGCTCAGTTCTGAGAGATAAGTGTGTGTGAAAGCCGTCCTTCACCTAGCTTGTTGGGAACACAATGTTTCTTTTTAGTTGCAAACTACACTCCATACATATATATGTAGAGGCACAAGCTCGAACTCGGTTTTACAGTGAAAACTGCAGGAACATCTAACCGGCACTAGGAAACACACTGAGAAACCAGAGAAAAGTTTCTCCTGCTACCCATTCCCTTTGTGCTAGATGAACGAACGTCTCTCCACATGCTCAATTCTGAGAGATTACTGTGTGTGAAAGCCGTCCTTCACCTAGCTTGTTGGGAACACAAAGTTTCTTTTCAGTTGCAAACTACACTCCATACATATATACGTGGAGGCACAAGCTCGAACTCGGTTTTACAGTGAAAACTGCAGGAACTTAAAACCGGCACTAGGAAACACACTGAGAACCCAGAGAAAAAGTTTCTCCTGCAACCCATTCCCCTTGTGCTAGATGAACGAACGTCTCCCACATGCTCAGTTCTGAGAGATAAGTGTGTGTGAAAGCCGTCCTTCACCTAGCTTGTTGGGAACACAAAGTTTCTTTTAAGTTGCAAACTACAATCCGTACATATATATGGGGAGGCACAAGCTCGAACTCGGTTTTACAGTGAAAACTGCAGGAACTTCAAACCGGCACTAGGAAACACACTGAGAAACCAGAGAAAAAGTTTCTCCTGCTACCCATTCCCTTTGTGCTAGATGAACGAACGTCTCTCCACATGCTCAGTTCTGAGAGATAAGTGTGTGTGAAAGCCGTCCTTCACCTAGCTTGTTGGGAACACAAAGTTTCTTTTCAGTTGCAAACTACACTCCATACATATATATGGGGAGGCACAATCTCCAACTCGGTTGTACAGGGAAAACTGCAGGAACTTCAAAAAGGCACTAGGAAACACACTGAGAAACCAGAGTAAATGTTTCTCCTGCAACCCGTTAACTTTGTGCTAGATGAACGAACGTCTCTCCACATGCTCAGTTCTGAGAGTTAAGTGTGTGTGAAAGCCGTCCTTCACCTAGCTTGTTGGGAACACAAAGTTTCTTTTCAGTTGAAACTACACTCCATACATATATATGGGGAGGCACAATCTCCAACTCGGTTGTACAGTGAAAACTGCAGGAACTTCAAAAAGGCACTAGGAAACACACTGAGAAACCAGAGAAAATGTTTCTCCTGCAAGCCGTTAACTTTATGCTAGATGAACGAACGTCTCTCCACATGCTCAGTTCTGAGAGATAAGTGTGTGTGAAAGCCGTCCTTCACCTAGCTTGTTGGGAACACAAAGTTTCTTTTCAGTTGCAAACTACACTCCATACATATATATGGGGAGGCACAAGCTCCAACTCGGTTTTACAGAGAAAACTGAAGGACCTTCAAACCGGCACTAGGAAACACACTGAGAAAAAAGAGAAAAAGTTTCTCCTGCAACTATTCCCATTGTGCTAGATGAACGAACGTCTCTCCACATGCTCAGTTCTGAGAGATAAGTGTGTGTGAAAGCCGTCCTTCACCTAGCTTGTTGGGAACACAAAGTTTCTTTTCAGTTGCAAACTACACTCCATACATATATATGGGGAGGCACAAGCTCCAACTCGGTTTTACAGTGAAAACTGCAGGAACTTCAAACCGGCACTAGGAAACACACTGAGAAACCAGAGAAAAAGTTTCTCCTGCAACCCATTCCCTTTGTGCTAGATGAACGAACGTCTCTCCACATGCTCAGTTCTGAGAGATAAGTGTCTGTGAAAGCCGTCCTTCACCTAGCTTGTTGGGAACACAAAGTTTCTTTTAAGTTGTAAACTACACTCCATACATATATATGGGGAGGCAAAGCTCCAACACGGTTTTACAGTGAAAACTGCAGGAACTTCAAACCGGCACTAGGAAACACACTGAGATTCCAGAGTAAAAGTTTCTCTTGCAACCCATTACATTTGTGCTAGATGAACGAACGTCTCTCCACATGCTCAGTTCTGAGAGATAAGTGAGTGTGAAAGCCGTCCTTCACCTAGCTTGTTGGGAACACAAAGTTTTTATTCAGTTGCAAACTACACTCCATACATATATATGGGGAGGCACAAGCTCCAACTCGGTTTTACAGTGAAAACTGCAGGAACTTCAAACAGGCACTAGGAAACACACTGAGAAACCAGAGTAAAAGTTTCTCCTGCAACTCATTCCCTTTGTGCTAGATGAACGAACGTCTCTCCACATGCTCAGTTCTGAGAGATAAGTGTGTGTGAAAGCCGTCCTTCACCTAGCTTGTTGGGAACACAAAGTTTCTTTTTAGTTGCAAACTACACTCCATACATATATATGTGGAGGCACAAGCTCGAACTCGGTTTTACAGTGAAAACTGCAGGAACATCTAACCGGCACTAGGAAACACACTGAGAAACCAGAGAAAAAGTTTCTCCTGCTACCCATTCCCTTTGTGCTAGATGAACGAACGTCTCTCCACATGCTCAATTCTGAGAGATAAGTGTGTGTGAAAGCCGTCCTTCACCTAGCTTGTTGGGAACACAAAGTTTCTTTTCAGTTGCAAACTACACTCCATACATATATATGGGGAGGCACAAGCTCCAACACGGTTTTACAGTGAAAACTGCAGGAACTTCAAACTGGCACTAGGAAACACACTGAGAAACCACAGAAAAAGTTTCTCCTGCAACCCATTCCATTTGTGCTAGATGAACGAACGTCTCTCCACATGCTCAGTTCTGAGAGATAAGTGTGTGTGAAAGCCGTCCTTCACCTAGCTTGTTGGGAACACAAAGTTTTTTTTCAGTTGCAAACTACACTCCATACATATATATGGGGAGGCAACAGCTCCAACTCGGTTTTAAGTGAAAACTGCAGAACTTCAAACCGGCACTAGGAAACACACTGAGAAACCAGAGAAAAAGTTTCTCCTGCAACCCATTCCCTTTGTGCTAGATGAACAAACGTCTCTCCACATGCTCAGTTCTGAGAGATAAGTGTGTGTGAAAGCCGTCCTTCACCTAGCTTGTTGGGAACACAAAGTTTCTTTTCAGTTGCAAACTACACTCCATGCATATATATGGGGAGGCACAATCTCCAACTCGGTTGTACAGTGAAAACTGCAGGAACTTCAAAAAGGCACTAGGAAACACACTGAGAAACCAGAGTAAATGTTTCTCCTGCAACCCGTTAACTTTGTGCTAGATGAACGAAAGTCTCTCCACATGCTCAGTTCTGAGAGATAATTGTGTGTGAAAGCCGTCCTTCACCTAGCTTGTTGGGAACACAAAGTTTCTTTTCAGTTGCAAACTACACTCCATACATATATATGGGGAGGCACAAGCTCCAACTCGGTATTACAGAGAAAACTGAAGGACCTTCAACCCGGCACTAGGAAACACACTGAGAAACCAGAGAAAAAGTTTCTCCTGCAACCCATTCCCTTTGTGCTAGATGAACAAACGTCTCTCCACATGCTCAGTTCTGAGAGATAAGTGTGTGTGAAAGCCGTCCTTCACCTAGCTTGTTGGGAACACAAAGTTTCTTTTCAGTTGCAAACTACACTCCATACATATATATGGGGAGGCACAAGCTCCAACTCGATTTTACAGTGAAAAGTGCAGGAACTTCAAACCGGCACTAGGAAACACACTGAGAAACCAGAGAAAAAGTTTCTCCTGCAACCCATTCCCTTTGTGCTAGATGAACGAACGTCTCTCCACATGCTCAGTTCTGAGAGATAAGTGTGTGTGAAAGCCGTCCTTCACCTAGCTTGTTGGGAACACAAAGTTTCTTTTCAGTTGCAAACTACACTCCATACATATATATGGGGAGGCACAAGCTCCAACTCGGTTTTACAGTGAAAACTGCAGGAACTTCAAACCGGCACTAGGAAACACACTGAGATTCCAGAGTAAAAGTTTCTCCTGCAACCCATTCCATTTGTGCTAGATGAACGAACGTCTCTCCACATGCTCAGTTCTGAGAGATAAGTGAGTGTGAAAGCCGTCCTTCACCTAGCTTGTTGGGAACACAAAGTTTCTTTTCAGTTGCAAACTACACTCTATACATATATATGGGGAGGCACAAGCTCCAACTCGGTTTTACAGTGAAAACTGCAGGAATTTCAAACAGGCACTAGGAAACACACTGAGAAACCAGAGTAAAAGTTTCTCCTGCAACTCATTCCCTTTGTGCTAGATGAACGAAAGTCTCTACACATGCTCAGTTCTGAGAGATAAGTGTGTGTGAAAGCCGTCCTTCACCTAGCTTGTTGGGAACACAAAGTTTCTTTTTAGTTGCAAACTACACTCCATACATATATATGTGGAGGCACAAGCTCGAACTCGGTTTTACAGTGAAAACTGCAGGAACATCTAACCGGCACTAGGAAACACACTGAGAAACCAGAGAAAAAGTTTCTCCTGCTACCCATTCCCTTTGTGCTAGATGAACGAACGTCTCTCCACATGCTCAATTCTGAGAGATAAGTGTGTGTGAAAGCCGTCCTTCACCTAGCTTGTTGGGAACACAAAGTTTCTTTTCAGTTGCAAACTACACTCCATACATATATATGGGGAGGCAACAGCTCCAACTCGGTTTTAAGTGAAAACTGCAGGAACTTCAAACCGGCACTAGGAAACACACTGAGAAACCTGAGAAAAAGTTTCTCCTGCAACCCATTCCCTTTGGGCTAGATGAACGAACGTCTCTCCACATGCTCAGGTCTGAGAGATAAGTGTGTGTGAAAGCCGTCCTTCACCTAGCTTGTTGGGAACACAAAGTTTCTTTTCAGTTGCAAACTACACTCCATACATATATATGGGGAGGCACAAGCTCCAACTCGGTTTTACAGTGAAAACTGCAGGAAATTCAAACAGGCACTAGGAAACACACTGAGAAACCAGAGTAAAAGTTTCTCCTGCAACCCATTCCCTTTGTGCTAGATGAACGAACGTCTCTCCACATGCTCAGTTCTGAGAGATAAGTGTGTGTGAAAGCCGTCCTTCAACTATCTTGTTGGGAACACAAAGTTTCTTTTCAGTTGCAAACTACACTCCATACATATATATGGGGAGGCACAAGCTCCAACTCGGTTTTACAGTGAAAACTGCAAGAACTTCAAACTGGCACTAGGAAACACACTGAGATTCCAGAGTAAAAGTTTCTCCTGCAACCCATTCCATTTGTGCTAGATGAACGAACGTCTATCCACATGCTCAGTTCTGAGAGATAAGTGAGTGTGAAAGCCGTCCTTCACCTAGCTTGTTGGGAACACAAAGTTTCTTTTCAGTTGCAAACTACACTCCATACATATATATGGGGAGGCAACAGCTCCAACTCGGTTTTACAGTGAAAACTGCAGGAACTTCAAACCGGCACTAGGAAACACACTGAGAAACCAGAGAAAAAGTTTCTCCTGCAACCCATTCCCTTTGTGCTAGATGAACGAACGTCTCTCCACATGCTCAGTTCTGAGAGATAAGTGTGTGTGAAAGCCGTCCTTCACCTAGCTTGTTGGGAACACAAAGTTTCTTTTCAGTTGCAAACTACACTGCATACATATATATGGGGAGGCAAAAGCTCCAACTAGGTTTTACAGTGAAAACTGCAGGAACTTCAAACTGGCACTAGGAAACACACTGAGATTCCAGAGTAAAAGTTTCTCCTGCAACCCATTCCATTTGTGCTAGATGAACGAACGTCTCTCCACATGCTCAGTTCTGAGAGATAAGTGTGTGTGAAAGCCGTCCTTCACCTAGCTTGTTGGGAACACAAAGTTTCTTTTCAGTTGCAAACTACACTCCATACATATATATGGGGAGGCAAAAGCTCCAACTAGGTTTTACAGTGAAAACTGCAGGAACTTCAAACCGGCACTAGGAAACACACTGAGAATCCAGAGAAAAAGTTTCTCCTGCAACCCATTCCATTTGTGCTAGATGAACGGACGTCTCTCCACATGCTCAGTTCTGAGAGATAAGTGTGTGTGAAAGCCGTCCTTCACTTAGCTTGTTGAGAACACAAAGTTTCTTTTTAGTTGCAAACTACAATCCATACATATATATGGGGAGGCACAATCTCCAACTCGATTTTACAGTGAAAACTGCAGGAACTTCAAAAAGGCACTAGGAAACACACTGAGAAACCAGAGTAAATGTTTCTCCTGCAACCCGTTAACTTTGTGCTAGATGAACGAACGTCTCTCCACATGCTCAGTTCTGAGAGATAAGTGTGTGTGAAAGCCGTCCTTCACCTAGCTTGTTGGGAAAACAAAGTTTCTTTTCAGTTGCAAACTACAATCCATACATATATATGGGGAGGCACAATCTCCAACTCGGTTGTACAGTGAAAACTGCAGGAACTTCAAAAAGGCACTAGGAAACACACTGAGAAACCAGAGTAAATGTTTCTCCTGCAACCCGTAAACTTTGTGCTAGATGAACGAACGTCTCTCCACATGCTCAGTTCTGAGAGATAAGTGTGTGTGAAAGCCGTCCTTCACCTAGCTTGTTGGGAACACAAAGTTTCTTTTCAGTTGCAAACTACACTCCATACATATATATGGGGAGGCACAAGCTCCAACTCGGTTTTACAGAGAAAACTGAAGGACCTTCAAACCGGCACTAGGAAACACACTGAGAAACCAGAGAAAAAGTTTCTCCTGCAACCCATTCCATTTGTGCTAGATGAACGAACGTCTCTCCACATGCTCAGTTCTGAGAGATAAGTGTGTGTGAAAGCCGTCCTTCACCTAGCTTGTTGGGAACACAAAGTTTCTTTTCAGTTGCAAACTACACTCCATACATATATAAGGGGAGGCACAAGCTCCAACTCGGTTTTACAGTGAAAACTGCAGGAACTTCAAACCGGCACTAGGAAACACACTGAGATTCCAGAGTAAAAGTTTCTCCTGCAACCCATTCCATTTGTGCTAGATGAACGAACGTCTCTCCACATGCTCAGTTCTGAGAGATAAGTGAGTGTGAAAGCCGTCCTTCACCTAACTTGTTGGGAACACAAAGTTTTTTTTCAGTTGCAAACTACACTCCATACATATATATGGGGAGGCACAAGCTCCAACTCGGTTTTACAGTGAAAACTGCAGGAAGTTCAAACAGGCACTAGGAAACACACTGAGAAACCAGAGAAAAAGTTTCTCTTGCAACTCATTCCCTTTGTGCTAGATGAACGAACGTCTCTCCACATGCTCAGTTCTGAGAGATAAGTGTGTGTGAAAGCCGTCCTTCACCTAGCTTGTTGGGAACACAAAGTTTCTTTTTAGTTGCAAACTACACTCCATAAATATATATGTGGAGGCACAAGCTCAAACTCGGTTTTACAGTGAAAACTGCAGGAACATCTAACCGGCACTAGGAAAAACACTGAGAAACCAGAGAATAAGTTTCTCCTGCTACCCATTCCCTTTGTGCTAGATGAACGAACGTCTCTCCACATGCTCAATTCTGAGAGATAAGTGTGTGTGAAAGCCGTCCTTCACCTAGCTTGTTGGGAACACAAAGTTTCTTTTCAGTTGCAAACTACACTCCATACATATATATGGGGAGGCAACAGCTCCAACTCGGTTTTAAGTGAAAACTGCAGGAACTTCAAACCGGCACTAGGAAACACACTGAGAATCCAGAGAAAAAGTTTCTCCTGCAACCCATTCCCTTTGTGCTAGATGAACGAACGTCTCTCCACATGCTAAGTTCTGAGAGATAAGTGTGTGTGAAAGCCGTCCTTCACCTAGCTTGTTGGGAACACAAAGTTTCTTTTCAGTTGCAAACTACACTCCATACATATATATGGGGAGGCACAAGCTCCAACTCGGTTTTACAGTGAAAACTGCAGGAACTTCTAACCGGCACTAGGAAACACACTGAGAAACCAGAGAAAAAGTTTCTCCTGCAACCCATTCCTTTGTGATAGATGAACGAACGTCTCTCCACATGCTCAGTTCTGAGAGATAAGTGTGTGTGAAAGCCGTCCTTCACCTAGCTTGTTGGGAACACAAAGTTTCTTTTCAGTTGCAAACTACACTCCACACATATATATGGGGAGGCACAAGCTCCAACTCGGTTTTACAGTGAAAACTGAAGGAACTTCAAACTGGCACTAGGAAACACACTGAGATTCCAGAGTAAAAGTTTCTCCTGCAACTCATTCCATTTGTGCTAGATGAACGAAAGTCTCTCCACATGGTCAGTACTGAGAGATAAGTGAGTGTGAAAGCCGTCCTTCACCTAGCTTGTTGGGAACACAAAGTTTCTTTTTAGTTGCAAACTACAATCCATACATATATATGTGGAGGCACAAGCTCGAACTCAGTTTTACAGTGAAATTTGCAGGAACATCTAACCGGCACTAGGAAACACACTGAGAAACCAGAGAAAAAGTTTCTCCTGCTACCCATTCCCTTTGTGCTAGATGAACGAATGTCTCTCCACATGCTCAATTCTGAGAGATAAGTGTGTGTGAAAGCCGTCCTTCACCTAGCTTGTTGGGAACACAAAGTTTCTTTTCAGTTGCAAACTACATTCCATACATATATATGGGGAGGCAAGAGCTCCAACTCGGTTTTAAGTGAAAACTGCAGGAACTTCAAACCGGCAATAGGAAACACACTGAGAAACCTGAGAAAAAGTTTCTCCTGCAACCCATTCCCTTTGTGCTAGATGAACGAACGTCTCTCCACATGCTCAGTTCTGAGAGATAAGTGTGTGTGAAAGCCGTCCTTCACCTAGCTTGTTGGGAACACAAAGTTTCTTTTCAGTTGCAAACTACACTCCATACATATATATGGGGAGGCACAAGCTCCAACTCGGTTTTACAGTGAAAACTGCAGGAACTTCAAACCGGCACTAGGAAACACACTGAGAAACCAGAGAAAAAGTTTCTCCTGCAACCCATTCCCTTTGTGCTAGATGAACGAACGTCTCTCCACATGCTCAGTTCTGAGAGATAAGTGTGTGTGAAAGCCGTCCTTCACCTAGCTTGTTGGGAACACAAAGTTTCTTTTCAGGTGCAAACTACACTCCATACATATATATGGGGAGGCACAAGCTCCAACTCGGTTTTACAGTGAAAACTGCAGGAACTTCAAACTGGCACTAGGAAACACACTGAGATTCCAGAGTAAAAGTTTCTCCTGCAACCCATTCCATTTGTGCTAGATGAACGAACGTCTCTCCACATGCTCAGTTCTGAGAGATAAGTGTGTGTGAAAGCTGTCCTTCACCTAGCTTGTTGGGAACACAAAGTTTTTTTTCAGTTGCAAACTACAGTCCATACATATATATGGGGAGGCACAAGCTCCAACTCGGTTTTACAGTGAAAACTGCAGGAATTTCAAACCGGCACTAGGAAACACACTGAAAAACCAGAGTAAAAGTTTCTCCTGCAACTCATTCCCTTTGTGCTAGATGAACGAACGTCTCTCCACATGCTCAGTTCTGAGAGATAAGTGTGTGTGAAAGCCGTCCTTCACCTAGCTTGTTGGGAACACAAAGTTTCTTTTCAGTTGCAAACTACACTCCATACATATATATGGGGAGGCACAATCTCCAACTCGGTTGTACAGTGAAAACTGCAGGAACTTCAAACCGGCACTAGGAAACACACTGAGAAACCAGAGAAAAAGTTTCTCCTGCAACCCATTCCCTTTGTGCTAGATGAACAAACGTCTCTCCACATGCTCAGTTCTGAGAGATAAGTGTGTGTGAAAGCCGTCCTTCACCTAGCTTGTTGGGAACACAAAGTTTCTTTTCAGTTGCAAACTACACTCCATACATATATATGGGGAGGCACAAGCTCCAACTCGGTTTTACAGTGAAAACTGCAGGAACTTCAAAAAGGCACTAGGAAACACACTGAGAAACCAGAGTAAATGTTTCTCCTGCAACCCGTTAACTTTGTGCTAGATGAACGAACGTCTCTCCACATGCTCAGTTCTGAGAGATAAGTGTGTGTGAAAGCCGTCCTTCACCTAGCTTGTTGGGAACACAAAGTTTCTTTTCAGTTGCAAACTACACTCCATACATATATATGGGGAGGCACAATCTCCAACTCGGTTGTACAGTGAAAACTGCAGGAACTTCAAAAAGGCACTAGGAAACACACTGAGAAACCAGAGTAAATGTTTCTCCTGCAACCCGTTAAATTTGTGCTAGATGAACGAACGTCTCTCCACATGCTCAGTTCTGAGAGATAGGTGTGTGTGAAAGCCGTCCTTCACCTAGCTTGTTGGGAACACAAAGTTTCTTTTCAGTTGCAAACTACACTCCATACATATATATAGGGAGGCACAAGCTCCAACTCGGTTTTACAGTGAAAACTGCAGGAACATCTAACCGGCACTAGGAAACACACTGAGATTCCAGAGTAAAAGTTTCTCCTGCAACCCATTCCCTTTGTGCTAGATGAACGAACGTCTCTCCACATGCTCAGTTCTGAGAGATATGTGTGTGTGAAAGCCGTCCTTCACCTAGCTTGTTGGGAACACAAAGTTTTTTTTCAGTTGCAAAGTACACTCCATACATATATATGGGGAGGCACAAGCTCCAACTCGGTTTTACAGTGAAAACTGCAGGAACTTCAAACCGGCACTAGGAAACACACTGAAAAACCAGAGTAATAGTTTCTCCTGCAACTCATTCCCTTTGTGCTAGATGAACGAACGTCTCTCCACATGCTCAGTTCTGAGAGATAAGTGTGTGTGAAAGCCGTCCTTCACCTAGCTTGTTGGGAACACAAAGTTTCTTTTTAGTTGCAAACTACACTCCATACATATATATGTGGAGGCACAAGCTCGAACTCGGTTTTACAGTGAAAACTGCAGGAACATCTAACCGGCACTAGGAAACACATTGAGAAACCAGAGAAAAAGTTTCTCCTGCTACCCATTCCCTTTGTGCTAGATGAACGAACGTCTCTCCACATGCTCAATTCTGAGAGATAAGTGTGTGTGAAAGCCGTCCTTCACCTAGCTTGTTGGGAACACAAAGTTTCTTTTCAGTTGCAAACTACACTCCATACATATATATGGGGAGGCAACAGCTCCAACTCGGTTTTAAGTGAAAACTGCAGGAACTTCAAACCGGCTCTAGTAAACACACTGAGAAACCAGAGAAAAAGTTTCTCCTGCAACCCATTCCCTTTGTGCTAGATGAACAAACGTCTCTCCACATGCTCAGTTCTGAGAGATAAGTGTGTGTGAAAGCCGTCCTTCACCTAGCTTGTTGGGAACACAAAGTTTCTTTTCAGTTGCAAACTACACTCCATACATATATATGGGGAGGCACAATCTCCAACTCGGTTGTACAGTGAAAACTGCAGGAACTTCAAAAAGGCACTAGGAAACACACTGAGAAACCAGAGTAAATGTTTCTCCTGCAACCCGTTAACTTTGTGCTAGATGAACGAACGTCTCTCCACATGCTCAGTTCTGAGAGATAGGTGTGTGTGAAAGCCGTCCTTCACCTAGCTTGTTGGGAACACAAAGTTTCTTTTCAGTTGCAAACTACACTCCATACATATATATGGGGAGGCACAAGCTCCAACTCGGTTTTACAGTGAAAACTGCAGGAACTTCAAACCGGCACTAGGAAACACACTGAGAAACCAGAGAAAAAGTTTCTCCTGCAACCCATTCCCTTTGTGCTAGATGAACGAACGTCTCTCCACATGCTCAATTCTGAGAGATAAGTGTGTGTGAAAGCCGTCCTTCACCTAGCTTGTTGGGAACACAAAGTTTCTTTTCAGTTGCAAACTACACTCCATACATATATATAGGGAGGCACAAGCTCCAACTCTGTTTTACAGTGAAAACTGCAGGAACTTCAAACCGGCACTAGGAAACACACTGAGATTCCAGAGTAAAAGTTTCTCCTGCAACCCATTCCATTTGTGCTAGATGAACGAACGTCTCTCCACATGCTAAGTTCTGAGAGATAAGTGTGTTTGAAAGCCGTCCTTCACCTAGCTTGTTGGGAACACAAAGTTTTTTTTCAGTTGCAAACTACACTCCATACATATATATGGGGAGGCACAAGCTCCAACTCGGTTTTACAGTGAAAACTGCAGGAACTTCAAACAGGCACTAGGAAAACCACTGAGAAACCAGAGTAAAAGTTTCTCCTGCAACTCGTTCCCTTTGTGCTAGATGAACGAACGTCTCTCCACGTGCTCAGTTCTGAGAGATAAGTGTGTGTGAAAGCCGTCCTTCACCTAGCTTGTTGGGAATACAAAGTTTCTTTTTAGTTGCAAACTACACTCCATACATATATATGTGGAGGCACAAGCTCGAACTCGGTTTTACAGTGAAAACTGCAGGAACATCTAACCGGCACTAGGAAACACACTGAGAAACCAGAGAAAAAGTTTCCCCTGCTACCCATTCCCTTTGTGCTAGATGAACGAACGTCTCTCCACATGCTCAATTCTGAGAGATTAGTGTGTGTGAAAGCCGTACTTCACCTAGCTTGTTGGGAACACAAAGTTTCTTTTCAGTTGCAAACTACACTCCATACATATATATGGGGAGGCAACAGCTCCAACTCGGTTTTAAGTGAAAACTGCAGGAACTTCAAACCGGCACTAGGAAACACACTGAGAAATCAGAGAAAAAGTTTCTCCTGCAACCCATTCCCTTTGTGCTAGATGAACAAACGTCTCTCCACATGCTAAGGTCTGAGAGATAAGTGTGTGTGAAAGCCGTCCTTCACCTAGCTTGTTGGGAACACAAAGTTTCTTTTCAGTTGCAAACTACACTCCATACATATATATGGGGAGGCACAATCTCCAACTCGGTTGTACAGTGAAAACTGCAGGAACTTCAAAAAGGCACTAGGAAACACACTGAGAAACCAGAGTAAATGTTTCTCCTGCAACCCGTTAACTTTGTGCTAGATGAACGAACGTCTCTCCACATTCTCAGTTCTGAGAGATAAGTGTGTGTGAAAGCCGTCCTTCACCTAGCTTGTTGGGAACACAAAGTTTCTTTTCAGTTGCAAACTACACTCCATACATATATATGGGGAGGCACAAGCTCCAACTCGGTTTTACAGAGAAATCTGAAGGAACTTCAAACCGGCACTAGGAAACACACTGAGAAACCAGAGAATAAGTTTCTCCTGCAACTATTCCCATTGTGCTAGATGAACGAACGTCTCTCCACATGCTCAGTTCTGAGAGATAAGTGTGTGTGAAAGCCGTCCTTCACCTAGCTTGTTGGGAACACAAAGTTTCTTTTCAGTTGCAAACTACACTCCTTACATATATATGGGGAGGCAACAGCTCCAACTCGGTTTTAAGTGAAAACTGCAGGAACTTCAAACCGGCACTAGGAAACACACTGAGAAACCTGAGAAAAAGTTTCTCCTGCAACCCATTCCATTTGTGCTAGATGAACGAACGTCTCTCCACATGCTCAGTTCTGAGAGATAATTGTGTGTGAAAGCCGTCCTTCACCTAGCTTGTTGGGAACACAAAGTTTCTTTTCAGTTGCAAACTACACTCCATACATATATATGGGAAGGCACAAGCTCCAACTCGGTTTTACAGTGAAAACTGCAGGAACTTCAAACCGGCACTAGGAAACACACTGAGAAACCAGAGAAAAAGTTTCTCCTGCAACCCATTCCCTTTGTGCTAGATGAACGAAAGTCTCTCCACATGCTCAGTTCTGAGAGATAAGTGTGTGTGAAAGCCGTCCTTCACCTAGCTTGTTGGGAACACAAAGTTTCTTTTCAGTTGCAAACTACACTCCATATATATATATGGGGAGGCACAAGCTCCAACTCGGTTTTACAGTGAAAACTGCAGGAACTTCAAACTGGCACTAGGAAACACACTGAGATTCCAGAGTAAAAGTTTCTCCTGCAACCCATTCCATTTGTGCAAGATGAACGAAAGTCTCTCCACATGCTCAGTTCTGAGAGATAAGTGAGTGTGAAAGCCGTCCTTCACCTAGCTTGTTGGGAACACAAAGTTTCTTTTCAGTTGCAAACTACACTCCATACATATATATGGGGAGGCACAAGCTCCAACTCGGTTTTACAGTGAAAACTGCAGGAACTTCAAACAGGCACTAGGAAACACACTGAGAAACCAGAGAAAAAGTTTCTCCTGCAACTCATTCCCTTTGTGCTAGATGAACGAACGTCTCTCCACATGCTCAGTTCTGAGAGATAGGTGTGTGTGAAAGCCGTCCTTCACCTAGCTTGTTGGGAACACAAAGTTTCTTTTTAGTTGCAAACTACACTCCATACATATATATGTGGAGGCACAAGCTCGAACTCGGTTTTACAGTGAAAACTGCAGGAACATCTAACCGGCACTAGGAAACACACTGAGAAACCAGAGAAAAAGTTTCTCCTGCTACCCATTCCCTTTGTGCTAGATGAACGAATGTCTCTCCACATGCTCAATTCTGAGAGATAAGTGTGTGTGAAAGCCGTCCTTCACCTAGCTTGTTGGGAACACAAAGTTTCTTTTCAGTTGCAAACTACATTCCATAGATATATATGGGGAGGCAACAGCTCCAACTCGGTTTTAAGTGAAAACTGCAGGAACTTCAAACCGGCACTAGGAAACACACTGAGAAACCTGAGAAAAAGTTTCTCCTGCAACCCATTCCCTTTGTGCTAGATGAACGAACGTCTCTCCACATGCTCAGTTCTGAGAGATAAGTGTGTGTGCAAGCCGTCCTTCACCTAGATTGTTGGGAACACAAAGTTTCTTTTCAGTTGCAAACTACACTCCATACATATATATGGGGAGGCACAAGCTCCAACTCGGTTTTACAGTGAAAACTGCAGGAACTTCAAACTGGCACTAGGAAACACACTGAGATTCCAGAGTAAAAGTTTCTCCTGCAACCCATTCCATTTGTGCTAGATGAACGAACGTCTCTCCACATGCTCAGTTCTGAGAGATAAGTGTGTGTGAAAGCCGTCCTTCACCTAGCTTGTTGGGAACACAAAGTTTCTTTTCAGTTGCAAACTACACTCCATACATATATATGGGGAGGCAACAGCTCCAACTCGGTTTTAAGTGAAAACTGCAGGAACTTCAAACCGGCACTAAGAAACACACTGAGAAATCAGAGAAAAAGTTTCTCCTGCAACGCATTCCCTTTGTGCTAGATGAACAAACGTCTCTCCACATGCTAAGGTCTGAGAGATAAGTGTGTGTGAAAGCCGTCCTTCACCTAGCTTGTTGGGAACACAAAGTTTCTTTTCAGTTGCAAACTACACTCCATACATATATATGGGGAGGCAACAGCTCCAACTCGGTTTTAAGTGAAAACTGCAGGAACTTCAAACCGGCACTAGGAAACACACTGAGAAACCTGAGAAAAAGTTTCTCCTGCAACCCATTCCCTTTGTGCTAGATGAACGAACGTCTCTCCACATGCTCAGTTCTGAGAGATAAGTGTGTGTGAAAGCCGTCCTTCACCTAGATTGTTGGGAACACAAAGTTTCTTTTCAGGTGCAAACTACACTCCATACATATATATGGGGAGGCACAAGCTCCAACTCGGTTTTACAGTGAAAACTGCAGGAACTTCAAACTGGCACTAGGAAACACACTGAGATTCCAGAGTAAAAGTTTCTCCTGCAACCCATTCCATTTGTGCTAGATGAACGAACGTCTCTCCACATGCTCAGTTCTGAGAGATAAGTGTGTGTGAAAGCCGTCCTTCACCTAGCTTGTTGGGAACACAAAGTTTCTTTTCAGTTGCAAACTACACTCCATACATATATATGGGGAGGCAACAGCTCCAACTCGGTTTTAAGTGAAAACTGCAGGAACTTCAAACCGGCACTAAGAAACACACTGAGAAATCAGAGAAAAAGTTTCTCCTGCAACGCATTCCCTTTGTGCTAGATGAACAAACGTCTCTCCACATGCTAAGGTCTGAGAGATAAGTGTGTGTGAAAGCCGTCCTTCACCTAGCTTGTTGGGAACACAAAGTTTCTTTTCAGTTGCAAACTACACTCCATACATAAATATGGGGAGGCACAATCTCCAACTCGTTTGTACAGTGAAAACTGCAGGAACTTCAAAAAGGCACTAGGAAACACACTGAGAAACCAGAGTAAATGTTTCTCCTGCAACCCGTTAACTTTGTGCTAGATGAACGAACGTCTCTCCACATTCTCAGTTCTGAGAGATAAGTGTGTGTGAAAGCCGTCCTTCACCTATCTTGTTGGGAACACAAAGTTTCTTTTCAGTTGCAAACTACACTCCATACTTATATATGGGGAGGCACAAGCTCCAACTCGGTTTTACAGAGAAATCTGAAGGACCTTCAAACCGGCACTAGGAAACACACTGAGAAACCAGAGAATAAGTTTCTCCTGCAAGTATTCCCATTGTGCTAGATGAACGAACGTCTCTCCACATGCTCAGTTCTGAGAGATAAGTGTGTGTGAAAGCCGTCCTTCACCTAGCTTGTTGGGAACACAAAGTTTCTTTTCAGTTGCAAACTACACTCCATACATATATATGGGGAGGCAACAGCTCCAACTCGGTTTTAAGTGAAAACTGCAGGAACTTCAAACCGGCACTAGGAAACACACTGAGAAACCTGAGAAAAAGTTTCTCCTGCAACCCATTCCCTTTGTGCTAGATGAACGAACGTCTCTCCACATGCTCAGTTCTGAGAGATAAGTGTGTGTGAAAGCCGTCCTTCACCTAGCTTGTTGGGAACACAAAGTTTCTTTTCAGTTGCAAACTACACTCCATACATATATATGGGGAGGCAACAGCTCCAACTCGGTTTTAAGTGAAAACTGCAGGAACTTCAAACCGGCACTAGGAAACACACTGAGAAATCAGAGAAAAAGTTTCTCCTGCAACCCATTCCCTTTGTGCTAGATGAACAAACGTCTCTCCACATGCTAAGGTCTGAGAGATAAGTGTGTGTGAAAGCCGTCCTTCACCTAGCTTGTTGGGAACACAAAGTTTCTTTTCAGTTGCAAACTACACTCCATACATATATATGGGGAGGCACAATCTCCAACTCGGTTGTACAGTGAAAACTGCAGGAACTTCAAAAAGGCACTAGGAAACACACTGAGAAGCCAGAGTAAATGTTTCTCCTGCAACCCGTTAACTTTGTGCTAGATGAACGAACGTCTCTCCACATTCTCAGTTCTGAGAGATAAGTGTGTGTGAAAGCCGTCCTTCACCTAGCTTGTTGGGAACACAAAGTTTCTTTTCAGTTGCAAACTACACTCCATACATATATATGGGGAGGCACAAGCTCCAACTCGGTTTTACAGAGAAATCTGAAGGACCTTCAAACCGGCACTAGGAAACACACTGAGAAACCAGAGAATAAGTTTCTCCTGCAACTATTCCCATTGTGCTACATGAACGAACGTCTCTCCACATGCTCAGTTCTGAGAGATAAGTGTGTGTGAAAGCCGTCCTTCACCTAGCTTGTTGGGAACACAAAGTTTCTTTTCAGTTGCAAACTACACTCCATACATATATATGGGGAGGCAACAGCTCCAACTCGGTTTTAAGTGAAAACTGCAGGAACTTCAAACCGGCACTAGGAAACACACTGAGAAACCTGAGAAAAAGTTTCTCCTGCAACCCATTCCCTTTGTGCTAGATGAACGAACGTCTCTCCACATGCTCAGTTCTGAGAGATAAGTGTGTGTGAAAGCCGTCCTTCACCTAGATTGTTGGGAACACAAAGTTTCTTTTCAGTTGCAAACTACACTCCATACATATATATGGGGAGGCACAAGCTCCAACTCGGTTTTACAGTGAAAACTGCAGGAACTTCAAACTGGCACTAGGAAACACACTGAGATTCCAGAGTAAAAGTTTCTCCTGCAACCCATTCCATTTGTGCTAGATGAACGAACGTCTCTCCACATGCTCAGTTCTGAGAGATAAGTGTGTGTGAAAGCCGTCCTTCACCTAGCTTGTTGGGAACACAAAGTTTCTTTTTAGTTGCAAACTACACTCCATACATATATATGTGGAGGCACAAGCTCGAACTCGGTTTTACAGTGAAAACTGCAGGAACATCTAACCGGCACTAGGAAACACACTGAGAAACCAGAGAAAAAGTTTCTCCTGCTACCCATTCCCTTTGTGCTAGATGAACGAATGTCTCTCCACATGCTCAATTCTGAGAGATAAGTGTGTGTGAAAGCCGTCCTTCACCTAGCTTGTTGGGAACACAAAGTTTCTTTTCAGTTGCAAACTACATTCCATACATATATATGGGGAGGCAACAGCTCCAAATCGGTTTTAAGTGAAAACCGCAGGAACTTCAAACCGGCACTAGGAAACACACTGAGAAACCTGAGAAAAAGTTTCTCCTGCAACCCATTCCCTTTGTGCTAGATGAACGAACGTCTCTCCACATGCTCAGTTCTGAGAGATAAGTGTGTGTGAAAGCCGTCCTTCACCTAGATTGTTGGGAACACAAAGTTTCTATTCAGTTGCAAACTACACTCCATACATATATATGGGGAGGCACAAGCTCCAACTCGGTTTTACAGTGAAAACTGCAGGAACTTCAAACTGGCACTAGGAAACACACTGAGATTCCAGAGTAAAAGTTTCTCCTGCAACCCATTCCATTTGTGCTAGATGAACGAACGTCTCTCCACATGCTCAGTTCTGAGAGATAAGTGTGTGTGAAAGCCGTCCTTCACCTAGCTTGTTGGGAACACAAAGTTTCTTTTTAGTTGCAAACTACACTCCATACATATATATGTGGAGGCACAAGCTCGAACTCGGTTTTAAGTGAAAACTGCAGGAACTTCAAAAAGGCACTAGGAAACACACTGAGAAACCAGAGTTTATGTTTCTCCTGCAACCCGTTAACTTTGTGCTAGATGAACGAACGTCTCTCCACATGCTCAGTTCTGAGAGATAAGTGTGTGTGAAAGCCGTCCTTCACCTAGCTTGTTGGGAACACAAAGTTTCTTTTTAGTTGCAAACTACACTCCATACATATATATGTGGAGGCACAAGCTCGAACTCGGTTTTACAGTGAAAACTGCAGGAACATCTAACCGGCACTAGGAAACACACTGAGAAACCAGAGAAAAAGTTTCTTCTGCTACCCATTCCCTTTGTGCTAGATGAACGAACGTCTCTCCACATGCTCAATTCTGAGAGATAAATGTGTGTGAAAGCCGTCCTTCACCTAGCTTGTTGGGAAAACAAAGTTTCTTTTCAGTTGCAAACTACACTCCATACATATATATGGGGAGGCAACAGCTCCAACTCGGTTTTAAGTGAAAACTGCAGGAACTTCAAACCGGCACTAGGAAACACACTGAGAAACCAGAGAAAAAGTTTCTCCTGCAACCCATTCCCTTTGTGCTAGATGAACAAACGTCTCTCCACATGCTCATTTCTGAGAGATAAGTGTGTGTGAAAGCCGTCCTTCACCTAGCTTGTTGGGAACACAAAGTTTCTTTTCAGTTGCAAACTACACTCCATACTTATATATGGGGAGGCACAATCTTCAACTCGGTTGTACAGTGAAAACTGCAGGAACTTCAAAAAGGCACTAGGAAACACACTGAGAAACCATAGTAAATGTTTCTCCTGCAACCCGTTAACTTTGTGCTAGATGAACGAACGTCTCTCCACATGCTCAGTTCTGAGAGATAAGTGTGCGTGAAAGCCGTCCTTCACCTAGCTTGTTGGGAACACAAAGTTTCTTTTCAGTTGCAAACTACACTCCATACATATATATGGGGAGGCACAATCTCCAACTCGGTTGTACAGTGAAAACTGCAGGAACTTCAAAAAGGCACTAGGAAACACACTGAGAAACCAGAGAAAAAGTTTCTCCTGCAACTATTCCCATTGTGCTAGATGAACGAACGTCTCTCCACATGCTCAGTTCTGAGAGATAGGTGTGTGTGAAAGCCGTCCTTCACCTAGCTTGTTGGGAACACAAAGTTTCTTTTCAGTTGCAAACTACACTCCATACATATATATGGGGAGGCACAAGCTCCAACTCGGTTTTACAGTGAAAACTGCAGGAACTTCAAACCGGCACTAGGAAACACACTGAGAAACCAGAGAAAAAGTTTCTCCTGCAACTATTCCCATTGTGCTAGATGAACGAACGTCTCTCCACATGCTCAGTTCTGAGAGATAGGTGTGTGTGAAAGCCGTCCTTCACCTAGCTTGTTGGGAACACAAAGTTTCTTTTCAGTTGCAAACTACACTCCATACATATATATGGGGAGGCACAAGCTCCAACTCGCTTTTACAGTGAAAACTGCAGGAACTTCAAACCGGCACTAGGAAACACACTGAGAAACCAGAGAAAAAGTTTCTCCTGCAACCCATTCCCTTTGTGCTAGATGAACGAACGTCTCTCCACATGCTCAGTTCTGAGAGATAAGTGTGCGTGAAAGCCGTCCTTCACCTAGCTTGTTGGGAACACAAAGTTTCTTTTCAGTTGCAAACTACACTCCATACATATATATGGGGAGGCACAATCTCCAACTCGGTTGTACAGTGAAAACTGCAGGAACTTCAAAAAGGCACTAGGAAACATACTGAGAAACCAGAGAAAAAGTTTCTCCTGCAACTATTCCCATTGTGCTAGATGAACGAACGTCTCTCCACATGCTCAGTTCTGAGAGATAGGTGTGTGTGAAAGCCGTCCTTCACCTAGCTTGTTGGGAACACAAAGTTTCTTTTCAGTTGCAAACTACACTCCATACATATATATGGGGAGGCACAAGCTCCAACTCGGTTTTACAGTGAAAACTGCAGGAACTTCAAACCGGCACTAGGAAACACACTGAGAAACCAGAGAAAAAGTTTCTCCTGCAACCCATTCCCTTTGTGCTAGATGAACGAACGTCTCTCCACATGCTCAGTTCTGAGAGATAAGTGTGTGTGAAAGCCGTCCTTCACATAGCTTGTTGGGAACACAAAGTTTCTTTTCAGTTGCAAACTACACTCCATACATATATATAGGGAGGCACAAGCTCCAACTCGGTTTTACAGTGAAAACTGCAGGAACTACAAATCGGCACTAGGAAACACACTGAGATTCCAGAGTAAAAGTTTCTCCTGCAACCCATTTCATTTTTGCTAGATGAACGAACGTCTCTCCACATGCTGAGTTCTGAGAGATAAGTGTGTGTGAAAGCCGCCCTTCACCTAGCTTGTTGGGAACACAAAGTTTTTTTTCAGTTGCAAACTACACTCCATACATATATATGGGGAGGCACAAGCTCCAACTCGGTTTTACAGTGAAAACTGCAGGAACTTCAAACAGGCACTAGGAAACACACTGAGAAACCAGAGTAAAAGTTTCTCCTGCAAATCGTTATCTTTGTGCTAGATGGTCGAACGTCTCTCCACGTGCTCAGTTCTGAGAGATAACTGTGTGTGAAAGCCGTCCTTCACCTAGCTTGTTGGGAACACAAAGTTTCTTTTTAGTTGCAAACTACACTCCATACATATATATGGGGAGGCACAAGCTCGAACTCGGTTTTACAGTGAAAACTGCAGGAACATCTAACCGGCACTAGGAAACACACTGATAAACCAGAGAAAAAGATTCTCCTGCTACCCATTCCCTTTGTGCTAGATGAACGAACGTCTCTCCACATGCTCAGTTCTGAGAGATAAGTGTGTGTGAAAGCCGTCCTTCACCTAGCTTGTTGGGAACACAAAGTTTCTTTTTAGTTGCAAACTACACTCCATACATATATATGTGGAGGCACAAGCTCGAACTCGGTTTTACAGTGAAATTTGCAGGAACATCTAACCGGCACTAGGAAACACACTGAGAAACCAGAGAAAAAGTTTCTCCTGCTACCCATTCCCTTTGTGCTAGATGAACGAATGTCTCTCCACATGCTCAATTCTGAGAGATAAGTGTGTGTGAAAGCCGTCCTTCACCTAGCTTGTTGGGAACACAAAGTTTCTTTTCAGTTGCAAACTACATTCCATACAAATATATGGGGAGGCAAGAGCTCCAACTCGGTTTTAAGTGAAAACTGCAGGAACTTCAAACCGGCACTAGGAAACACACTGAGAAACCTGAGAAAAAGTTTCTCCTGCAACCCATTCCCTTTGTGCTAGATGAACGAACGTCTCTCCACATGCTCAGTTCTGAGAGATAATTGTGTGTGAAAGCCGTCCTTCACCTAGCTTGTTGGGAACACAAAGTTTCTTTTCAGTTGCAAACTACACTCCATACATATATATGGGGAGGCACAAGCTCCAACTCGGTTTTACAGTGAAAACTGCAGGAACTTCAAACCGGCACTAGGAAACACACTGAGAAACCAGAGAAAAAGTTTCTCCTGCAACCCATTCCCTTTGTGCTAGATGAACGAACGTCTCTCCACATGCTCAGTTCTGAGAGATAAGTGTGTGTGAAAGCCGTCCTTCACCTAGCTTGTTGGGAACACAAAGTTTCTTTTCAGGTGCAAACTACACTCCATACATATATATGGGGAGGCACAAGCTCCAACTCGGTTTTACAGTGAAAACTGCAGGAACTTCAAACTGGCACTAGGAAACACACTGAGATTCCAGAGTAAAAGTTTCTCCTGCAACCCATTCCATTTGTGCTAGATGAACGAACGTCTCTCCACATGCTCAGTTCTGAGAGATAAGTGTGTGTGAAAGCCGTCCTTCACCTAGCTTGTTGGGAACACAAAGTTTTTTTTCAGTTGCAAACTACACTCCATACATATATATGGGGAGGCACAAGCTCCAACTCGGTTTTACAGTGAAAACTGCAGGAACTTCAAACCGGCACTAGGAAACACACTGAAAAACCAGAGTAATAGTTTCTACTGCAACTCATTCCCTTTGTGCTAGATGAACGAACGTCTCTCCACATGCTCAGTTCTGAGAGATAAGTGTGTGTGAAAGCCGTCCTTCACCTAGCTTGTTGGGAACACAAAGTTTCTTTTTAGTTGCAAACTACACTCCATACATATATATGTGGAGGCACAAGCTCGAACTCGGTTTTACAGTGAAAACTGCAGGAACATCTAACCGGCACTAGGAAACACACTGAGAAACCAGAGAAAAAGTTTCTCCTGCTACCCATTCCCTTTGTGCTAGATGAACGAACGTCTCTCCACATGCTCAATTCTGAGAGATAAGTGTGTGTGAAAGCCGTCCTTCACCTAGCTTGTTGGGAACACAAAGTTTCTTTTCAGTTGCAAACTACACTCCATACATATATATGGGGAGGCAACAGCTCCAACTCGGTTTTAAGTGAAAACTGCAGGAACTTCAAACCGGCACTAGTAAACACACTGAGAAACCAGAGAAAAAGTTTCTCCTGCAACCCATTCCCTTTGTGCTAGATGAACAAACGTCTCTCCACATGCTCAGTTCTGAGAGATAAGTGTGTGTGAAAGCCGTCCTTCACCTAGCTTGTTGGGAACACAAAGTTTCTTTTCAGTTGCAAACTACACTCCATACATATATATGGGGAGGCAACAGCTCCAACTCGGTTTTAAGTGAAAACTGCAGGAACTTCAAACCGGCACTAGGAAACACACTGAGAAACCTGAGAAAAAGTTTCTCCTGCAACCCATTCCCTTTGTGCTAGATGAACGAACGTCTCTCCACATGCTCAGTTCTGAGAGATAAGTGTGTGTGCAAGCCGTCCTTCACCTAGATTGTTGGGAACACAAAGTTTCTTTTCAGTTGCAAACTACACTCCATACATATATATGGGGAGGCACAAGCTCCAACTCGGTTTTACAGTGAAAACTGCAGGAACTTCAAACTGGCACTAGGAAACACACTGAGATTCCAGAGTAAAAGTTTCTCCTGCAACCCATTCCATTTGTGCTAGATGAACGAACGTCTCTCCACATGCTCAGTTCTGAGAGATAAGTGTGTGTGAAAGCCGTCCTTCACCTAGCTTGTTGGGAACACAAAGTTTCTTTTCAGTTGCAAACTACACTCCATACATATATATGGGGAGGCAACAGCTCCAACTCGGTTTTAAGTGAAAACTGCAGGAACTTCAAACCGGCACTAAGAAACACACTGAGAAATCAGAGAAAAAGTTTCTCCTGCAACGCATTCCCTTTGTGCTAGATGAACAAACGTCTCTCCACATGCTAAGGTCTGAGAGATAAGTGTGTGTGAAAGCCGTCCTTCACCTAGCTTGTTAGGAACACAAAGTTTCTTTTCAGTTGCAAACTACACTCCATACATATATATGGGGAGGCAACAGCTCCAACTCGGTTTTAAGTGAAAACTGCAGGAACTTCAAACCGGCACTAGGAAACACACTGAGAAACCTGAGAAAAAGTTTCTCCTGCAACCCATTCCCTTTGTGCTAGATGAACGAACGTCTCTCCACATGCTCAGTTCTGAGAGATAAGTGTGTGTGAAAGCCGTCCTTCACCTAGATTGTTGGGAACACAAAGTTTCTTTTCAGGTGCAAACTACACTCCATACATATATATGGGGAGGCACAAGCTCCAACTCGGTTTTACAGTGAAAACTGCAGGAACTTCAAACTGGCACTAGGAAACACACTGAGATTCCAGAGTAAAAGTTTCTCCTGCAACCCATTCCATTTGTGCTAGATGAACGAACGTCTCTCCACATGCTCAGTTCTGAGAGATAAGTGTGTGTGAAAGCCGTCCTTCACCTAGCTTGTTGGGAACACAAAGTTTCTTTTCAGTTGCAAACTACACTCCATACATATATATGGGGAGGCAACAGCTCCAACTCGGTTTTAAGTGAAAACTGCAGGAACTTCAAACCGGCACTAAGAAACACACTGAGAAATCAGAGAAAAAGTTTCTCCTGCAACGCATTCCCTTTGTGCTAGATGAACAAACGTCTCTCCACATGCTAAGGTCTGAGAGATAAGTGTGTGTGAAAGCCGTCCTTCACCTAGCTTGTTGGGAACACAAAGTTTCTTTTCAGTTGCAAACTACACTCCATACATAAATATGGGGAGGCACAATCTCCAACTCGTTTGTACAGTGAAAACTGCAGGAACTTCAAAAAGGCACTAGGAAACACACTGAGAAACCAGAGTAAATGTTTCTCCTGCAACCCGTTAACTTTGTGCTAGATGAACGAACGTCTCTCCACATTCTCAGTTCTGAGAGATAAGTGTGTGTGAAAGCCGTCCTTCACCTATCTTGTTGGGAACACAAAGTTTCTTTTCAGTTGCAAACTACACTCCATACTTATATATGGGGAGGCACAAGCTCCAACTCGGTTTTACAGAGAAATCTGAAGGACCTTCAAACCGGCACTAGGAAACACACTGAGAATCCAGAGAATAAGTTTCTCCTGCAAGTATTCCCATTGTGCTAGATGAACGAACGTCTCTCCACATGCTCAGTTCTGAGAGATAAGTGTGTGTGAAAGCCGTCCTTCACCTAGCTTGTTGGGAACACAAAGTTTCTTTTCAGTTGCAAACTACACTCCATACATATATATGGGGAGGCAACAGCTCCAACTCGGTTTTAAGTGAAAACTGCAGGAACTTCAAACCGGCACTAGGAAACACACTGAGAAACCTGAGAAAAAGTTTCTCCTGCAACCCATTCCCTTTGTGCTAGATGAACGAACGTCTCTCCACATGCTCAGTTCTGAGAGATAAGTGTGTGTGAAAGCCGTCCTTCACCTAGCTTGTTGGGAACACAAAGTTTCTTTTCAGTTGCAAACTACACTCCATACATATATATGGGGAGGCAACAGCTCCAACTCGGTTTTAAGTGAAAACTGCAGGAACTTCAAACCGGCACTAGGAAACACACTGAGAAATCAGAGAAAAAGTTTCTCCTGCAACCCATTCCCTTTGTGCTAGATGAACAAACGTCTCTCCACATGCTAAGGTCTGAGAGATAAGTGTGTGTGAAAGCCGTCCTTCACCTAGCTTGTTGGGAACACAAAGTTTCTTTTCAGTTGCAAACTACACTCCATACATATATATGGGGAGGCACAATCTCCAACTCGGTTGTACAGTGAAAACTGCAGGAACTTCAAAAAGGCACTAGGAAACACACTGAGAAGCCAGAGTAAATGTTTCTCCTGCAACCCGTTAACTTTGTGCTAGATGAACGAACGTCTCTCCACATTCTCAGTTCTGAGAGATAAGTGTGTGTGAAAGCCGTCCTTCACCTAGCTTGTTGGGAACACAAAGTTTCTTTTCAGTTGCAAACTACACTCCATACATATATATGGGGAGGCACAAGCTCCAACTCGGTTTTACAGAGAAATCTGAAGGACCTTCAAACCGGCACTAGGAAACACACTGAGAAACCAGAGAATAAGTTTCTCCTGCAACTATTCCCATTGTGCTACATGAACGAACGTCTCTCCACATGCTCAGTTCTGAGAGATAAGTGTGTGTGAAAGCCGTCCTTCACCTAGCTTGTTGGGAACACAAAGTTTCTTTTCAGTTGCAAACTACACTCCATACATATATATGGGGAGGCACAAGCTCGAACTCGGTTTTACAGTGAAAACTGCAGGAACATCTAACCGGCACTAGGAAACACACTGAGAAACCAGAGAAAAAGTTTCTCCTGCTACCCATTCCCTTTGTGCTAGATGAACGAATGTCTCTCCACATGCTCAATTCTGAGAGATAAGTGTGTGTGAAAGCCGTCCTTCACCTAGCTTGTTGGGAACACAAAGTTTCTTTTCAGTTGCAAACTACATTCCATACATATATATGGGGAGGCAACAGCTCCAAATCGGTTTTAAGTGAAAACCGCAGGAACTTCAAACCGGCACTAGGAAACACACTGAGAAACCTGAGAAAAAGTTTCTCCTGCAACCCATTCCCTTTGTGCTAGATGAACGAACGTCTCTCCACATGCTCAGTTCTGAGAGATAAGTGTGTGTGAAAGCCGTCCTTCACCTAGATTGTTGGGAACACAAAGTTTCTATTCAGTTGCAAACTACACTCCATACATATATATGGGGAGGCACAAGCTCCAACTCGGTTTTACAGTGAAAACTGCAGGAACTTCAAACTGGCACTAGGAAACACACTGAGATTCCAGAGTAAAAGTTTCTCCTGCAACCCATTCCATTTGTGCTAGATGAACGAACGTCTCTCCACATGCTCAGTTCTGAGAGATAAGTGTGTGTGAAAGCCGTCCTTCACCTAGCTTGTTGGGAACACAAAGTTTCTTTTTAGTTGCAAACTACACTCCATACATATATATGTGGAGGCACAAGCTCGAACTCGGTTTTAAGTGAAAACTGCAGGAACTTCAAAAAGGCACTAGGAAACACACTGAGAAACCAGAGTTTATGTTTCTCCTGCAACCCGTTAACTTTGTGCTAGATGAACGAACGTCTCTCCACATGCTCAGTTCTGAGAGATAAGTGTGTGTGAAAGCCGTCCTTCACCTAGCTTGTTGGGAACACAAAGTTTCTTTTTAGTTGCAAACTACACTCCATACATATATATGTGGAGGCACAAGCTCGAACTCGGTTTTACAGTGAAAACTGCAGGAACATCTAACCGGCACTAGGAAACACACTGAGAAACCAGAGAAAAAGTTTCTTCTGCTACCCATTCCCTTTGTGCTAGATGAACGAACGTCTCTCCACATGCTCAATTCTGAGAGATAAATGTGTGTGAAAGCCGTCCTTCACCTAGCTTGTTGGGAAAACAAAGTTTCTTTTCAGTTGCAAACTACACTCCATACATATATATGGGGAGGCAACAGCTCCAACTCGGTTTTAAGTGAAAACTGCAGGAACTTCAAACCGGCACTAGGAAACACACTGAGAAACCAGAGAAAAAGTTTCTCCTGCAACCCATTCCCTTTGTGCTAGATGAACAAACGTCTCTCCACATGCTCATTTCTGAGAGATAAGTGTGTGTGAAAGCCGTCCTTCACCTAGCTTGTTGGGAACACAAAGTTTCTTTTCAGTTGCAAACTACACTCCATACTTATATATGGGGAGGCACAATCTTCAACTCGGTTGTACAGTGAAAACTGCAGGAACTTCAAAAAGGCACTAGGAAACACACTGAGAAACCATAGTAAATGTTTCTCCTGCAACCCGTTAACTTTGTGCTAGATGAACGAACGTCTCTCCACATGCTCAGTTCTGAGAGATAAGTGTGCGTGAAAGCCGTCCTTCACCTAGCTTGTTGGGAACACAAAGTTTCTTTTCAGTTGCAAACTACACTCCATACATATATATGGGGAGGCACAATCTCCAACTCGGTTGTACAGTGAAAACTGCAGGAACTTCAAAAAGGCACTAGGAAACACACTGAGAAACCAGAGAAAAAGTTTCTCCTGCAACTATTCCAATTGTCCTAGATGAACGAACGTCTCTCCACATGCTCAGTTCTGAGAGATAGGTGTGTGTGAAAGCCGTCCTTCACCTAGCTTGTTGGGAACACAAAGTTTCTTTTCAGTTGCAAACTACACTCCATACATATATATGGGGAGGCACAAGCTCCAACTCGGTTTTACAGTGAAAACTGCAGGAACTTCAAACCGGCACTAGGAAACACACTGAGAAACCAGAGAAAAAGTTTCTCCTGCAACTATTCCCATTGTGCTAGATGAACGAACGTCTCTCCACATGCTCAGTTCTGAGAGATAGGTGTGTGTGAAAGCCGTCCTTCACCTAGCTTGTTGGGAACACAAAGTTTCTTTTCAGTTGCAAACTACACTCCATACATATATATGGGGAGGCACAAGCTCCAACTCGCTTTTACAGTGAAAACTGCAGGAACTTCAAACCGGCACTAGGAAACACACTGAGAAACCAGAGAAAAAGTTTCTCCTGCAACCCATTCCCTTTGTGCTAGATGAACGAACGTCTCTCCACATGCTCAGTTCTGAGAGATAAGTGTGCGTGAAAGCCGTCCTTCACCTAGCTTGTTGGGAACACAAAGTTTCTTTTCAGTTGCAAACTACACTCCATACATATATATGGGGAGGCACAATCTCCAACTCGGTTGTACAGTGAAAACTGCAGGAACTTCAAAAAGGCACTAGGAAACATACTGAGAAACCAGAGAAAAAGTTTCTCCTGCAACTATTCCCATTGTGCTAGATGAACGAACGTCTCTCCACATGCTCAGTTCTGAGAGATAGGTGTGTGTGAAAGCCGTCCTTCACCTAGCTTGTTGGGAACACAAAGTTTCTTTTCAGTTGCAAACTACACTCCATACATATATATGGGGAGGCACAAGCTCCAACTCGGTTTTACAGTGAAAACTGCAGGAACTTCAAACCGGCACTAGGAAACACACTGAGAAACCAGAGAAAAAGTTTCTCCTGCAACCCATTCCCTTTGTGCTAGATGAACGAACGTCTCTCCACATGCTCAGTTCTGAGAGATAAGTGTGTGTGAAAGCCGTCCTTCACATAGCTTGTTGGGAACACAAAGTTTCTTTTCAGTTGCAAACTACACTCCATACATATATATAGGGAGGCACAAGCTCCAACTCGGTTTTACAGTGAAAACTGCAGGAACTTCAAATCGGCACTAGGAAACACACTGAGATTCCAGAGTAAAAGTTTCTCCTGCAACCCATTCCATTTTTGCTAGATGAACGAACGTCTCTCCACATGCTGAGTTCTGAGAGATAAGTGTGTGTGAAAGCCGCCCTTCACCTAGCTTGTTGGGAACACAAAGTTTTTTTTCAGTTGCAAACTACACTCCATACATATATATGGGGAGGCACAAGCTCCAACTCGGTTTTACAGTGAAAACTGCAGGAACTTCAAACAGGCACTAGGAAACACACTGAGAAACCAGAGTAAAAGTTTCTCCTGCAAATCGTTATCTTTGTGCTAGATGGTCGAACGTCTCTCCACGTGCTCAGTTCTGAGAGATAACTGTGTGTGAAAGCCGTCCTTCACCTAGCTTGTTGGGAACACAAAGTTTCTTTTTAGTTGCAAACTACACTCCATACATATATATGGGGAGGCACAAGCTCGAACTCGGTTTTACAGTGAAAACTGCAGGAACATCTAACCGGCACTAGGAAACACACTGAGAAACCAGAGAAAAAGATTCTCCTGCTACCCATTCCCTTTGTGCTAGATGAACGAACGTCTCTCCACATGCTCAGTTCTGAGAGATAAGTGTGTGTGAAAGCCGTCCTTCACCTAGCTTGTTGGGAACACAAAGTTTCTTTTTAGTTGCAAACTACACTCCATACATATATATGTGGAGGCACAAGCTCGAACTCGGTTTTACAGTGAAATTTGCAGGAACATCTAACCGGCACTAGGAAACACACTGAGAAACCAGAGAAAAAGTTTCTCCTGCTACCCATTCCCTTTGTGCTAGATGAACGAATGTCTCTCCACATGCTCAATTCTGAGAGATAAGTGTGTGTGAAAGCCGTCCTTCACCTAGCTTGTTGGGAACACAAAGTTTCTTTTCAGTTGCAAACTACATTCCATACAAATATATGGGGAGGCAAGAGCTCCAACTCGGTTTTAAGTGAAAACTGCAGGAACTTCAAACCGGCACTAGGAAACACACTGAGAAACCTGAGAAAAAGTTTCTCCTGCAACCCATTCCCTTTGTGCTAGATGAACGAACGTCTCTCCACATGCTCAGTTCTGAGAGATAATTGTGTGTGAAAGCCGTCCTTCACCTAGCTTGTTGGGAACACAAAGTTTCTTTTCAGTTGCAAACTACACTCCATACATATATATGGGGAGGCACAAGCTCCAACTCGGTTTTACAGTGAAAACTGCAGGAACTTCAAACCGGCACTAGGAAACACACTGAGAAACCAGAGAAAAAGTTTCTCCTGCAACCCATTCCCTTTGTGCTAGATGAACGAACGTCTCTCCACATGCTCAGTTCTGAGAGATAAGTGTGTGTGAAAGCCGTCCTTCACCTAGCTTGTTGGGAACACAAAGTTTCTTTTCAGGTGCAAACTACACTCCATACATATATATGGGGAGGCACAAGCTCCAACTCGGTTTTACAGTGAAAACTGCAGGAACTTCAAACTGGCACTAGGAAACACACTGAGATTCCAGAGTAAAAGTTTCTCCTGCTACCCATTCCCTTTGTGCTAGATGAACGAACGTCTCTCCACATGCTCAATTCTGAGAGATAAGTGTGTGTGAAAGCCGTCCTTCACCTAGCTTGTTGGGAACACAAAGTTTCTTTTCAGTTGCAAACTACACTCCATACATATATATGGGGAGGCAACAGCTCCAACTCGGTTTTAAGTGAAAACTGCAGGAACTTCAAACCGGCACTAGTAAACACACTGAGAAACCAGAGAAAAAGTTTCTCCTGCAACCCATTCCCTTTGTGCTAGATGAACAAACGTCTCTCCACATGCTCAGTTCTGAGAGATAAGTGTGTGTGAAAGCCGTCCTTCACCTAGCTTGTTGGGAACACAAAGTTTCTTTTCAGTTGCAAACTACACTCCATACATATATATGGGGAGGCACAAGCTCCAACTCGGTTTTACAGTGAAAACTGCAGGAACTTCAAAAAGGCACTAGGAAACACACTGAGAAACCAGAGTAAATGTTTCTCCTGCAACCCGTTAACTTTGTGCTAGATGAACGAACATCGCTCCACATGCTCAGTTCTGAGAGATAGGTGTGTGTGAAAGCCGTCCTTCACCTAGCTTGTTGGGAACACAAAGTTTCTTTTCAGTTGCAAACTACACTCCATACATATATATGGGGAGGCACAAGCTCCAACTCGGTTTTACAGTGAAAACTGCAGGAACTTCAAACCGGCACTAGGAAACACACTGAGAAACCAGAGAAAAAGTTTCTCCTGCAACCCATTCCCTTTGTGCTAGATGAACGAACGTCTCTCCACATGCTCAGTTCTGAGAGATAAGTGTGTGTGAAAGCCGTCCTTCACCTAGCTTGTTGGGAACACAAAGTTTCTTTTCAGTTGCAAACTACACTCCATACATATATATAGGGAGGCACAAGCTCCAACTCTGTTTTACAGTGAAAACTGCAGGAACTTCAAACCGGCACTAGGAAACACACTGAGATTCCAGAGTAAAAGTTTCTCCTGCAACCCATTCCATTTGTGCTAGATGAACGAACGTCTCTCCACATGCTCAGTTCTGAGAGATAAGTGTGTGTGAAAGCCGTCCTTCACCTAGCTTGTTGGGAACACAAAGTTTTTTTTCAGTTGCAAACTACACTCCATACATATATATGGGGAGGCACAAGCTCCAACTCGGTTTTACAGTGAAAACTGCAGGAACTTCAAACAGGCACTAGGAAAACCACTGAGAAACCAGAGTAAAAGTTTCTCCTGCAACTCGTTCCCTTTGTGCTAGATGAACGAACGTCTCTCCACGTGCTCAGTTCTGAGAGATAAGTGTGTGTGAAAGCCGTCCTTCACCTAGCTTGTTGGGAATACAAAGTTTCTTTTTAGTTGCAAACTACACTCCATACATATATATGTGGAGGCACAAGCTCGAACTCGGTTTTACAGTGAAAACTGCAGGAACATCTAACCGGCACTAGGAAACACACTGAGAAACCAGAGAAAAAGTTTCTCCTGCTACCCATTCCCTTTGTGCTAGATGAACGAACGTCTCTCCACATGCTCAATTCTGAGAGATAAGTGTGTGTGAAAGCCGTACTTCACCTAGCTTGTTGGGAACACAAAGTTTCTTTTCAGTTGCAAACTACACTCCATACATATATATGGGGAGGCAACAGCTCCAACTCGGTTTTAAGTGAAAACTGCAGGAACTTCAAACCGGCACTAGGAAACACACTGAGAAATCAGAGAAAAAGTTTCTCCTGCAAACCATTCCCTTTGTGCTAGATGAACAAACGTCTCTCCACATGCTAAGGTCTGAGAGATAAGTGTGTGTGAATGCCGTCCTTCACCTAGCTTGTTGGGAACACAAAGTTTCTTTTCAGTTGCAAACTACACTCCATACATATATATGGGGAGGCACAATCTCCAACAAGGTTGTACAGTGAAAACTGCAGGAACTTCAAAAAGGCACTAGGAAACACACTGAGAAACCAGAGTAAATGTTTCTCCTGCAACCCGTTAACTTTGTGCTAGATGAACGAACGTCTCTCCAGATTCTCAGTTCTGAGAGATAAGTGTGTGTGAAAGCCGTCCTTCACCTAGCTTGTTGGGAACACAAAGTTTCTTTTCAGTTGCAAACTACACTCCATACATATATATGGGGAGGCACAAGCTCCAACTCGGTTTTACAGAGAAATCTGAAGGACCTTCAAACCGGCACTAGGAAACACACTGAGAAACCAGAGAATAAGTTTCTCCTGCAACTATTCCCATTGTGCTAGATGAACGAACGTCTCTCCACATGCTTAGTTCTGAGAGATAAGTGTGTGTGAAAGCCGTCCTTCACCTAGCTTGTTGGGAACACAAAGTTTCTTTTCAGTTGCAAACTACACTCCATACATATATATGGGGAGGCAACAGCTCCAACTCGGTTTTAAATGAAAACTGCAGGAACTTCAAACCGGCACTAGGAAACACACTGAGAAACCTGAGAAAAAGTTTCTCCTGCAACCCATTCCCTTTGTGCTAGATGAACGAACGTCTCTCCACATGCTCAGTTCTGAGAGATAATTGTGTGTGAAAGCCGTCCTTCACCTAGCTTGTTGGGAACACAAAGTTTCTTTTCAGTTGCAAACTACACTCCATACATATATATGGGGAGGCACAATCTCCAACTCGGTTTTACAGTGAAAACTGCAGGAACTTCAAACCGGCACTAGGAAACACACTGAGAAACCAGAGAAAAAGTTTCTCCTGCAACCCATTCCCTTTGTGCTAGATGAACGAATGTCTTTCCACATGCTCAGTTCTGAGAGATAAGTGTGTGTGAAAGCCGTCCTTCACCTAGCTTGTTGGGAACACAAAGTTTCTTTTCAGTTGCAAACTACACTCCATATATATATATGGGGAGGCACAAGCTCCAACTCGGTTTTACAGTGAAAACTGCAGGAACTTCAAACTGGCACTAGGAAACACACTGAGATTCCAGAGTAAAAGTTTCTCCTGCAACCCATTCCATTTGTGCTAGATGAACGAAAGTCTCTCCACATGCTCAGTTCTGAGAGATAAGTGTGTGTGAAAGCCGTCCTTCACCTAGCTTGTTGGGAACACAAAGTTTCTTTTCAGTTGCAAACTACACTCCATACATATATATGGGGAGGCACAAGCTCCAACTCGGTTTTACAGTGAATACTGCAGGAACTTCAAACAGGCACTAGGAAACACACTGAGAAACCAGAGAAAAAGTTTCTCCTGCAACTCATTCCCTTTGTGCTAGATGAACGAACGTCTCTCCACATGCTCAGTTCTGAGAGATAAGTGTGTGTGAAAGCCGTCCTTCACCTAGCTTGTTGGGAACACAAAGTTTCTTTTTAGTTGCAAACTACACTCCATACATATATATGTGGAGGCACAAGCTCGAACTCGGTTTTACAGTGAAAACTGCAGGAACATCTAACCGGCACTAGGAAACACACTGAGAAACCAGAGAAAAAGTTTCTCCTGCTACCCATTCCCTTTGTGCTAGATGAACGAATGTCTCTCCACATGCTCAATTCTGAGAGATAAGTGTGTGTGAAAGCCGTCCTTCAACTAGCTTGTTGGGAACACAAAGTTTCTTTTCAGTTGCAAACTACATTCCATACATATATATGGGGAGGCAACAGCTCCAACTCGGTTTTAAGTGAAAACTGCAGGAACTTCAAACCGGCACTAGGAAACACACTGAGAAACCTGAGAAAAAGTTTCTCCTGCAACCCATTCCCTTTGTGCTAGATGAACGAACGTCTCTCCACATGCTCAGTTCTGAGAGATAAGTGTGTGTGAAAGCCGTCCTTCACCTAGATTGTTGGGAACACAAAGTTTCTTTTCAGTTGCAAACTACACTCCATACATATATATGGGGAGGCACAAGCTCCAACTCGGTTTTACAGTGAAAACTGCAGGAACTTCAAACTGGCACTAGGAAATACACTGAGATTCCAGAGTAAAAGTTTCTCCTGCAACCCATTCCATTTGTGCTAGATGAACGAACGTCTCTCCACATGCTCAGTTCTGAGAGATAAGTGTGTGTGAAAGCCGTCCTTCACCTAGCTTGTTGGGAACACAAAGTTTCTTTTTAGTTGCAAACTACACTCCATACATATATATGTGGAGGCACAAGCTCGAACTCGGTTTTACAGTGAAAACTGCAGGAACATCTAACCGGCACTAGGAAACACACTGAGAAACCAGAGAAAAAGTTTCCCCTGCAACCCATTCCCTTTGTGCTAGATGAACGAATGTCTCTCCACATGCTCAATTCTGAGAGATAAGTGTGTGTGAAAGCCGTCCTTCACCTAGCTTGTTGGGAACACAAAGTTTCTTTTCAGTTGCAAACTACATTCCATACATATATATGGGGAGGCAACAGCTCCAACTCGGTTTTAAGTGAAAACTGCAGGAACTTCAAACCGGCACTAGGAAACACACTGAGAAACCTGAGAAAAAGTTTCTCCTGCAACCCATTCCCTTTGTGCTAGATGAACGAACGTCTCTCCACATGCTCAGTTCTGAGAGATAAGTGTGTGTGAAAGCCGTCCTTCACCTAGCTTGTTGGGAACACAAAGTTTCTTTTCAGTTGCAAACTACACTCCATACATATATATGGGGAGGCACAAGCTCCAACTCGGTTTTACAGTGAAAACTGCAGGAACTTCAAACTGGCACTAGGAAACACACTGAGATTCCAGAGTTAAAGTTTCTCCTGCAACCCATTCCATTTGTGCTAGATGAACGAACGTCTCTCCACATGCTCAGTTCTGAGAGATAAGTGTGTGTGAAAGCCGTCCTTCACCTAGCTTGTTGGGAACACAAAGTTTCTTTTCAGTTGCAAACTACACTCCATACATATATATGGGGAGGCAACAGCTCCAACTCGGTTTTAAGTGAAAACTGCAGGAACTTCAACCCGGCACTAAGAAACACACTGAGAAATCAGAGAAAAAGTTTCTCCTGCAACCCATTCCCTTTGTGCTAGATGAACAAACGTCTCTCCACATGCTAAGGTCTGAGAGATAAGTGTGTGTGAAAGCCGTCCTTCACCTAGCTTGTTGGGAACACAAAGTTTCTTTTCAGTTGCAAACTACACTCCATACATATATATGGGGAGGCACAATCTCCAACTCGGTTGTACAGTGATAACTGCAGGAACTTCAAAAAGGCACTAGGAAACACACTGAGAAACCAGAGTAAATGTTTCTCCTGCAACCCGTTAACTTTGTGCTAGATGAACGAACGTCTCTCCACATTCTCAGTTCTGAGAAATAAGTGTGCGTGAAAGCCGTCCTTCACCTAGCTTGTTGGGAACACAAAGTTTCTTTTCAGTTGCAAACTACACTCCATACATATATATGGGGAGGCACAAGCTCCAACTCGGTTTTACAGAGAAATCTGAAGGACCTTCAAACCGGCACTAGGAAACACACTGAGAAACCAGAGAATAAGTTTCTCCTGCAAGTATTCCCATTGTGCTAGATGAACGAACGTCTCTCCACATGCTCAGTTCTGAGAGATAAGTGTGTGTGAAAGCCGTCCTTCACCTAGCTTGTTGGGAACACAAAGTTTCTTTTCAGTTGCAAACTACACTCCATACATATATATGGGGAGGCAACAGCTCCAACTCGGTTTTAAGTGAAAACTGCAGGAACTTCAAACCGGCACTAGGAAACACACTGAGAAACCTGAGAAAAAGTTTCTCCTGCAACCCATTCCCTTTGTGCTAGATGAACGAACGTCTCTCCACATGCTCAGTTCTGAGAGATAAGTGTGTGTGAAAGCCGTCCTTCACCTAGCTTGTTGGGAACACAAAGTTTCTTTTCAGTTGCAAACTACACTCCATACATATATATGGGGAGGCAACAGCTCCAACTCGGTTTTAAGTGAAATCTGCAGGAACTTCAAACCGGCACTAGGAAACACACTGAGAAATCAGAGAAAAAGTTTCTCCTGCAACCCATTCCCTTTGTGCTAGATGAACAAACGTCTCTCCACATGCTAAGGTCTGAGAGATAAGTGTGTGTGAAAGCCGTCCTTCACCTAGCTTGTTGGGAACACAAAGTTTCTTTTCAGTTGCAAACTACACTCCATACATATATATGGGGAGGCACAATCTCCAACTCGGTTGTACAGTGAAAACTGCAGGAACTTCAAAAAGGCACTAGGAAACACACTGAGAAACCAGAGTAAATGTTTCTCCTGCAACCCGTTAACTTTGTGCTAGATGAACGAACGTCTCTCCACATTCTCAGTTCTGAGAGATAAGTGTGTGTGAAAGCCGTCCTTCACCTAGCTTGTTGGGAACACAAAGTTTCTTTTCAGTTGCAAACTACACTCCATACATATATATGGGGAGGCACAAGCTCCAACTCGGTTTTACAGAGAAATCTGAAGGACCTTCAAACCGGCACTAGGAAACACACTGAGAAACCAGAGAATAAGTTTCTCCTGCAACTATTCCCATTGTGCTAGATGAACGAACGTCTCTCCACATGCTCAGTTCTGAGAGATAAGTGTGTGTGAAAGCCGTCCTTCACCTAGCTTGTTGGGAACACAAAGTTTCTTTTCAGTTGCAAACTACACTCCATACATATATATGGGGAGGCAACAGCTCCAACTCGGTTTTAAGTGAAAACTGCAGGAACTTCAAACAGGCACTAGGAAACACACTGAGAAACCTGAGAAAAAGTTTCTCCTGCAACCCATTCCCTTTGTGCTAGATGAACGAACGTCTCTCCACATGCTCAGTTCTGAGAGATAAGTGTGTGTGAAAGCCGTCCTTCACCTAGATTGTTGGGAACACAAAGTTTCTTTTCAGTTGCAAACTACACTCCATACATATATATGGGGAGGCACAAGCTCCAACTCGGTTTTACAGTGAAAACTGCAGGAACTTCAAACTGGCACTAGGAAACACACTGAGATTCCAGAGTAAAAGTTTCTCCTGCAACCCATTCCATTTGTGCTAGATGAACGAACGTCTCTCCACATGCTCAGTTCTGAGAGATAAGTGTGTGTGAAAGCCGTCCTTCACCTAGCTTGTTGGGAACACAAAGTTTCTTTTTAGTTGCAAACTACACTCCATACATATATATGTGGAGGCACAAGCTCGAACTCGGTTTTACAGTGAAAACTGCAGGAACATCTAACCGGCACTAGGAAACACACTGAGAAACCAGAGAAAAAGTTTCTCCTGCTACCCATTCCCTTTGTGCTAGATGAACGAATGTCTCTCCACATGCTCAATTCTGAGAGATAAGTGTGTGTGAAAGCCGTCCTTCACCTAGCTTGTTGGGAACACAAAGTTTCTTTTCAGTTGCAAACTACATTCCATACATATATATGGGGAGGCAACAGCTCCAACTCGGTTTTAAGTGAAAACTGCAGGAACTTCAAACCGGCACTAGGAAACACACTGAGAAACCTGAGAAAAAGTTTCTCCTGCAACCCATTCCCTTTGTGCTAGATGAACGAACGTCTCTCCACATGCTAGGTTCTGAGAGATAAGTGTGTGTGAAAGCCGTCCTTCACCTAGATTGTTGGGAACACAAAGTTTCTTTTCAGTTGCAAACTACACTCCATACATATATATGGGGAGGCACAAGCTCCAACTCGGTTTTACAGTGAAAACTGCAGGAACTTCAAACTGGCACTAGGAAACACACTGAGATTCCAGAGTAAAAGTTTCTCCTGCAACCCATTCCATTTGTGCTAGATGAACGAACGTCTCTCCACATGCTCAGTTCTGAGAGATAAGTGTGTGTGAAAGCCGTCCTTCACCTAGTTTGTTGGGAACACAAAGTTTCTTTTTAGTTGCAAACTACACTCCATACATATATATGTGGAGGCACAAGCTCGAACTCGGTTTTAAGTGAAAACTGCAGGAACTTCAAAAAGGCACTAGGAAACACACTGAGAAACCAGATTAAATGTTTCTCCTGCAACCCGTTAACTTTGTGCTAGATGAACGAACGTCTCTCCACATGCTCAGTTCTGAGAGATAAGTGTGTGTGAAAGCCGTCCTTCACCTAGCTTGTTGGGAACACAAAGTTTCTTTTTAGTTGCAAACTACACTCCATACATAAATATGTGGAGGCACAAGCTCGAACTCGGTTTTACAGTGAAAACTGCAGGAACATCTAACCGGCACTAGGAAACACACTGAGAAACCAGAGAAAAAGTTTCTTCTGCTACCCATTCCCTTTGTGCTAGATGAACGAACGTCTCTCAACATGCTCAATTCTGAGAGATAAATGTGTGTGAAAGCCGTCCTTCACCTAGCTTGTTGGGAAAACAAAGTTTCTTTTCAGTTGCAAACTACACTCCATAAATATATATGGGGAGGCAACAGCTCCAACTCTGTTTTAAGTGAAAACTGCAGGAACTTCAAACCGGCACTAGGAAACACACTGAGAAACCAGAGAAAAAGTTTCTCCTGCAACCGATTCCCTTTGTGCTAGATGAACAAACGTCTCTACACATGCTCATTTCTGAGAGATAAGTGTGTGTGAAAGCCGTCCTTCACCTAGCTTGTTGGGAACACAAAGTTTCTTTTCAGTTGCAAACTACACTCCATACTTATATATGGGGAGGCACAATCTCCAACTCGTTTGTACAGTGAAAACTGCAGGAACTTCAAAAAGGCACTAGGAAACACACTGAGAAACCAGAGAAAAAGTTTCTCCTGCAACTATTCCCATTGTGTTAGATGAACGAACGTCTCTCCACATGCTCAGTTCTGAGAGATAGGTGTGTGTGAAAGCCGTCCTTCACCTAGCTTGTTGGGAACACAAAGTTTCTTTTCAGTTGCAAACTACACTCCATACATATATATGGGGAGGCACAAGCTCCAACTCGGTTTTACAGTGAAAACTGCAGGAACTTCAAACCGGCACTAGGAAACACACTGAGAAACCAGAGTAAAAGTTTCTCCTGCAACTCGTTCCCTTTGTGCTAGATGGTCGAACGTCTCTCCACGTGCTCAGTTCTGAGAGATAAGTGTGTGTGAAAGCCGTCCTTCACCTAGCTTGTTGGGAACACAAAGTTTCTTTTTAGTTGCAAACTACACTCCATACATATATATGGGGAGGCACAAGCTCGAACTCGGTTTTACAGTGAAAACTGCAGGAACATCTATCCGGCACTAGGAAACACACTGAGAAACCAGAGAAAAAGTTTCTCCTGCTACCCATTCCCTTTGTGCTAGATGAACGAACGTCTCTCCTCATGCTCAATTCTGAGAGATAAATGTGTGTGAAAGCCGTACTTCACCTAGCTTGTTGGGAACACAAAGTTTCTTTTCAGTTGCAAACTACACTCCATACATATATATGGGGAGGCAACAGCTCCAACTCGGTTTTAAGTGAAAACTGCAGGAACTTCAAACCGGCACTAGGAAACACACTGAGAAACCAGAGAAAAAGTTTCTCCTGCAACCCATTCCCTTTGTGCTAGATGAACAAACGTCTCTCCACATGCTAAGGTCTGAGATAAGTGTGTGTAAGCCGTCCTTCACCTAGCTTGTTGGGAACACAAAGTTTCTTTTCAGTTGCAAACTACACTCCATACATATATATGGGGAGGCACAATCTCCAAATCGGTTGTACAGTGAAAACTGCAGGAACTTCAAAAAGGCACTAGGAAACACACTGAGAAACCAGAGTAAATGTTTCTCCTGCAACCCGTTAACTTTGTGCTAGATGAACGAACGTCTCTCCACATTCTCAGTTCTGAGAGATAAGTGTGTGTGAAAGCCGTCCTTCACCTAGCTTGTTGGGAACACAAAGTTTCTTTTCAGTTGCAAACTACACTCCATACATATATATGGGGAGGCACAAGCTCCAACTCGGTTTTACAGAGAAAACTGCAGGAACTTCAAACCGGCACTAGGAAACACACTGAGAAACCAGAGAAAAAGTTTCTCCTGCAACTATTCCCATTGTGCTAGATGAACGAACGTCTCTCCACATGCTCAGTTCTGAGAGATAAGTGTGTGTGAAAGCCGTCCTTCACCTAGATTGTTGGGAACACAAAGTTTCTTTTCAGTTGCAAACTACACTCCATACATATATATGTGGAGGCACAAGCTCCAACTCGGTTTTACAGTGAAAACTGCAGGAACTTCAAACCGGCACTAGGAAACACACTGAGAAACCAGAGAAAAAGTTTCTCCTGCAACCCATTCCATTTGTGCTAGATGAACGAACGTCTCTCCACATGCTCAGTTCTGAGAGATAAGTGTGTGTGAAAGCCGTCCTTCACCTAGCTTGTTGGGAACACAAAGTTTTTTTTCAGTTGCAAACTACACTCCATACATATATATGGGGAGGCACAAGCTCCAACTCGGTTTTACAGTGAAAACTGCAGGAACTTCAAACAGGCACTAGGAAACACACTGAGAAACCAGAGTAAAAGTTTCTCCTGCAACTCGTTCCCTTTGTGCTAGATGAACGAACGTCTCTCCACATGCTCAGTTCTGAGAGATTAGTGTGTGTGAAAGCCGTCCTTCACCTAGCTTGTTGGGAACACAAAGTTTCTTTTCAGTTGCAAACTACACTCCATACATATATATGTGGAGGCACAAGCTCGAACTCGGTTTTACAGTGAAAACTGCAGGAACTTCAAACCGGCACTAGGAAACACACTGAGAAACCAGAGAAAAAGTTTCTCCTGCAACACATTCCCCTTGTGCTAGATGAACGAACGTCTCCCACATGCTCAGTTCTGAGAGATATGTGTGTGTGAAAGCCGTCCTTCACCTAGCTTGTTGGGAACAAAAAGTTTCTTTTCAGTTGCAAACTACATTCCATACATATATATGGGGAGGCACAAGCTCGAACTCGGTTTTACAGTGAAAACTGCAGGAACATCTAACCGGCACTAGGAAACACACTGAGAAACCAGAGAAAAAGTTTCTCCTGCTACCCATTCCCTTTGTGCTAGATGAACGAACGTCTCTCCACATGCTCAATTCTGAGAGATAAGTGTGTGTGAAAGCCGTACTTCACCTAGCTTGTTGGGAACACAAAGTTTCTTTTCAGTTGCAAACTACACTCCATACATATATATGGGGAGGCAACAGCTCCAACTCGGTTTTAAGTGAAAACTGCAGGAACTTCAAACCGGCACTAGGAAACACACTGAGAAACCAGAGAAAAAGTTTCTCCTGCAACCCATTCCCTTTGTGCTAGATGAACAAACGTCTCTCCACATGCTAAGGTCTGAGAGATAAATGTGTGTAAGCCGTCCTTCACCTAGCTTGTTGGGAACACAAAGTTTCTTTTCAGTTGCAAACTACACTCCATACATATATATGGGGAGGCACAATCTCCAACTCGGTTGTACAGTGAAAACTGCAGGAACTTCAAAAAGGCACTAGGAAACACACTGAGAAACCAGAGTAAATGTTTCTCCTGCAACCCGTTAAATTTGTGCTAGATGAACGAACGTCTCTCCACATGCTCAGTTCTGAGAGATAAGTGTGTGTGAAAGCCGTCCTTCACCTAGCTTGTTGGGAACACAAAGTTTCTTTTCAGTTGCAAACTACACTCCATACATATATATGGGGAGGCACAAGCTCCAACTCGGTTTTACAGAGAAAACTGCAGCAACTTCAAACCGGCACTAGGAAACACACTGAGAAACAAGAGAAAAAGTTTCTCCTGCAACTATTCCCATTGTGCTAGATGAACGAACGTCTCTCCACATGCTCAGTTCTGAGAGATAAGTGTGTGTGAAAGCCGTCCTTCACCTAGATTGTTGGGAACACAAAGTTTCTTTTCAGTTGCAAACTACAGTCCATACATATATATGGGGAGGCACAAGCTCCAACTCGGTTTTACAGTGAAAACTGCAGGAACTTCAAACCGGCACTAGGAAACACACTGAGAAACCAGAGAAAAAGTTTCTCCTGCAACCCATTCCATTTGTGCTAGATGAACGAACGTCTCTCCACATGCTCAGTTCTGAGAGATAAGTGTGTGTGAAAGCCGTCCTTCACCTAGCTTGTTGGGAACACAAAGATTCTTTTCAGTTGCAAACTACACTCCATACATATATATGGGGAGGCACAAGCTCCAACTCGGTTTTACAGTGAAAACTGCAGGAACTTCAAACCGGCACTAGGAAACACACTGAGATTCCAGAGTAAAAGTTTCTCCTGCAACCCATTCCATTTGTGCTAGATGAACGAACGTCTCTCCACATGCTCAGTTCTGAGAGATAAGTGTGTGTGAAAGCCGTCCTTCACCTAGCTTGTTGGGAACACAAAGTTTTTTTTCAGTTGCAAACTACACTCCATACATATATATGGGGAGGCACAAGCTCGAACTCGGTTTTACAGTGAAAACTGCAGGAACTTCAAACAGGCACTAGGAAACACACTGAGAAACCAGAGTAAAAGTTTCTCCTGCAACTCGTTCCCTTTGTGCTAGATGAACGAACGTCTCTCCACATGCTCAGTTCTGAGAGATTAGTGTGTGTGAAAGCCGTCCTTCACCTAGCTTGTTGGGAACACAAAGTTTCTTTTCAGTTGCAAACTACACTCCATACATATATATGTGGAGGCACAAGCTCGAACTCGGTTTTACAGTGAAAACTGCAGGAACTTCAAACCGGCACTAGGAAACACACTGAGAAACCAGAGAAAAAGTTTCTCCTGCAACACATTCCCCTTGTGCTAGATGAACGAACGTCTCTCCACATTCTCAGTTCTGAGAGATAAGTGTGTGTGAAAGCCGTCCTTCACCTAGCTTGTTGGGAACACAAAGTTTCTTTTCAGTTGCAAACTACACTCCATACATATATATGGGGAGGCACAAGCCCCAACTCGGTTTTACAGAGAAAACTGCAGGAACTTCAAACCGGCACTAGGAAACACACTGAGAAACCAGAGAAAAAGTTTCTCCTGCAACTATTCCCATTGTGCTAGATGAACGAACGTCTCTCCACATGCTCAGTTCTGAGAGATAAGTGTGTGTGAAAGCCGTCCTTCACCTAGATTGTTGGGAACACAAAGTTTCTTTTCAGTTGCAAACTACAGTCCATACATATATATGGGGAGGCACAAGCTCCAACTCGGTTTTACAGTGAAAACTGCAGGAACTTCAAACCGGCACTAGGAAACACACTGAGAAACCAGAGAAAAAGTTTCTCCTGCAACCCATTCCATTTGTGCTAGATGAACGAACGTCTCTCCACATGCTCAGTTCTGAGAGATAAGTGTGTGTGAAAGCCGTCCTTCACCTAGCTTGCTGGGAACACAAAGATTCTTTTCAGTTGCAAACTACACTCCATACATATATATGGGGAGGCACAAGCTCCAACTCGGTTTTACAGTGAAAACTGCAGGAACTTCAAACCGGCACTAGGAAACACACTGAGATTCCAGAGTAAAAGTTTCTCCTGCAACCCATTCCATTTGTGCTAGATGAACGAACGTCTCTCCACATGCTCAGTTCTGAGAGATAAGTGTGTGTGAAAGCCGTCCTTCACCTAGCTTGTTGGGAACACAAAGTTTTTTTTCAGTTGCAAACTACACTCCATACATACATATGGGGAGGCACAAGCTCGAACTCGGTTTTACAGTGAAAACTGCAGGAACTTCAAACAGGCACTAGGAAACACACTGAGAATCCAGAGTAAAAGTTTCTCCTGCAACTCGTTCCCTTTGTGCTAGATGAACGAACGTCTCTCCACATGCTCAGTTCTGAGAGATTAGTGTGTGTGAAAGCCGTCCTTCACCTAGCTTGTTGGGAACACAAAGTTTCTTTTCAGTTGCAAACTACACTCCATACATATATATGTGGAGGCACAAGCTCGAACTCGGTTTTACAGTGAAAACTGCAGGAACTTCAAACCGGCACTAGGAAACACACTGAGAAACCAGAGAAAAAGTTTCTCCTGCAACACATTCCCCTTGTGCTAGATGAACGAACGTCTCCCACATGCTCAGTTCTGAGAGATATGTGTGTGTGAAAGCCGTACTTCACCTAGCTTGTTGGGAACACAAAGTTTCTTTTCAGTTGCAAACTACATTCCATACATATATATGGGGAGGCACAAGCTCGAACTCGGTTTTACAGTGAAAACTGCAGGAACTTCAAACCGGCACTAGGAAACACACTGAGAAACCAGAGAAAAAGTTTCTCTTGCTACCCATTCCCTTTTTGCTAGATGAACGAAAGTCTCTCCACATGATCAATTCTGAGAGATAAGTGTGTGTGAAAGCCGTCCTTCACCTAGCTTGTTGGGAACACAAAGTTTCTTTTCAGTTGCAAACTACACTCCATACATATATATGGGGAGGCACAATCTCCAACTCGGTTTTACAGTGAAAACTGCAGGAACTTCAAAAACGCACTAGGAAACATACTGAGAAACAAGAGTAAATGTTTCTCCTGCAACCCGTTAACTTTGTGCTAGATGAACGAACGTCTCTCCACATGCTCAGTTCTGAGAGATAAGTGTGTGTGAAAGCCGTCCTTCACCTAGCTTGTTGGGAACACAAAGTTTCTTTTCAGTTGCAAACTACACTCCATACATATATATGGGGAGGCACAATCTGCAACTCGGTTGTACAGAGAAAACTGAAGGACCTTCAAACCGGCACTAGGAAACACACTGAGAAACCAGAGAAAAAGTTTCTCCTGCAACTATTCCCATTGTGCTAGATGAACGAACGTCTCTCCACATGCTCAGTTCTGAGAGATAATTGTGTGTGAAAGCCGTCCTTCACCTAGCTTGTTTGGAACACAAAGTTTCTTTTCAGTTGCAAACTACACTCCATACATATATATGGGAAGGGACAAGCTCCAACTCGGTTTTACAGTGAAAACTGCAGGAACTTCAAACCGGCACTAGGAAACACACTGAGAAACCAGAGAAAAAGTTTCTCCTGCAACCCATTCCCTTTGTGCTAGATGAACGAACGTCTCTCCACATGCTCAGTTCTGAGAGATAAGTGTGTTTGAAAGCCGTCCTTCACCTAGCTTGTTGGGAACACAAAGTTTCTTTTCAGTTGCAAACTACACTCCATACATATATATGGGGAGGCACAAGCTCCAACTGGTTTTTACAGTGAAAACTGCAGGAACTTCAAACCGGCACTAGGAAACACACTGAGATTCCAGAGTAAAAGTTTCTCCTGCAACCCATTCCATTTGTGCTAGATGAACGAACGTCTCTCCACATGCTCAGTTCTGAGAGATAAGTGAGTGTGAAAGCCGTCCTTCACCTATCTTGTTGGGAACACAAAGTTTTTTTTCAGTTGCAAACTACACTCCATACATATATATGGGGAGGCACAAGCTCCAACTCGGTTTTACAGTGAAAACTACAGGAACTTCAAACAGGCACTAGGAAACACACTGAGAAACCAGAGTAAAAGTTTCTCCTGCAACTCATTCCCTTTGTGCTAGATGAACGAACGTCTCTCCACATGCTCAGTTCTGAGAGATAAGTGTGTGTGAAAGCCGTCCTTCACCTAGCTTGATGGGAACACATAGTTTCTTTTCAGTTGCAAACTACACTCCATACATATATATAGGGAGGCACAAGCTCCAACTCGGTTTTACAGAGAAAACTGAAGGACCTTCAAACCGGCACTAGGAAACACACTGAGAAACCAGAGAAAAAGTTTCTCCTGCAACTATTCCCATTGTGCTAGATGAACGAACGTCTCTCCACATGCTCAGTTCTGAGAGATAAGTGTGTGTGAAAGCCGTCCTCCACCTAGCTTGTGGGGAACACAAAGTTTCTTTTCAGTTGCAAACTACACTCCATACATATATATGGGGAGGCACAAGCTCCAACTCGGTTTTACAGTGAAAACTGCAGGAACTTCAAACCGGCACTAGGAAACACACTGAGATTCCAGAGTAAAAGTTTCTCCTGCAACCCATTCCATTTGTGCTAGATGAACGAACGTCTCTCCACATGCTCAGTTCTGAGAGATAAGTGTGTGTGAAAGCCGTCCTTCACCTAGCTTGTTGGGAACACAAAGTTTTTTTTCAGTTGCAAACTACACTCCATACATATATATGGGGAGGCACAAGCTCCAACTCGGTTTTACAGTGAAAACTGCAGGAACTTCAAACAGGCACTAGGAAAACCACTGAGAAACCAGAGTAAAAGTTTCTCCTGCAACTCGTTCCCTTTGTGCTAGATGAACGAACGTCTCTCCACGTGCTCAGTTCTGAGAGATAAGTGTGTGTGAAAGCCGTCCTTCACCTAGCTTGTTGGGAATACAAAGTTTCTTTTTAGTTGCAAACTACACTCCATACATATATATGTGGAGGCACAAGCTCGAACTCGGTTTTACAGTGAAAACTGCAGGAACATCTAACCGGCACTAGGAAACACACTGAGAAACCAGAGAAAAAGTTTCTCCTGCTACCCATTCCCTTTGTGCTAGATGAACGAACGTCTCTCCACATGCTCAATTCTGAGAGATAAGTGTGTGTGAAAGCCGTACTTCACCTAGCTTGTTGGGAACACAAAGTTTCTTTTCAGTTGCAAACTACACTCCATACATATATATGGGGAGGCAACAGCTCCAACTCGGTTTTAAGTGAAAACTGCAGGAACTTCAAACCGGCACTAGGAAACACACTGAGAAATCAGAGAAAAAGTTTCTCCTGCAAACCATTCCCTTTGTGCTAGATGAACAAACGTCTCTCCACATGCTAAGGTCTGAGAGATAAGTGTGTGTGAATGCCGTCCTTCACCTAGCTTGTTGGGAACACAAAGTTTTTTTTCAGTTGCAAACTACACTCCATACATATATATGGGGAGGCACAAGCTCCAACTCGGTTTTACAGTGAAAACTGCAGGAACTTCAAAAAGGCACTAGGAAACTCACTGAGAAACCAGAGTAAACGTTTCTCCTGCTACTCGTTCCCTTTGTGCTAGATGAACGAACGTCTCTCCACATGCTCAGTTCTGAGAGATAAGTGTGTGTGAAAGCCGTACTTCACCTAGCTTGTTGGGAACACAAAGTTTCTTTTCAGTTGCAAACTACACTCCATACATATATATGGGGAGGCACAATCTCCAACTCGGTTTTACAGTGAAAACTGCAGGAACGTCAAAAAGGCACTAGGAAACACACTGAAAAACCAGAGTAAATGTTTCTCCTGCAACCCGTTAACATTGTGCTAGATGAACGAACGTCTCTCCACATGCTCAGTTCTGAGAGATAAGTGTGTGTGAAAGCCGTCCTTCACCTAGCTTGTTGGGAACACAAAGTTTCTTTTCAGTTGCAAACTACACTCCATACATATATATGGGGAGGCAAAAGCTCCAAATCGGTTTTACAGTGAAAACTGCAGGAACTTCAAACAGGCACTAGGAAACACACTGAGAAACCAGAGTAAAAGTTTCTCCTGCAACCCATTCCCCTTGTGCTAGATGAAGGAAAGTCTCCCACATGCTCAGTTCTGAGAGATAAGTGTGTCTGAAAGCCGTCCTTCACCTAGCTTGTTGGGAACACAAAGTTTCTTTTCAGTTGCAAACTACATTCCATACATATATATGGGGAGGCACAAGCTCGAACTCGGTTTTACAGTGAAAACTGCAGGAACTTCAAACCGGCACTAGGAAACACACTGAGATTCCAGAGTTAAAGTTTCTCTTGCTACCCATTCCGTTTGTGCTAGATGAACGAAAGTCTCTCCACATGCTCAATTCTGAGAGATAAGTGTGTGTGAAAGCCGTCCTTCACCTAGCTTGTTGGGAACACAAAGATTCTTTTCAGTTGCAAACTACACTCCATACATATATATGGGGAGGCAAAAGCTCCAACTCAGGTTTTACAGTGAAAACTGCAGGAACTTCAAACCGGCACTAGGAAACACACTGAGAAACCAGAGAAAAAGTTTCTCCTGCAACCCATTCCCTTTGTGCTAGATGAACGGACGTCTCTCCACATGCTCAGTTCTGAGAGATAAGTGTGTGTGAAAGCCGTCCTTCACCTAGCTTGTTGGGAACACAAAGTTTCTTTTTAGTTGCAAACTACACTCCATACATATATATGGGGAGGCACAATCTCCAACACGGTTTTACAGTGAAAACTGCAGGAACTTCAAAAAGGCTCTAGGAAACACACTGAGAAACCAGAGTAAATGTTTCTCCTGCAACCCGTTAACTTTGTGCTAGATGAACGAAAGTCTCTCCACATGCTCAGTTCTGAGAGATAAGTGTGTGTGAAAGCCGTCCTTCACCTAGCTTGTTGGGAACACAAAGTTTCTTTTCAGTTGCAAACTACACTCCATACATATATATGGGGAGGCACAATCTCCAAATCGGTTGTACAGTGAAAACTGCAGGAACTTCAAAAAGGCACTAGGAAACACACTGAGAAACCAGAGTAAATATTTCTCCTGCAACCCGTTAACTTTGTGCTAGATGAAAGAACGTCTCTCCACATGCTCAGTTCTGAGATATAAGTGTGTGTGAAAGCTGTCATTCACCTAGCTTGTTGGGAACACAAAGTTTCTTTTCAGTTGCAAACTACACTCCATACATATATATGGGGAGGCACAAGCTCCAACTCGGTTTTACAGAGAAAACTGAAGGACCTTCAAACCGGCACTAGGAAACACACTGAGAAACCAGAGAAAAAGTTTCTCCTGCAACTATTCCCATTGTGCTAGATGAACGAACGTCTCTCCACATGCTCAGTTCTGAGAGATAAGTGTGTGTGAAAGCCGTCCTTCACCTAGCTTGTTGGGAACACAAAGTTTCTTTTCAGTTGCAAACTACACTCCATACATATATATGGGGAGGCACAAGCTCGAACTCGGTTTTACAGTGAAAACTGCAGGAACTTCAAACCGGCACTAGGAAACACACTGAGAAACCAGAGAAAAAGTTTCTCCTGCAACCCATTCCCTTTGTGCTAGATGAACGAACGTCTCTCCACATGCTCAGTTCTGAGAGATAAATGTGTTTGAAAGCCGTCCTTCACCTAGCTTGTTGGGAACACAAAGTTTCTTTTCAGTTGCAAACTACACTCCATACATATATATGGGGAGGCACAAGCTCCAACTCGGTTTTAAGTGAAAACTGCAGGAACTTCAAACCGGCACTAGGAAACACAATGAGATTCCAGAGTAAAAGTTTCTCCTGCAACCCATTCCATTTGTGCTAGATGAACGAACGTCTCTCCACATGCTCAGTTCTGAGAGATAAGTGAGTGTGAAAGCCGTCCTTCACCTAGCTTGTTGGGAACACAAAGTTTTTTTTCAGTTGCAAACTACACTCCATACATATATATGGGGAGGCACAAGCTCCAACTCGGTTTTACAGTGAAAACTGCAGGAACTTCAAACAGGCACTAGGAAACACACTGAGAAACCAGAGTAAAAGTTTCTCCTGCAACTCATTCCCTTTGTGCTAGATGAACGAACGTCTCTCCACATGCTCAGTTCTGAGAGATAAGTGTGTGTGAAAGCCGTCCTTCTCCTAGCTTGTGGGAACACAAAGTTTCTTTTTAGTTGCAAACTACAATCCATACATATATATGTGGAGGCACAAGCTCGAACTGGGTATTACAGTGAAAACTGCAGGAACTTCAAACCGGCACTAGGAAACACACTGAGAATCCAGAGAAAAAGTTTCTCCTGCAACCCATTCCCCTTGTGCTAGATGAACGAAGGTCTCCCACATGCTCAGTTCTGAGAGATAAGTGTGTGTGAAAGCCGTCCTTCACCTAGCTTGTTGGGAACACAAAGTTTCTTTTTAGTTGCAAACTACATTCCATACATATATATGGGGAGGCACAAGCTCGAACTCGGTTTTACAGTGAAAACTGCAGGAACTTCAAACCGGCACTAGGAAACACACTGAGAAACCAGAGAAAAAGTTTCTCTTGCTACCCATTCCCTTTGTGCTAGATGAACGAAAGTCTCTCCACATGCTCAATTCTGAGAGATAAGTGTGTGTGAAAGCCGTCCTTCACCTAGCTTGTTGGGAACACAAAGTTTCTTTTCAGTTGCAAACTACACTCCATACATATATATGGGGAGGCAAAAGCTCCAACTCGGTTTTACAGTGAAAACTGCAGGAACTTCAAACCGGCACTAGGAAACACACTGAGAAACCAGAGAAAAAGTTTCTCCTGCAACCCATTCCCTTTGTGCTAGATGAACGAACGTCTCTCCACATGCTCAGTTCTGAAATATAAGTGTGTGTGAAAGCCGTCCTTCACCTAGCTGTTGGGAACACAAAGTTTCTTTTTAGTTGCAAACTACACTCCATACATATATATGGGGAGGCACAATCTCCAACTCGGTTTTACAGTGAAAACTGCAGGAACTTCAAACAGGCACTAGGAAACACACTGAGGAACCAGAGTAAATGTTTCTCCTGCAACCCGTTAACTTTGTGCTAGATGAACGAACGTCTCTCCACATGCTCAGTTCTGAGAGATAAGTGTGTGTGAAAGCCGTCCTTCACCTAGCTTGTTGGGAACCCAAAGTTTCTTTTCAGTTGCAAACTACACTCCATACATATATATGGGGAGGCACAAGCTCCAACTCGGTTTTACAGAGAAAACTGAAGGACCTTCAAACCGGCACTAGGAAACACACTGAGAAACCAGAGAAAAAGTTTCTCCTGCAACTATTCCCATTGTGCTAGATGAACGAACGTCTCTCCACATGCTCATTTCTGAGAGATAAGTGTGTGTGAATGCCGTCCTTCACCTAGCTTGTTGGGAACACAAAGTTTCTTTTCAGTTGCAAATTACACTCCATACATATATATGGGGAGGCACAAGCTCCAACTCGGTTTTACAGTGAAAACTGCAGGAACTTCAAACCGGCACTAGGAAACACACTGAGAAACCAGAGAAAAAGTTTCTCCTGCAACCCATTCCCTTTGTGCTAGATGAACGAACGTCTCTCCACATGCTCAGTTCTGAGAGATAAGTGTGTGTGAAAGCCGTCCTTCACCTAGCTTGTTGGGAACACAAAGTTTCTTTTCAGTTGCAAACTACACTCCATACATATATATGGGGAGGCACAAGCTCCAATTCGATTTTACAGTGAAAACTGCAGGAACTTCAAACCGGCACTAGGAAACACACTGAGATTCCAGAGTAAAAGTTTCTCCTGCAACCCATTCCATTTGTGCTAGATGAACGAACGTCTCTCCACATGCTCAGTTCTGAGAGATAAGTGTGTGTGAAAGCCGTCCTTCACCTAGCTTGTTGGGAACCCAAAGTTTTTTTTCAGTTGCAAACTACACTCCATACATATATATGTGGAGGCACAAGCTCCAACTCGGTTTTACAGTGAAAACTGCAGGAACTTCAAACAGGCACTAGGAAACACACTGAGAAACCAGAGTAAAAGTTTCTCCTGCAAATCGTTCCCTTTGTGCTAGATGAACGAACGTCTCTCCACATGCTCAGTTCTGAGAGATAAGTGTGTGTGAAAGCCGTCCTTCACCTAGCTTGTTGGGAACACAAAGTTTCTTTTTAGTTGCAAACTACACTCCATACATATATATGTGGAGACACAAGCTCGAACACGGTTTTAGAGTGAAAACTGCAGGAACATGTAACCGGAACTAGGAAACACACTGAGAAACCAGAGAAAAATTTTCTCCTGCTACCCATTCCCTTTGTGCTAGATGAACGAACGTCTCTCCACATGCTCAATTCTGAGAGATATGTGTGTGTGAAAGCCGCCCTTCACCTAGCTTGTTGGGAACACAAAGTTTCTTTTCAGTTGCAAACTACACTCCATACATATATATGGGGATTTAACAGCTCCAACTCGGTTTTAAGTGAAAACTGCAGGAACTTCAAACCGGCACTAGGAAACACACTGAGAAACCAGAGAAAAAGTTTCTCCTGCTACCCATTCCCTTTGTGCTAGATGAACGAACGTCTCTCCACATGCTCAGTTCTGAGAGATAAGTGTGTGTGAAAGCCGTCCTTCACCTAGCTTGTTGGGAACACAAAGTTTCTTTACAGTTGCAAACTACACTCCATACATATATATGGGGAGGCACAATCTCCAACTCGTTTGTACAGTGAAAACTGCAGGAACTTCAAAAAGGCACTAGGAAACACACTGAGAAACCAGAGTAAATGTTTCTCCTGCAACCCGTTAACTTTGTGCTAGATGAACGAACGTCTCTCCACATGCTCAGTTCTGAGAGATAAGTGTGTGTGAAAGCCGTCCTTCACCTAGCTTGTTGGGAACACAAAGTTTCTTTTCAGTTGCAAACTACACTCCATACATATATATGGGGAGGCACAAGCTCCAACACGGTTTTACAGTGAAAACTGCAGGAACTTCAAACCGGCACTAGGAAACACACTGAGAAACCAGAGAAAAAGTTTCTCCTGCAACCCATTCCCTTTGTGCTAGATGAACGGACGTCTCTCCACATGCTCAGTTCTGAGAGATTAGTGTGTGTGAAAGCCGTCCTTCACCTAGCTTGTTGGGAACACAAAGTTTCTTTTCAGTTGCAAACTACACTCCATACATATATATGGGGAGGCAAAAGCTCCAACTCGGTTTTACAGTGAAAACTGCAGGAACTTCAAACCGGCACTAGGAAACACACTGAGAAACCAGAGAAAAAGTTTCTCCTGAAACCCATTCCCTTTGTGCTAGATGAACGAACGTCTCTCCACATGCTCAGTTCTGAAATATAAGTGTGTGTGAAAGCCGTCCTTCACCTAGCTGTTGGGAACACAAAGTTTCTTTTTAGTTGCAAACTACACTCCATACATATATATGGGGAGGCACAATCTCCAACTCGGTTTTACAGTGAAAACTGCAGGAACTTCAAACAGGCACTAGGAAACACACTGAGGAACCAGAGTAAATGTTTCTCCTGCAACCCGTTAACTTTGTGCTAGATGAACGAACGTCTCTCCACATGCTCAGTTCTGAGAGATAAGTGTGTGTGAAAGCCGTCCTTCACCTAGCTTGTTGGGAACCCAAAGTTTCTTTTCAGTTGCAAACTACACTCCATACATATATATGGGGAGGCACAAGCTCCAACTCGGTTTTACAGAGAAAACTGAAGGACCTTCAAACCGGCACTAGGAAACACACTGAGAAACCAGAGAAAAAGTTTCTCCTGCAACTATTCCCATTGTGCTAGATGAACGAACGTCTCTCCACATGCTCATTTCTGAGAGATAAGTGTGTGTGAATGCCGTCCTTCACCTAGCTTGTTGGGAACACAAAGTTTCTTTTCAGTTGCAAATTACACTCCATACATATATATGGGGAGGCACAAGCTCCAACTCGGTTTTACAGTGAAAACTGCAGGAACTTCAAACCGGCACTAGGAAACACACTGAGAAACCAGAGAAAAAGTTTCTCCTGCAACCCATTCCCTTTGTGCTAGATGAACGAACGTCTCTCCACATGCTCAGTTCTGAGAGATAAGTGTGTGTGAAAGCCGTCCTTCACCTAGCTTGTTGGGAACACAAAGTTTCTTTTCAGTTGCAAACTACACTCCATACATATATATGGGGAGGCACAAGCTCCAATTCGGTTTTACAGTGAAAACTGCAGGAACTTCAAACCGGCACTAGGAAACACACTGAGATTCCAGAGTAAAAGTTTCTCCTGCAACCCATTCCATTTGTGCTAGATGAACGAACGTCTCTCCACATGCTCAGTTCTGAGAGATAAGTGTGTGTGAAAGCCGTCCTTCACCTAGCTTGTTGGGAACCCAAAGTTTTTTTTCAGTTGCAAACTACACTCCATACATATATATGTGGAGGCACAAGCTCCAACTCGGTTTTACAGTGAAAACTGCAGGAACTTCAAACAGGCACTAGGAAACACACTGAGAAACCAGAGTAAAAGTTTCTCCTGCAAATCGTTCCCTTTGTGCTAGATGAACGAACGTCTCTCCACATGCTCAGTTCTGAGAGATAAGTGTGTGTGAAAGCCGTCCTTCACCTAGCTTGTTGGGAACACAAAGTTTCTTTTTAGTTGCAAACTACACTCCATACATATATATGTGGAGACACAAGCTCGAACACGGTTTTAGAGTGAAAACTGCAGGAACATGTAACCGGAACTAGGAAACACACTGAGAAACCAGAGAAAAATTTTCTCCTGCTACCCATTCCCTTTGTGCTAGATGAACGAACGTCTCTCCACATGCTCAATTCTGAGAGATATGTGTGTGTGAAAGCCGCCCTTCACCTAGCTTGTTGGGAACACAAAGTTTCTTTTCAGTTGCAAACTACACTCCATACATATATATGGGGAGGTAACAGCTCCAACTCGGTTTTAAGTGAAAACTGCAGGAACTTCAAACCGGCACTAGGAAACACACTGAGAAACCAGAGAAAAAGTTTCTCCTGCTACCCATTCCCTTTGTGCTAGATGAACGAACGTCTCTCCACATGCTCAGTTCTGAGAGATAAGTGTGTGTGAAAGCCGTCCTTCACCTAGCTTGTTGGGAACACAAAGTTTCTTTACAGTTGCAAACTACACTCCATACATATATATGGGGAGGCACAATCTCCAACTCGTTTGTACAGTGAAAACTGCAGGAACTTCAAAAAGGCACTAGGAAACACACTGAGAAACCAGAGTAAATGTTTCTCCTGCAACCCGTTAACTTTGTGCTAGATGAACGAACGTCTCTCCACATGCTCAGTTCTGAGAGATAAGTGTGTGTGAAAGCCGTCCTTCACCTAGCTTGTTGGGAACACAAAGTTTCTTTTCAGTTGCAAACTACACTCCATACATATATATGGGGAGGCACAAGCTCCAACACGGTTTTACAGTGAAAACTGCAGGAACTTCAAACCGGCACTAGGAAACACACTGAGAAACCAGAGAAAAAGTTTCTCCTGCAACCCATTCCCTTTGTGCTAGATGAACGAACGTCTCTCCACATGCTCAGTTCTGAGAGATAAGTGTGTGTGAAAGCCGTCCTTCACCTACCTTGTTGGGAACACAAAGTTTCTTTTCAGTTGCAAACTACACTCCATACATATATATGGGGAGGCACAAGCTCCAACTCGGTTTTACAGTGAAAACTGCAGGAACTTCAAACAGGCACTAGGAAACACACTGAGATTCCAGAGTAAAAGTTTCTCCTGCAACCAATTCCATTTGTGCTAGATGAACGAACGTCTCTCCACATGCTCAGTTCTGAGAGATAAGTGTGTGTGAAAGCCGTCCTTCACCTAGCTTGTTGGGAACCCAAAGTTTTTTTTCAGTTGCAAACTACACTCCATACATATATATGTGGAGGCACAAGCTCCAACTCGGTTTTACAGTGAAAACTGCAGGAACTTCAAACAGGCACTAGGAAACACACTGAGAAACCAGAGTAAAAGTTTCTCCTGCAAATCGTTCCCTTTGTGCTAGATGAACGAACGTCTCTCCACATGCTCAGTTCTGAGAGATAAGTGTGTGTGAAAGCCGTCCTTCACCTAGCTTGTTGGGAACACAAAGTTTCTTTTTAGTTGCAAACTACACTCCATACATATATATGTGGAGACACAAGCTCGAACACGGTTTTAGAGTGAAAACTGCAGGAACATGTAACCGGAACTAGGAAACACACTGAGAAACCAGAGAAAAATTTTCTCCTGCTACCCATTCCTTTGTGCTAGATGAACGAACGTCTCTCCACATGCTCAATTCTGAGAGATATGTGTGTGTGAAAGCCGCCCTTCACCTAGCTTGTTGTGAACACAAAGTTTCTTTTCAGTTGCAAACTACACTCCATACATATATATGGGGAGGTAACAGCTTCAACTCGGTTTTAAGTGAAAACTGCAGGAACTTCAAACCGGCACTAGGAAACACACTGAGAAACCAGAGAAAAAGTTTCTCCTGCTACCCATTCCCTTTGTGCTAGATGAACGAACGTCTCTCCACATGCTCAGTTCTGAGAGATAAGTGTGTGTGAAAGCCGTCCTTCACCTAGCTTGTTGGGAACACAAAGTTTCTTTACAGTTGCAAACTACACTCCATACATATATATGGGGAGGCACAATCTCCAACTCGTTTGTACAGTGAAAACTGCAGGAACTTCAAAAAGGCACTAGGAAACACACTGAGAAACCAGAGTAAATGTTTCTCCTGCAACCCGTTAACTTTGTGCTAGATGAACGAACGTCTCTCCACATGCTCAGTTCTGAGAGATAAGTGTGTGTGAAAGCCGTCCTTCACCTAGCTTGTTGGGAACACAAAGTTTCTTTTCAGTTGCAAACTACACTCCATACATATATATGGGGAGGCACAAGCTCCAACTCGGTTTTACAGTGAAAACTGCAGGAACTTCAAACCGGCACTAGGAAACACACTGAGAAACCAGAGAAAAAGTTTCTCCTGCAACCCATTCCCTTTGTGCTAGATGAACGGACGTCTCTCCACATGCTCAGTTCTGAGAGATTAGTGTGTGTGAAAGCCGTCCTTCACCTAGCTTGTTGGGAACACAAAGTTTCTTTTCAGTTGCAAACTACACTCCATACTTATATATGTGGAGGCACATGCTCGAACTCGGTTTTACAGTGAAAACTGCAGGAACTTCAACCCGGCACTAGGAAACACACTGAGAATCCAGAGAAAAAGTTTCTCCTGCAACCCATTCCCCTTGTGCTAGATGAACGAACGTCTCCCACATGCTCAGTTCTGAGAGATAAGTGTGTGTGAAAGCCGTCCTTCACCTAGCTTGTTGGGAACACAAAGTTTCTTTTCAGTTGCAAACTACATTCCTTACATATATATGGGGAGGCACAATCTCCAACTCGGTTGTACAGTGAAAACTGCAGGAACTTCAAACCGGCACTAGGAAACACACTGAGAAACCAGAGAAAAAGTTTCTCTTGCTACCCATTCCCTTTGTGCTAGATGAACGAAAGTCTCTCCACATGCTCAATTCTGAGAGATAAGTGTGTGTGAAAGCCGTCCTTCACCTAGCTTGTTGGGAACACAAAGTTTCTTTTCAGTTGCAAACTACACTCCATACATATATATGGGGAGGCAAAAGCTCCAACTCGATTTTACAGTGAAAACTGCAGGAACTTCAAACCGGCACTAGGAAACACACTGAGAAACCAGAGAAAAAGTTTCTCCTGCAACCCATTCCCTTTGTGCTAGATGAACGGACGTCTCTCCACATGCTCAGTTCTGAGAGATAAGTGTGTGTGAAAGCCGTCCTTCACCTAGCTTGTTGAGAACACAAAGTTTCTTTTTAGTTGCAAACTACACTCCATACATATATATGGGGAGGCACAATCTCCAACTCGGTTTTACAGTGAAAACTGCAGGAACTTCAAAAAGGCACTAGGAAACACACTGAGAAACCACAGTAAATGTTTCTCCTGCAACCCGTTAACTTTGTGCTAGATGAACGAACGTCTCTCCACATGCTCAGTTCTGAGAGATAAGTGTGTGTGAAAGCCGTCCTTCACCTAGCTTGTTGGGAACACAAAGTTTCTTTTCAGTTGCAAACTACACTCCATACATATATATGGGGAGGCACAATCTCCAACTCGGTTGTACAGTGAAAACTGCAGGAACTTCAAAAAGGCACTAGGAAACACACTGAGAAACCAGAGTAAATGTTTCTCCTGCAACCCGTTAACTTTGTGCTAGATGAACGAACGTCTCTCCACATGCTCAGTTCTGAGAGAAAAGTGTGTGTGAAAGCCGTACTTCACCTAGCTTGTTGGGAACACAAAGTTTCTTTTCAGTTGCAAACTACACTAAATACATATATATGGGGAGGCAAAAGCTCCAACTCGGTTTTACAGTGAAAACTGCAGGAACTTCAAACCGGCACTAGGAAACACACTGAGAAACCAGAGAAAAAGTTTCTCCTGCAACCCATTCCCTTTGTGCTAGATGAACGGACGTCTCTCCACATGCTCAGTTCTGAGAGATAAGTGTGTGTGAAAGCCGTCCTTCACCTAGCTTGTTGAGAACAGAAAGTTTCTTTTTAGTTGCAAACTACACTCCATACATATATATGGGGAGGCACAATCTCCAACTCGGTTTTACAGTGAAAACTGCAGGAACTTCAAAAAGGCACTAGGAAACACACTGAGAAACCAGAGTAAATGTTTCCCCTGCAACCCGTTAACTTTGTGCTAGATGAACGAACGTCTCTCCACATGCTCATTTCTGAGAGATAAGTGTGTGTGAAAGCCGTCCTTCACCTAGCTTGTTGGGAACACAAAGTTTCTTTTCAGTTGCAAACTACACTCCATACATATATATGGGGAGGCACAATCTCCAACTCGGTTGTACAGTGAAAACTGCAGGAACTTCAAAAAGGCACTAGGAAACACACTGAGAAACCAGAGTAAATGTTTCTCCTGCAACCCGTTAACTTTGTGCTAGATGAACGAACGTCTCTCCACATGCTCAGTTCTGAGAGATAAGTGTGTGTGAAAGCCGTCCTTCACCTAGCTTGTTCGGAACACAAAGTTTCTTTCCAGTTGCAAACTACACTCCATACATATATATGGGGAGGCACAATCTCCAACTCGGTTGTACAGTGAAAACTGCAGGAACTTCAAAAAGGCACTAGGAAACACACTGAGAAACCAGAGTAAATGTTTCTCCTGCAACCCGTTAACTTTGTGCTAGATGAACGAACGTCTCTCCACATGCTCAGTTCTGAGAGATAAGTGTGTGTGAAAGCCGTCCTTCACCTAGCTTGTTGAGAACAGAAAGTTTCTTTTTAGTTGCAAACTACACTCCATGCATATATATGGGGAGGCACAATCTCCAACTCGTTTTTACAGTGAAAACTGCAGGAACATCAAAAATGCACTAGGAAACACACTGAGAAACCAGAGTAAATGTTTCCCCTGCAACCCGTTAACTTTGTGCTAGATGAACGAACGTCTCTCCACATGCTCAGTTCTGAGAGATAAGTGTGTGTGAAAGCCGTCCTTCACCTAGGTTGTTGGGAACACAAAGTTTCTTTTCAGTTGCCAACTACACTCCATACATATATATGGGGAGGCACAATCTCCAACTCGGTTGTACAGTGAAAACTGCAGGAACTTCAAAAAGGCACTAGGAAACACACTGAGAAACCAGAGTAAATGTTTCTCCTGCAACCCGTTAACTTTGTGCTAGATGAACGAACGTCTCTCCACATGCTCAGTTCTGAGAGATAAGTGTGTGTGAAAGCCGTCCTTCACCTAGCTTGTTGGGAACACAAAGTTTCTTTTCAGTTGCAAACTACACTCCATACATATATATGGGGAGGCACAAGCTCCAACTCGGTTTTACAGTGAAAACTGAAGGACCTTCAAACCGGCACTAGGAAACACACTGAGAATCCAGAGAAAAAGTTTCTCCTGCAACCCATTCCCCTTGTGCTAGATGAACGAACGTCTCCCACATGCTCAGTTCTGAGAGATAAGTGTGTGTGAAAGCCGTCCTTCACCTAGCTTGTTGGGAACACAAAGTTTCTTTTCAGTTGCAAACTACATTCCATACATATATATGGGGAGGCACAAGCTCGAACTCGGTTTTACAGTGAAAACTGCAGGAACTTCAAACCGGCACTAGGAAACACACTGAGAAACCAGAGAAAAAGTTTCTCTTGCTACCCATTCCCTTTGTGCTAGATGAACGAAAGTCTCTCCACATGCTCAATTCTGAGAGATAAGTGTGTGTGAAAGCCGTCCTTCACCTAGCTTGTTGGGAACACAAAGTTTCTTTTCAGTTGCAAACTACACTCCATACATATATATGGGGAGGCAAAAGCTCCAACTCGGTTTTACAGTGAAAACTGCAGGAACTTCAAACCGGCACTAGGAAACACACTGAGAAACCAGAGAAAAAGTTTCTCCTGCAACCCATTCCCTTTGTGCTAGATGAACGAACGTCTCTCCACATGCTCAGTTCTGAGAGATAAGTGTGTGTGAAAGCCGTCCTTCACCTAGCTTGTTGAGAACACAAAGTTTCTTTTTAGTTGCAAACTACACTCCATACATATATATGGGGAGGCACAATCTCCAACTCGGTTTTACAGTGAAAACTGCAGGAACTTCAAAAAGGCACTAGGAAACACACTGAGAAACCAGAGTAAATGTTTCTCCTGCAACCCGTTAACTTTGTGCTAGATGAACGAACGTCTCTCCACATGTTCAGTTCTGAGAGATAAGTGTGTGTGAAAGCCGTCCTTCACCTAGCTTGTTGGGAACACAAAGTTTCTTTTCAGTTGCAAACTACACTCCATAAATATATATGGGGAGGCACAATCTCCAACTCGGTTGTACAGTGAAACCTGCAGGAACTTCAAAAAGGCACTAGGAAACACACTGAGAAACCAGAGTAAATGTTTCTCCTGCAACCCGTTAACTTTGTGCTAGATGAACGAACGTCTCTCCACATGCTCAGTTCTGAGAGATAAGTGTGTGTGAAAGCCGTCCTTCACCTAGCTTGTTGGGAACACAAAGTTTCTTTTCAGTTGCAAACTACACTCCATACATATATATGGGGAGGCAAAAGCTCCAACTCGGTTTTACAGTGAAAACTGCAGGAACTTCAAACCGGCACTAGGAAACACACTGAGAAACCAGAGAAAAAGTTTCTCCTGCAACCCATTCCCTTTGTGCTAGATGAACGGACGTCTCTCCACATGCTCAGTTCTGAGAGATAAGTGTATGTGAAAGCCGTCCTTCACCTAGCTTGTTGAGAACAGAAAGTTTCTTTTTAGATGCAAACTACACTCCATACATATATATGGGGAGGCACAATCTCCAACTCGGTTTTACTGTGAAAACTGCAGGATCTTCAAAAAGGTACTAGGAAACACACTGAGAAACCAGAGTAAATGTTTCCCCTGCAACCCGTTAACTTTGTGCTAGATGAACGAACGTCTCTCCACATGCTCAGTTCTGAGAGATAAGTGTGTGTGAAAGCCGTCCTTCACCTAGCTTGTTGGGAACACAAAGTTTCTTTTCAGTTGCAAACTACACTCCATACATATATATGGGGAGGCACAAGCTCCAACTCGGTTTTACAGTGAAAACTGAAGGACCTTCAAACCGGCACTAGGAAACACACTGAGAATCCAGAGAAAAAGTTTCTCCTGCAACCCATTCCCCTTGTGCTAGATGAACGAACGTCTCCCACATGCTCAGTTCTGAGAGATAAGTGTGTGTGAAAGCCGTCCTTCACCTAGCTTGTTGGGAACACAAAGTTTCTTTTCAGTTGCAAACTACATTCCATACATATATATGGGGAGGCACAAGCTCGAACTCGGTTTTACAGTGAAAACTGCAGGAACTTCAAACCGGCACTAGGAAACACACTGAGAAACCAGAGAAAAAGTTTCTCTTGCTACCCATTCCCTTTGTGCTAGATGAACGAAAGTCTCTCCACATGCTCAATTCTGAGAGATAAGTGTGTGTGAAAGCCGTCCTTCACCTAGCTTGTTGGGAACACAAAGTTTCTTTTCAGTTGCAAACTACACTCCATACATATATATGGGGAGGCAAAAGCTCCAACGCGGTTTTACAGTGAAAACTGCAGGAACTTCAAACCGGCACTAGGAAACACACTGAGAAACCAGAGAAAAAGTTTCTCCTGCAACCCATTCCCTTTGTGCTAGAAGAACGGACGTCTCTCCACATGCTCAGTTCTGAGAGATAAGTGTGTGTGAAAGCCGTCCTTCACCTAGCTTGTTGGGAACACAAAGTTTCTTTTTAGTTGCAAACTACACTCCATACATATATATGGGGAGGCACTATCTCCAACTCGGTTTTACAGTGAAAACTGCAGGAACTTCAAAAAGGCACTAGGAAACACACTGAGAAACCAGAGTAAATGTTTCTCCTGCAACCCGTTAACTTTGTGCTAGATGAACGAACGTCTCTCCACATGTTCAGTTCTGAGAGATAAGTGTGTGTGAAAGCCGTCCTTCACCTAGCTTGTTGGGAACACAAAGTTTCTTTTCAGTTGCAAACTACACTCCATAAATATATATGGGGAGGCACAATCTCCAACTCGGTTGTACAGTGAAAACTGCAGGAACTTCAAAAAGGCACTAGGAAACACACTGAGAAACCAGAGTAAATGTTTCTCCTGCAACCCGTTAACTTTGTGCTAGATGAACGAACGTCTCTCCACATGCTCAGTTCTGAGAGATAAGTGTGTGTGAAAGCCGTCCTTCACCTAGCTTGTTGGGAACACAAAGTTTCTTTTCAGTTGCAAACTACACTCCATACATATATATGGGGAGGCAAAAGCTCCAACTCGGTTTTACAGTGAAAACTGCAGGAACTTCAAACCGGCACTAGGAAACACACTGAGAAACCAGAGAAAAAGTTTCTCCTGCAACCCATTCCCTTTGTGCTAGATGAACGGACTTCTCTCCACATGCTCAGTTCTGAGAGATAAGTGTGTGTGAAAGCCGTCCTTCACCTAGCTTGTTGAGAACAGAAAGTTTCTTTTTAGTTGCAAACTACACTCCATACATATATATGGGGAGGCACAATCTCCAACTCGGGTTTACAGTGAAAACTGCAGGAAATTCAAACTGGTACTAGGAAACACACTGAGAAACCAGAGAAAAAGTTTTCCCTGCAACTCATTCCCTTTGTGCTAGATGAACGAACGTCTCTCCACATACTCAGTTCTGAGAGATAAGTGTGTGTGAAAGCCGTCCTTCACCTAGCTTGTTGGGAACACAAAGTTTCTTTTCAGTTGCAAACTACACTCCATACATATATATGGGGAGACACAATCTCCAACTCGGTTTTACAGTGAAAACTGCAGGAACTTCAAACAGGCACTAGGAAACACACTGAGAAACCAGAGAAAAAGTTTCTCCTGCAACCCATTCCCTTTGTGCTAGATGAACGAACGTCTCTCCACATGCTCAGTTCTGAGAGATAAGTGTGTGTGAAACCCGTCCTTCACCTAGCTTGTTGGGAACACAAAGTTTGTTTTCAGTTGCAAACTACACTCCATACATATATATGGGGAGGCACAAGCTCGAACTCGGTTTTACAGTGAAAACTGCAGGAACTTCAAACCGGCACTAGGAAACACATTGAAAAACCAGAGAAATAGTTTCTCCTGCAACCCATTCTCTTTGTGCTAGATGAACGGACGTCTCTCCACATGCTCAGTTCTGAGAGATAAGTGTGTGTGAAAGCCGTCCTTCACCTAGCTTGTTGGGAACACAAAATTTCTTTTCAGTTGCAAAATACACTCCATACATATATATGGGGAGGCACAAGCTCCAACTCGGGTTTACAGTGAAAACTGCAGGAACTTCAAACTGGTACTAGGAAACACACTGAGAAACCAGAGAAAAAGTTTTTCCTGCAACTCATTCCCTTTGTGCTAGATGAACGAACGTCTCTCCACATGCTCAGTTCTGAGAGATAAGTGTGTGTGAAAGCCGTCCTTCACCTAGCTTGTTGGGAACACAGAGTTTCTTTTCAGTTGCAAACTACACTCCATACATATATATGGGGAGGCACAAGCTCGAACTCGGTTTTACAGTGAAAACTGCAGGAACTTCAAACCGGCACTAGGAAACACACTGAGAAACCAGAGTAAATGTTTCTCCTGCAACCCGTTATCTTTGTGCTAGATGAACGAACGTCTCTCCACATGCTCGGTTCTGAGAGATAAGTGTGTGTGAAAGCCGCCTTCACCTAGCTTGTTGGGAACAAAAAGTTTCTTTTAAGTTGCAAACTACACTCCATACATATATACGGGGAGGCACAAGCTCCAACTCGGTTTTACAGTGAAAACTGCAGGAAATTCAAACAGGCACTAGGAAACACACTGAGAAACCAGAGTAAATGTTTCCCCTGCAACCCGTTAACTTTGTGCTAGATGAACGAACGTCTCTCCACATGCTCGGTTCTGAGAGATAAGTGTGTGTGAAAGCCTTCCTTCACCTAGCTTGTTGGGAACACAAAGTTTCTTTTCAGTTGCAAACTACACTCCATACATATATATGTGGAGGCACAAGCTCGAACTCTGTTTTACAGTAAAAACTGAAGGGCCTTCAAACCGGCACTAGGAAACACACTGAGAAACCAGAGAAAAAGTTTCTCCTGCAACCCATTCCCTTTGTGCTAGATGAACGAACGTCTCTCCACATGCTCAGTTCTGAGAGATAAGTGTGTGTGAAACCCGTCCTTCACTTAGCTTGTTGGGAACACAAAGTTTCTTTTCAGTTGCCAACTACACTCCATACATATATACGGGGAGGCACAAGCTCCAACTCGGTTTTACAGTGAAAACTGCAGGAAATTCAAACAGGCACTAGGAAACACACTGAGAAACGAGAGTAAATGTTTCCCCTGCAACCCGTTAACTTTGTGCTAGATGAACGAACGTCTCTCCACATGCTCGGTTTTGAGAGATAAGTGTGTGTGAAAGCCGTCCTTCACCTAGCTTGTTGGGAACACAAAGTTTCTTTTCAGTTGCAAACTACACTCCATACATATATATGTGGAGGCACAAGCTCGAACTCTGTTTTACAGTAAAAACTGAAGGGCCTTCAAACCGGCACTAGGAAACACACTGAGAAACCAGAGATAAAGTTTCTCCTGCAACCCATTCCCTTTGTGCTCGATGAACGGAAGTCTCTCCACATGCTCAGTTCTGAGAGATAAGTGTGTGTGAAAGCCGTCCTTCACCTAGCTTGTTGGGAACACAAAATTTCTTTTCAGTTGCAAACTACACTCCATACATATATATGGGGAGGCACAAGCTCCAACTCGGGTTTACAGTGAAAACTGCAGGAACTTCAAACTGGTATTAGGAAACACACTGAGAAACCAGAGAAAAAGTTTTTCCTGCAACTCATTCCCTTTGTGCTAGATGAACGAACGTCTCTCCACATGCTCAGTTCTGAGAGATAAGTGTGTGTGAAAGCCGTCCTTCACCTAGCTTGTTGGGAACACAGAGTTTCTTTTCAGTTGCAAACTACACTCCATACATATATATGGGGAGGCACAAGCTCGAACACGGTTTTACAGTGAAAACTGCAGGAACTTCAAACCGGCACTAGGAAACACACTGAGAAACCAGAGTAAATGTTTCTCCTGCAACCCGTTATCTTTGTGCTAGATGAACGAACGTCTCTCCACATGCTCGGTTCTGAGAGATAAGTGTGTGTGAAAGCCGCATTCACCTAGCTTGTTGGGAACACAAAGTTTCTTTTCAGTTGCAAACTACACTCCATACATATATATGGGGAGGCACAAGCTCCAACTCGGTTTTACAGTGAAAACTGCAGGAAGTTCAAACAGGCACTAGGAAACACACTGAGAAACCAGAGTAAATGTTTCCCCTGCAACCCGTTAACTTTGTGCTAGATGAACGAACGTCTCTCAACATGCTCGGTTCTGAGAGATAATTGTGAGTGAAAGCCGTCCTTCACCTAGCTTGTTGGGAACACAAAATTTCTTTTCAGTTGCAAACTACACTCCATACATATATATGGGGAGGCACAAGCTCCAACTCGGGTTTACAGTGAAAACTGCAGGAACTTCAAACTGGTATTAGGAAACACACTGAGAAACGAGAGAAATAGTTTTTCCTGCAACTCATTCCCTTTGTGCTAGATGAACGAACGTCTCTCCACATGCTCAGTTCTGAGAGATAAGTGTCTGTGAAAGCCGTCCTTCACCTAGCTTGTTGGGAACACAGATTTTCTTTTCAGTTGCAAACTACACTACATACATATATATGGGGAGGCACAAGCTCGAACTCGGTTTTACAGTGAAAACTGCAGGAACTTCAAACCGGCACTAGGAAACACACTGAGAAACCAGAGTAAATGTTTCTCCTGCAACCCGTATCTTGGTGCTAGATGAACGAACGTCTCTCCACATGCTCGGTTCTGAGAGATAAGTGTGTGTGTAAGCCGCCTTCACCTAGCTTGTTGGGAACACAAAGTTTCTTTTCAGTTGCAAACTACACTCCATACATATATATGGGGAGGCACAAGCTCCAACTCGGTTTTACAGTGAAAACTGCAGGAAATTCAAACAGGCACTAGGAAACACACTGAGAAACCAGAGTAAATGTTTCCCCTGCAACCCGTTAACTTTGTGCTAGATGAACGAACGTCTCTCCACATGCTCGGTTCTGAGAGATAAGTGTGTGTGAAAGCCGTCCTTCACCTAGCTTGTTGGGAACACAAAGTTTCTTTTCAGTTGCAAACTACACTCCATACATATATATGGGGAGGCACAAGCTCCAACTCGGTTTTACAGTGAAAACTGCAGGAACTTCAAACAGGCACTAGGAAACACACTGAGAAACAAGAGTAAATGTTTCTCCTGCAACCCGTTATATTTGTGCTAGATGAACGAACGTCTCTCCACATGCTCAGTTCTGAGAGATAAGTGTGTGTGAAAGCCGTCCTTCACCTAGCTTGTTGGGAACACAAAGTTTCTTTTCAGTTGCAAACTACACTCCATACATATATATGGGGAGGCCCAAGCTCCAACTCGGTTTTACAGTGAAAACTGCAGGAACTTCAAACAGGCACTAGGAAACACACTGAGAAACCAGAGAAAAAGTTTTTCCTGCAACTCATTCCCTTTGTGCTAGATGAACGAACGTCTCTCCACATACTCAGTTCTGAGAGATAAGTGTGTGTGAAAGCCGTCCTTCACCTAGCTTGTTGGGAACACAAAGTTTCTTTTCAGTTGCAAACTACACTCCATACATATATATGGGGAGACACAATCTCCAACTCGGTTTTACAGTGAAAACTGCAGGAACTTCAAACAGGCACTAGGAAACACACTGAGAAACCAGAGAAAAAGTTTCTCCTGCAACCCATTCCCTTTGTGCTAGATGAACGAACGTCTCTCCACATGCTCAGTTCTGAGAGATAAGTGTGTGTGAAACCCGTCCTTCACCTAGCTTGTTGGGAACACAAAGTTTGTTTTCAGTTGCAAACTACACTCCATACATATATATGGGGAGGCACAAGCTCGAACTCGGTTTTACAGTGAAAACTGCAGGAACTTCAAACCGGCACTAGGAAACACATTGAAAAACCAGAGAAATAGTTTCTCCTGCAACCCATTCTCTTTGTGCTAGATGAACGGACGTCTCTCCACATGCTCAGTTCTGAGAGATAAGTGTGTGTGAAAGCCGTCCTTCACCTAGCTTGTTGGGAACACAAAATTTCTTTTCAGTTGCAAACTACACTCCATAAATATATATATGGGGAGGCACAAGCTCCAACTCGGGTTTACAGTGAAAACTGCAGGAACTTCAAACTGGTACTAGGAAACACACTGAGAAACCAGAGAAAAAGTTTTTCCTGCAACTCATTCCCTTTGTGCTAGATGAACGAACGTCTCTCCACATGCTCAGTTCTGAGAGATAAGTGTGTGTGAAAGCCGTCCTTCACCTAGCTTGTTGGGAACACAGAGTTTCTTTTCAGTTGCAAACTACACTCCATACATATATATGGGGAGGCACAAGCTCGAACTCGGTTTTACAGTGAAAACTGCAGGAACTTCAAACCGGCACTAGGAAACACACTGAGAAACCAGAGTAAATGTTTCTCCTGCAACCCGTTATCTTTGTGCTAGATGAACGAACGTCTCTCCACATGCTCGGTTCTGAGAGATAAGTGTGTGTGAAAGCCGCCTTCACCTAGCTTGTTGGGAACAAAAAGTTTCTTTTAAGTTGCAAACTACACTCCATACATATATACGGGGAGGCACAAGCTCCAACTCGGTTTTACAGTGAAAACTGCAGGAAATTCAAACAGGCACTAGGAAACACACTGAGAAACCAGAGTAAATGTTTCCCCTGCAACCCGTTAACTTTGTGCTAGATGAACGAACGTCTCTCCACATGCTCGGTTCTGAGAGATAAGTGTGTGTGAAAGCCGTCCTTCACCTAGCTTGTTGGGAACACAAAGTTTCTTTTCAGTTGCAAACTACACTCCATACATATATATGTGGAGGCACAAGCTCGAACTCTGTTTTACAGTAAAAACTGAAGGGCCTTCAAACCGGCACTAGGAAACACACTGAGAAACCAGAGATAAAGTTTCTCCTGCAACCCATTCCCTTTGTGCTCGATGAACGGAAGTCTCTCCACATGCTCAGTTCTGAGAGATAAGTGTGTGTGAAAGCCGTTCTTCACCTAGCTTGTTGGGAACACAAAATTTCTTTTCAGTTGCAAACTACACTCCATACATATATATGGGGAGGCACAAGCTCCAACTCGGGTTTACAGTGAAAACTGCAGGAACTTCAAACTGGTATTAGGAAACACACTGAGAAACCAGAGAAAAAGTTTTTCCTGCAACTCATTCCCTTTGTGCTAGATGAACGAACGTCTCTCCACATGCTCAGTTCTGAGAGATAAGTGTGTGTGAAAGCCGTCCTTCACCTAGCTTGTTGGGAACACAGAGTTTCTTTTCAGTTGCAAACTACACTCCATACATATATATGGGGAGGCACAAGCTCGAACACGGTTTTACAGTGAAAACTGCAGGAACTTCAAACCGGCACTAGGAAACACACTGAGAAACCAGAGTAAATGTTTCTCCTGCAACCCGTTATCTTTGTGCTAGATGAACGAACGTCTCTCCACATGCTCGGTTCTGAGAGATAAGTGTGTGTGAAAGCCGCATTCACCTAGCTTGTTGGGAACACAAAGTTTCTTTTCAGTTGCAAACTACACTCCATACATATATATGGGGAGGCACAAGCTCCAACTCGGTTTTACAGTGAAAACTGCAGGAAGTTCAAACAGGCACTAGGAAACACACTGAGAAACCAGAGTAAATGTTTCCCCTGCAACCCGTTAACTTTGTGCTAGATGAACGAACGTCTCTCAACATGCTCGGTTCTGAGAGATAATTGTGAGTGAAAGCCGTCCTTCACCTAGCTTGTTGGGAACACAAAATTTCTTTTCAGTTGCAAACTACACTCCATACATATATATGGGGAGGCACAAGCTCCAACTCGGGTTTACAGTGAAAACTGCAGGAACTTCAAACTGGTATTAGGAAACACACTGAGAAACGAGAGAAATAGTTTTTCCTGCAACTCATTCCCTTTGTGCTAGATGAACGAACGTCTCTCCACATGCTCAGTTCTGAGAGATAAGTGTCTGTGAAAGCCGTCCTTCACCTAGCTTGTTGGGAACACAGATTTTCTTTTCAGTTGCAAACTACACTACATACATATATATGGGGAGGCACAAGCTCGAACTCGGTTTTACAGTGAAAACTGCAGGAACTTCAAACCGGCACTAGGAAACACACTGAGAAACCAGAGTAAATGTTTCTCCTGCAACCCGTATCTTGGTGCTAGATGAACGAACGTCTCTCCACATGCTCGGTTCTGAGAGATAAGTGTGTGTGAAAGCCGCCTTCACCTAGCTTGTTGGGAACACAAAGTTTCTTTTCAGTTGCAAACTACACTCCATACATATATATGGGGAGGCACAAGCTCCAACTCGGTTTTACAGTGAAAACTGCAGGAAATTCAAACAGGCACTAGGAAACACACTGAGAAACCAGAGTAAATGTTTCCCCTGCAACCCGTTAACTTTGTGCTAGATGAACGAACGTCTCTCCACATGCTCGGTTCTGAGAGATAAGTGTGTGTGAAAGCCGTAATTCACCTAGCTTGTTGGGAACACAAAGTTTCTTTTCAGTTGCAAACTACACTCCATACATATATATGGGGAGGCACAAGCTCCAACTCGGTTTTACAGTGAAAACTGCAGGAACTTCAAACAGGCACTAGGAAACACACTGAGAAACAAGAGTAAATGTTTCTCCTGCAACCCGTTATATTTGTGCTAGATGAACGAACGTCTCTCCACATGCTCAGTTCTGAGAGATAAGTGTGTGTGAAAGCCGTCCTTCACCTAGCTTGTTGGGAACACAAAGTTTCTTTTCAGTTGCAAACTACACTCCATACATATATATGGGGAGGCCCAAGCTCCAACTCGGTTTTACAGAGAAAACTGCAGGAACTTAAAACAGGCACTAGGAAACACACTGAGAAACCAGAGAAAAAGTTTCTCCTGCAACCCATTCCCTTTGTGCTAGATGAACGGACGTCTCACCACATACTCAGTTCTGAGAGATTAATGTGTGTGAAAGCCGTCCTTCACCTAGCTTGTTGGGAACACAAAGTTTCTTTTCAGTTGCAAACTACACTCCATACATATATATGTGAAGGCACAAGCTCGAACTCGGTTTTACAGTGAAAACTGCAGGACCTTCAAACCGGCACTAGGAAACACACTGAGAATCCAGAGAAAAAGTTTCTCCTGCAACCCATTCCCCTTGTGCTAGATGAACGAACGTCTCTCCACATGCTCAGTTCTGAGAGATAAGTGTGTGTGAAAGCCGTCCTTCACCTAGCTTGTTGGGAACACAAAGTTTCTTTTCAGTTGCAAACTACATTCCATACATATATATGGGGAGGCACAAGCTCGAACTCGGTTTTACAGTGAAAACTGCAGGAACTTCAAACCGGCACTAGGAAACACACTGAGAAACCAGAGAAAAAGTTTCTCCTGCCATCCATTCCCTTTGTGCTAGATGAACGAACGTCTCTCCACATGCTCAGTTCTGAGAGATAAATGTGTGTGAAAGCCGTCCTTCACCTAGCTTGTTGGGAACACAAAGTTTCTTTTCAGGTGCAAACTACAATCCATACATATATATGGGGAGGCACAAGCTCCAACTAGGTTTTACAGTGAAAACTGCAGGAACTTAAAACCGGCACTAGGAAACACACTGAGAATCCATAGAAAAAGTTTCTCCTGCAACCCATACCCCTTGTGCTAGATGAACGAACGTCTCTCCACATGCTCAGTTCTGAGAGATAAGTGTGTGTGAAAGCCGTCCTTCACCTAGCTTGTTGGGAACACAGAGTTTCTTTTCAGTTGCAAACTACACTCCATACATATATATGGGGAGGCACAAGCTCGAACTCGGTTTTAAAGTTAAAACTGCAGGAACTTCAAACCGGCACTAGGAAACACACTGTGAAACCAGAGTAAATGTTTCTCCTGCAACCCGTTATCTTGGTGCTAGATGAACGAACGTCTCTCCACATGCTCGGTTCTTAGAGATAAGTGTGTGTGAAAGCCGCCTTCACCTAGCTTGTTGGGAACACAATGTTTCTTTTCAGTTGCAAACTACACTCCATACATATATATGGGGAGGCACAAGCTCCAACTCGGTTTTACAGTGAAAACTGCAGGAACTTCAAACAGGCACTAGGAAACACACTGAGAAACCAGAGTAAATGTTTCCCCTGCAATCTTTAACTTTGTGCTAGATGAACGAACGTCTCTCCACATGCTCGGTTCTGAGAGATAAGTGTGTGTGAAAGCCGTACTTCACCTAGCTTGTTGGGAAAACAAAGTTTCTTTTCAGTTGCAAACTACACTCCATACATATATATGTGGAGGCACAAGCTCGAACTCTGTTTTACAGTGAAAACTGAAGGGCCTTCTATCCGGCACTAGGAAACACACTGAGAATCCAGAGAAAAAGTTTCTCCTGCAACCCATTCCCTTTGTGCTAGATGAACGAACGTCTCTACACATGCTCAGTCCTGAGAGATAAGTGTGTGTGAAAGCCGTCCTTCACCTAGCTTGTTGGGAACACAAAGTTTCTTTTCAGTTGAAAACTACACTCCATACATATATATGGGGAGGCACAAGCTCCAACTCGGTTTTACAGTGAAAACTGCAGGACCTTCAATAAGGCACTAGGAAACACACAGAGAATCCAGAGAAAAAGTTTCTCCTGCAACCCATTCCCCTTGTGCTAGATGAACGATCGTCTCTCCACATGCTCAGTTCTGAGAGATAAGTGTGTGTGAAAGCCGTCCTTCACCTAGCTTGTTGGGAACACAGAGTTTCTTTTCAGTTGCAAACTACATTCCATACATATATATGGGGAGGCACAAGCTCGAACTCGGTTTTACAGTGAAAACTGCAGGAACTTCAAACCGGCACTAGGAAACACACTGAGAAACCAGAGAATAAGTTTCTCCTGCAACCCATTCCCTTTGTGCTAGATGAACGAACGTCTCTCCACATGCTCAGTTCTGAGAGATAAGTGTGTGTGAAAGCCGTCCTTCACCTAGCTTGTTGGGAACACAAAGTTTCTTTTCAGGTGCAAACTACACTCCTTACATATATACGGGGAGGCACAAGCTCCAACTCGGTTTTACAGTGAAAACTGCAGGAACTTCAAACCGGCACTAGGAAACACACTGAGAATCCATAGAAAAAGTTTCTCCTGCAACCCATACCCCTTGTGCTAGATGAACGAACTTCTCTCCACATGCTCAATTCTGAGAGATAAGTGTGTGTGAAAGCCGTCCTTCACCTAGCTTGTTGGGAACACAGAGTTTCTTTTCAGTTGCAAACTACACTCCAAACATATATATGGGGAGGCACAAGCTCGAACTCCGTTTTACAGTGAAAACTGCAGGAACTTCAAACCGGCACTAGGAAACACACTGAGAAACCAGAGTAAATGTTTCTCCTGCAACCCGTTATCTTGGTGCTATATGAACGAACGTCTCTCCACATGCTCTGTTCTGAGAGATAAGTGTGTGTGAAAGCCGCCTTCACCTAGCTTGTTGGGAACACAAAGATTCTTTTCAGTTGAAAACTACACTCCATACATATATATGGGGAGGCACAAGCTCCAACTCGGTTTTACAGTGAAAACTGCAGGAAATTCAAACAGGCACTAGGAAACACACTGAGAAACCAGAGTAAATGTTTCCCCTGCAATCTTTAACTTTGTGCTAGATGAACGAACGTCTCTCCACATGCTCGGTTCTGAGAGATAAGTGTGTGTGAAAGCCGTACTTCACCTAGCTTGTTGGGAAAACAAAGTTTCTTTTCAGTTGCAAACTACACTCCATACATATATATGTGGAGGCACAAGCTCGAACTCTGTTTTACAGTGAAAACTGAAGGGCCTTCTATCCGGCACTAGGAAACACACTGAGAAACCAGAGAAAAAGTTTCTCCTGCAACCCATTCCCTTTGTGCTAGATGAACGAACGTCTCTACACATGCTCAGTTCTGAGAGATAAGTGTGTGTGAAAGCCGTCCTTCACCTAGCTTGTTGGGAACACAAAGTTTCTTTTCAGTTGAAAACTACACTCCATACATATATATGGGGAGGCACAAGCTCCAACTCGGTTTTACAGTGAAAACTGCAGGAACTTCAAACCGGCACTAGGAAACACACTGAGATTCCAGAGTAAATGTTTCTCCAGCAACCCATTCCATTTGTGCTAGATGAACGAACGTCTCTCCACATGCTCAGTTCTGAGAGATAAGTGTGTGTGAAAGCCGTCCTTCACCTAGCTTGTTGGGAACACAAAGTTTTTTTTCATTTGCAAACTACACTCCATACATATATATGTGGAGGCACAAGCTCCAACTCGGTTTTACAGTGAAAACTGCAGGAACTTCAAACAGGCACTAGGAAACACACTGAGAAACCAGAGTAAATGTTTCTCCTGCAACTCGTTCCGTTTGTGCTAGATGAACGAACGTCTCTCCACATGCTCAGTTCTGAGAGATAAGTGTGTGTGAAAGCCGTCCTTCACCTAACTTGTTGGGAACACAAAGTTTCTTTTTAGTTGCAAACTACACTCCATACATATATATGTGGAGACACAAGCTCGAACTCGGTTTTACAGTGAAAACTGCAGGAACATCTAACCGGCACTAGGAAACACACTGAGAAACCAGAGAAAAAGTTTCTCCTGCTACCCATTCCCTTTGTGCTAGATGAACGAACGTCTCTCCACATGCTCAGTTCTGAGAGATAAGTGTGTGTGAAAGCCGTCCTTCACCTAGCTTGTTGGGAACACAAAGTTTCTTTTCAGTTGCAAACTACACTCCATACATATATATGGGGAGGCACAATCTCCAACTCGGTTGTACAGTGAAAACTGCAGGAACTTCAAAAAGGCACTAGGAAACACACTGAGAAACCAGAGTAAATGTTTCTCCTGCAACCCGTTAACTTTGTGCTAGATGAACGAACGTCTCTCCACATGCTGAGTTCTGAGAGATAAGTGTGTGTGAAAGCCGTCCTTCACCTAGCATGTTGGGAACACAAAGTTTCTTTTCAGTTGCAAACTACACTCCATACATATATATGGGGAGGCACAAGCTCCAACTCGGTTTTACAGTGAAAACTGCAGGAACTTCAAAACGGCACTAGGAAACACACTGAGAAACCAGAGAAAAAGTTTCTCCTGCAACCCATTCCCTTTGTGGTAGATGAACGGACGTCTCTCCACATGCTCAGTTCTGAGAGATTAGTGTGTGTGAAAGCCGTCCTTCACCTAGCTTGTTGGGAACACAAAGTTTCTTTTCAGTTGCAAACTACATTCCATACATATATATGGGGAGGCACAAGCTCGAACTCGGTTTTACAGTGAAAACTGCAGGAACTTCAAACCGGCACTAGGAAACACACTGAGAAACCAGAGAAAAAGTTTCTCTTGCTACCCATTCCCTTTGTGCTAGATGAACGAAAGTCTCTCCACATGCTCAATTCTGAGAGATAAGTGTGTGTGAAAGCCGTCCTTCACCTAGCTTGTTGGGAACACAAAGTTTCTTTTCAGTTGCAAACTACACTCCATACATATATATGGGGAGGCAAAAGCTCCAACTCGGTTTTACAGTGAAAACTGCAGGAACTTCAAACCGGCACTAGGAAACACACTGAGAAACCAGAGAAAAAGTTTCTCCTGCAACCCATTCCCTTTGTGCTAGATGAACGGACGTCTCTCCACATGCTCAATTCTGAGAGATAAGTGTGTGTGAAAGCCGTCCTTCACCTAGCTTGTTGAGAACACAAAGTTTCTTTTTAGTTGCAAACTACACTCCATACATATATATGGGGAGGCACAATCTCCAACTCGGTTTTACAGTGAAAACTGCAGGAACTTCAAAAAGGCACTAGGAAACACACTGAGAAACCAGAGTAAATGTTTCTCCTGCAACCCGTTAACTTTGTGCTAGATGAACGAACGTCTCTCCACATGTTCAGTTCTGAGAGATAAGTGTGTGTGAAAGCCGTCCTTCACCTAGCTTGTTGGGAACACAAAGTTTCTTTTCAGTTGCAAACTACACTCCATACATATATATGGGGAGGCACAATCTCCAACTCGGTTTTACTGTGAAAACTGCAGGAACTTCAAAAAGGCACTAGGAAACACACTGAGAAACCAGAGTAAATGTTTCCCCTGCAACCCGTTAACTTTGTGCTAGATGAACGAACGTCTCTCCACATGCTCAGTTCTGAGAGATAAGTGTGTGTGAAAGCCGTCCTTCACCTAGCTTGTTGGGAACACAAAGTTTCTTTTCAGTTGCAAACTACACTCCATACATATATATGGGGAGACACAATCTCCAACTCGGTTTTACAGTGAAAACTGCAGGAACTTCAAACAGGCACTAGGAAACACACTGAGAAACCAGAGAAAAAGTTTTTCCTGCAACCCATTCCCTTTGTGCTAGATGAACGAACGTCTCTCCACATGCTCAGTTCTGAGAGATAAGTGTGTGTGAAACCCGTCCTTCACCTAGCTTGTTGGGAACACAAAGTTTCTTTTCAGTTGCAAACTACACTCCATACATATATATGGGGAGGCACAAGCTCGAACTCGGTTTTACAGTGAAAACTGCAGGAACTTCAAACAGGCACTAGGAAACACACTGAGAAACCAGAGAAAAAGTTTCTCCTGCAACCCATTCCCTTTGTGCTAGATGAACGAACGTCTCTCCACATGCTCAGTTCTGAGAGATAAGTGTGTGTGAAACCCGTCCTTCACCTAGCTTGTTGGGAACACAAAGTTTCTTTTCAGTTGTAAACTACACTCCATACATATATATGGGGAGGCACAAGCTCGAACTCGGTTTTACAGTGAAAACTGCAGGAACTTCAAACCGGCACTAGGAAACACACTGAGAAACCAGAGTAATAGTTTCTCCTGCAACCCATTCTCTTTGTGCTAGATGAACGGACGTCTCTCCACATGCTCAGTTCTGAGAGATAAGTGTGTGTGAAAGCCGTCCTTCACCTAGCTTGTTGGGAACACAAAGTTTCTTTTCAGTTGCAAACTACACTCCATACATATATATGGGGAGGCAAAAGCTCCAACTCGGTTTTACAGTGAAAACTGCAGGAACTTCAAACCGGCACTAGGAAACACACTGAGAAACCAGAGAAAAAGTTTCTCCTGCAACCCATTCCCTTTGTGCTAGATGAACGAACGTCTCTCCACATGCTCAGTTCTGAGAGATAAGTGTGTGTGAAACCCGTCCTTCACCTAGCTTGTTGGGAACACAAAGTTTCTTTTCAGTTGCAAACTACACTCCATACATATATATGGGGAGGCACAAGCTCGAACTCGGTTTTACAGTGAAAACTGCAGGAACTTCAAACCGGCACTAGGAAACACACTGAGAAACCAGAGTAATAGTTTCTCCTGCAACCCATTCTCTTTGTGCTAGATGAACGGACGTCTCTCCACATGCTCAGTTCTGAGAGATAAGTGTGTGTGAAAGCCGTCCTTCACCTAGCTTGTTGGGAACACAAAGTTTCTTTTCAGTTGCAAACTACACTCCATACATATATATGGGGAGGCAAAAGCTCCAACTCGGTTTTACAGTGAAAACTGCAGGAACTTCAAACCGGCACTAGGAAACACACTGAGAAACCAGAGAAAAAGTTTCTCCTGCAACCCATTCCCTTTGTGCTAGATGAACGGACGTCTCTCCACATGCTCAATTCTGAGAGATAAGTGTGTGTGAAAGCCGTCCTTCACCTAGCTTGTTGAGAACACAAAGTTTCTTTTTAGTTGCAAACTACACTCCATACATATATATGGGGAGGCACAATCTCCAACTCGGTTTTACAGTGAAAACTGCAGGAACTTCAAAAAGGCACTAGGAAACACACTGAGAAACCAGAGTAAATGTTTCTCCTGCAACCCGTTAACTTTGTGCTAGATGAACGAACGTCTCTCCACATGTTCAGTTCTGAGAGATAAGTGTGTGTGAAAGCCGTCCTTCACCTAGCTTGTTGGGAACACAAAGTTTCTTTTCAGTTGCAAACTACACTCCATAAATATATATGGGGAGGCACAATCTCCAACTCGGTTGTACAGTGAAAACTGCAGGAACTTCAAAAAGGCACTAGGAAACACACTGAGAAACCAGAGTAAATGTTTCTCCTGCAACCCGTTAACTTTGTGCTAGATGAACGAACGTCTCTCCACATGCTCAGTTCTGAGAGATAAGTGTGTGTGAAAGCCGTCCTTCACCTAGCTTGTTGGGAACACAAAGTTTCTTTTCAGTTGCAATCTACACTCCATACATATATATGGGGAGGCAAAAGCTCCAACTCGGTTTTACAGTGAAAACTGCAGGAACTTCAAACCGGCACTAGGAAACACACTGAGAAACCAGAGAAAAAGTTTCTCCTGCAACCCATTCCCTTTGTGCTAGATGAACGGACGTCTCTCCACATGCTCAGTTCTGAGAGATAAGTGTGTGTTAAAGCCGTCCTTCACCTAGCTTGTTGAGAACAGAAAGTTTCTTTTTAGTTGCAAACTACACTCCATACATATATATGGGGAGGCACAATCTCCAACTCGGTTTTACTGTGAAAACTGCAGGAACTTCAAAAAGGCACTAGGAAACACACTGAGAAACCAGAGTAAATGTTTCCCCTGCAACCCGTTAACTTTGTGCTAGATGAACGAAAGTCTCTCCACATGCTCAGTTCTGAGAGATAAGTGTGTGTGAAAGCCGTCCTTCACCTAGCTTGTTGGGAACACAAAGTTTCTTTTCAGTTGCAAACTACACTCCATACATATATATGGGGAGACACAATCTCCAACTCGGTTTTACAGTGAAAACTGCAGGAACTTCAAACAGGCACTAGGAAACACACTGAGAAACCAGAGAAAAAGTTTCTCCTGCAACCCATTCCCTTTGTGCTAGATGAACGAACGTCTCTCCACATGCTCAGTTCTGAGAGATAAGTGTGTGTGAAACCCGTCCTTCACCTAGCTTGTTGGGAACACAAAGTTTCTTTTCAGTTGCAAACTACACTCCATACATATATATGGGGAGGCACAAGCTCGAACTCGGTTTTACAGTGAAAACTGCAGGAACTTCAAACCGGCACTAGGAAACACACTGAGAAACCAGAGTAATAGTTTCTCCTGCAACCCATTCTCTTTGTGCTAGATGAACGGACGTCTCTCCACATGCTCAGTTCTGAGAGATAAGTGTGTGTGAAAGCCGTCCTTCACCTAGCTTGTTGAGAACACAAAGTTTCTTTTTAGTTGCAAACTACACTCCATACATATATATGGTGAGGCACAATCTCCAAATCGGTTTTACAGTGAAAACTGCAGGAACTTCAAAAAGGCACTAGGAAACACACTGAGAAACCAGAGTAAATGTTTCTCCTGCAACCCGTTAACTTTGTGCTAGATGAACGAACGTCTCTCCACATGTTCAGTTCTGAGAGATAAGTGTGTGTGAAAGCCGTCCTTCACCTAGCTTGTTGGGAACACAAAGTTTCTTTTCAGTTGCAAACTACACTCCATAAATATATATGGGGAGGCACAATCTCCAACTCGGTTGTACAGTGAAAACTGCAGGAACTTCAAAAAGGCACTAGGAAACACACTGAGAAACCAGAGTAAATGTTTCTCCTGCAACCCGTTAACTTTGTGCTAGATGAACGAACGTCTCTCCACATGCTCAGTTCTGAGAGATAAGTGTGTGTGAAAGCCGTCCTTCACCTAGCTTGTTGGGAACACAAATTTTCTTTTCAGTTGCAAACTACACTCCATATATATATATGGGGAGGCACAAGCTCGAACTCGGTTTTACAGTGAAAACTGCAGGAATTTCAAACCGGCACTAGGAAACACACTGAGAAACCAGAGAAATAGTTTCTCCTGCAACCCATTCTCTTTGTGCTAGATGAACGGACGTCTCTCCACATGCTCAGTTCTGAGAGATAAGTGTGTGTGAAAGCCGTCCTTCACCTAGCTTGTTGGGAACACAAAATTTCTTTTCAGTTGCAAACTACACTCCATACATATATATGGGGAGGCACAAGCTCCAACTCGGGTTTACAGTGAAAACTGCAGGAACTTCAAACTGGTACTAGGAAACACACTGAGAAACCAGAGAAAAAGTTTTTCCTGCAACTCATTCCCTTTGTGCTAGATGAACGAACGTCTCTCCACATGCTCAGTTCTGAGAGATAAGTGTGTGTGAAAGCCGTCCTTCACCTAGCTTGTTGGGAACACAGAGTTTCTTTTCAGTTGCAAACTACACTCCATACATATATATGGGGAGGCACAAGCTCGAACTCGGTTTTACAGTGAAAACTGCAGGAACTTCAAACCGGCACTAGGAAACACACTGAGAAACCAGAGAAAAAGTTTTTCCTGCAACTCAATCCCTTTGTGCTAGATGAACGAACGTCTCTCCACATGCTCAGTTCTGAGAGATAAGTGTGTGTGAAAGCCGTCCTTCACCTAGCTTGTTGGGAACACAGAGTTTCTTTTCAGTTGCAAACTACACTCCATACATATATATGGGGAGGCACAAGCTCGAACTCGGTTTTACAGTGAAAACTGCAGGAACGTCAAACCGGCACTAGGAAACACACTGAGAAACCAGAGTAAATGTTTCTCCTGCAACCCGTTATCTTTGTGCTAGATGAACGAACGTCTCTCCACATGCTCGGTTCTGAGAGATAAGTGTGTGTGAAAGCCGCCTTCACCTAGCTTGTTGGGAACACAAAGTTTCTTTTCAGTTGCAAACTACACTCCATACATATATATGGGGAGGCACAAGCTCCAACTCGGTTTTACAGTGAAAACTGCAGGAAATTCAAACAGGCACTAGGAAACACACTGAGAAACCAGAGTAAATGTTTCCCCTGCAACCCGTTAACTTTGTGCTAGATGAACGAACGTCTCTCAACATGCTCGGTTCTGAGAGATAAGTGTGTGTGAAAGCCGTCCTTCACCTAGCTTGTTGGGAACACAAAGTTTCTTTTCAGTTGCAAACTACACTCCATACATATATATGTGGAGGCACAAGCTCGAACTCTGTTTTACAGTGAAAACTGAAGGGCCTTCAAACCGGCACTAGGAAACACACTGAGAAACCAGAGAAAAAGTTTCTCCTGCAATCCATTCTCTTTGTGCTAGATGAACGGACGTCTCTCTTCATGCTCAGTTCTGAGAGATAATTGTGTATGAAAGCCGTCCTTCACCTAGCTTGTTGGGAACACAAAATTTCTTTTCAGTTGCAAACTACACTCCATACATATATATGGGGAGGCACAAGCTCGAACTCGGTTTTACAGTGAAAACTGCAGGAACTTCAAACCGGCACTAGGAAACACACTGAGAAACCAGAGTACATGTTTCTCCTGCAACCCGTTATCTTGGTGCTAGATGAACGAACGTCTCTCCACATGCTAGGTTCTGAGAGATAAGTGTGTGTGAAAGCCGCCTTCACCTAGCTTGTTGGGAACACAAAGTTTCTTTTCAGTTGCAAACTACACTCCATACATATATATGGGGAGGCACAAGCTCCAACTCGGTTTTACAGTGAAAACTGCAGGAACTTCAAACCGGCACTAGGAAACACACTGAGAAACCAGAGAAATAGTTTCTCCTGCAACCCATTCACTTTGTGCTAGATGAACGGACGTCTTTCCACATGCTCAGTTCTGAGAGATAAGTGTGTGTGAAAGCCGTCCTTCACCTAGCTTGTTGGGAACACAAAATTTCTTTTCAGTTGCAAACTACACTCCATACATATATATGGGGAGGCACAAGCTCCAACTCGGGTTTACAGTGAAAACTGCAGGAACTTCAAACTGGTACTAGGAAACACACTGAGAAACCAGAGAAAAAGTTTTTCCTGCAACTCATTCCCTTTGTGCTAGATGAACGAACGTCTCTCCACATGCTCAGTTCTGAGAGATAAGTGTGTGTGAAAGCCGTCCTTCACCTAGCTTGTTGGGAACACAGAGTTTCTTTTCAGTTGCAAACTACACTCCATACATATATATGGGGAGGCACAAGCTCGAACTCGGTTTTACAGTGAAAACTGCAGGAACTTCAAACCGGCACTAGGAAACACACTGAGAAACCAGAGAAAAAGTTTTTCCTGCAACTCATTCCCTTTGTGCTAGATGAACGAACGTCTCTCCACATGCTCAGTTCTGAGAGATAAGTGTGTGTGAAAGCCGTCCTTCACCTAGCTTGTTGGGAACACAGAGTTTCTTTTCAGTTGCAAACTACACTCCATACATATATATGGGGAGGCACAAGCTCCAACTCGGTTTTACAGTGAAAACTGCAGGAACTTCAAACCGGCACTAGGAAACACACTGAGAAACCAGAGTAAATGTTTCTCCTGCAACCCGTTATCTTTGTGCTAGATGAACGAACGTCTCTCCACATGCTCGGTTCTGAGAGATAAGTGTGTGTGAAAGCCGCCTTCACCTAGCTTGTTGGGAACACAAAGTTTCTTTTCAGTTGAAAACTACACTCCATACATATATATATGGAGGCACAAGCTCGAACTCTGTTTTACAGTGAAAACTGAAGGGCCTTCAAACCGGCACTAGGAAACACACTGAGAAACCAGAGAAAAAGTTTCTCCTGCAACCCATTCTCTTTGTGCTAGATGAACGGACGTCTCTCTACATGCTCAGTTCTGAGAGATAAGTGTGTGTGAAAGCCGTCCTTCACCTAGCTTGTTGGGAACACAAAATTTCTTTTCAGTTGCAAACTACACTCCATACATATATATGGGGAGGCACAAGCTCCAACTCGGGTTTACAGTGAAAACTGCAGGAACTTCAAACTGGTATTAGGAAACACACTGAGAAACCAGAGAAAAAGTTTTTCCTGCAACTCATTCCCTTTGTGCTAGATGAACGAACGTCTCTCCACATGCTCAGTTCTGAGAGATAAGTGTCTGTGAAAGCCGTCCTTCACCTAGCTTGTTGGGAACACAGAGTTTCTTTTCAGTTGCAAACTACACTCCATACATATATATGGGGAGGCACAAGCTCGAACTCGGTTTTACAGTGAAAACTGCAGGAACTTCAAACCGGCACTAGGAAACACACTGAGAAACCAGAGTATATGTTTCTCCTGCAACCCGTTATCTTGGTGCTAGATGAACGAACGTCTCTCCACATGCTCGGTTCTGAGAGATAAGTGTGTGTGAAAGCCGCCTTCACCTAGCTTGTTGGGAACACAAAGTTTCTTTTCAGTTGCAAACTACACTCCATACATATATATGGGGAGGCACAAGCTCCAACTCGGTTTTACAGTGAAAACTGCAGGAACTTCAAACAGGCACTAGGAAACACACTGAGAAAAAGAGTAAATGTTTCTCCTGCAACCCGTTATCTTGATGCTAGATGAACGAACGTCTCTCCACATGCTCAGTTCTGAGAGTTAAGTGTGTGTGAAAGCCGTCCTTCACCTAGCTTGTTGGGAACACAAAGTTTCATTTCAGTTGCAAACTACACTCCATACATTTATATGGGGAGGCCCAAGCTCCAACTCGGTTTTACAGTGAAAACTGCAGGAACTTCAAACAGGCACTAGGAAACACACTGAGAAACCAGAGAAAAAGTATCTCCTGCAACCCATTCCTTTTGTGCTTGATGAACGGACGTCTCACCACATACTCAGTTCTGAGAGATTAGTGTGTGTGAAAGCCGTCCTTCACCTAGCTTGTTGGGAACACAAAGTTTCTTTTCAGTTGCAAACTACACTCCATACATATATATGTGGAGGCACAAGCTCGAACTCGGTTTTACAGTGAAAACTGCAGGACCTTCAAACCGGCACTAGGAAACACACTGAGAATCCAGAGAAAATGTTTCTCCTGCAACCCATTCCCCTTGTGCTAGATGAACGAACGTCTCTCCACATGCTCAGTTCTGAGAGATAAGTGTGTGTGAAAGCCGTCCTTCACCTAGCTTGTTGGGAACACAAAGTTTCTTTTCAGTTACAAACTACATTCCATACATATATATGGGGAGGCACAAGCTCGAACTCGGTTTAACAGTGAAAACTGCAGGAACTTCAAACCGGCACTAGGAAACACACTGAGAAACCAGAGAAAAAGTTTCTCCTGCAACCCATTCCCTTTGTGCTAGATGAACGAAAGTCTCTCCACATGCTCAGTTCTGAGAGATAAGTGTGTGTGAAAGCCGTCCTTCACCTAGCTTGTTGGGAACACAAAGTTTCTTTTCAGGTGCAAACTACACTCCATACATATATATGGGGAGGCACAAGCTCCAACTCGGTTTTACAGTGAAAACTGCAGGAACTTCAAACCGGCACTAGGAAACACACTGAGAATCCATAGAAAAAGTTTCTCCTGCAACCCATACCCCTTGTGCTAGATGAACGAACGTCTCTCCACATGCTCAGTTCTGAGAGATAAGTTTGTGTGAAAGCCGTCCTTCACCTAGCTTGTTGGGAACACAGATTTTCTTTTCAGTTGCAAACTACACTCCATACATATATATGGGGAGGCACAAGCTCGAACTCGGTTTTAAAGTGAAAACTGCAGGAACTTCAAACCGGCACTAGGAAACACACTGTGAAACCAGAGTAAATGTTTCTCCTGCAACCCGTTATCTTGGTGCTAGATGAACGAACGTCTCTCCACATGCTCGGTTCTTAGAGATAAGTGTGTTGAAAGCCGCCTTCACCTAGCTTGTTGGGAACACAAAGTTTCTTTTCAGTTGCAAACTACACTCCATACATATATATGGGGAGGCACAAGCTCCAACTCGGTTTTACAGTGAAAACTGCAGGAAATTCAAACAGGCACTAGGAAACACACTGAGAAACCAGAGTAAATGTTTCCCCTGCAACCCGTTAAATTTGTGCTAGATGAACGAACGTCTCTCCACATGCTCGGTTCTGAGAGATAAGTGTGTGTGAAAGCCGTCCTTCACCTAGCTTGTTGGGAACACAAAGTTTCTTTTCAGTTGCAAACTACACTCCATACATATATATGTGGAGGCACAAGCTCGAACTCTGTTTTACAGTGAAAACTGAAGGGCCTTCAAACCGGCACTAGGAAACACACTGAGAAACCAGAGATAAAGTTTCTCCTGCAACCCATTCCCTTTGTGCTAGATGAACGAACGTCTCTCCACATGCTCAGTTCTGAGAGATAAGTGTGTGTGAAAGCCGTCCTTCACCTAGCTTGTTGGGAACACAAAATTTCTTTTCAGTTGCAAACTACACTCCATACATATATATGGGGAGGCACAAGCTCCAACTCGGGTTTACAGTGAAAACTGCAGGAACTTCAAACTGGTATTAGGAAACACACTGAGAAACCAGAGAAAAAGTTTTTCCTGCAACTCATTCCCTTTGTGCTAGATTAACGAACGTCTCTCCACATGCTCAGTTCTGAGAGATAAGTGTCTGTGAAAGCCGTCCTTCACCTAGCTTGTTGGGAACACAGAGTTTCTTTTCAGTTGCAAACTACACTCCATACATATATATGGGGAGGCACAAGCTCGAACTCGGTTTTACAGTGAAAACTGCAGGAACTTCAAACCGGCACTAGGAAACACACTGAGAAACCAGAGTACATGTTTCTCCTGCAACCCGTTATCTTGGTGCTAGATGAACGAACGTCTCTCCACATGCTAGGTTCTGAGAGATAAGTGTGTGTGAAAGCCGCCTTCACCTAGCTTGTTGGGAACACAAAGTTTCTTTTCAGTTGCAAACTACACTCCATACATATATATGGGGAGGCACAAGCTCCAACTCGGTTTTACAGTGAAAACTGCAGGAACTTCAAACCGGCACTAGGAAACACACTGAGAAACCAGAGAAATAGTTTCTCCTGCAACCCATTCTCTTTGTGCTAGATGAACGGACGTCTTTCCACATGCTCAGTTCTGAGAGATAAGTGTGTGTGAAAGCCGTCCTTCACCTAGCTTGTTGGGAACACAAAATTTCTTTTCAGTTGCAAACTACACTCCATACATATATATGGGGAGGCACAAGCTCCAACTCGGGTTTACAGTGAAAACTGCAATAACTTCAAACTGGTACTAGGAAACACACTGAGAAACCAGAGAAAAAGTTTTTCCTGCAACTCATTCCCTTTGTGCTAGATGAACGAACGTCTCTCCACATGCTCAGTTCTGAGAGATAAGTGTGTGTGAAAGCCGTCCTTCACCTAGCTTGTTGGGAACACAGAGTTTCTTTTCAGTTGCAAACTACACTCCATACATATATATGGGGAGGCACAAGCTCGAACTCGGTTTTACAGTGAAAACTGCAGGAACTTCAAAACGGCACTAGGAAACACACTGAGAAACCAGAGTAAATGTTTCTCCTGCAACCCGTTATCTTTGTGCTAGATGAACGAACGTCTCTCCACATGCTCGGTTCTGAGAGATAAGTGTGTGTGAAAGCCGCCTTCACCTAGCTTGTTGGGAACACAAAGTTTCTTTTCAGTTGCAAACTACACTCCATACATATATATGGGGAGGCACAAGCTCCAACTCGGTTTTACAGTGAAAACTGCAGGAAATTCAAACAGGCACTAGGAAACACAATGAGAAACCAGAGTAAATGTTTCCCCTGCAACCCGTTAACTTTGTGCTAGATGAACGAACGTCTCTCAACATGCTCGGTTCTGAGAGATAAGTGTGTGTGAAAGCCGTCCTTCACCTAGCTTGTTGGGAACACAAAGTTTCTTTTCAGTTGAAAACTACACTCCATACATATATATGTGGAGGCACAAGCTCGAACTCTGTTTTACAGTGAAAACTGAAGGGCCTTCAAACCGGCACTAGGAAACACACTGAGAAACCAGAGAAAAAGTTTCTCCTGCAACCCATTCTCTTTGTGCTAGATGAACGGACGTCTCTCTACATGCTCAGTTCTGAGAGATAAGTGTGTGTGAAAGCCGTCCTTCACCTAGCTTGTTGGGAACACAAAATTTCTTTTCAGTTGCAAACTACACTCCATACATATATATGGGGAGGCACAAGCTCCAACTCGGGTTTACAGTGAAAACTGCAGGAACTTCAAACTGGTATTAGGAAACACACTGAGAAACCAGAGAAATAGTTTTTCCTGTAACTCATTCCCTTTGTGCTAGATGAACGAACGTCTCTCCACATGCTCAGTTCTGAGAGATAAGTGTCTGTGAAAGCCGTCCTTCACCTAGCTTGTTGGGAACACAGAGTTTCTTTTCAGTTGCAAACTACACTCCATACATATATATGGGGAGGCACAAGCTCCAACTCGGTTTTACAGTGAAAACTGCAGGAACTTCAAACCGGCACTAGGAAACACACTGAGAAACCAGAGTATATGTTTCTCCTGCAACCCGTTACCTTGGTGCTAGATGAACGAACGTCTCTCCACATGCTCGGTTCTGAGAGATAAGTGTGTGTGAAAGCCGCCTTCACCTAGCTTGTTGGGAACACAAAGTTTCTTTTCAGTTGCAAACTACACTCCATACATATATATGGGGAGGCACAAGCTCCAACTCGGGTTTACAGTGAAAACTGCAGGAACTTCAAACTGGTACTAGGAAACACACTGAGAAACCAGAGAAAAAGTTTTTCCTGCAACTCATTCCCTTTGTGCTAGATGAACGAACGTCTCTCCACATGCTCAGTTCTGAGAGATAAGTGTGTGTGAAAGCCGTCCTTCACCTAGCTTGTTGGGAACACAGAGTTTCTTTTCAGTTGCAAACTACACTCCATACATATATATGGGGAGGCACAAGCTCGAACTCGGTTTTATAGTGAAAACTGCAGGAACTTCAAACCGGCACTAGGAAACACACTGAGAAACCAGAGAAAAAGTTTTTCCTGCAACTCATTCCCTTTGTGCTAGATGAACGATCGTCTCTCCACATGCTCAGTTCTGAAGAGATAAGTGTGTGTGAAAGCCGTCCTTCACCTAGCTTGTTGGGAACACAGAGTTTCTTTTCAGTTGCAAACTACACTCCATACATATATATGGGGAGGCACAAGCTCCAACTCGTTTTTACAGTGAAAACTGCAGGAACTTCAAAACGGCACTAGGAAACACACTGAGAAACCAGAGTAAATGTTTCTCCTGCAACCCGTTATCTTTGTGCTAGATGAACGAACGTCTCTCCACATGCTCGGTTCTGAGAGATAAGTGTGTGTGAAAGCCGCCTTCACCTAGCTTGTTGGGAACACAAAGTTTCTTTTCAGTTGCAAACTACACTCCATACATATATATGGGGAGGCACAAGCTCCAACTCGGTTTTACAGTGAAAACTGCAGGAAATTCAAACAGGCACTAGGAAACACACTGAGAAACCAGAGTAAATGTTTCCCCTGCAACCCGTTAACTTTGTGCTAGATGAACGAACGTCTCTCAACATGCTCGGTTCTGAGAGATAAGTGTGTGTGAAAGCCGTCCTTCACCTAGCTTGTTGGGAACACAAAGTTTCTTTTCAGTTGAAAACTACACTCCATACATATATATGTGGAGGCACAAGCTCGAACTCTGTTTTACAGTGAAAACTGAAGGGCCTTCAAACCGGCACTAGGAAACACACTGAGAAACCAGAGAAAAAGTTTCTCCTGCAACCCATTCTCTTTGTGCTAGATGAACGGACGTCTCTCTACATGCCCAGTTCTGAGAGATAAGTGTGTGTGAAAGCCGTCCTTCACCTAGCTTGTTGGGAACACAAAATTTCTTTTCAGTTGCAAACTACACTCCATACATATATATGGGGAGGCACAAGCTCCAACTCGGGTTTACAGTGAAAACTGCAGGAACTTCAAACTGGTATTAGGAAACACACTGAGAAACCAGAGAAAAAGTTTTTCCTGCAACTCATTCCCTTTGTGCTAGATGAACGAACGTCTCTCCACATGCTCAGTTCTGAGAGATAAGTGTCTGTGAAAGCCGTCCTTCACCTAGCTTGTTGGGAACACAGAGTTTCTTTTCAGTTGCAAACTACACTCCATACATATATATGGGGAGGCACAAGCTCGAACTCGTTTTTACAGTGAAAACTGCAGGAACTTCAAACCGGCACTAGGAAACACACTGAGAAACCAGAGTATATGTTTCTCCTGCAACCCGTTATCTTGGTGCTAGATGAACGAACGTCTCTCCACATGCTCGGTTCTGAGAGATAAGTGTGTGTGAAAGCCGCCTTCACCTAGCTTGTTGGGAACACAAAGTTTCTTTTCAGTTGCAAACTACACTCCATACATATATATGGTGAGGCACAAGTTCCAACTCGGTTTTACAGTGAAAACTGCAGGAAATTCAAACAGGCACTAGGAAACACACTGAGAAACCAGAGTAAATGTTTCCCCTGCAACCCGTTAACTTTGTGCTAGATGAACGAACGTCTCTCCACATGCTCGGTTCTGAGAGAAAAGTGTGTGTGAAAGCCGTCCTTCACCTAGCTTGTTGGGAACACAAAGTTTCTTTTCAGTTGCAAACTACACTCCATACATATATATGGGGAGGCACAAGCTCCAACTCGGTTTTACAGTGAAAACTGCAGGAACTTCAAACAGGCACTAGGAAACACACTGAGAAACAAGAGTAAATGTTTCTCCTGCAACCCGTTATCTTTGTGCTAGATGAACGAACGTCTCTCCACATGCTCAGTTCTGAGAGTTAAGTGTGTGTGAAAGCCGTCCTTCAACTAGCTTGTTGGGAACACAAAGTTTCTTTTCAGTTGCAAACTACACTCCATACATTTATATGGGGAGGCCCAAGCTCCAACTCGGTTTTACAGTGAAAACTGCAGGAACTTCAAACAGGCACTAGGAAAAACACTGAGAAACCAGAGAAAAAGTTTCTCCTGCAACCCATTCCCTTTGTGCTAGATGAACGGACGTCTCACCACATACTCAGTTCTGAGAGATTAGTGTGTGTGAAAGCCGTCCTTCACCTAGCTTGTTGGGAACACAAAGTTTCTTTTCAGTTGCAAACTACACTCCATACATATATATGTGGAGGCACAAGCTCGAACTCGGTTTTACAGTGAAAACTGCAGGACCTTCAAACCGGCACTAGGAAACACACTGAGAATCCAGAGAAAAAGTTTCTCCTGCAACCCATTCCCCTTGTGCTAGATGAACGAACGTCTCTCCACATGCTCAGTTCTGAGAGATAAGTGTGTGTGAAAGCCGTCCTTCACCTAGCTTGTTGGGAACACAAAGTTTCTTTTCAGTTGCAAACTACATTCCATACATATATATGGGGAGGCACAAGCTCGAACTCGGTTTAACAGTGAAAACTGCAGGAACTTCAAACCGGCACTAGGAAACACACTGAGAATCCAGAGAAAAAGTTTCTCCTGCAACCCATTCCCTTTGTGCTAGATGAACGAAAGTCTCTCCACATGCTCAGTTCTGAGAGATAAGTGTGTGTGAAAGCCGTCCTTCACCTAGCTTGTTGGGAACACAAAGTTTCTTTTCAGGTGCAAACTACACTCCATACATATATATGGGGAGGCACAAGCTCCAACTCGGTTTTACAGTGTAAACTGCAGGAACTTCAAACCGGCACTAGGAAACACACTGAGAATCCATAGAAAAAGTTTCTCCTGCAACCCATACCCCTTGTGCTAGATGAACGAACGTCTCTCCACATGCTCAGTTCTGAGAGATAAGTGTGTGTGAAAGCCGTCCTTCACCTAGCTTGTTGGGAACACAGATTTTCTTTTCAGTTGCAAACTACACTCCATACATATATATGGGGAGGCACAAGCTCGAACTCGGTTTTAAAGTGAAAACTGCAGGAACTTCAAACCGGCACTAGGAAACACACTGTGAAACCAGAGTAAATGTTTCTCCTGCAACCCGTTATCTTGGTGCTAGATGAACGAACGTCTCTCCACATGCTCGGTTCTTAGAGATAAGTGTGTGTGAAAGCCGCCTTCACCTAGCTTGTTGGGAACACAAAGTTTCTTTTCAGTTGCAAACTACACTCCATACATATATATGGGGAGGCACAAGCTCCAACTCGGTTTTACAGTGAAAACTGCAGGAAATTCAAACAGGCACTAGGAAACACACTGAGAAACCAGAGTAAATGTTTCCCCTGCAACCCGTTAACTTTGTGCTAGATGAACGAACGTCTCTCCACATGCTCGGTTCTGAGAGATAAGTGTGTGTGAAAGCCGTCCTTCACCTAGCTTGTTGGGAACACAAAGTTTCTTTTCAGTTGCAAACTACACTCCATACATATATATGTGGAGGCACAAGCTCGAACTCTGTTTTACAGTGAAAACTGAAGGTTCTTCAAACCGGCACTAGGAAACACACTGAGAAACCAGAGATAAAGTTTCTCCTGCAACCCATTCCCTTTGTGCTAGATGAACGAACGTCTCTCCACATGCTCCTTTCTGAGAGATAAGTGTGTGTGAAAGCCGTCCTTCACCTAGCTTGTTGGGAACACAAAGTTTCTTTTCAGTTGCAAACTACACTCCATACATACATATGGGGAGGCACAAGCTCCAAATCGGTTTTACAGTGAAAACTGCAGGAAATTCAAACAGGCACTAGGAAACACACTGAGAAACCAGAGTAAATGTTTCCCTGCAACCCGTTAACTTTGTGCTAGATGAACGAACGTCTCTCCACATGCTCGGTTCTGAGAGATAAGTGTGTGTGAAAGCCGTCCTTCACCTAGCTTGTTGGGAACACAAAGTTTCTTTTCAGTTGCAAACTACACTCCATACATATATATGTGGAGGCACAAGCTCGAACTCTGTTTTACAGTGAAAACTGAAGGGCCTTCAAACCGGCACTAGGAAACACAATGAGAAACCAGAGAAAAAGATTCTCCTGCAACCCATTCCCTTTGTGCTAGATGAACGAACGTCTCTCCACATGCTCAGTTCTGAGAGATAAGTGTGTGTGAAAGCCGTCCTTAACCTAGCTTGTTGGGAACACAAAATTTCTTTTCAGTTGCAAACTACACTCCATACATATATATGGGGAGGCACAAGCTCCAACTCGGGTTTACAGTCAAAACTGCAGGAACTTCAAACTGGTACCAGGAAACACACTGAGAAACCAGAGAAAAAGTTTTTCCTGCAACTCATTCCCTTTGTGCTAGATGAACGAACGTCTCTCCACATGCTCAGTTCTGAGAGATAAGTGTGTGTGAAAGCCGTCCTTCACCTAGCTCTTTGGGAACACAGAGTTTCTTTTCAGTTGCAAACTACACTCCATACATATATATGGGGAGGCACAAGCTCCAACTCGGGTTTACAGTGAAAACTGCAGGAACTTCAAACCGGCACTAGGAAACACACTGAGAAACCAGAGTAAATGTTTCTCCTGCAACCCGTTTTCTTTGTGCTAGATGAACGAACGTCTCTGGACATGCTCGGTTCTGAGAGATAAGTGTGTGTGAAAGCCGCCTTCACCTAGCTTGTTGGGAACACAAAGTTTCTTTTCAGTTGCAAAATACACTCCATACATATATATGGGGAGGCACAAGCTCCAACTCGGTTTTACAGTGAAAACTGCAGGAAATTCAAACAGGCACTAGGAAACACACTGAGAAACCAGAGTAAATGTTTCACCTGCAACCCGTTAACTTTGTGCTAGATGAACGAACGTCTCTCCACTTGCTCGGTTCTGAGAGATAAGTGTGTGTGAAAGCCGTCCTTCACCTAGCTTGTTGGGAACACAAAGTTTCTTTTCAGTTGCAAACTACACTCCATACATATATATGTGGAGGCACAAGCTCGAACTCTGTTTTACAGTGAAAACTGAAGGGCCTTCAAACCGGCACTAGGAAACACACTGAGAAACCAGAGAAAAAGTTTCTCCTGCAACCCATTCCCTTTGTGCTAGATGAACGAACGTCTCTCCACATGCTCAGTTCTGAGAGATAAGTGTGTGTGAAAGCCGTCCTTCACCTAGCTTGTTGGGAACACAAAGTTTCTTTTCAGTTGCAAACTACACTCCATACATATATATGGGGAGGCACAAGCTCCAACTTGGTTTTACAGTGAAAACTGCAGGAACTTCAAACCGGCACTAGGAAACACACTGAGAAACCAGAGAAAAAGTTTCTCCTGCAAACCATTCTCTTTGTGCTAGATGAACGGACGTCTCTCTACATGCTCAGTTCTGAGAGATAAGTGTGTGTGAAAGCCGTCCTTCACCTAGCTTGTTGGGAACACAAAATTTCTTTTCAGTTGCAAACTAAACTCCATACATATATATGGGGAGGCACAAGCTCCAGCTCGGGTTTACAGTGAAAACTGCAGGAACTTCAAACTGGTATTAGGAAACACACTGAGAAACCAGAGAAAAAGTTTTTCCTGCAACTCATTCCCTTTGTGCTAGATGAACGAATGTCTCTCCACATGCTCAGTTCTGAGAGATAAGTGTGTGTGAAAGCCGTCCTTCACCTAGCTTGTTGGGAACACAGAGTTTCTTTTCAGTTGCAAACTACACTCCATACATATATATGGGGAGGCACAACTCGAACTCGGTTTTACAGTGAAAACTGCAGGAACTTCAAACAGGCACTAGGAAACACACTGAGAAACAAGAGTAAATGTTTCTCCTGCAACCCGTTATCTTTGTGCTAGATGAACGAACGTCTCTCCACATGCTCAGTTCTGAGAGATAAGTGTGTGTGAAAGCCGTCCTTCACCTAGCTTGTTGGGAACACAAAGTTTCTTTTCAGTTGCAAACTACACTCCATACATATATATGGGGAGGCCCAAGCTCCAACTCGATTTTACAGTGAAAACTGCAGGAACTTCAAATAGGCACTAGGAAACACACTGAGAAACCAGAGAAAAAGTTTCTCCTGCAACCCATTCCCTTTGTGCTAGATGAACGGACGTCTCACCACATGCTCAGTTCTGAAAGATTAGTGTGTGTGAAAGCCGTCCTTCACCTAGCTTGTTGGGAACACAAAGTTTCTTTTCAGTTGCAAACTGCACTCCATACATATATATGTGGAGGCACAAGCTCGAACTCGGTTTTACAGTGAAAACTGCAGGACCTTCAAACCGGCACTAGGAAACACACTGAGAATCCAGAGAAAAAGTTTCTCCTGCAACCCATTACCCTTGTGCTAGATGAACGAACGTCTCTCCACATGCTCAGTTCTGAGAGATAAGTGTGTGTGAAAGCCGTCCTTCACCTAGCTTGTTGGGAACACAAAGTTTCTTTTCAGTTGCGAACTACATTCCATACATATATATGGGGAGGCACAAGCTCGAACTCGGTTTTACAGTGAAAACTGCAGGAAATTCAAACCGGCACTAGGAAACACACTGAGAAACCAGAGAAAAAGTTTCTCCTGCAACCCATTCCCTTTGTGCTAGATGAACGAACGTCTCTCCACATGCTCAGTTCTGAGAGATAAGTGTGTGTGAAAGCCGTCCTTCACCTAGCTTGTTGGGAACACAAAGTTTCTTTTCAGGTGCAAACTACACTCCATACATATATATGGGGAGGCACAAGCTCCAACTCGGTTTTACAGTGAAAACTGCAGGAACTTCAAACCGGCACTAGGAAACACACTGAGAATCCATAGAAAAAGTTTCTCCTGCAACCCATACCCCTTGTGCTAGATGAACGAACGTCTCTCCACATGCTCAGTTCTGAGAGATAAGTGTGTGTGAAAGCCGTTCTTCACCTAGCTTGTTGGGAACACAGAGTTTCTTTTCAGTTGCAAACTACACTCCATACATATATATGGGGAGGCACAAGCTCGAACTCGGTTTTACAGTGAAAACTGCAGGAACTTCAAACCGGCACTAGGAAACACACTGAGAAACCAGAGTAAATGTTTCTCCTGCAACCCGTTATCTTGGTGCTAGATGAACGAACGTCTCTCCACATGCTCGGTTCTGAGAGATAAGTGTGTGTGAAAGCCGCCTTCACCTAGCTTGTTGGGAACACAAAGTTTCTTTTCAGTTGCAAACTACACTCCATACATATATATGGGGAGGCACAAGCTCCAACTCGGTTTTACAGTAAAAACTGCAGGAACTTCAAACAGGCACTAGGAAACACACTGAGAAACAAGAGTAAATGTTTCCCCTGCAACCCATTCCCTTTGTGCTAGATGAACGGACGTCTCACCACATGCTGAGTTCTGAGAGATTAGTGTGTGTGAAAGCCGTCCTTCACCTAGCTTGTTGGGAACACAAAGTTTCTTTTCAGTTGCAAACTACACTCCATACATATATATGTGGAGGCACAAGCTCGAACTCGGTTTTACAGTGAAAACTGCAGGACCTTCAATCCGGCACTAGGAAACACACTGAGAATCCAGAGAAAAAGTTTCTCCTGCAACCCATTCCCCTTGTGCTAGATGAACGAACGTCTCTCCACATGCTCAGTTCTGAGAGATAAGTGTGTGTGAAAGCCGTCCTTCACCTAGCTTGTTGGGAACACAGAGTTTCTTTTCAGTTGCAAACTACATTCCATACATATATATGGGGAGGCACAAGCTCGAACTCGGTTTTACAGTGAAAACTGCAGGAACTTCAAACCGGCACTAGGAAACACACTGAGAAACCAGAGAAAAAGTTTCTCCTGCAACCCATTCTCTTTGTGCTAGATGAACGGACGTCTCTCCACATGCTCAGTTCTGAGAGATAAGTGTGTGTGAAAGCCGTCCTTCACCTAGCTTGTTGGGAACACAAAATTTCTTTTCAGTTGCAAACTACACTCCATTCATATATATGGGGAGGCACAAGCTCCAACTCGGGTTTACAGTGAAAACTGCAGGAACTTCAAACTGGTACTAGGAAACACACTGAGAAACCAGAGAAAAAGTTTTTCCTGCAACTCATTCCCTTTGTGCTAGATGAACGAACGTCTCTCCACATGCTCAGTTCTGAGAGAGAAGTGTGTGTGAAAGCCGTCCTTCACCTAGCTTGTTGGGAACACAGAGTTTCTTTTCAGTTGCAAACTACACTCCATACATATATATGGGGAGGCACAAGCTCGAACTCGGTTTTACAGTGAAAACTGCAGGTAATTCAAACCGGCACTAGGAAACACACTGAGAAACCAGAGAAAAAGTTTCTCCTGCAACCCATTCCCTTTGTGCTAGATGAACGAACGTCTCTCCACATGCTCGGTTCTGAGAGATAAGTGTGTGTGAAAGCCGTCCTTCACCTAGCTTGTTGGGAACACAAAGTTTCTTTTCAGGTGCAAACTACACTCCATACATATATATGGGGAGGCACAAGCTCCAACTCGGTTTTACAGTGAAAACTGCAGGAACTTCAAACCGGCACTAGGAAACACACTGAGAAACCAGAGAAAAAGTTTCTCCTGCAACCCATTCTCTTTGTGCTAGATGAACGGACGTCTCTCCACATGCTCAGTTCTGAGAGATAAGTGTGTGTGAAAGCCGTCCTTCACCTAGCTTGTTGGGAACACAAAATTTCTTTTCAGTTGCAAACTACACTCCATTCATATATATGGGGAGGCACAAGCTCCAACTCGGGTTTACAGTGAAAACTGCAGGAACTTCAAACTGGTACTAGGAAACACACTGAGAAACCAGAGAAAAAGTTTTTCCTGCAACTCATTCCCTTTGTGCTAGATGAACAAACGTCTCTCCACATGCTCAGTTCTGAGAGAGAAGTGTGTGTGAAAGCCGTCCTTCACCTAGCTTGTTGGGAACACAGAGTTTCTTTTCAGTTGCAAACTACACTCCATACATATATATGGGGAGGCACAAGCTCGAACTCGGTTTTACAGTGAAAACTGCAGGAACTTCAAACCGGCACTAGGAAACACACTGAGAAACCAGAGTAAATGTTTCTCCTGCAACCCGTTATCTTGGTGCTAGATGAACGAACGTCTCTCCACATGCTCGGTTCTGAGAGATAAGTGTGTGTGAATGCCGCCTTCACCTAGCTTGTTGGGAACACAAAGTTTCTTTTCAGTTGCAAACTACACTCCATACATATATATGGGGAGGCACAAGCTCCAACTCGGTTTTACAGTGAAAACTGCAGGAACTTCAAACAGGCACTAGGAAACACACTGAGAAACAAGAGTAAATGTTTCCCCTGCAACCCGTTATCTTTGTGCTAGATGAACGAACGTCTCTCCACATGCTCAGTTCTGAGAGATAAGTGTGTGTGAAAGCCGTCCTTCACCTAGCTTGTTGGGAACACAAAGTTTCTTTCCAGTTGCAAACTACACTCCATATATATATATGGGGAGGCCCAAGCTCCAACTCGGTTTTACAGTGAAAACTGCAGGAACTTCAAACAGGCACTAGGAAACACACTGAGAAAACAGAGAAAAAGTTTCTCCTGCAACCCATTCCCTTTGTGCTAGATGAACGGACGTCTCACCACATGCTGAGTTCTGAGAGATTAGTGTGTTTGAAAGCCGTCCTTCACCTAGCTTGTTGGGAACACAAAGTTTCTTTTCAGTTGCAAACTACACTCCATACATATATATGTGGAGGCACAAGCTCGAACTCGGTTTTACAGTGAAAACTGCAGGACCTACAATCCGGCACTAGGAAACACACTGAGAATCCAGAGAAAAAGTTTCTCCTGCAACCCATTCCCCTTGTGCTAGATGAACGAACGTCTCTCCACATGCTCAGTTCTGAGAGTTAAGTGTGTGTGAAAGCCGTCCTTCACCTAGCTTGTTGGGAACTCAGAGTTTCTTTTCAGTTGCAAACTACATTCCATACATATATATGGGGAGGCACAAGCTCGAACTCGGTTTTACAGTGAAAACTGCAGGAACTTCAAACCGGCACTAGGAAACACACTGAGAAACCAGAGAAAAAGTTTCTCCTGCAACCCATTCTCTTTGTGCTAGATGAACGGACGTCTCTCCACATGCTCAGTTCTGAGAGATAAGTGTGTTTGAAAGCCATCCTTCACCTAGCTTGTTGGGAACACAAAATTTCTTTTCAGTTGCAAACTACACTCCATTCATATATATGGGGAGGCACAAGCTCCAACTCGGGTTTACAGTGAAAACTGCAGGAACTTCAAACTGGTACTAGGAAACACACTGAGAAACCAGAGAAAAAGTTTTTCCTGCAACTCATTCCCTTTGTGCTAGATGAACGAAAGTCTCTCCACATGCTCAGTTCTGAGAGATAAGTGTGTGTGAAAGCCGTCCTTCACCTAGCTTGTTGGGAACACAGAGTTTCTTTTCAGTTGCAAACTACACTCCATACATATATATGGGGAGGCACAAGCTCGAACTCGGTTTTACAGTGAAAACTGCAGGAACTTCAAACCGGCACTAGGAAACACACTGAGAAACCAGAGTAAATGTTTCTCCTGCAAACCCGTTATCTTGGTGCTAGATTAACGAACGTCTCTCCACATGCTCGGTTCTGAGAGATAAGTGTGTGTGAAAGCCGCCTTCACCTAGCTTGTTGGGAACACAAAGTTTCTTTTCAGTTGAAAACTACACTCCATACATATATATGGGGAGGCACAAGCTCCAACTCGGTTTTACAGTGAAAACTGCAGGAACTTCAAACCGGCACTAGGAAACACACTGAGAAACCAGAGAAAAAGTTTCTCCTGCAACCCATTCCCTTTATGCTAGATGAACGAAAGTCTCTCCACATGCTCAGTTCTGAGAGATAAGTGTGTGTGAAAGCCGTCCTTCACCTAGCTTGTTGGGAACACAAAGTTTCTTTTCAGTTGCAAACTACACTCCATACATATATATGTGGAGGCACAAGCTCGAACTCGGTTTTACAGTGAAAACTGCAGGAACTTCAAACAGGCACTAGGAAACACACTGAGATACCAGAGTAAATGTTTCTCCTGCAACCCGTTAACTTGGTGCTAGATGAACGAACGTCTCTACACATGCTCGGTTCTGAGAAATAAGTGTGTGGGAAAGCCGTCCTTCACCTAGCTTGTTGGGAACACAAAGTTTCTTTTCAGTTGCAAACTACACTCCATACATATATAGGTGGAGGCACAAGCTCGAACTCGGTTTTACAGTGAAAACTGCAGGAACTTCAAACCGGCACTAGGAAACACACTGAGAATCCATAGAAAAAGTTTCTCCTGCAACCCATACCCCTTGTGCTACATGAACGAACGTCTCTCCACATGCTCAGTTCTGAGAGATAAGTGTGTGTGAAAGCCGTCCTTCACCTAGCTTGTTGGGAACACAAAGTTTCTTTTCAGTTGCAAACTATACTCCATACATATATATGGGGAGGCACAAGCTCCAACTCGGTTTTACAGTGAAAACTGCAGGAACTTCAAACCGGCACTAGGAAACACACTGAGAAACCAGAGTAAATGTTTCTCCTGCAACCCGTTAACTTTGTACTAGATGAAGGAACGTCTCTCCACGTGCTCGGTTCTGAGAGATAAGTGTGTGTAAAAGCCGTCCTTCACCTAGCTTGTTGGGAACACAAAGTTTCCTTTCAGTTGCAAACTACACTCCATACATATATATGGGGAGACCCAAGCTCCAACTCGGTTTTACAGTGAAAACTGCAGGAACTTCAAACCGGCACTAGGAAACACACTGAGAAACCAGAGTAAATGTTTCTCCTGCAACCCATTCCATTTGTGCTAGATGAACGAACGTCTCTCCACATGCTCAGTTCTGAGAGATAAGTGTGTGTGAAAGCCGTCCTTCACCTAGCTTGTTGGGAACACAAAGTTTCTTTTCAGTTGCAAACTACACTCCATACATATATATGTGGAGGCACAAGCTCGAACTCTGTTTTACAGTGAAAACTGCAGGAACTTCAAACCGGCACTAGGAAACACACTGAGAATCCATAGAAAAAGTTTCTCCTGCAACACATACCCCTTGTGCCAGATGAACGAACGTCTCTCCACATGCTCTTTTCTGAGAGATAAGTGTGTGTGAAAGCCGTCCTTCACCTAGCTTCTTGGGAACACAAAGTTTCTTTTCAGTTGCAAACTACACTCCATACATATATATGGGGAGGCACAAGCTCCAACTCGGTTTTAAAGTGCAAACTGCAGGAACTTCAAAACGGCACTAGGAAACACACTGAGAAACCAGAGTAAATGTTTCCCCTGCAACCCTTTAACTTTGTGCTAGATGAACGAACGTCTCTCCACGTGCTCGGTTCTGAGAGATAAGTGTGTGTGAAAGCCGTCCTTCACCTAGCTTGTTGGGAACACAAAGTTTCTTTTCAGTTGCAAACTACACTCCATACAAATATATGGGGAGGCACAAGCTCGAACTCGGTTTTACAGTGAAAACTGCAGGAACTTCAAACAGGCACTAGGAAACACACTGAGAAACCAGAGTAAATGTTTCTCCTGCAACCCGTTAACTTGGTGCTAGATGAACGAACGTCTCTCCACATGCTCGGTTCTGAGACATAAGTGTGTGGGAAAGCCGTCCTTCACCTAGCTTGTTGGGAACACAAAGTTTATTTTCAGTTGCAAACTACACTCCATACATATATATGTGGAGGCACAAGCTCGAACTCGGTTTTACAGTGAAAACTGCAGGAACTTCAAACCGGCACTAGGAAACACACTGAGAATCCATAGAAAAAGTTTCTCCTGCAACCCATACCACTTGTGCTACATGAACGAACGTCTCTCCACATGCTCAGTTCTGAGAGATAAGTGTGTGTAAAAGCCGTCCTTCACCTAGCTTGTTGGGAACACAAAGTTTCCTTTCAGCTGAAAACTACACTCCATACATATATATGGGGAGGCCCAAGCTCCAACTCGGTTTTACATTGAAAACTGCAGGAACTTCAAACCGGCACTAGGAAACACACTGAGAAAACAGAGTAAATGTTTCTCCTGCAACCCATTCCATTTGTGCTAGATGAACGAACGTCTCTCCACATGCTCAGTTCTGAGAGATAAGTGTGTGTGAAAGCCGTCCTTCACCTAGCTTGTTGGGAACACAAAGTTTCTTTTCAGTTGCAAACTACACTCCATACATATATATGTGGAGGCACAAGCTCGAACTCTGTTTTACAGTGAAAACTGCAGGAACTTCAAACCGGCACTAGGAAACACACTGAGAATCCATAGAAAAAGTTTCTCCTGCAACCCTTACCCCTTGTGACAGATGAACGAACGTCTCTCCACATGCTCTTTTCTGAGAGATAAGTGTGTGTGAAAGCCGTCCTTCACCTAGCTTGTTGGGAACACAAAGTTTCTTTTCAGTTGCAAACTACACTCCATACATATATATGTGGAGGCACAAGCTCGAACTCTGTTTTACAGTGAAAACTGCAGGAACTTCAAACCGGCACTAGGAAACACACTGAGAATCCATAGAAAAAGTTTCTCCTGCAACCCTTACCCCTTGTGACAGATGAACGAACGTCTCTCCACATGCTCTTTTCTGAGAGATAAGTGTGTGTGAAAGCCGTCCTTCACCTAGCTTGTTGGGAACACAAAGTTTCTTTTCAGTTGCAAACTACACTCCATACATATATATGGGGAGGCACAAGCTCCAACTCGGTTTTACAGTGAAAACTGCAGGAACTTCAAAACGGCACTAGGAAACACACTGAGAAACCAGAGTAAATGTTTCTCCTGCAACCCGTTAACTTTGTACTAGATGAACGAACGTCTCTCCACATGCTCAGTTCTGAGAGATAAGTGTGTGTGAAAGCCGTCCTTCACCTAGCTTGTTGGGAACACAAAGTTTCCTTTCAGCTGAAAACTACACTCCATACATATATATGGGGAGGCCCAAGCTCCAACTCGGTTTTACATTGAAAACTGCAGGAACTTCAAACCGGCACTAGGAAACACACTGAGAAAACAGAGTAAATGTTTCTCCTGCAACCCATTCCATTTGTGCTAGATGAACGAACGTCTCTCCACATGCTCAGTTCTGAGAGATAAGTGTGTGTGAAAGCCGTCCTTCACCTAGCTTGTTGGGAACACAAAGTTTCTTTTCAGTTGCAAACTACACTCCATACATATATATGTGGAGGCACAAGCTCGAACTCTGTTTTACAGTGAAAACTGCAGGAACTTCAAACCGGCACTAGGAAACACACTGAGAATCCATAGAAAAAGTTTCTCCTGCAACCCTTACCCCTTGTGACAGATGAACGAACGTCTCTCCACATGCTCTTTTCTGAGAGATAAGTGTGTGTGAAAGCCGTCCTTCACCTAGCTTGTTGGGAACACAAAGTTTCTTTTCAGTTGCAAACTACACTCCATACATATATATGTGGAGGCACAAGCTCGAACTCTGTTTTACAGTGAAAACTGCAGGAACTTCAAACCGGCACTAGGAAACACACTGAGAATCCATAGAAAAAGTTTCTCCTGCAACCCTTACCCCTTGTGACAGATGAACGAACGTCTCTCCACATGCTCTTTTCTGAGAGATAAGTGTGTGTGAAAGCCGTCCTTCACCTAGCTTGTTGGGAACACAAAGTTTCTTTTCAGTTGCAAACTACACTCCATACATATATATGGGGAGGCACAAGCTCCAACTCGGTTTTACAGTGAAAACTGCAGGAACTTCAAACCGGCACTAGGAAACACACTGAGAATCCATAGAAAAAGTTTCTCCTGCAACCCATACCACTTGTGCTACATGAACGAACGTCTCTCCACATGCTCAGTTCTGAGAGATAAGTGTGTGTAAAAGCCGTCCTTCACCTAGCTTGTTGGGAACACAAAGTTTCCTTTCAGCTGAAAACTACACTCCATACATATATATGGGGAGGCACAAGCTCCAACTCGGTTTTACATTGAAAACTGCAGGAACTTCAAACCGGCACTAGGAAACACACTGAGAAAACAGAGTAAATGTTTCTCCTGCAACCCATTCCATTTGTGCTAGATGAACGAACGTCTCTCCACATGCTCAGTTCTGAGAGATAAGTGTGTGTGAAAGCCGTCCTTCACCTAGCTTGTTGGGAACACAAAGTTTCTTTTCAGTTGCAAACTACACTCCATACATATATATGTGGAGGCACAAGCTCGAACTCTGTTTTACAGTGAAAACTGCAGGAACTTCAAACCGGCACTAGGAAACACACTGAGAATCCATAGAAAAAGTTTCTCCTGCAACCCTTACCCCTTGTGACAGATGAACGAACGTCTCTCCACATGCTCTTTTCTGAGAGATAAGTGTGTGTGAAAGCCGTCCTTCACCTAGCTTGTTGGGAACACAAAGTTTCTTTTCAGTTGCAAACTACACTCCATACATATATATGTGGAGGCACAAGCTCGAACTCGGTTTTACAGTGAAAACTGCAGGAACTTCAAACCGGCACTAGGAAACACACTGAGAATCCATAGAAAAAGTTTCTCCTGCAACCCTTACACCTTGTGACAGATGAACGAACGTCTCTCCACATGCTCTTTTCTGAGAGATAAGTGTGTGTGAAAGCCGTCCTTCACCTAGCTTGTTGGGAACACAAAGTTTCTTTTCAGTTGCAAACTACACTCCATACATATATATGGGGAGGCACAAGCTCCAACTCGGTTTTACAGTGAAAACTGCAGGAACTTCAAAACGGCACTAGGAAACACACTGAGAAACCAGAGTAAATGTTTCTCCTGCAACCCGTTAACTTTGTACTAGATGAACGAACGTCTCTCCACATGCTCAGTTCTGAGAGATAAGTGTGTGTGAAAGCCGTCCTTCACCTAGCTTGTTGGGAACACAAAGTTTCTTTTCAGTTGCAAACTACACTCCATACATATATATGTGGAGGCACAAGCTCGAACTCGGTTTTACAGTGAAAACTGCAGGAACTTCAAACTGGCACTAGGAAACACACTGAGAAACCAGAGAAAAAGTTTCTCCTGCAACCCATTCCATTTGTGCTAGATGAAGGAACGTCTCTCCATATGCTCAGTATTGAGAGATAAGTGTGTGTGAAAGCCGTCCTTCACCTAGCTTGTTGGGAACACAAAGTTTCTTTTCAGTTGCAAACTATACTCCATACATATATATGGGGAGGCACAAGCTCCAACTCGGTTTTACAGTGAAAACTGCAGGAACTTCAAACCGGCACTAGGAAACACACTGAGAAACCAGAGAAAAAGTTTCTCCTGCTACCCATTCCCTTTGTGCTAGATGAACGAACGTCTCTCCACATGCTCAGTTCTGAGAGATAAGTGTGTGTGAAAGGCGTCCTTCACCTAGCTTGTTGGGAACACAAAGTTTCTTTTCAGTTGCAAACTACACGCCATACATATATATGGGGTGGCTAAAGCTCCAACTCGGTTTTACAGTGAAAACTGCAGGAACTTCAAACCGGCACTGGGAAACACACTGAGAAACCAGAGAAAAAGTTTCTCCTGCCACCCATTCCATTTTTTGCTAGATGAACGAACGTCTCTCAACATGCTCAGTTCTGAGAGATAAGTGTGTGTGAAAGCCGTCCTTCACCTAGCTTGTTGGGAACACAAAGTTTCTTTTCAGTTGCAAACTACACTCCATACATATATATGTGGAGGCACAAGCTCGAACGCGGTTTTACAGTGAAAACTGCAGGAACTTCAAACAGGCACTAGGAAACACACTGAGAAACCAGAGTAAATGTTTCTCCTGCAACCCGTTAACTTGGTGCTAGATGAACGAACGTCTCTCCACATGCTCGGTTCTGAGAAATAAGTGTGTGGGAAAGCCGTCCTTCACCTAGATTGTTGGGAACACAAAGTTTCTTTTCAGTTGCAAACTACACTCCATACATATATATGGGGAGGCACAAGCTCGAACTCGGTTTTACAGTGAAAACTGCAGGAACTTCAAACCGGCACTAGGAAACACACTGAGAATCCACAGAAAAAGTTTCTCCTGCAACCCATACCCCTTGTGCTACATGAACGAACGTCTCTCCACATGCTCAGTTCTGAGAGATAAGTGTGTGTGAAAGCCGTCCTTCACCTAGCTTGTTGGGAACACAAAGGTTCTTTTCAGTTGCAAACTACACTCCATACATATATATGGGGAGGCACAAGCTCCAACTCGGTTTTACAGTGAAAACTGCAGGAACTTCAAACCGGCACTAGGAAACACACTGAGAAACCAGAGTAAATGTTTCTCCTGCAACCCGTTAACTTTGTACTAGATGAAGGAACTTCTCTCCACGTGCTCGGTTCTGAGAGATAAGTGTGTGTAAAAGCCGTCCTTCACCTAGCTTGTTGGGAACACAAAGTTTCCTTTCAGTTGCAAACTACACTCCATACATATATATGGGGAGGCCCAAGCTCCAACTCGGTTTTACAGTGAAAACTGCAGGAACTTCAAACCGGCACTAGGAAACACACTGAGAAACCAGAGTAAATGTTTCTCCTGCAACCCATTCCATTTGTGCTAGATGAACGAACGTCTCTCCACATGCTCAGTTCTGAGAGATAAGTGTGTGTGAAAGCCGTCCTTCACCTAGCTTGTTGGGAACACAAAGTTTCTTTTCAGTTGCAAACTACACTCCATACATATATATGGGGAGGCACAAGCTCCAACTCGGTTTTACAGTGAAAACTGCAGGAACTTCAAAACGGCACTAGGAAACACACTGAGAAACCAGAGTAAATGTTTCCCCTGCAACCCGTTAACTTTGTGCTAGATGAACGAACGTCTCTCCACGTGCTCGGTTCTGAGAGATAAGTGTGTGTGAAAGCCGTCCTTCACCTAGCTTGTTGGGAACACAAAGTTTCTTTTCAGGTGCAAACTACACTCCATACAAATATATGGGGAGGCACAAGCTCCAACTCCGTTTTACAGTGAAAACTGCAGGAACTTCAAACCGGCACTAGGAAACACACTGAGAAACCAAAGAAAAAGTTTCTCCTGCAACCCATTCCCTTTATGCTAGATGAACGAAAGTCTCTCCACATGCTCAGTTCTGAGAGATAAGTGTGTGTGAAAGCCGTCCTTCACCTAGCTTGTTGGGAACACAAAGTTTCTTTTCAGTTGCAAACTACACTCCATACATATATATGTGGAGGCACAAGCTCGAACTCGGTTTTACAGTGCAAACTGCAGGAACTTCAAACAGGCACTAGGAAACACACTGAGAAACCAGAGTAAATGTTTCTCCTGCAACCCGTTAACTTGGTGCTAGATGAACGAACGTCTCTCCACATGCTCGGTTCTGAGAAATAAGTGTGTGGGAAAGCCATCCTTCACCTAGCTTGTTGGGAACACAAAGTTTCTTTTCAGTTGCAAACTACACTCCATACATATATATGTGGAGGCACAAGCTCGAACTCGGTTTTACAGTGAAAACTGCAGGAACTTCAAACCGGCACTAGGAAACACACTGAGAATCCATAGAAAAAGTTTCTCCTGCAACCCATACCCCTTGTGCTACATGAACGAACGTCTCTCCACATGCTCAGTTCTGAGAGATAAGTGTGTGTGAAAGCCGTCCTTCACCTAGCTTGTTGGGAACACAAAGTTTCTTTTCAGTTGCAAACTACACTCCATACATATATATGGGGAGGCACAAGCTCCAACGCGATTTTACAGTGAAAACTGCAGGAACTTCAAACCGGCACTAGGAAACACACTGAGAAACCAGAGTAAATGTTTCTCCTGCAACCCGTTAACTTTGTACTAGATGAACGAACGTCTCTCCACGTGCTCGGTTCTGAGAGATAAGTGTGTGTAAAAGCCGTCCTTCACCTAGCTTGTTGGGAACACAAAGTTTCTTTTCAGTTGCAAACTACACTCCATACATATATATGTGGAGGCACAAGCTCGAACTCTGTTTTACAGTGAAAACTGCAGGAACTTCAAACAGGCACTAGGAAACACACTGAGAAACCAGAGTAAATGTTTCACCTGCAACCCGTTAACTTGGTGCTAGATGAACGAACGTCTCTCCACATGCTCGGTTCTGAGAAATAAGTGTGTGGGAAAGCCGTCCTTCACCTAGCTTGTTGGGAACACAAAGTTTCTTTTCAGTTGCAAACTACACTCCATACATATATATGTGGAGGCACAAGCTCGAACTCGGTTTTACAGTGAAAACTGCAGGAACTTCAAACCGGCACTAGGAAACACACTGAGAAACTAGAGAAAAAGATTCTCCTGCTACCCATTCCCTTTGTGCTAGATGAACGAACGTCTCTCCACATGCTCAGTTCTGAGAGATAAGTGTGTGTTAAAGCCGTCCTTCACCTAGCTTGTTGGGAACACAAAGTTTCTTTTCAGTTGCAAACTATAATCCATACATATATATGGGGAGGCAAAAGCTCCAACTCGGTTTTACAGTGAAAACTGTAGGAACTTCAAACCGGCACTAGGAAACACACTGAGAAACCAGAGAAAAAGTTTCTCCTGCAACCCATTCCCTTTGTGCTAGATGAACGAACGTCTCTCCACATGCTCAGTTCTGAGAGATAAGTGTGTGTGAAAGCCGTCCTTCACCTAGCTTGTTGGGAACACAAAGTTTCTTTTCAGTTGCAAACTACACTCCATACATATATATGGGGAGGCACAAGCTCCAACTCGGTATTACAGTGAAAACTGCAGGAACTTCAAAGAGGCACTAGGAAACACACTGAGAAACCAGAGTAAATGTTTCTCCTGCAACCCGTTAACTTTGTGCTAGATGAACGAACGTCTCTCCACATGCTCAGTTCTGAGAGATAAGTGTGTGTGAAAGCCAACCTTCACATAGCTTGTTGGGAACACAAAGTTTCTTTTCAGTTGCAAACTACACTCCATACATATATATGTGGAGGCACAAGCTCGAACTCGGTTTTAGAGTGAAAACTGCAGGAACTTCAAACCGGCACTAGGAAACACACTGAGAAACCAGAGAAAAAGTTTCCCCTGCAACCCATTCCCTTTGTGCTAGATGAAAGAAAGTCTCTCCACATGCTCAGTTCTGAGAGAGAAGTGTGTGTGAAAGCCGTCCTTCACCTAGCTTGTTGGGAACACAAAGTTTCTTTTCAGTTGCAAACTACACTCCATACATATATATGGGGAGGCACAAGCTCCAACTCGGTTTTACAGTGAAAACTGCAGGAACGTCAAAAAGGCACTAGGAAACACACAGAGAAACCAGAGTAAATATTTCTCCTGCAACCCGTTAACTTTGTGCTAGATGAACGAACGTCTCTCCACATGCTCAGTTCTGAGAGATAAGTGTGTGTGAATGCCGCCCTTCACCTAGCTTGTTGGGAACACAAAGTTTCTTTTCAGTTGCAAACTACACTCCATACATATATATGGGGAGGCACAAGCTACAACTCGGTTTTACAGTGAAAACTGCAGGAACTTCAAACCGGCACTAGGAAACACACTGAGAAAACAGAGAAAAAGTTTCTCCTGCAACCCATTCCCTTTGTGCTAGATGAACGGACGTCTCTCCACATGCTCAGTTCTGAGAGATAAGTGTGTGTGAAAGCCGCCCTTCACCTAGCTTGTTGGGAACACAAAGTTTATTTCCAGTTGCAAACTACACTCCATACATATATATGGGGAGGCACAAGCTCCAACTCGGTTTTACAGTGAAAACTGCAGGAACTTCAAACCGGCACTAGGAAACACACTGAGAAACCAGAGTAAATGTTTCTCCTGCAACCCGTTAACTTTGTACTAGATGAACGAACGTCTCTCCACGTGCTCGTTTCTGAGAGATAAGTGTGTGTGAAAGCCGTCCTTCACCTAGCTTGTTGGGAACACAAAGTTTCTTTTCAGTTGCAAACTACACTCCATACATATATATGGGGAGGCACAAGCTCCAACTCGGTTTTACAGTGAAAACTGCAGGAACTTCAAACCGGCACTAGGAAACACACTGAGAATCCATAGAAAAAGTTTCTCCTGCAACCCTTACCCCTTGTGCCAGATGAACGAACGTCTCTCCACATGCTCTTTTCTGAGAGATAAGTGTGTGTGAAAGCCGTCCTTCACCTAGCTTGTTGGGAACACAAAGTTTCTTTTCAGTTGCAAACTACACTCCATACATATATATGGGGAGGCACAAGCTCCAACTCGGTTTTACAGTGAAAACTGCAGGAACTTCAAAACGGCACTAGAAAACACACTTAGAAACCAGAGTAAATGTTTCTCCTGCAACCCGTTAACTTTGTACTAGATGAACGAACGTCTCTCCACGTGCTCGGTTCTGAGAGATAAGTGTGTGTGAAAGCCGTCCTTCACCTAGCTTGTTGGGAACACAAAGTTTCTTTTCAGTTCCAAACTACACTCCATACATATATATGTGGAGGCACAAGCTCGAACTCGGTTTTACAGTGAAAACTGCAGGAACTTCAAACCGGCACTAGGAAACACACTGAGAAACCAGAGTAAATGTTTCTCCAGCAAAACGTTAACTTTGTGCTAGATGAACGAACTTCTCTCCACATGCTCAGTTCTGAGAGATAAGTGTGTGTGAAAGCCGTCCTTCACCTAGCTTGTTGGGAACAAAAAGTTTCCTTTCAGTTGAAAACTACACTCCATACATATATATGGGGAGGCCCAAGCTCCAACTCGGTTTTACAGTGAAAACTGCAGGAACTTCAAACCGGCACTAGGAAACACACTGAGAATCCATAGAAAAAGTTTCTCCTGCAAACCTTACCCCTTGTGACAGATGAACGAACGTCTCTCCACATGGTCATTTTTGAGAGATAAGTGTGTGTGAAAGCCGTCCTTCACTTAGCTTGTTGGGAACACAAAGTTTCTTTTCAGTTGCAAACTACACTCCATACATATATATGGGGAGGCACAAGCTCCAACTCGGTTTTACAGTGAAAACTGCAGGAACTTCAAAACGGCACTAGGAAACACACTGAGAAACCAGAGTAAATGTTTCTCCTGCAACCCGTTAACTTTGTACTAGATGAACGAACGTCTCTCCACGTGCTCGGTTCTGAGAGATAAGTGTGTGTGAAAGCCGTCCTTCACCTAGCTTGTTGGGAACACAAAGTTTCTTTTCAGTTGCAAACTACACTCCATACATATATATGTGGAGGCACAAGCTCGAACTCGGTTTTACAGTGAAAACTGCAGGAACTTCAAACAGGCACTAGGAAACACACTGAGAAACCAGAGTAAATGTTTCTCCTGCAACCCGTTAACTTGGTGCTAGATGAACGAACGTCTCTCCACATGCTCGGTTCTGAGAAATAAGTGTGTGTGAAAGCCGTCCTTCACCTAGCTTGTTGGGAACACAAAGTTTATTTTCAGTTGCAAACTACACTCCATACATATATATGTGGAGGCACAAGCTCGAACTCGGTTTTACAGTGAAAACTGCAGGAACTTCAAACCGGCACTAGGAAACACACTGAGAATCCATAGAAAAAGTTTCTCCTGCAACCCATACCCCTTGTGCTACATGAACGAACGTCTCTCCACATGCTCAGTTCTGAGAGATAAGTGTGTGTGAAAGCCGTCCTTCACCTAGCTTGTTGGGAACACAAAGTTTCTTTTCAGTTGCAAACTACACTCCATACATATATATGGGAAGGCACAACCTTCAACTCGGTTTTACAGTGAAAACTGCAGGAACTTCAAACCGGCACTAGGAAACACACTGAGAAACCAGAGTAAATGTTTCTCCTGCAACCCGTTAACTTTGTACTAGATGAACGAACGTCTCTCCACGTGCTCGGTTCTGAGAGATAAGTGTGTGTAAAAGCCGTCCTTCACCTAGCTTGTTGGGAACACAAAGTTTCCTTTCAGTTGAAAACTACACTCCATACATATATATGGGGAGGCCCAAGCTCCAACTCGGTTTTACAGTGAAAACTGCAGGAACTTCAAACCGGCACTAGGAAACACACTGAGAATCCATAGAAAAAGTTTCTCCTGCAAACCTTACCCCTTGTGACAGATGAACGAACGTCTCTCCACATGGTCATTTTTGAGAGATAAGTGTGTGTGAAAGCCGTCCTTCACTTAGCTTGTTGGGAACACAAAGTTTCTTTTCAGTTGCAAACTACACTCCATACATATATATGGGGAGGCACAAGCTCCAACTCGGTTTTACAGTGAAAACTGCAGGAACTTCAAAACGGCACTAGGAAACACACTGAGAAACCAGAGTAAATGTTTCTCCTGCAACCCGTTAACTTTGTACTAGATGAACGAACGTCTCTCCACGTGCTCGGTTCTGAGAGATAAGTGTGTGTGAAAGCCGTCCTTCACCTAGCTTGTTGGGAACACAAAGTTTCTTTTCAGTTGCAAACTACACTCCATACATATATATGTGGAGGCACAAGCTCGAACTCGGTTTTACAGTGAAAACTGCAGGAACTTCAAACAGGCACTAGGAAACACACTGAGAAACCAGAGTAAATGTTTCTCCTGCAACCCGTTAACTTGGTGCTAGATGAACGAACGTCTCTCCACATGCTCGGTTCTGAGAAATAAGTGTGTGTGAAAGCCGTCCTTCACCTAGCTTGTTGGGAACACAAAGTTTATTTTCAGTTGCAAACTACACTCCATACATATATATGTGGAGGCACAAGCTCGAACTCGGTTTTACAGTGAAAACTGCAGGAACTTCAAACCGGCACTAGGAAACACACTGAGAATCCATAGAAAAAGTTTCTCCTGCAACCCATACCCCTTGTGCTACATGAACGAACGTCTCTCCACATGCTCAGTTCTGAGAGATAAGTGTGTGTGAAAGCCGTCCTTCACCTAGCTTGTTGGGAACACAAAGTTTCTTTTCAGTTGCAAACTACACTCCATACATATATATGGGAAGGCACAACCTTCAACTCGGTTTTACAGTGAAAACTGCAGGAACTTCAAACCGGCACTAGGAAACACACTGAGAAACCAGAGTAAATGTTTCTCCTGCAACCCGTTAACTTTGTACTAGATGAACGAACGTCTCTCCACGTGCTCGGTTCTGAGAGATAAGTGTGTGTAAAAGCCGTCCTTCACCTAGCTTGTTGGGAACACAAAGTTTCCTTTCAGTTGAAAACTACACTCCATACATATATATGGGGAGGCCCAAGCTCCAACTCGGTTTTACAGTGAAAACTGCAGGAACTTCAAACCGGCACTAGGAAACACACTGAGAATCCATAGAAAAAGTTTCTCCTGCAAACCTTACCCCTTGTGACAGATGAACGAACGTCTCTCCACATGGTCATTTTTGAGAGATAAGTGTGTGTGAAAGCCGTCCTTCACTTAGCTTGTTGGGAACACAAAGTTTCTTTTCAGTTGCAAACTACACTCCATACATATATATGGGGAGGCACAAGCTCCAACTCGGTTTTACAGTGAAAACTGCAGGAACTTCAAAACGGCACTAGGAAACACACTGAGAAACCAGAGTAAATGTTTCTCCTGCAACCCGTTAACTTTGTACTAGATGAACGAACGTCTCTCCACGTGCTCGGTTCTGAGAGATAAGTGTGTGTGAAAGCCGTCCTTCACCTAGCTTGTTGGGAACACAAAGTTTCTTTTCAGTTGCAAACTACACTCCATACATATATATGGGGAGGCACAAGCTCGAACTCGGTTTTACAGTGAAAACTGCAGGAACTTCAAACCGGCACTAGGAAACACACTGAGAAACCAGAGAAAAAATTTCCCCTGCAACCCATTCCCTTTGTGCTACATGAACGAACGTCTCTCCACATGCTCAGTTCTGAGAGATAAGTGTGTGTGAAAGCCGTCCTTCACCTAGCTTGTTGGGAACACAAAGTTTCTTTTCAGTTGCAAACTACACTCCATACATATATATGGGGAGGCACAAGCTCCAACTCGGTTTTACAGTGAAAACTGCAGGAACTTCAAACCGGCACTAGGAAACACACTGAGAATCCATAGAAAAAGTTTCTCCTGCAACCCTTACCCCTTGTGCCAGATGAACGAACGTCTCTCCACATGCTCTTTTCTGAGAGATAAGTGTGTGTGAAAGCCGTCCTTCACCTAGCTTGTTGGGAACACAAAGTTTCTTTTCAGTTGCAAACTACACTCCATACATATATATGGGGAGGCACAAGCTCCAACTCGGTTTTACAGTGAAAACTGCAGGAACTTCAAAACGGCACTAGAAAACACACTTAGAAACCAGAGTAAATGTTTCTCCTGCAACCCGTTAACTTTGTACTAGATGAACGAAAGTCTCTCCACGTGCTCGGTTCTGAGAGATAAGTGTGTGTGAAAGCCGTCCTTCACCTAGCTTGTTGGGAACACAAAGTTTCTTTTCAGTTGCAAACTACACTCCATACATATATATGTGGAGGCACAAGCTCGAACTCGGTTTTACAGTGAAAACTGCAGGAACTTCAAACAGGCACTAGGAAACACACTGAGAAACCAGAGTAAATGTTTCTCCTGCAACCCGTTAACTTGGTGCTAGATGAACGAACGTCTCTCCACATGCTCGGTTCTGAGAAATAAGTGTGTGGGAAAGCCGTCCTTCACCTAGCTTGTTGGGAACACAAAGATTCTTTTCAGTTGCAAACTACACTCCATACATATATATGTGGAGGCACAAGCTCGAACTCGGTTTTACAGTGAAAACTGCAGGAACTTCAAACCGGCACTAGGAAACACACTGAGAATCCATAGAAAAAGTTTCTCCTGCAACCCATACCCCTTGTGCTACATGAACGAACGTCTCTCCACATGCTCAGTTCTGAGAGATAATTGTGTGTGAAAGCCGTCCTTCACCTAGCTTGTTGGGAACACAAAGTTTCTTTTCAGTTGCAAACTACACTCCATACATATATATGGGAAGGCACAACCTTCAACTCGGTTTTACAGTGAAAACTGCAGGAACTTCAAACCTGCACTAGGAAACACACTGAGAAACCAGAGTAAATGTTTCTCCTGCAACCCGTTAACTTTGTACTAGATGAACGAACGTCTCTCCACGTGCTCGGTTCTGAGAGATAAGTGTGTGTAAAAGCCGTCCTTCACCTAGCTTGTTGGGAACACAAAGTTTCCTTTCAGTTGAAAACTACACTCCATACATATATATGGGGAGGCCCAAGCTCCAACTCGGTTTTACAGTGAAAACTGCAGGAACTTCAAACCGGCACTAGGAAACACACTGAGAATCCATAGAAAAAGTTTCTCCTGCAAACCTTACCCCTTGTGACAGATGAACGAACGTCTCTCCACATGGTCATTTTTGAGAGATAAGTGTGTGTGAAAGCCGTCCTTCACTTAGCTTGTTGGGAACACAAAGTTTCTTTTCAGTTGCAAACTACACTCCATACATATATATGGGGAGGCACAAGCTCCAACTCGGTTTTACAGTGAAAACTGCAGGAACTTCAAAACGGCACTAGGAAACACACTGAGAAACCAGAGTAAATGTTTCTCCTGCAACCCGTTAACTTTGTACTAGATGAACGAACGTCTCTCCACGTGCTCGGTTCTGAGAGATAAGTGTGTGTGAAAGCCGTCCTTCACCTAGCTTGTTGGGAACACAAAGTTTCTTTTCAGTTGCAAACTACACTCCATACATATATATGTGGAGGCACAAGCTCGAACTCGGTTTTACAGTGAAAACTGCAGGAACTTCAAACAGGCACTAGGAAACACACTGAGAAACCAGAGTAAATGTTTCTCCTGCAACCCGTTAACTTGGTGCTAGATGAACGAACGTCTCTCCACATGCTCGGTTCTGAGAAATAAGTGTGTGTGAAAGCCGTCCTTCACCTAGCTTGTTGGGAACACAAAGTTTATTTTCAGTTGCAAACTACACTCCATACATATATATGTGGAGGCACAAGCTCGAACTCGGTTTTACAGTGAAAACTGCAGGAACTTCAAACCGGCACTAGGAAACACACTGAGAATCCATAGAAAAAGTTTCTCCTGCAACCCATACCCCTTGTGCTACATGAACGAACGTCTCTCCACATGCTCAGTTCTGAGAGATAAGTGTGTGTGAAAGCCGTCCTTCACCTAGCTTGTTGGGAACACAAAGTTTCTTTTCAGTTGCAAACTACACTCCATACATATATATGGGAAGGCACAACCTTCAACTCGGTTTTACAGTGAAAACTGCAGGAACTTCAAACCGGCACTAGGAAACACACTGAGAAACCAGAGTAAATGTTTCTCCTGCAACCCGTTAACTTTGTACTAGATGAACGAACGTCTCTCCACGTGCTCGGTTCTGAGAGATAAGTGTGTGTAAAAGCCGTCCTTCACCTAGCTTGTTGGGAACACAAAGTTTCCTTTCAGTTGAAAACTACACTCCATACATATATATGGGGAGGCCCAAGCTCCAACTCGGTTTTACAGTGAAAACTGCAGGAACTTCAAACCGGCACTAGGAAACACACTGAGAATCCATAGAAAAAGTTTCTCCTGCAAACCTTACCCCTTGTGACAGATGAACGAACGTCTCTCCACATGGTCATTTTTGAGAGATAAGTGTGTGTGAAAGCCGTCCTTCACTTAGCTTGTTGGGAACACAAAGTTTCTTTTCAGTTGCAAACTACACTCCATACATATATATGGGGAGGCACAAGCTCCAACTCGGTTTTACAGTGAAAACTGCAGGAACTTCAAAACGGCACTAGGAAACACACTGAGAAACCAGAGTAAATGTTTCTCCTGCAACCCGTTAACTTTGTACTAGATGAACGAACGTCTCTCCACGTGCTCGGTTCTGAGAGATAAGTGTGTGTGAAAGCCGTCCTTCACCTAGCTTGTTGGGAACACAAAGTTTCTTTTCAGTTGCAAACTACACTCCATACATATATATGGGGAGGCACAAGCTCGAACTCGGTTTTACAGTGAAAACTGCAGGAACTTCAAACCGGCACTAGGAAACACACTGAGAAACCAGAGAAAAAATTTCCCCTGCAACCCATTCCCTTTGTGCTACATGAACGAACGTCTCTCCACATGCTCAGTTCTGAGAGATAAGTGTGTGTGAAAGCCGTCCTTCACCTAGCTTGTTGGGAACACAAAGTTTCTTTTCAGTTGCAAACTACACTCCATACATATATATGGGGAGGCACCATCTCCAACTCGGTTTTACAGTGAAAACTGCAGGAACTTCAAACAGGCACTAGGAAACACACTGAGAAACCAGAGTATATATTTCTCCTGCAAACCGTTAACTTTGTGCTAGATGAACGAACGTCTCTCCACATGCTCGGTTCTGAGAGATAAGTTTGTGTGAAAGCCGTCCTTCAACTAGCTTGTTGGGAACACAAAGTTTCTTTTCAGTTGCAAACTACACTCCAAACATATATATGGGGTGGCAAAAGCTCCAACTCGGTTTTACAGTGAAAACTGCAGGAACTTCAAACCGGCACAGGGAAACAAACTGAGAAACCAGAGAAAAAGTTTCTCCTGCCACCCATTCCATTTGTGCTAGATGAACGAACGTCTCTCCACATGCTCAGTTCTGAGAGATAAGTGTGTGTGAAAGGCGTCCTTCACCTAGCTTGTTGGGAACACAAAGTTTCTTTTCAGTTGCAAACTACACGCCATACATATATATGGGGTGGCTAAAGCTCCAACTCGGTTTTACAGTGAAAACTGCAGGAACTTCAAACCGGCACTGGGAAACACACTGAGAAACCAGAGAAAAAGTTTCTCCTGCCACCCATTCCATTTTTTGCTAGATGAACGAACGTCTCTCAACATGCTCAGTTCTGAGAGATAAGTGTGTGTGAAAGCCGTCCTTCACCTAGCTTGTTGGGAACACAAAGTTTCTTTTCAGTTGCAAACTACACTCCATACATATATATGTGGAGGCACAAGCTCGAACGCGGTTTTACAGTGAAAACTGCAGGAACTTCAAACAGGCACTAGGAAACACACTGAGAAACCAGAGTAAATGTTTCTCCTGCAACCCGTTAACTTGGTGCTAGATGAACGAACGTCTCTCCACATGCTCGGTTCTGAGAAATAAGTGTGTGGGAAAGCCGTCCTTCACCTAGCTTGTTGGGAACACAAAGGTTCTTTTCAGTTGCAAACTACACTCCATACATATATATGGGGAGGCACAAGCTCGAACTCGGTTTTACAGTGAAAACTGCAGGAACTTCAAACCGGCACTAGGAAACACACTGAGAATCCACAGAAAAAGTTTCTCCTGCAACCCATACCCCTTGTGCTACATGAACGAACGTCTCTCCACATGCTCAGTTCTGAGAGATAAGTGTGTGTGAAAGCCGTCCTTCACCTAGCTTGTTGGGAACACAAAGTTTCTTTTCAGTTGCAAACTACACTCCATACATATATATGGGGAGGCACAAGCTCCAACTCGGTTTTACAGTGAAAACTGCAGGAACTTCAAACCGGCACTAGGAAACACACTGAGAAACCAGAGTAAATGTTTCTCCTGCAACCCGTTAACTTTGTACTAGATGAAGGAACTTCTCTCCACGTGCTCGGTTCTGAGAGATAAGTGTGTGTAAAAGCCGTCCTTCACCTAGCTTGTTGGGAACACAAAGTTTCCTTTCAGTTGCAAACTACACTCCATACATATATATGGGGAGGCCCAAGCTCCAACTCGGTTTTACAGTGAAAACTGCAGGAACTTCAAACCGGCACTAGGAAACACACTGAGAAACCAGAGTAAATGTTTCTCCTGCAACCCATTCCATTTGTGCTAGATGAACGAACGTCTCTCCACATGCTCAGTTCTGAGAGATAAGTGTGTGTGAAAGCCGTCCTTCACCTAGCTTGTTGGGAACACAAAGTTTCTTTTCAGTTGCAAACTACACTCCATACATATATATGGGGAGGCACAAGCTCCAACTCGGTTTTACAGTGAAAACTGCAGGAACTTCAAAACGGCACTAGGAAACACACTGAGAAACCAGAGTAAATGTTTCCCCTGCAACCCGTTATATTTGTGCTAGATGAACGAACGTCTCTCCACGTGCTCGGTTCTGAGAGATAAGTGTGTGTGAAAGCCGTCCTTCACCTAGCTTGTTGGGAACACAAAGTTTCTTTTCAGGTGCAAACTACACTCCATACAAATATATGGGGAGGCACAAGCTCCAACTCGGTTTTACAGTGAAAACTGCAGGAACTTCAAACCGGCACTAGGAAACACACTGAGAAACCAAAGAAAAAGTTTCTCCTGCAACCCATTCCCTTTATGCTAGATGAACGAAAGTCTCTCCACATGCTCAGTTCTGAGAGATAAGTGTGTGTGAAAGCCGTCCTTCACCTAGCTTGTTGGGAACACAAAGTTTCTTTTCAGTTGCAAACTACACTCCATACATATATATGTGGAGGCACAAGCTCGAACTCGGTTTTACAGTGCAAACTGCAGGAACTTCAAACAGGCACTAGGAAACACACTGAGAAACCAGAGTAAATGTTTCTCCTGCAACCCGTTAACTTGGTGCTAGATGAACGAACGTCTCTCCACATGCTCGGTTCTGAGAAATAAGTGTGTGTGAAAGCCATCCTTCACCTAGCTTGTTGGGAACACAAAGTTTCTTTTCAGTTGCAAACTACACTCCATACATATATATGTGGAGGCACAAGCTCGAACTCGGTTTTACAGTGAAAACTGCAGGAACTTCAAACCGGCACTAGGAAACACACTGAGAATCCATAGAAAAAGTTTCTCCTGCAACCCATACCCCTTGTGCTACATGAACGAACGTCTCTCCACATGCTCAGTTCTGAGAGATAAGTGTGTGTGAAAGCCGTCCTTCACCTAGCTTGTTGGGAACACAAAGTTTCTTTTCAGTTGCAAACTACACTCCATACATATATATGGGGAGGCACAAGCTCCAACGCGGTTTTACAGTGAAAACTGCAGGAACTTCAAACCGGCACTAGGAAACACACTGAGAAACCAGAGTAAATGTTTCTCCTGCAACCCGTTAACTTTGTACTAGATGAACGAACGTCTCTCCACGTGCTCGGTTCTGAGAGATAAGTGTGTGTAAAAGCCGTCCTTAACCTAGCTTGTTGGGAACACAAAGTTTCTTTTCAGTTGCAAACTACACTCCATACATATATATGTGGAGGCACAAGCTCGAACTCTGTTTTACAGTGAAAACTGCAGGAACTTCAAACAGGCACTAGGAAACACACTGAGAAACCAGAGTAAATGTTTCTCCTGCAACCCGTTAACTTGGTGCTAGATGAACGAACGTCTCTCCACATGCTCGGTTCTGAGAAATAAGTGTGTGGGAAAGCCGTCCTTCACCTAGCTTGTTGGGAACACAAAGTTTCTTTTCAGTTGCAAACTACACTCCATACATATATATGTGGAGGCACAAGCTCGAACTCGGTTTTACAGTGAAAACTGCAGGAACTTCAAACCGGCACTAGGAAACACACTGAGAAACTAGAGAAAAAGATTCTCCTGCTACCCATTCCCTTTGTGCTAGATGAACGAACGTCTCTCCACATGCTCAGTTCTGAGAGATAAGTGTGTGTTAAAGCCGTCCTTCACCTAGCTTGTTGGGAACACAAAGTTTCTTTTCAGTTGCAAACTATAATCCATACATATATATGGGGAGGCAAAAGCTCCAACTCGGTTTTACAGTGAAAACTGTAGGAACTTCAAACCGGCACTAGGAAACACACTGAGAAACCAGAGAAAAAGTTTCTCCTGCAACCCATTCCCTTTGTGCTAGATGAACGAACGTCTCTCCACATGCTCAGTTCTGAGAGATAAGTGTGTGTGAAAGCCGTCCTTCACCTAGCTTGTTGGGAACACAAAGTTTCTTTTCAGTTGCAAACTACACTCCATACATATATATGGGGAGGCACAAGCTCCAACTCGTTATTACAGTGAAAACTGCAGGAACTTCAAAGAGGCACTAGGAAACACACTGAGAAACCAGAGTAATTGTTTCTCCTGCAACCCGTTAACTTTGTGCTAGATGAACGAACGTCTCTCCACATGCTCAGTTCTGAGAGATAAGTGTGTGTGAAAGCCAACCTTCACATAGCTTGTTGGGAACACAAAGTTTCTTTTCAGTTGCAAACTACACTCCATACATATATATGTGGAGGCACAAGCTCGAACTCGGTTTTAGAGTGAAAACTGCAGGAACTTCAAACCGGCACTAGGAAACACACTGAGAAACCAGAGAAAAAGTTTCCCCTGCAACCCATTCCCTTTGTGCTAGATGAAAGAAAGTCTCTCCACATGCTCAGTTCTGAGAGATAAGTGTGTGTGAAAGCCGTCCTTCACCTAGCTTGTTGGGAACACAAAGTTTCTTTTCAGTTGCAAACTACACTCCATACATATATATGGGGAGGCACAAGCTCCAACTCGGTTTTACAGTGAAAACTGCAGGAACGTCAAAAAGGCACTAGGAAACACACAGAGAAACCAGAGTAAATATTTCTCCTGCAACCCGTTAACTTTGTGCTAGATGAACGAACGTCTCTCCACATGCTCAGTTCTGAGAGATAAGTGTGTGTGAATGCCGCCCTTCACCTAGCTTGTTGGGAACACAAAGTTTCTTTTCAGTTGCAAACTACACTCCATACATATATATGGGGAGGCACAAGCTCCAACTCGGTTTTACAGTGAAAACTGCAGGAACTTCAAACCGGCACTAGGAAACACACTGAGAAAACAGAGAAAAAGTTTCTCCTGCAACCCATTCCCTTTGTGCTAGATGAACGGACGTCTCTCCACATGCTCAGTTCTGAGAGATAAGTGTGTGTGAAAGCCGCCCTTCACCTAGCTTGTTGGGAACACAAAGTTTATTTCCAGTTGCAAACTACACTCCATACATATATATGGGGAGGCACAAGCTCCAACTCGGTTTTACAGTGAAAACTGCAGGAACTTCAAACCGGCACTAGGAAACACACTGAGAAACCAGAGTAAATGTTTCTCCTGCAACCCGTTAACTTTGTACTAGATGAACGAACGTCTCTCCACGTGCTCGTTTCTGAGAGATAAGTGTGTGTGAAAGCCGTCCTTCACCTAGCTTGTTGGGAACACAAAGTTTCTTTTCAGTTGCAAACTACACTCCATACATATATATGGGGAGGCACAAGCTCCAACTCGGTTTTACAGTGAAAACTGCAGGAACTTCAAACCGGCACTAGGAAACACACTGAGAATCCATAGAAAAAGTTTCTCCTGCAACCCTTACCCCTTGTGCCAGATGAACGAACGTCTCTCCACATGCTCTTTTCTGAGAGATAAGTGTGTGTGAAAGCCGTCCTTCACCTAGCTTGTTGGGAACACAAAGTTTCTTTTCAGTTGCAAACTACACTCCATACATATATATGGGGAGGCACAAGCTCCAACTCGGTTTTACAGTGAAAACTGCAGGAACTTCAAAACGGCACTAGAAAACACACTTAGAAACCAGAGTAAATGTTTCTCCTGCAACCCGTTAACTTTGTACTAGATGAACGAACGTCTCTCCACGTGCTCGGTTCTGAGAGATAAGTGTGTGTGAAAGCCGTCCTTCACCTAGCTTGTTGGGAACACAAAGTTTCTTTTCAGTTCCAAACTACACTCCATACATATATATGTGGAGGCACAAGCTCGAACTCGGTTTTACAGTGAAAACTGCAGGAACTTCAAACCGGCACTAGGAAACACACTGAGAAACCAGAGTAAATGTTTCTCCAGCAAAACGTTAACTTTGTGCTAGATGAACGAACGTCTCTCCACATGCTCAGTTCTGAGAGATAAGTGTGTGTGAAAGCCGTCCTTCACCTAGCTTGTTGGGAACACAAAGTTTCTTTTCAGTTGCAAACTACACTCCATACATATATATGTGGAGGCACAAGCTCCAACTCGGTTTTACAGTGAAAACTGCAGGAACTTCAAACCGGCACTAGGAAACACACTGAGAAACCAGAGAAAAAGTTTCTCCTGCAACCCATTCCATTTATGCTAGATGAACGAAAGTCTCTCCACATGCTCAGTTCTGAGAGATAATTGTGTGTGAAAGCCGTCCTTCACCTAGCTTGTTGGGAACACAAAGTTTCTTTTCAGTTGCAAACTACACTCCATACATATATATGTGGAGGCACAAGCTCGAACTCGGTTTTACAGTGAAAACTGCAGGAACTTCAAACAGGCACTAGGAAACACACTGAGAAACCAGAGTAAATGTTTCTCCTGCAACCCGTTAACTTGGTGCTAGATGAACGAACGTCTCTCCACATGCTCGGTTCTGAGAAATAAGTGTGTGTGAAAGCCGTCCTTCACCTAGCTTGTTGGGAACACAAAGTTTATTTTCAGTTGCAAACTACACTCCATACATATATATGTGGAGGCACAAGCTCGAACTCGGTTTTACAGTGAAAACTGCAGGAACTTCAAACCGGCACTAGGAAACACACTGAGAATCCATAGAAAAAGTTTCTCCTGCAACCCATACCCCTTGTGCTACATGAACGAACGTCTCTCCACATGCTCAGTTCTGAGAGATAAGTGTGTGTGAAAGCCGTCCTTCACCTAGCTTGTTGGGAACACAAAGTTTCTTTTCAGTTGCAAACTACACTCCATACATATATATGGGAAGGCACAACCTTCAACTCGGTTTTACAGTGAAAACTGCAGGAACTTCAAACCGGCACTAGGAAACACACTGAGAAACCAGAGTAAATGTTTCTCCTGCAACCCGTTAACTTTGTACTAGATGAACGAACGTCTCTCCACGTGCTCGGTTCTGAGAGATAAGTGTGTGTAAAAGCCGTCCTTCACCTAGCTTCTTGGGAACACAAAGTTTCCTTTCAGTTGAAAACTACACTCCATACATATATATGGGGAGGCCCAAGCTCCAACTCGGTTTTACAGTGAAAACTGCAGGAACTTCAAACCGGCACCAGGAAACACACTGAGAATCCATAGAAAAAGTTTCTCCTGCAAACCTTACCCCTTGTGACAGATGAACGAACGTCTCTCCACATGGTCATTTTTGAGAGATAAGTGTGTGTGAAAGCCGTCCTTCACTTAGCTTGTTGGGAACACAAAGTTTCTTTTCAGTTGCAAACTACACTCCATACATATATATGGGGAGGCACAAGCTCCAACTCGGTTTTACAGTGAAAACTGCAGGAACTTCAAAACGGCACTAGGAAACACACTGAGAAACCAGAGTAAATGTTTTTCCTGCAACCCGTTAACTTTGTACTAGATGAACGAACGTCTCTCCACGTGCTCGGTTCTGAGAGATAAGTGTGTGTGAAAGCCGTCCTTCACCTAGCTTGTTGGGAACACAAAGTTTCTTTTCAGTTGCAAACTACACTCCATACATATATATGGGGAGGCACAAGCTCGAACTCGCTTTTACAGTGAAAACTGCAGGAACTTCAAACCGGCACTAGGAAACACACTGAGAAACCAGAGAAAAAATTTCCCCTGCAACCCATTCCCTTTGTGCTACATGAACGAACGTCTCTCCACATGCTCAGTTCTGAGAGATAAGTGTGTGTGAAAGCCGTCCTTCACCTAGCTTGTTGGGAACACAAAGTTTCTTTTCAGTTGCAAACTACACTCCATACATATATATGGGGAGGCACAAGCTCCAACTCGGTTTTACAGTGAAAACTGCAGGAACTTCAAACCGGCACTAGGAAACACACTGAGAATCCATAGAAAAAGTTTCTCCTGCAACCCTTACCCCTTGTGCCAGATGAACGAACGTCTCTCCACATGCTCTTTTCTGAGAGATAAGTGTGTGTGAAAGCCGTCCTTCACCTAGCTTGTTGGGAACACAAAGTTTCTTTTCAGTTGCAAACTACACTCCATACATATATATGGGGAGGCACAAGCTCCAACTCGGTTTTACAGTGAAAACTGCAGGAACTTCAAAACGGCACTAGAAAACACACTTAGAAACCAGAGTAAATGTTTCTCCTGCAACCCGTTAACTTTGTACTAGATGAACGAACGTCTCTCCACGTGCTCGGTTCTGAGAGATAAGTGTGTGTGAAAGCCGTCCTTCACCTAGCTTGTTGGGAACACAAAGTTTCTTTTCAGTTGCAAACTACACTCCATACATATATATGTGGAGGCACAAGCTCGAACTCGGTTTTACAGTGAAAACTGCAGGAACTTCAAACAGGCACTAGGAAACACACTGAGAAACCAGAGTAAATGTTTCTCCTGCAACCCGTTAACTTGGTGCTAGATGAACGAACGTCTCTCCACATGCTCGGTTCTGAGAAATAAGTGTGTGGGAAAGCCGTCCTTCACCTAGCTTGTTGGGAACACAAAGATTCTTTTCAGTTGCAAACTACACTCCATACATATATATGTGGAGGCACAAGCTCGAACTCGGTTTTACAGTGAAAACTGCAGGAACTTCAAACCGGCACTAGGAAACACACTGAGAAACCAGAGTAAATGTTTCTCCAGCAAAACGTTAACTTTGTGCTAGATGAACGAACGTCTCTCCACATGCTCAGTTCTGAGAGATAAGTGTGTGTGAAAGCCGTCCTTCACCTAGCTTGTTGGGAACACAAACTTTCTTTTCAGTTGCAAACTACACTCCATACATATATATGTGGAGGCACAAGCTCCAACTCGGTTTTACAGTGAAAACTGCAGGAACTTCAAACCGGCACTAGGAAACACACTGAGAAACCAGAGAAAAAGTTTCTCCTGCAACCCATTCCATTTATGCTAGATGAACGAAAGTCTCTCCACATGCTCAGTTCTGAGAGATAATTGTGTGTGAAAGCCGTCCTTCACCTAGCTTGTTGGGAACACAAAGTTTCTTTTCAGTTGCAAACTACACTCCATACATATATATGTGGAGGCACAAGCTCGAACTCGGTTTTACAGTGAAAACTGCAGGAACTTCAAACAGGCACTAGGAAACACACTGAGAAACCAGAGTAAATGTTTCTCCTGCAACCCGTTAACTTGGTGCTAGATGAACGAACGTCTCTCCACATGCTCGGTTCTGAGAAATAAGTGTGTGTGAAAGCCGTCCTTCACCTAGCTTGTTGGGAACACAAAGTTTATTTTCAGTTGCAAACTACACTCCATACATATATATGTGGAGGCACAAGCTCGAACTCGGTTTTACAGTGAAAACTGCAGGAACTTCAAACCGGCACTAGGAAACACACTGAGAATCCATAGAAAAAGTTTCTCCTGCAACCCATACCCCTTGTGCTACATGAACGAACGTCTCTCCACATGCTCAGTTCTGAGAGATAAGTGTGTGTGAAAGCCGTCCTTCACCTAGCTTGTTGGGAACACAAAGTTTCTTTTCAGTTGCAAACTACACTCCATACATATATATGGGAAGGCACAACCTTCAACTCGGTTTTACAGTGAAAACTGCAGGAACTTCAAACCGGCACTAGGAAACACACTGAGAAACCAGAGTAAATGTTTCTCCTGCAACCCGTTAACTTTGTACTAGATGAACGAACGTCTCTCCACGTGCTCGGTTCTGAGAGATAAGTGTGTGTAAAAGCCGTCCTTCACCTAGCTTGTTGGGAACACAAAGTTTCCTTTCAGTTGAAAACTACACTCCATACATATATATGGGGAGGCCCAAGCTCCAACTCGGTTTTACAGTGAAAACTGCAGGAACTTCAAACCGGCACTAGGAAACACACTGAGAATCCATAGAAAAAGTTTCTCCTGCAAACCTTACCCCTTGTGACAGATGAACGAACGTCTCTCCACATGGTCATTTTTGAGAGATAAGTGTGTGTGAAAGCCGTCCTTCACTTAGCTTGTTGGGAACACAAAGTTTCTTTTCAGTTGCAAACTACACTCCATACATATATATGGGGAGGCACAAGCTCCAACTCGGTTTTACAGTGAAAACTGCAGGAACTTCAAAACGGCACTAGGAAACACACTGAGAAACCAGAGTAAATGTTTCTCCTGCAACCCGTTAACTTTGTACTAGATGAACGAACGTCTCTCCACGTGCTCGGTTCTGAGAGATAAGTGTGTGTGAAAGCCGTCCTTCACCTAGCTTGTTGGGAACACAAAGTTTCTTTTCAGTTGCAAACTACACTCCATACATATATATGGGGAGGCACAAGCTCGAACTCGGTTTTACAGTGAAAACTGCAGGAACTTCAAACCGGCACTAGGAAACACACTGAGAAACCAGAGAAAAAATTTCCCCTGCAAACCATTCCCTTTGTGCTACATGAACGAACGTCTCTCCACATGCTCAGTTCTGAGAGATAAGTGTGTGTGAAAGCCGTCCTTCACCTAGCTTGTTGGGAACACAAAGTTTCTTTTCAGTTGCAAACTACACTCCATACATATATATGGGGAGGCACCATCTCCAAGTCGGTTTTACAGTGAAAACAGCAGGAACTTCAAACAGGCACTAGGAAACACACTGAGAAACCAGAGTATATATTTCTCCTGCAAACCGTTAACTTTGTGCTAGATGAACGAACGTCTCTCCACATGCTCGGTTCTGAGAGATAAGTTTGTGTGAAAGCCGTCCTTCAACTAGCTTGTTGGGAACACAAAGTTTCTTTTCAGTTGCAAACTACACTCCAAACATATATATGGGGTGGCAAAAGCTCCAACTCGGTTTTACAGTGAAAACTGCAGGAACTTCAAACCGGCACAGGGAAACACACTGAGAAACCAGAGAAAAAGTTTCTCCTGCCACCCATTCCATTTGTGCTAGATGAACGAACGTCTCTCCACATGCTCAGTTCTGAGAGATAAGTGTGTGTGAAAGCCGTCCTTCACCTAGCTTGTTGGGAACACAAAGTTTCTTTTCAGTTGCAAACTACACTCCATACATATATATGTGGAGGCACAAGCTCGAACGCGGTTTTACAGTGAAAACTGCAGGAACTTCAAACAGGCACTAGGAAACACACTGAGAACCCAGAGTAAATGTTTCTCCTGCAAACCGTTAACTTGGTGCTAGATGAACGAACGTCTCTCCACATGCTCGGTTCTGAGAAATAAGTGTGTGGGAAAGCCGTCCTTCACCTAGCTTGTTGGGAACACAAAGTTTCTTTTCAGTTGCAAACTACACTCCATACATATATATGGGGAGGCACAAGCTCGAACTCGGTTTTACAGTGAAAACCGAAGGAACTTCAAACCGGCACTAGGAAACACACTGAGAATCCACAGAAAAAGATTCTCCGGCCACCCATACCCCTTGTGCTACATGAACGAACGTCTCTCCACATGCTCAGTTCTGAGAGATAAGTGTGTGTGAAAGCCGTCCTTCACCTAGCTTGTTGGGAACACAAAGTTTCTTTTCAGTTGCAAACTACACTCCATACATATATATGGGGAGGCACAAGCTCCAACTCGGTTTTACAGTGAAAACTGCAGGAACTTCAAACCGGCACTAGGAAACACACTGAGAAACCAGAGTAAATGTTTCTCCTGCAACCCGTTAACTTTGTACTAGATGAAGGAACGTCTCTCCACGTGCTCGGTTCTGAGAGATAAGTGTGTGTAAAAGCCGTCCTTCACCTAGCTTGTTGGGAACACAAAGTTTCTTTTCAGGTGCAAACTACACTCCATACATATATATGGGGAGGCACAAGCTCCAACTCGGTTTTACAGTGAAAACTGCAGGAACTTCAAAACGGCACTAGGAAACACACTGAGAAACCAGAGTAAATGTTTCCCCTGCAACTCGTTAACTTTGTGCTAGATGAACGAACGTCTCTCCACGTGCTCGGTTCTGAGAGATAAGTGTGTGTGAAAGCCGTCCTTCACCTAGCTTGTTGGGAACACAAAGTTTCTTTTCAGGTGCAAACTACACTCCATACAAATATATGGGGAGGCACAAGCTCCAACTCGGTTTTACAGTGAAAACTGCAGGAACTTCAAACCGGCACTAGGAAACACACTGAGAAACCAAAGAAAAAGTTTCTCCTGCAACCCATTCCCTTTATGCTAGATGAACGAAAGTCTCTCCCCATGCTCAGTTCTGAGAGGTAAGTGTGTGTGAAAGCCGTCCTTCACCTAGCTTGTTGGGAACACAAAGTTTCTTTTCAGTTGCAAACTACACTCCATACATATATATGTGGAGGCACAAGCTCGAACTCGGTTTTACAGTGCAAACTGCAGGAACTTCAAACAGGCACTAGGAAACACACTGAGAAACCAGAGTAAATGTTTCTCCTGCAACCCGTTAACTTGGTGCTAGATGAACGAACGTCTCTCCACATGCTCGGTTCTGAGAAATAACTGTGTGGGAAAGCCGTCCTTCACCTAGCTTTTTGGGAACACAAAGTTTCTTTTCAGTTGCAAACTACACTCCATACATATATATGTGGAGGCACAAGCTCGAACTCGGTTTTACAGTGAAAACTGCAGGAACTTCAAACCGGCACTAGGAAACACACTGAGAATCCATAGAAAAAGTTTCTCCTGCAACCCATACCCCTTGTGCTACATGAACGAACGTCTCTCCACATGCTCATTTCTGAGAGATAAGTGTGTGTGAAAGCCGTCTTTCACCTAACTTGTGGGGAACACAAAGTTTCTTTTCAGTTGCAAACTACACTCCATACATATATATGGGGAGGCACAAGCTCCAACTCGGTTTTACAGTGAAAACTGCAGGAACTTCAAACCGGAACTAGGAAACACACTGAGAAACCAGAGTAAATGTTTCTCCTGCAACCCGTTAACTTTGTACTAGATGAACGAACGTCTCTCCACGTGCTCGGTTCTGAGAGATAATTGTGTGTAAAAGCCGTCCTTCACCTAGCTTGTTGGGAACACAAAGTTTCTTTTCAGTTGCAAACTACACTCCATACATATATATGTGGAGGCACAAGCTCGAACTCTGTTTTACAGTGAAAACTGCAGGAACTTCAAACCGGCACTAGGAAACACACTGAGAATCCATAGAAAAAGTTTCTCTTGCAACCCATACCCCTTGTGCCAGATGAACGAACGTCTCTCCATATGCTCTTTCTGAGAGATAAGTGTGTGTGAAAGCCGTCCTTCACCTAGCTTGTTGGGAACACAAAGTTTCTTTTCAGTTGCAAACTACACTCCATACATATATATGGGGAGGCACAAGCTCCAACTCGGTTTTACAGTGAAAACTGCAGGAACTTCAAAACGGCACTAGGAAACACACTGAGAAACCAAAGTAAATGTTTCTCCTGCAACCCGTTAACTTTGTACTAGATGAACGAACGTCTCTCCACGTGCTCGGTTCTGAGAGATAAGTGTGTGTGAAAGCCGTTCTTCACCTAGCTTGTTGGGAACACAAAGTTTCTTTTCAGTTGCAAACTACACTCCATACATATATATGGGGAGGCACAAGCTCGAACTCGGTTTTTCAGTGAAAACTGCAGGAACTTCAAACCGGCACTAGGAAACACACTGAGAAACCAGAGAAAAAGTTTCTCCTGCAACCCATTCCATTTGTGCTAGATTAAGGAACGTCTCTCCACATGCTCAGTTCTGAGAGATAAGTGTGTGTGAAAGCCGTCCTTCACCTAGCTTGTTGGGAACACAAAGTTTCTTTTCAGTTGCAAACTACACTCCATACATATATATGGGGAGGCACAAGCTCCAACTCGGTTTTACAGTGAAAACTGCAGGAACTTCAAACCGGCACTAGGAAACACACTGAGAAACCAGAGTAAATGTTTCTCCTGCAACCCGTTAACTTTCTACTAGATGAACGAACGTCTCTCCACGTGCTCGGTTCTGAGAGATAAGTGTGTGTAAAAGCCGTCCTTCACCTAGCTTGTTGGGAACACAAAGTTTCTTTTCAGTTGCAAACTACACTCCATACATATATATGTGGAGGCACAAGCTCGAACTCTGTTTTACAGTGAAAACTGCAGGAACTTCAAACCGGCACTAGGAAACACACTGAGAATCCATAGAAAAAGTTTCTCCTGCAACCCATACCCCTTGTGCCAGATGAACGAACGTCTCTCCACATGCTCTTTCTGAGAGATAAGTGTGTGTGAAAGCCTTCCTTCACCTAGCTTGTTGGGAACACAAAGTTTCTTTTCAGTTGCAAACTACACTCCATACATATATATGGGGAGGCACAAGCTCCAACTCGGTTTTACAGTGGAAACTGCAGGAACTTCAAAACGGCACTAGGAAACACACTGAGAAACCAGAGTAAATGTTTCTCCTGCAACCCGTTAAATTTGTACTAGATGAACGAACGTCTCTCCACGTGCTCGGTTCTGAGAGATAAGTGTGTGTGAAAGCCGTTCTTCACCTAGCTTGTTGGGAACACAAAGTTTCTTTTCAGTTGCAAACTACACTCCATACATATATATGGGGAGGCACAAGCTCCAACTCGGTTTTACAGTGAAAACTGCAGGAACTTCAAACCGGCACTAGGAAACACACTGAGAAACCAGAGAAAAAGTTTCTCCTGCAACCCATTCCCTTTGTGCTACATGAACGAACGTCTCTCCACATGCTCAGTTCTGAGAGATAAGTGTGTGTGAAAGCCGTCCTTCACCTAGCTTGTTGGGAACACAAAGTTTCTTTTCAGTTGCAAACTACACTCCATACATATATATGGGGAGGCACAATCTCCAACTCGGTTTTACAGTGAAAACTGCAGGAACTTCAAACCGGCACTAGGAAACACACTGAGAAACCAGAGAAAAAGATTCCCCTGCTACCCATTCCCTTTGTGCTAGATGAACGAACGTCTCTCCACATGCTCAGTTCTGAGAGATAAGTGTGTGTGAAAGCCGTCCTTCACCTAGCTTGTTGGGAACACAAAGTTTCTTTTCAGTTGCAAACTATAATCCATACATATATATGGGGAGGCAAAAGCTCCAACTCGGTTTTACAGTGAAAACTGCAGGAACTTCAAACCGGCACTAGGAAACACACTGAGAAACCAGAGAAAAAGTTTCTCCTGCAACCCATTCCCTTTGTGCTAGATGAACGAAAGTCTCTCCACATGCTCAGTTCTGAGAGATTAGTGTGTGTGAAAGCCGTCCTTCACCTAGCTTGTTGGGAACACAAAGTTTCTTTTCAGTTGCAAACTACACTCCATACATATATATGGGGAGGCACAAGCTCCAACTCGGTTTTACAGTGAAATCTGCAGGAACGTCAAAAAGGCACTAGGAAACACACAGAGAAACCAGAGTAAATATTTCTCCTGCAACCCGTTAACTTTGGGCTAGATGAACGAACGTCTCTCCACATGCTCAGTTCTGAGAGATAAGTGTGTGTGAAAGCCGCCCTTCACCTAGCTTGTTGGGAACACAAAGTTTCTTTTCAGTTGCAAACTACACTCCATACATATATATGGGGAGGCACAAGCTCCAACTCGGTTTTACAGTGAAAACTGCAGGAACTTCAAACCGGCACTAGGAAACACACTGAGAAAACAGAGAAAAAGTTTCTCCTGCAACCCATTCCCTTTGTGCTAGATGAACGGACGTCACTCCACATGCTCAGTTCTGAGAGATAAGTGTGTGTTAAAGCCGCCCTTCACCTAGCTTGTTGGGAACACAAAGTTTCTTTCCAGTTGCAAACTACACTCCATACATATATATGGGGAGGCACAAGATCCAACTCGGTTTTACAGTGAAAACTGCAGGAACTTCAAACCGGCACTAGGAAACACACTGAGAAACCAGAGAAAAATTTCTCCTGCAACCCATTCCCTTTGTGCTAGATGAACGGACGTCTCTCCACATGCTCAGTTCTGAGAGATAAGTGTGTGTGAAAGCCGTCCTTCACCTAGCTTGTTGGGAACACAAAGTTTCTTTTCAGTTGCAAACTACACTCCATACATATGTATGGGGAGGCACAAGCTCCAACTCGGATTTACAGTGAAAACTGCAGGAACTTCAAACAGGCACTAGGAAACACACTGAGAAACCAGAGTAAATGTTTCTCCTGCAACCCGTTAACTTTGTGCTAGATGAACGAACGTCTCTCCACATGCTCAGTTCTGAGAGATAAGTGTGTGTGAAAGCCGTCCTTCACCTAGCTTGTTGGGTACACAAAGTTTCTTTTCAGTTGCAAACTACACTCCATACATATATATGGGGAGGCACAAGCTCCAACTCGGTTTTACAGTGAAAACTGCAGGAACTTCAAACCGGCACTAGGAAACACACTGAGAAACCAGAGAAAAAGTTTCTCCTGCAACCCATTCCCTTTGTGCTAGATGAACGGACGTCTCTCCACATGCTCAGTTCTGAGAGATAAGTGTGTGTGAAAGCCGTCCTTCACCTAGCTTGTTGGGAACACAATGTTTCTTTCCAGTTGCAAACTACAATCCATACATATATATGGGAGGCACAAGCTCCAACTCGGTTTTACAGTGAAAACTGCAGGAACTTCAAACCGGCACTAGGAAACACACTGAGAAACCAGAGAAAAAGTTTTTCCTGCAACCCATTCCCTTTGTGCTAGATGAACGAACGTCTCTCCACATGCTCAGTTCTGAGAGATAATTGTGTGTGAAAGCCGTCCTTCACCTAGCTTGTTGGGAACACAGAGTTTCTTTTCAGTTGCAAACTACACTCCATACATATATATGGGGAGGCACAATCTCCAACTCGGTTTTACAGTGAAAACTGCAGGAACTTCAAACAGGCACTAGGAAACACACTGAGAAACCAGAGTAAATGTTTCTCCTGCAACCCGTTAACTTTGTGCTAGATGAACGAACGTCTCTCCACATGCTCACTTCTGAGAGATAAGTGTGTGTGAAAGCCGTCCTTCACCTAGCTTGTTGGGAACACAAAGTTTCTTTTCAGTTGCAAACTACACTCCATACATATATATGGGGAGGCACAAGCTCCAACACGGATTTACAGTGAAAACAGAAGGACCTTCAAACCGGCACTAGGAAACACACTGAGAAACCAGAGAAAAAGTTTCTCCTGCAACCCATTCCCTTTGTGCTAGATGAACGAACGTCTCTCCACATGCTCAGTTCTGAGAGATAAGTGTGTGTGAAAGCCGTCCTTCACCTAGCTTGTTGAGAACACAAAGTTTCTTTTCAGTTGCAAACTACACTCCATACATATATATGGGGAGGCACAAGCTCCAACTCGGTTTTACAGTGAAAACTGTAGGAAATTCAAACTGGCACTAGGAAACACACTGAGAAACCAGAGTAAATGTTTCTCCTGCAACCCGTAAAATTTGTGCTAGATGAACGAACGTCTCTCCACATGCTCGGTTCTGAGAGATAAGTGTGTGTGAAAGACGTCCTTCACCTAGCTTGTTGGGAACACAAAGTTTCTTTTCAGTTGCAAACTACACTCCATACATATATATGTGGAGGCACAAGCTCGAACTCGGTTTTTCAGTGAAAACTGCAGGAACTTCAAACCGGCACTAGGAAACACACTGAGAAACCAGAGAAAAAGTTTCTCCTGCAAACAATTCCATTTGTGCTAGATTAAAGAACGTCTCTCCACATGCTCAGTTCTGAGAGATAAGTGTGTGTGAAAGCCGTCCTTCACCTAGCTTGTTGGGGACACAAAGTTTCTTTTCAGTTGCAAACTACACTCCATACATATATATGGGGAGGCACAAGCTCCAACTCGGTTTTACAGTGAAAACTGCAGGAACTTCAAAGAGGCACTAGGAAACACACTGAGAAACCAGAGTAAATGTTTCTCCTGAAACCCGTTAACTTTGTGCTAGATGAACGAACGTCTCTCCACATGCTCAGTTCTGAGAGATAAGTGTGTGTGAAAGCCGTCCTTCACCTAGCTTGTTGGGAACACAAAGTTTCTTTTCAGTTGCAAACTACACTCCATACATATATATGTGGAGGCACAAGCTCGAACTCGGTTTTACAGTGAAAACTGCAGGAACTTCAAACCGGCACTAGGAAACACACTGAGAAACCAGAGAAAAAGTTTCTCCTGCAACCCATTCCCTTTGTGCTAGATGAACGAACGTCTCTCCACATGCTCAGTTCTGAGAGATAAGTGTGTGTGAAAGCCGTCCTTCACCTAGCTTGTTGGGAACACAAAGTTTCTTTTCAGTTGCAAACTAAACTCCATACATATATATGGGGAGGCACAAGCTCCAACTCGGTTTTACAGTGAAAACTGCAGGAACTTCAAACCGGCACTAGGAAACACACTGAGAAACCAGAGAAAAAGTTTCTCCTGCAACCCATTCCCTTTGTGCTACATGAACGAACGTCTCTCCACATGCTCAGTTCTGAGAGATAAGTGTGTGTGAAAGCCGTCCTTCACCTAGCTTGTTGGGAACACAAAGTTTCTTTTCAGTTGCAAACTACACTCCATACATATATATGGGGAGGCACAATCTCCAACTCGGTTTTACAGTGAAAACTGCAGGAACTTCAAACCGGCACTAGGAAACACACTGAGAAACCAGAGAAAAAGATTCTCCTGCTACCCATTCCCTTTGTGCTAGATGAACGAACGTCTCTCCACATGCTCAGTTCTGAGAGATAAGTGTGTGTGAAAGCCGTCCTTCACCTAGCTTGTTGGGAACACAAAGATTCTTTTCAGTTGCAAACTATAATCCATACATATATATGGGGAGGCAAAAGCTCCAACTCGGTTTTACAGTGAAAAATGCAGGAACTTCAAACCGGCACTAGGAAACACATTGAGAAACCAGAGAAAAAGTTTCTCCTGCAACCCATTCCCTTTGTGCTAGATGAACGAAAGTCTCTCCACATGCTCAGTTCTGAGAGATTAGTGTGTGTGAAAGCCGTCCTTCACCTAGCTTGTTGGGAACACAAAGTTTCTTTTCAGTTGCAAACTACACTCCATACATATATATGGGGAGGCACAAGCTCCAACTCGGTTTTACAGTGAAATCTGCAGGAACGTCAAAAAGGCACTAGGAAACACACAGAGAAACCAGAGTAAATATTTCTCCTGCAACCCGTTAACTTTGGGCTAGATGAACGAACGTCTCTCCACATGCTCAGTTCTGAGAGATAAGTGTGTGTGAAAGCCGCCCTTCACCTAGCTTGTTGGGAACACAAAGTTTCTTTTCAGTTGCAAACTACACTCCATACATATATATGGGGAGGCACAAGCTCCAACTCGGTTTTACAGTGAAAACTGCAGGAACTTCAAACCGGCACTAGGAAACACACTGAGAAAACAGAGAAAAAGTTTCTCCTGCAACCCATTCCCTTTGTGCTAGATGAACGGACGTCTCTCCACATGCTCAGTTCTGAGAGATAAGTGTGTGTTAAAGCCGCCCTTCACCTAGCTTGTTGGGAACACAAAGTTTCTTTCCAGTTGCAAACTACACTCCATACATATATATGGGGAGGCACAAGATCCAACTCGGTTTTACAGTGAAAACTGCAGGAACTTCAAACCGGCACTAGGAAACACACTGAGAAACCAGAGAAAAATTTCTCCTGCAACCCATTCCCTTTGTGCTAGATGAACGGACGTCTCTCCACATGCTCAGTTCTGAGAGATAAGTGTGTGTGAAAGCCGTCCTTCACCTAGCTTGTTGGGAACACAAAGTTTCTTTTCAGTTGCAAACTACACTCCATACATATGTATGGGGAGGCACAAGCTCCAACTCGGTTTTACAGTGAAAACTGCAGGAACATCAAACAGGCACTAGGAAACACACTGAGAAGCCAGAGTAAATGTTTCTCCTGCAACCCGTTAACTTTGTGCTAGATGAACGAACGTCTCTCCACATGCTCAGTTCTGAGAGATAAGTGTGTGTGAAAGCCGTCCTTCACCTAGCTTGTTGGGTACACAAAGTTTCTTTTCAGTTGCAAACTACACTCCATACATATATATGGGGAGGCACAAGCTCCAACTCGGTTTTACAGTGAAAACTGCAGGAACTTCAAACCGGCACTAGGAAACACACTGAGAAACCAGAGAAAAAGTTTCTCCTGCAACCCATTCCCTTTGTGCTAGATGAACGGAAGTCTCTCCACATGCTCAGTTCTGAGAGATAAGTGTGTGTGAAAGCCGTCCTTCACCTAGCTTGTTGGGAACACAATGTTTCTTTCCAGTTGCAAACTACAATCCATACATATATATGGGAGGCACAAGCTCCAACTCGGTTTTACAGTGAAAACTGCAGGAACTTCAAACCGGCACTAGGAAACACACTGAGAAACCAGAGAAAAAGTTTTTCCTGCAACCCATTCCCTTTGTGCTAGATGAACGAACGTCTCTCCACATGCTCAGTTCTGAGAGATAATTGTGTGTGAAAGCCGTCCTTCACCTAGCTTGTTGGGAACACAGAGTTTCTTTTCAGTTGCAAACTACACTCCATACATATATATGGGGAGGCACAATCTCCAACTCGGTTTTACAGTGAAAACTGCAGGAACTTCAAACAGGCACTAGGAAACACACTGAGAAACCAGAGTAAATGTTTCTCCTGCAACCCGTTAACTTTGTGCTAGATGAACGAACGTCTCTCCACATGCTCACTTCTGAGAGATAAGTGTGTGTGAAAGCCGTCCTTCACCTAGCTTGTTGGGAACACAAAGTTTCTTTTCAGTTGCAAACTACACTCCATACATATATATGGGGTGGCACAAGCTCCAACACGGATTTACAGTGAAAACAGAAGGACCTTCAAACCGGCACTAGGAAACACACTGAGAAACCAGAGAAAAAGTTTCTCCTGCAACCCATTCCCTTTGTGCTAGATGAACGAACGTCTCTCCACATGCTCAGTTCTGAGAGATAAGTGTGTGTGAAAGCCGTCCTTCACCTAGCTTGTTGAGAACACAAAGTTTCTTTTCAGTTGCAAACTACACTCCATACATATATATGGGGAGGCACAAGCTCCAACTCGGTTTTACAGTGAAAACTGTAGGAAATTCAAACTGGCACTAGGAAACACACTGAGAAACCAGAGTAAATGTTTCTCCTGCAACCCGTAAAATTTGTGCTAGATGAACGAACGTCTCTCCACATGCTCGGTTCTGAGAGATAAGTGTGTGTGAAAGACGTCCTTCACATAGCTTGTTGGGAACACAAAGTTTCTTTTCAGTTGCAAACTACACTCCATACATATATATGTGGAGGCACAAGCTCGAACTCGGTTTTTCAGTGAAAACTGCAGGAACTTCAAACCGGCACTAGGAAACACACTGAGAAACCAGAGAAAAAGTTTCTCCTGCAACCCATTCCATTTGTGCTAGATTAAAGAACGTCTCTCCACATGCTCAGTTCTGAGAGATAAGTGTGTGTGAAAGCCGTCCTTCACCTAGCTTGTTGGGGACACAAAGTTTCTTTTCAGTTGCAAACTACACTCCATACATATATATGGGGAGGCACAAGCTCCAACTCGGTTTTACAGTGAAAACTGCAGGAACTTCAAAGAGGCACTAGGAAACACACTGAGAAACCAGAGTAAATGTTTCTCCTGCAACCCGTTAACTTTGTGCTAGATGAACGAACGTCTCTCCACATGCTCAGTTCTGAGAGATAAGTGTGTGTGAAAGCCGTCCTTCACCTAGCTTGTTGGGAACACAAAGTTTCTTTTCAGTTGCAAACTACACTCCATACATATATATGTGGAGGCACAAGCTCGAACTCGGTTTTACAGTGAAAACTGCAGGAACTTCAAACCGGCACTAGGAAACACACTGAGAAACCAGAGAAAAAGTTTCTCCTGCAACCCATTCCCTTTGTGCTAGATGAACGAACGTCTCTCCACATGCTCAGTTCTGAGAGATAAGTGTGTGTGAAAGCCGTCCTTCACCTAGCTTGTTGGGAACACAAAGTTTCTTTTCAGTTGCAAACTACACTCCATACATATATATGGGGTTGCACAAGCTCCAACTCGGTTTTACAGTGAAAACTGTAGGAAATTCAAACTGGCACTAGGAAACACACTGAGAAACCAGAGTAAATGTTTCTCCTGCAACCCGTAATCTTTGTGCTAGATGAACGAACGTCTCTCCACATGCTCGGTTCTGAGAGATAAGTGTGTGTGAAAGCCGTCCTTCACCTAGCTTCTTGGGAACACAAAGTTTCTTTTCAGTTGCAAACTACACTCCATACATATATATGTGGAGGCACAAGCTCGAACTCGGTTTTACACTGAAAACTGCAGGAATATCAAACCGGCACTAGGAAACACACTGAGAAACCAGAGAAAAAGTTTCTCCTGCAACCCATTCCCTTTGTGCTAGATGAACGAACGTCTCTCCACATGCTCAGTTCTGAGAGATAAGTGAGTGTGAAAGCCGTCCTTCACCTAGCTTGTTGGGAACACAAAGTTTCTTTTCAGTTGCAAACTACACTCCATATATATATTTGGGTAGGCACAATCTCCAACTCGGTTTTACAGTGAAAACTGCAGGAACTTCAAACAGGCACTAGGAAACACACTGAGAAACCAGAGTAAATGTTTCTCCTGCAACCCGTTAACTTTGTGCTAGATGAACGGACGTCTCTCCACATGCTCAGTTCTGAGAGATAAGTGTGTGTGAAAGCCGTCCTTCACCTAGCTTGTTCGGAACACAAAGTTTCTTTTCAGTTGCAAACTACACTCCTTACATATAAATGGGGAGGCACAAGCTCCAACACGGTTTTACAGTGAAAACTGAAGGACCTTCAAACCGGCACTAGGAAACACACTGAGAAACCAGAGAAAAAGTTTCTCCTGCAACCCATTCCCTTTGTGCTAGATGAACGAACGTCTCTACACATGCTCAGTTCTGAGAGATAAGTGTGTGTGAAAGCCATCCTTCACCTAGCTTGTTGGGAACACAAAGTTTCTTTTCAGTTGCAAACTACACTCCATACATATATATGTGGAGGCACAAGCTCGAACTCGATTTTACAGTGAAAACTGAAGGACCTTCAAACCGGCACTAGGAAACACACTGAGAAACCAGAGAAAAAGTTTTTCCTGCAACCCATTCCCTTTGTGTTAGATGAACGGACGTCTCTCCACATGCTCAGTTCTGAGAGATAAGTGTGTGTGAAAGCCGTCCTTCACATAGCTTGTTGGGAACACAAAGTTTCTTTTCAGTTGCAAACTACACTCCATACATATATATGGGGAGGCACAAGCTCCAACACGGTTTTACAGTGAAAACTGCAGGAACTTCAAACCGGCACTAGGAAACACACTGAGAAACCAGAGAAAAAGTTTCTCCTGCAACCCATTCCCTTTGTGCTAGATGAACGGACGTCTCTCCACATGCTCAGTTCTGAGAGATAAGTGTGTGTGAAAGCCGTCCTTCACCTAGCTTGTTGGGAACACAAAGTTTCTTTCCAGTTGCAAACTACACTCCATACATATATATGGGGAGGCACAAGCTCCAACTCGGTTTTACAGTGAAAACTGCAGGAACTTCAAACCGGCACTAGGAAACACACTGAGAAACCAGAGAAAAAGTTTCTCCTGCAACCCATTCCCTTTGTGCTAGATGAACGGACGTCTCTCCACATGCTCAGTTCTGAGAGATAAGTGTGTGTGAAAGCCGTCCTTCACCTAGCTTGTTGGGAACACAAAGTTTCTTTCCACTTGCAAACTACACTCCATACATATATATGGGGAGGCACAAGCTCCAACACGGATTTACAGTGAAAACTGAAGGACCTTCAAACCGGCACTAGGAAACACACTGAGAAACCAGAGAATAAGTTTCTCCTGCAACCCATTCCCTTTGTGCTAGATGAACGAACGTCTCTCCACATGCTCAGTTCTGAGAGATAAGTGTGTGTGAAAGCCGTCCTTCACCTAGCTTGTTGGGAACACAAAGTTTCTTTTCAGTTGCAAACTACACTCCATACCAATATATGTGGAGGCACAAGCTCGAACTCTGTTTTACAGTGAAAACAGCAGGAACTTCAAACCGGCACTAGGAAACACACTGAGAAACCAGAGAAAAAGTTTTTCCTGCAACCCATTCCCTTTGTGCTAGATGAACGTACGTCTCTCCACATGCTCAGTTCTGAGAGATAAGTGTGTGTGAAAGCCGTCCTTCACCTAGCTTGTTGGGAACACAAAGTTTCTTTTCAGTTGCAAACTACACTCCATATATATATTTGGGTAGGCACAATCTCCAACTCGGTTTTACAGTGAAAACTGCAGGAACTTCAAACAGGCACTAGGAAACACAATGAGAAACCAGAGTAAATGTTTCTCCTGCAACCCGTTAACTTTGTGCTAGATGAACGAACGTCTCTCCACATGCTCAGTTCTGAGAGATAAGTGTGTGTGAAAGCCGTCCTTCACCTAGCTTGTTGGGAACACAAAGTTTCTTTTCAGTTGCAAACTACACTCCATACATATAAATGGGGAGGCACAAGCTCCAACACGGTTTTACAGTGAAAACTGAAGGACCTTCAAACCGGCACTAGGAAACACACTGAGAAACCAGAGAAAAAGTTTCTCCTGGAACCCATTCCCTTTGTGCTAGATGAACGAACGTCTCTCCACATGCTCAGTTCTGAGAGATAAGTGTGTGTGAAAGCCATCCTTCACCTAGCTTGTTGGGAACACAAAGTTTCTTTTCAGTTGCAAACTACACTCCATACATATATATGTGGAGGCACAAGCTCGAACTCGGTTTTACAGTGAAAACTGCAGGAACTTCAAACCGGCACTAGGAAACACACTGAGAAACCAGAGAAAAAGTTTCACCTGCAACCCATTCCCTTTGTGCTAGATGAAAGAAAGTCTCTCCACATGCTCAGTTCTGAGAGATAAGTGTGTGTGAAAGCCGTCCTTCACCTAGCTTGTTGGGAACACAAAGTTTCTTTTCAGTTGCAAACTACACTGCATACATATATATGGGGAGGCACAAGCTCCAACTCGGTTTTACAGTGAAAACTGCAGGAACTTCAAACAGGCACTAGGAAACACACAGAGAAACCAGAGTAAATGTTTCTCCTGCAACCCGTTAACTTTGTGCTAGATGAACGAACGTCTCTCCACATGCTCAGTTCTGAGAGATAAGTGTGTGTGAAAGCCGTCCTTCACCTAGCTTGTTGGGAACACAAAGTTTCTTTTCAGTTGCAAACTACACTCCATACATATATATGGGGAGGCACAAGCTCCAACTCGGTTTTACAGTGAAAACTGCAGGAACTTCAAACCGGCTCTAGGAAACACACTGAGAAAACAGAGAAAAAGTTTTTCCTGCAACCCATTCCCTTTGTGCTAGATGAACGAACGTCTCTCCACATGCTCAGTTCTGAGAGATAAGTGTGTGTGAAAGCCGTCCTTCACCTAGCTTGTTGGGAACACAAAGTTTCTTTCCAGTTTCAAACTACACTACATACATATATATGGGGAGGCACAAGCTCCAACACGGATTTACAGTGAAAACTGCAGGAACTTCAAACCGGCACTAGGAAACACACTGAGAAACCAGAGAAAAACTTTCTCCTGCAACCCATTCCCTTTGTGCTAGATGAACGAACGTCTCTCCACATGCTCAGTTCTGAGAGATAAGTGTGTGTGAAAGCCATCCTTCACCTAGCTTGTTGGGAACACAAAGTTTCTTTTCAGTTGCAAACTACACTCCATACATATATATGTGGAGGCACAAGCTCGAACTCGGTTTTACAGTGAAAACTGCAGGAACTTCAAACCGGCACTAGGAAACACACTGAGAAACCAGAGAAAATGTTTCACCTGCAACCCATTCCCTTTGTGCTAGATGAAAGAAAGTCTCTCCACATGCTCTGTTCTGAGAGATAAGTGTGTGTGAAAGCCGCCCTTCACCTAGCTTGTTGGGAACACAAAGTTTCTTTTCAGTTGCAAACTACACTGCATACATATATATGGGGAGGCACAAGCTCCAACTCGGTTTTACAGTGAAAACTGCAGGAACTTCAAACAGGCACTAGGAAACACACAGAGAAACCAGAGTAAATGTTTCCCCTGCAACCCGTTAACTTTGTGCTAGATGAACGAACGTCTCTACACATGCTCAGTTCTGAGAGATAAGTGTGTGTGAAAGCCGTCCTTCACCTAGCTTGTTGGGAACCCAAAGTTTCTTTTCAGTTGCAAACTACACTCCATACATATATATGGGGAGGCACAAGCTCCAACTCGGTTTTACAGTGAAAACTGCAGGAACTTCAAACCGGCACTAGGAAACACACTGAGAAACCAGAGAAAAAGTTTCTCCTGCAACCCATTCCCTTTGTGTTAGATGAACGGACGTCTCTCCACATGCTCAGTTCTGAGAGATAAGTGTGTGTGAAAGCCGTCCTTCACATAGCTTGTTGGGAACACAAAGTTTCTTTTCAGTTGCAAACTACACTCCATACATATATATGGGGAGGCACAAGGTCCAACACGGTTTTACAGTGAAAACTGCAGGAACTTCAAACCGGCACTAGGAAACACACTGAGAAACCAGAGAAAAAGTTTCTCCTGCAACCCATTCCCTTTGTGCTAGATGAACGGACGTCTCTCCACATGCTCAGTTCTGAGAGATAAGTGTGTGTGAAAGCCGTCCTTTACCTAGCTTGTTGGGAACACAAAGTTTCTTTCCAGTTGCAAACTACACTCCATACATACATATGGGGAGGCACAAGCTCCAACTCGGTTTTACAGTGAAAACTGCAGGAACTTCAAACAGGCACTAGGAAACACACTGAGAAACCAGAGTAAATGTTTCTCCTGCAACCCGTTAACTTTGTGCTGGATGAACGAACGTCTCTCCACATGCTCAGTTCTGAGAGATAAGTGTGTGTGAAAGCCGTCCTTCACCTAGCATGTTGGGAACACAAAGTTTCTTTTCAGTTGCAAACTACACTCCATACATATATATGGGGAGGCACAAGCTCCAACTCGGTTTTACAGTGAAAACTGCAGGAACTTCAAACCGGCACTAGGAAACACACTGAGAAACCAGAGAAAAAGTTTCTCCTGCAACCCATTCCCTTTGTGCTAGATGAACGGACGTCTCTCCACATGCTCAGTTCTGAGAGATAAGTGTGTGTGAAAGCCGTCCTTCACCTAGCTTGTTGGGAACACAAAGTTTCTTTTCAGTTGCAAACTACACTCCATACATATATATGGGGAGGCACAAGCTCCAACTCGGTTTTACAGTTAAAACTGCAGGAACTTCAAACCGGCACTAGGAAACACACTGAGAAACCAGAGATAAAGTTTTTCTTGCAACCCATTCCCTTTGTGCTAGATGAACGAACGTCTCTCCACATGCTCAGTTCTGAGAGATAAGTTTGTGTGAAAGCCGTCCTTCACCTAGCTTGTTGGGAACACAAAGTTTCTTTTCAGTTGCAAACTACACTCCATACACATATATGGGGAGGCACAATCTCCAACTCGGTTTTACAGTGAAAACTGCAGGAACTTCAAAAAGGCACTAGGAAACACACTGAGAAACCAGAGTAAATGTTTCTCCTGCAACCCGTTAAATTTGTGCTAGATGAACGAACGTCTCTCCACATGCTCGGTTCTGAGAGATAAGTGTGTGTGAAAGCCGTCCTTCACCTAGCTTGTTGGGAACACAAAGTTTCTTTTCAGTTGCAAACTACACTCCATACATATATATGGGGAGGCACAAGCTCCAACACGGTTTTACAGTGAAAACTGAAGGACCTTCAAACCGGCACTAGGAAACACACTGAGAAACCAGAGAAAAAGTTTCTCCTGCAACCCATTCCCTTTGTGCTACATGAACGAACGTCTCTCCACATGCTCAGTTCTGAGAGATAAGTGTGTGTGAAAGCCGTCCTTCACCTAGCTTGTTGGGAACACAAAGTTTCTTTTCAGTTGCAAACTACACTCCATACATATATATGTGGAGGCACAAGCTCGAACTCGGTTTTACAGTGAAAACTGCAGGAACTTCAAACCGGCACTAGGAAACACACTGGGAAACCAGAGAAAAAGTTTCTCCTTCAACCCATTCCATTTGTGCTAGATTAAGGAACGTCTCTCCACATGCTCAGTTCTGAGAGATAAGTGTGTGTGAAAGCCGTCCTTCACCTAGCTTGTTGGGAACACAAAGTTTCTTTTCAGTTGCAAACTACACTCCATACATATATATGGGGAGGCACAAGCTCCAACTCGGTTTTACAGTGAAAACTGCAGGAACTTCAAACCGGCACTAGGAAACACACTGAGAAACCAGAGAAAAAGTTTCTCCTGCAACCCATTCACTTTGTGCTAGATGAACGGACGTCTCTCCACATGCTCAGTTCTGAGAGATAAGTGTGTGTGAAAGCCGTCCTTCACCTAGCTTGTTGGGAACACAAAGTTTCTTTCCAGTTGCAAACTACACTCCATACATATATATGAGGAGGCACAAGCTCGAACTCGGTTTTACAGTGAAAACTGCAGGAACTTCAAACCGGCACTAGGAAACACACTGAGAAACCAGAGAAAAAGTTTCCCCTGCAACCCATTCCCTTTGTGCCAAATGAACGAACGTCTCTCCACATGCTCAGTTCTGAGAGATAAGTGTGTGTGAAAGCCGTCCTTCACCTAGCTTGTTGGGAACACAAAGTTTCTTTTCAGTTGCAAACTACACTCCATACATATATATGGGGAGGCAAAAGCTCCAACTCGGTTTTACAGTGAAAACTGCAGGAACTTCAAACCGGCACTAGGAAACACACTGAGAAACCAGAGTAAATGCTTCTCCTGCAACCCGTTAACATTGTGCTAGATGAACGAACGTCTCTCCACATGCTCAGTTCTGAGAGATAAGTGTGTGTGAAAGCCGTCCTTCACCTAGCTTGTTGGGAACACAAAGTTTCTTTTCAGTTGCAAACTACACTCCATATATATATATGTGGAGGCAGAAGCACGAACTCGGTTTTACAGTGAAAACTGCAGGAAATTCAAACCGGCACTAGGAAACACACTGAGAAACCAGAGAAAAAGTTTCCCCTGCAACCCATTCCCTTTGTGCTAGATGAACGAACGTCTCTCCACATGCTCAGTTCTGAGAGGTAAGTGTGTGTGAAAGCCGTCCTTCACCTAGCTTGTTGGGAACACAAAGTTTCTTTTCAGTTGCAAACTACACTCCATACATATATATGGGGAGGCACAATCTCCAACTCGGTTTTACAGTGAAAACTGCAGGAACTTCAAACAGGCACTAGGAAACACACTGAGAAACCAGAGTAAAAGTTTCTCCTGCAACTCGTTCCCTTTGTGCTAGATGAACGAACGTCTCTCCACATGCTCAGTTCTGAGAGATAAGTGTGTGTGAAAGCCGTCCTTCACCTAGCTTGTTGGGAACACAAAGTTTCTTTTTAGTTGCAAACTACACTCCATACATATATATGTGGAGGCACAAGCTCGAACTCGATTTTACAGAGAAAACTGCAGGAACATCTAACCGGCACTAGGAAACACACTGAGAAACCAGAGAAAAAGTTTCTCCTGCTACCCATTCCCTTTGTGCTAGATGAACGAACGTCTCTCCACATGCTCAATTCTGAGAGATAAGTGTGTGTGAAAGCCGTCCTTCACCTAGCTTGTTGGGAACACAAAGTTTCTTTTCAGTTGCAAACTACACTCCATACATATATAAGGGGAGGCAACAGCTCCAACTCGGTTTTACAGTGAAAACTGCAGTAACTTCAAACCGGCACTAGGAAACACACTGAGATTCCAGAGTAAAAGTTTCTCCTGCAACCCATTCCCTTTGTGCTAGATGAACGAACGTCTCTCCACATGCTCAGTTCTGAGAGATAAGTGTGTGTGAAAGCCGTCCTTCAACTAGCTTGTTGGGAACACAAAGTTTTTTTTCAGTTGCAAACTACACTCCATACATATATATGGGGAGGCACAAGCTCCAACTCGGTTTTACAGTGAAAACTGCAGGAACTTCAAACAGGCACTAGGAAACACACTGAGAAACCAGAGTAAAAATTTCTCCTGCAACTCGTTCCCTTTGTGCTAGATGAACGAACGTCTCTCCACATGCTCAGTTCTGAGAGATAAGTGTGTGTGAAAGCCGTCCTTCACCTAGCTTGTTGGGAACACAAAGTTTCTTTTCAGTTGCAAACTACACTCCATACATATATATGGGGAGGCAACAGCTCCAACTCGGTTTTACAGTGAAAACTGCAGGAACTTCAAAACGGCACTAGGAAACACACTGAGAAACCAGAGAAATAGTTTCACCTGCAACCCATTCCCTTTGTGCTAGATGAACGAACGTCTCTCCACATGCTCAGTTCTGAGAGATAAGTGTGTGTGAAAGCCGTCCTTCACCTAGCTTGTTGGGAACACAAAGTTTCTTTTCAGTTGCAAACTACACTCCATACATATATATGGGGAGGCACAATCTCCAACACGGTTTTACAGTGAAAACTGCAGGAACTTCAAAAAGGCACTAGGAAACACACTGAGAAACCAGAGTAAATGTTTCTCCTGCAACCCGTTAACTATGTGCTAGATGAACGAACGTCTCTCCACAAGCTCAGTTCTGAGAGATAAGTGTGTGTGAAAGCCGTCCTTCACCTAGCTTGTTGGGAACACAAAGATTCTTTTCAGTTGCAAACTACACTCCATACATATATATGGGGAGGCACAAGCTCGAACTCGGTTTTACAGTGAAAACTGCAGGAACATCTAACCAGCACTAGGAAACACACTGAGAAACCAGAGAAAAAGTTTCTCCTGCTACCCATTCCCTTTGTGCTAGATGAACGAACGTCTCTCCACATGCTCAGTTCTGAGAGATATGTGTGTGTGAAAGCCGTCCTTCACCTAGCTTGTTGGGAACACAAAGTTTCTTTTCAGTTGCAAACTACACTCCATACATATATATGGGGAGGCAAAAGCTCCAACTCGGTTTTACAGTGAAAACTGCAGGAACTTCAAACAGGCACTAGGAAACACACTGAGAAACCAGAGAAAAAGTTTCTCCTGCAACCCATTCCCTTTGTGCTAGATGAACGAACGTCTCTCCACATGCTCAGTTCTGAGAGATAAGTGTGTGTGAAAGCCGTCCTTCACCTAGCTTGTTGGGAACACAAAGTTTCTTTTTAGTTGCAAACTACACTCCATACATATATATGTGGAGGCACAAGCTCGAACTCGCTTTTACAGTGAAAACTGCAGGAACATCTAACCGGCACTAGGAAACACACTGAGAAACCAGAGAAAAAGTTTCTCCTGCTACTCATTCCCTTTGTGCTAGATGAATGAACGTCTCTCCACATGCTCAATTCTGAGAGGTAAGTGTGTGTGAAAGCCGTCCTTCACCTAGCTTGTTGGGAACACAAAGTTTCTTTTCAGTTGCAAACTACACTCCACACATATATATGGGGAGGCACAATCTCCAACTCGGTTTTACAGTGAAAACTGCAGGAACTTCAAAAAGGCACTAGGAAACACACTGAGAAACCAGAGTAAATGTTTCTCCTGCAACCCGTTAACTTTGTGCTAGATGAACGAACGTCTCTCCACATGCTCAGTTCTGAGAGATAAGTGTGTGTGAAAGTCGTCCTTCACCTAGCTTGTTGGGAACACAAAGTTTCTTTTCAGTTGCAAACTACACTCCATACATATATATGGGGAGGCACAATCTCCAACTCGGTTTTACAGAGAAAACTGAAGGAACTTCAAACCGGCACTAGGAAACACACTGAGAAACCAGAGTAAAAGTTTCTCCTGCAACTCGTTCCCTTTGTGCTAGATGAACGAACGTCTCTCCACATGCTCAGTTCTGAGAGATAAGTGTGTGTGAAAGCCGTCCTTCACCTAGCTTGTTGGGAACACAAAGTTTCTTTTTAGTTGCAAAATACACTCCATACATATATATGTGGAGGCACAAGCTCGAACTCGGTTTTACAGTGAAAACTGCAGGAACATCTAACCGGAACTAGGAAACACACTTAGAAACCAGAGAAAAAGTTTCTCCTGCTACCCATTCCCTTTGTGCTAGATGAACGAACGTCTCTCCACATGCTCAATTCTGAGAGATAAGTGTGTGTGAAAGCCGTCCTTCACCTAGCTTGTTGGGAACACAAAGTTTCTTTTCAGTTGCAAACTACAATCCATACATATATAAGGGGAGGCAACAGCTCCAACTCGGTTTTACAGTGAAAACTGCAGGAACTTCAAACCGGCACTAGGAAACACACTGAGAAACCAGAGAAAAAGTTTCTCCTGCAACCCATTCCCTTTGTGCTAGATGAACGAACGTCTCTCCACATGCTCAGTTCTGAGAGATAAGTGTGTGTGAAAGCCGTCCTTCAACTAGCTTGTTGGGAACACAAAGTTTTTTTTCAGTTGCAAACTACACTCCATACATATATATGGGGAGGCACAAGCTCCAACTCGGTTTTACAGTGAAAACTGCAGGAACTTCAAACAGGCACTAGGAAACACACTGAGAAACCAGAGTAAAAATTTCTCCTGCAACTCGTTCCCTTTGTGCTAGATGAACGAACGTCTCTCCACATGCTCAGTTCTGAGAGATAAGTGTGTGTGAAAGCCGTCCTTCACCTAGCTTGTTGGGAACACAAAGTTTCTTTTCAGTTGCAAACTACACTCCATACATATATATGGGGAGGCAACAGCTCCAACTCGGTTTTACAGTGAAAACTGCAGGAACTTCAAACCGGCACTAGGAAACACACTGAGAAACCAGAGAAATAGTTTCACCTGCAACCCATTCCCTTTGTGCTAGATGAACGAACGTCTCTCCACATGCTCAGTTCTGAGAGATAAGTGTGTGTGAAAGCCGTCCTTCACCTAGCTTGTTGGGAACACAAAGTTTCTTTTCAGTTGCAAACTACACTCCATACATATATATGGGGAGGCACAATCTCCAACACGGTTTTACAGTGAAAACTGCAGGAACTTCAAAAAGGCACTAGGAAACACACTGAGAAACCAGAGTAAATGTTTCTCCTGCAACTCGTTAACTTTGTGCTAGATGAACGAACGTCTCTCCACATGCTCAGTTCTGAGAGATAAGTGTGTGTGAAAGCCGTCCTTCACCTAGCTTGTTGGGAACACAAAGATTCTTTTCAGTTGCAAACTACACTCCATACATATATATGGGGAGGCACAAGCTCGAACTCGGTTTTACAGTGAAAACTGCAGGAACATCTAACCAGCACTAGGAAACACACTGAGAAACCAGAGAAAAAGTTTCTCCTGCTACCCATTCCCTTTGTGCTAGATGAACGAACGTCTCTCCACATGCTCAGTTCTGAGAGATATGTGTGTGTGAAAGCCGTCCTTCACCTAGCTTGTTGGGAACACAAAGTTTCTTTTCAGTTGCAAACTACACTCCATACATATATATGGGGAGGCAAAAGCTCCAACTCGGTTTTACAGTGAAAACTGCAGGAACTTCAAACAGGCACTAGGAAACACACTGAGAAACCAGAGAAAAAGTTTCTCCTGCAACCCATTCCCTTTGTGCTAGATGAACGAACGTCTCTCCACATGCTCAGTTCTGAGAGATAAGTGTGTGTGAAAGCCGTCCTTCACCTAGCTTGTTGGGAACACAAAGTTTCTTTTTTGTTGCAAACTATACTCCATACATATATATGTGGAGGCACAAGCTCGAACTCGCTTTTACAGTGAAAACTGCAGGAACATCTAACCGGCACTAGGAAACACCCTGAGAAACCAGAGAAAAAGTTTCTCCTGCTACTCATTCCTTTTGTGCTAGATGAATGAACGTCTCTCCACATGCTCAATTCTGAGAGGTAAGTGTGTGTGAAAGCCGTCCTTCACCTAGCTTGTTGGGAACACAAAGTTTCTTTTCAGTTGCAAACTACACTCCACACATATATATGGGGAGGCACAATCTCCAACTCGGTTTTACAGTGAAAACTGCAGGAACTTCAAAAAGGCACTAGGAAACACACTGAGAAACCAGAGTAAATGTTTCTACTGCAACCCGTTAACTTTGTGCTAGATGAACGAACGTCTCTCCACATGCTCAGTTCTGAGAGATAAGTGTGTGTGAAAGTCGTCCTTCACCTAGCTTGTTGGGAACACAAAGTTTCTTTTCAGTTGCAAACTACACTCCATACATATATATGGGGAGGCACAATCTCCAACTCGGTTTTACAGAGAAAACTGAAGGAACTTCAAACCGGCACTAGGAAACACACTGAGAAACCAGAGTAAAAGTTTCTCCTGCAACTCGTTCCCTTTGTGCTAGATGAACGAACGTCTCTCCACATGCTCAGTTCTGAGAGATAAGTGTGTGTGAAAGCCGTCCTTCACCTAGCTTGTTGGGAACACAAAGTTTCTTTTTAGTTGCAAAATACACTCCATACATATATATGTGGAGGCACAAGCTCGAACTCGGTTTTACAGTGAAAACTGCAGGAACATCTAACCGGAACTAGGAAACACACTTAGAAACCAGAGAAAAAGTTTCTCCTGCTACCCATTCCCTTTGTGCTAGATGAACGAACGTCTCTCCACATGCTCAATTCTGAGAGATAAGTGTGTGTGAAAGCCGTCCTTCACCTAGCTTGTTGGGAACACAAAGTTTCTTTTCAGTTGCAAACTACACTCCATACATATATAAGGGGAGGCAACAGCTCCAACTCGGTTTTACAGTGAAAACTGCAGGAACTTCAAACCGGCACTAGGAAACACACTGAGAAACCAGAGAAAAAGTTTCTCCTGCAACCCATTCCCTTTGTGCTAGATGAACGAACGTCTCTCCACATGCTCAGTTCTGAGAGATAATTGTGTGTGAAAGCCGTCCTTCACCTAGCTTGTTGGGAACACAAAATTTCTTTTCAGTTGCAAACTACAATCCATACATATATATGGGGAGGCAAAAGCTCCAACTCGGTTTTACAGTGAAAACTGCAGGAACTTCAAACCGGCACTAGGAAACACACTGAGATTCCAGAGTAAAAGTTTCTCCTGCAACCCATTCCATTTGTGCTAGATGAACGAACGTCTCTCCACATGCTCAGTTCTGAGAGATAAGTGTGTGTGAAAGCCGTCCTTCAACTAGCTTGTTGGGAACACAAAGTTTTTTTTCAGTTGCAAACTACACTCCATACATATATATGGGGAGGCACAAGCTCCAACTCGGTTTTACAGTGAAAACTGCAGGAACTTCAAACCGGCACTAGGAAACACACTGAGAAACCAGAGTAAAAATTTCTCCTACAACTCGTTCCCTTTGTGCTAGATGAACGAACGTCTCTCCACATGCTCAGTTCTGAGAGATAAGTGTGTGTTAAAGCCGTCCTTCACCTAGCTTGTTGGGAACACAAAGTTTCTTTTCAGTTGCAAACTACACTCCATACATATATATGGGGAGGCAACAGCTCCAACTCGGTTTTACAGTGAAAACTGCAGGAACTTCAAACCGGCACTAGGAAACACACTGAGAAAGCAGAGAAAAAGTTTCTCCTGCAACCCATTCCCTTTGTGCTAGATGAACGAACGTCTCTCCACATGCTCAGTTCTGAGAGATAAGTGTGTGTGAAAGCCGTCCTTCACCTAGCTTGTTGGGAACACAAAGTTTCTTTTCAGTTGCAAACTACACTCCATACATATATATGGGGAGGCACAATCTCCAACACGGTTTTACAGTGAAAACTGCAGGAACTTCAAAAAGGCACTAGGAAACACACTGAGAAACCAGAGTAAATGTTTCTCCTGCAACCCGTTAACTTTGTGCTAGATGAACGAACGTCTCTCCACATGCTCAGTTCTGAGAGATAAGTGTGTGTTAAAGCCGTCCTTCACCTAGCTTGTTGGGAACACAAAGTTTCTTTTCAGTTGCAAACTACACTCCATACATATATATGGGGAGGCACAAGCTCGAACTCGGTTTTACAGTGAAAACTGCAGGAACATCTAACCGGCACTAGGAAACACACTGAGAAACCAGAGAAAAAGTTTCTCCTGCTACCCATTCCCTTTGTGCTAGATGAACGAACGTCTCTCCACATGCTCAGTTCTGAGAGATATGTGTGTGTGAAAGCCGTCCTTCACCTAGCTTGTTGGGAACACAAAGTTTCTTTTCAGTTGCAAACTACACTCCATACATATATATGGGGAGGCAAAAGCTCCAACTCGGTTTTACAGTGAAAACTGCAGGAACTTCAAATCGGCACTAGGAAAAACACTGAGAAACCAGAGAAAAAGTTTCTCCTGCAACCCATTCCCTTTGTGCTAGATGAACGAAAGTCTCTCCACATGCTCAGTTCTGAGAGATAAGTGTGTGTGAAAGCCGTCCTTCACCTAGCTTGTTGGGAACACAAAGTTTCTTTTCAGTTGCAAACTACACTCCATACATATATATGGGGAGGCACAATCTCCAACTCGGTTGTACAGTGAAAACTGCAGGAACTTCAAAAAGGCACTAGGAAACACACTGAGAAACCAGAGAAAAAGTTTCTCCTGCAACCCATTCCCTTTGTGCTAGATGAACGAACGTCTCTCCACATGCTCAGTTCTGAGAGATAATTGTGTGTGAAAGCCGTCCTTCACCTAGCTTGTTGGGAACACAAAGTTTCTTTTCAGTTGCAAACTACACTCCATACATATATATGGGGAGGCAAAAGCTCCAGCTCGGTTGTACAGTGAAAACTGCAGGAACTTCAAAAAGGCACTAGGAAACACACTGAGAAACCAGAGTAAAAATTTCTCCTGCAACTCGTTCCCTTTGTGCTAGATGAACGAACGTCTCTCCATATGCTCAGTTCTGAGAGATAAGTGTGTGTGAAAGCCGTCCTTCACCTAGCTTGTTGGGAACACAAAGTTTCTTTTTAGTTGCAAACTACACTCCATACATATATATGTGGAGGCACAAGCTCGAACTCGGTTTTACAGTGAAAACTGCAGGAACATCTAACCGGCACTAGGAAACACACTGAGAAACCAGAGAAAAAGTTTCTCCTGCAACCCATTCCCTTTGTGCTAGATGAACGGACGTCTCTCCACAAGCTCAGGTCTGAGGGATAAGTGTGTGTGAAAGCCGTCCTTCACCTAGCTTGTTGGGAACACAAAGTTTCTTTTCAGTTGCAAACTACAATCCATACATATATATGGGGAGGCACAAGCTCGAACTCGGTTTTACAGTGAAAACTGCAGGAACTTCAAACAGGCACTAGGAAACACACTGAGAAACCAGAGTAAAAGTTTCTTCTGCAACTCGTTCCCTTTGTGCTAGATGAACGAACGTCTCTCCACATGCTCAGTTCTGAGAGATAAGTGTGTGTGAAAGCCGTCCTTCACCTAGCTTGTTGGGAACACAAAGTTTCTTTTTAGTTGCAAACTACACTCCATACATATATATGTGGAGGCAAAAGCTCCAACTCGGTTTTACAGTGAAAACTGCAGGAACTTCAAACCGGCACTAGGAAACACACTGAGAAACCAGAGAAAAAGTTTCTCCTGCTACCCATTCCCTTTGTGCTAGATGAACGAACGTCTCTCCACATGCTCAATTCTGAGAGATAAGTGTGTGTGAAAGCCGTCCTTCACCTAGCTTGTTGGGAACACAAAGTTTCTTTTCAGTTGCAAACTACACTCCATACATATATATGGGGAGGCAACAGCTCCAACACGGTTTTACAGTGAAAACTGCAGGAACTTCAAACCGGCACTAGGAAACACACTGAGAAACCAGAGAAAAAGTTTCTCCTGCAACCCATTCCCTTTGTGCTAGATGAACGAACGTCTCTCCACATGCTCTGTTCTGAGAGATATGTGAGTGTGAAAGCCGTCCTTCACCTAGCTTGTTGGGAACACAAAGTTTCTTTTCAGTTGCAAACTACACTCCATACATATATATGGGGAGGCACAATCTCCAACTCGGTTTTACAGTGAAAACTGCAGGAACTTCAAAAAGGCACTAGGAAACACACTGAGAAACCAGAGTAAATGTTTCGCCTGCAACCCGTTAACATTGTGCTAGATGAACGAACGTCTCTCCACATGCTCCGTTCTGAGAGATAAGTGTGTGTGAAAGCCGTCCTTCACCTAGCTTGTTGGGAACACAAAGTTTCTTTTCAGTTGCAAACTACAGTCCATACATATATATGGGGAGGCACAAGCTCCAACTCGGTTTTACAGTGAAAACTGCAGGAACATCTAACCGGCACTAGGAAACACACTGAGAAACCAGAGAAAAAGTTTCTCCTGCTACCCATTCCCTTTGTGCTAGATGAACGAACGTCTCTCCACATGCTCAGTTCTGAGAGATAAGTGTGTGTGAAAGCCGTCCTTCACCTAGCTTGTTGGGAACACAAAGTTTCTTTTCAGTTGCAAACTGCACTCCATACATATATATGGGGAGGCAAAAGCTCCAACTCGGTTTTACAGTGAAAACTGCAGGAACTTCAAACCGGCACTAGGAAACACACTGAGAAACCAGAGAAATAGTTTCTCCTGCAACCCATTCCCTTTGTGCTAGATGAACGAACGTCTCTCCACATGCTCAGTTCTGAGAGATGTGTGTGTGAAAACCGTCCTTCACCTAGCTTGTTGGGAACACAAAGTTTCTTTTCAGTTGCAAACTACACTCCATACATATATATGGGGAGGCACAATCTCCAACTCGGTTGTACAGTGAAAACTGCAGGAACTTCAAAAAGGCACTAGGAAACACACTGAGAAACCAGAGTAAATGTTTCGCCTGCAACCCGTTATCATTGTGCTAGATGAACGAACGTCTCTCCACATGCTCCGTTCTGAGAGATAAGTGTGTGTGAAAGCCGTCCTTCACCTAGCTTGTTGGGAACACAAAGTTTCTTTTCAGTTGCAAACTACAGTCCATACATATATATGGGGAGGCACAAGCTCCAACTCGGTTTTACAGAGAAAACTGAAGGACCTTCAAACCGGCACTAGGAAACACATTGAGAAACCAGAGAAAAAGTTTCTCCTGCAACTATTCCCATTGTGATAGATGAACGAACGTCTCTCCACATGCTCAGTTCTGAGCGATAAGTGTGTGTGAAAGCCGTCCTTCACCTAGCTTGTTGGGAACACAAAGTTTCTTTTCAGTTGCAAACTACACTCCATACATATATATGGGGAGGCACAAGCTCCAACTCGGTTTTACAGTGAAAACTGCAGGAACTTCAAACCGGCACTAGGAAACACACTGAGACACCACAGAAAAAGTTTCTCCTGCAACCCATTCCCTTTGTGCTAGATGAACGAACGTCTCTCCACATGCTCAGTTCTGAGAGATAAGTGTGTGTGAAAGCCGTCCTTCACCTAGCTTGTTGGGAACACAAAGTTTCTTTTCAGTTGCAAACTACACTCCATACATATATATGGGGAGGCAAAAGCTCCAACTCGGTTTTACAGTGAAAACTGCAGGAAATTCAAACCGGCACTAGGAGACACACTGAGATTCCAGAGTAAAAGTTTCTCCTGCAACCCATTCCATTTGTGCTAGATGAACGAACGTCTCTCCACATGCTCAGTTCTGAGAGATAAGTGTGTGTGAAAGCCGTCCTTCACCTAGCTTGTTGGGAACACAAAGTTTCTTTTCAGTTGCAAACTACACTCCATACATATATATGGGGAGGCACAAGCTCCAACTCGGTTTTACAGTGAAAACTGCAGGAACTTCAAACAGGCACTAGGAAACACACTGAGAAACCAGAGTAAAAGTTTCTCCTGCAACTCGTTCCCTTTGTGCTAGATGAACGAACTTCTCTCCACATGCTCAGTTCTGAGAGATAAGTGTGTGTGAAAGCCGTCCTTCACCTAGCTTGTTGGGAACACAAAGTTTCTTTTTAGTTGCAAACTACACTCCATACATATATATGTGGAGGCACAAGCTCGAACTCGGTTTTACAGTGAAAACTGCAGGAACATCTAACCGGCACTAGGAAACACACTGAGAAACCAGAGAAAAAGTTCCTCCTGCTACCCATTCCCTTTGTGCTAGATGAATGAACGTCTCTCCACATGCTCAATTCTGAGAGATAAGTGTGTGTGAAAGCCGTCCTTCACCTAGCTTGTTGGGAACACAAAGTTTCTTTTCAGTTGCAATCTACACTCCATACATATATATGGGGAGGCAAAAGCTCCAACTCGGTTTTACAGTGAAAACTGCAGGAACTTCAAACAGGCACTAGGAAACACACTGAGAAACCAGAGTAAAAGTTTCTCCTGCAACTCGTTCCCTTTGTGCTAGATGAACGAACGTCTCTCCACATGCTCAGTTCTGAGAGATAAGTGTGTGTGAAAGCCGTCCTTCACCTAGCTTGTTGGGAACACAAAGTTTCTTTTCAGTTGCAAACTACACTCCATACATATATATGGGGAGGCACAATCTCCAACTCGGTTTTACAGTGAAAACTGCAGGAACATCTAACCGGCACTAGGAAACACACTGAGAAACCAGAGAAAAAGTTTCTCCTGCTACCCATTCCCTTTGTGCTAGATGAACGAACGTCTCTCCACATGCTCAATTCTGAGAGATAAGTGTGTGTGAAAGCCGTCCTTCACCTAGCTTGTTGGGAACACAAAGTTTCTTTTCAGTGGCAAACTACATTCCATACATATATAAGGGGAGGCAACAGCTCCAACTCGGTTTTACAGTGAAAACTGCAGGAACTTCAAACCGGCACTAGGAAACACACTGAGAAACCAGAGAAAAAGTTTCTCCTGCAACCCATTCACTTTGTGCTAGATGAACGAACGTCTCTCCACATGCTCAGTTCTGAGAGATAATTGTGTGTGAAAGCCGTCCTTCACCTAGCTTGTTGGGAACACAAAGTTTCTTTTCAGTTGCAAACTACACTCCATACATATATATGGGGAGGCAAAAGCTCCAACTCGGTTTTACAGTGAAAACTGCAGGAACTTCAAACCGGCACTAGGAAACACACTGAGATTCCAGAGTAAAAGTTTCTCCTGCAACCCATTCCATTTGTGCTAGATGAACGAACGTCTCTCCACATGCTCCGTTCTGAGAGATAAGTGTGTGTGAAAGCCGTCCTTCACCTAGCTTGTTGGGAACACAAAGTTTCTTTTCAGTTGCAAACTACAGTCCATACATATATATGGGGAGGCACAAGCTCCAACTCGGTTTTACAGTGAAAACTGCAGGAACATCTAACCGGCACTAGGAAACACACTGAGAAACCAGAGAAAAAGTTTCTCCTGCTACCCATTCCCTTTGTGCTAGATGAACGAACGTCTCTCCACATGCTCAGTTCTGAGAGATAAGTGTGTGTGAAAGCCGTCCTTCACCTAGCTTGTTGGGAACACAAAGTTTCTTTTCAGTTGCAAACTACACTCCATACATATATATGGGGAGGCAAAAGCTCCAACTCGGTTTTACAGTGAAAACTGCAGGAACTTCAAACCGGCACTAGGAAACACACTGAGAAACCAGAGAAATAGTTTCTCCTGCAACCCATTCCCTTTGTGCTAGATGAACGAACGTCTCTCCACATGCTCAGTTCTGAGAGATGTGTGTGTGAAAACCGTCCTTCACCTAGCTTGTTGGGAACACAAAGTTTCTTTTCAGTTGCAAACTACACTCCATACATATATATGGGGAGGCACAATCTCCAACTCGGTTGTACAGTGAAAACTGCAGGAACTTCAAAAAGGCACTAGGAAACACACTGAGAAACCAGAGTAAATGTTTCGCCTGCAACCCGTTATCATTGTGCTAGATGAACGAACGTCTCTCCACATGCTCCGTTCTGAGAGATAAGTGTGTGTGAAAGCCGTCCTTCACCTAGCTTGTTGGGAACACAAAGTTTCTTTTCAGTTGCAAACTACAGTCCATACATATATATGGGGAGGCACAAGCTCCAACTCGGTTTTACAGAGAAAACTGAAGGACCTTCAAACCGGCACTAGGAAACACATTGAGAAACCAGAGAAAAAGTTTCTCCTGCAACTATTCCCATTGTGATAGATGAACGAACGTCTCTCCACATGCTCAGTTCTGAGCGATAAGTGTGTGTGAAAGCCGTCCTTCACCTAGCTTGTTGGGAACACAAAGTTTCTTTTCAGTTGCAAACTACACTCCATACATATATATGGGGAGGCACAAGCTCCAACTCGGTTTTACAGTGAAAACTGCAGGAACTTCAAACCGGCACTAGGAAACACACTGAGACACCACAGAAAAAGTTTCTCCTGCAACCCATTCCCTTTGTGCTAGATGAACGAACGTCTCTCCACATGCTCAGTTCTGAGAGATAAGTGTGTGTGAAAGCCGTCCTTCACCTAGCTTGTTGGGAACACAAAGTTTCTTTTCAGTTGCAAACTACACTCCATACATATATATGGGGAGGCAAAAGCTCCAACTCGGTTTTACAGTGAAAACTGCAGGAAATTCAAACCGGCACTAGGAGACACACTGAGATTCCAGAGTAAAAGTTTCTCCTGCAACCCATTCCATTTGTGCTAGATGAACGAACGTCTCTCCACATGCTCAGTTCTGAGAGATAAGTGTGTGTGAAAGCCGTCCTTCACCTAGCTTGTTGGGAACACAAAGTTTCTTTTCAGTTGCAAACTACACTCCATACATATATATGGGGAGGCACAAGCTCCAACTCGGTTTTACAGTGAAAACTGCAGGAACTTCAAACAGGCACTAGGAAACACACTGAGAAACCAGAGTAAAAGTTTCTCCTGCAACTCGTTCCCTTTGTGCTAGATGAACGAACTTCTCTCCACATGCTCAGTTCTGAGAGATAAGTGTGTGTGAAAGCCGTCCTTCACCTAGCTTGTTGGGAACACAAAGTTTCTTTTTAGTTGCAAACTACACTCCATACATATATATGTGGAGGCACAAGCTCGAACTCGGTTTTACAGTGAAAACTGCAGGAACATCTAACCGGCACTAGGAAACACACTGAGAAACCAGAGAAAAAGTTCCTCCTGCTACCCATTCCCTTTGTGCTAGATGAATGAACGTCTCTCCACATGCTCAATTCTGAGAGATAAGTGTGTGTGAAAGCCGTCCTTCACCTAGCTTGTTGGGAACACAAAGTTTCTTTTCAGTTGCAATCTACACTCCATACATATATATGGGGAGGCAAAAGCTCCAACTCGGTTTTACAGTGAAAACTGCAGGAACTTCAAACAGGCACTAGGAAACACACTGAGAAACCAGAGTAAAAGTTTCTCCTGCAACTCGTTCCCTTTGTGCTAGATGAACGAACGTCTCTCCACATGCTCAGTTCTGAGAGATAAGTGTGTGTGAAAGCCGTCCTTCACCTAGCTTGTTGGGAACACAAAGTTTCTTTTTAGTTGCAAAATACACTCCATACATATATATGTGGAGGCACAAGCTCGAACTCGGTTTTACAGTGAAAACTGCAGGAACATCTAACCGGCACTAGGAAACACACTGAGAAACCAGAGAAAAATTTCTCCCTGCTACCCATTCCCTTTGTGCTAGATGTATGAACGTCTCTCCACATGCTCAATTCTGAGAGATAAGTGTGTGTGAAAGCCGTCCTTCACCTAGCTTGTTGGGAACACAAAGTTTCTTTTCAGTTGCAAACTACACTCCATACATATATATGGGGAGGCACAATCTCCAACTCGGTTTTACAGTGAAAACTGCAGGAACTTCAAAAAGGCACTAGGAAACACACTGAGAAACCAGAGTAAATGTTTCTGGTGCAACCCGTTAACTTTGTGCTAGATGAACGAACGTCTCTCCACATGCTCAGTTCTGAGAGATAAGTGTGTGTGAAAGCCGTCCTTCACCTAGCTTGTTGGGAACACAAAGTTTCTTTTCAGTTGCAAACTACACTCCATACATATATATGGGGAGGCACAAGCTCCAACTCGGTTTTACAGAGAAAAATGAAGGAACTTCAAACAGGCACTAGGAAACACACTGAGAAACCAGAGTAAAAGTTTCTCCTGCAACTCGTTCCCTTTGTGCTAGATGAACGAACGTCTCTCCACATGCTCAGTTCTGAGAGATAAGTGTGTGTGAAAGCCGTCCTTCAACTAGCTTGTTGGGAACACAAAGTTTCTTTTTAGTTGCAAACTACACTCCATACATATATATGTGGAGGCACAAGCTCGAACTCGGTTTTACAGTGAAAACTGCAGGAACATCTAACCGGCACTAGGAAACACACTGAGAAACCAGAGAAAAAGTTTCTCCTGCTACCCATTCCCTTTGTGCTAGATGAACGAACGTCTCTCCACATGCTCAATTCTGAGAGATAAGTGTGTGTGAAAGCCGTCCTTCACCTAGCTTGTTGGGAACACAAAGTTTCTTTTCAGTGGCAAACTACATTCCATACATATATAAGGGGAGGCAACAGCTCCAACTCGGTTTTACAGTGAAAACTGCAGGAACTTCAAACCGGCACTAGGAAACACACTGAGAAACCAGAGAAAAAGTTTCTCCTGCAACCCATTCACTTTGTGCTAGATGAACGAACGTCTCTCCACATGCTCAGTTCTGAGAGATAATTGTGTGTGAAAGCCGTCCTTCACCTAGCTTGTTGGGAACACAAAGTTTCTTTTCAGTTGCAAACTACACTCCATACATATATATGGGGAGGCAAAAGCTCCAACTCGGTTTTACAGTGAAAACTGCAGGAACTTCAAACCGGCACTAGGAAACACACTGAGATTCCAGAGTAAAAGTTTCTCCTGCAACCCATTCCATTTGTGCTAGATGAACGAACGTCTCTCCACATGCTCAGTTCTGAGAGATAAGTGTGTGTGAAAGCCGTCCTTCAACTAGCTTGTTGGGAACACAAAGTTTTTTTTCAGTTGCAAACTACACTCCATACATATATATGGGGAGGCACAAGCTCCAACTCGGTTTTACAGTGAAAACTGCAGGAACTTCAAACCGGCACTAGGAAACACACTGAGAAACCAGAGAAAAAGTTTCTCCTGCTACCCATTCCCTTTGTGCTAGATGAACGAACGTCTCTCCACATGCTCAGTTCTGAGAGATAAGTGTGTGTGAAAGCCGTCCTTCACCTAGCTTGTTGGGAACACAAAGTTTCTTTTCAGTTGCAAACTACACTCCATACATATATATGGGGAGGCAAAAGCTCCAACTCGGTTTTACAGTGAAAACTGCAGGAACTTCAAACCGGCACTAGGAAACACACTGAGAAACCAGAGAAATAGTTTCTCCTGCAACCCATTCCCTTTGTGCTAGATGAACGAACGTCTCTCCACATGCTCAGTTCTGAGAGATGTGTGTGTGAAAACCGTCCTTCACCTAGCTTGTTGGGAACACAAAGTTTCTTTTCAGTTGCAAACTACACTCCATACATATATATGGGGAGGCACAATCTCCAACTCGGTTGTACAGTGAAAACTGCAGGAACTTCAAAAAGGCACTAGGAAACACACTGAGAAACCAGAGTAAATGTTTCGCCTGCAACCCGTTATCATTGTGCTAGATGAACGAACGTCTCTCCACATGCTCCGTTCTGAGAGATAAGTGTGTGTGAAAGCCGTCCTTCACCTAGCTTGTTGGGAACACAAAGTTTCTTTTCAGTTGCAAACTACAGTCCATACATATATATGGGGAGGCACAAGCTCCAACTCGGTTTTACAGAGAAAACTGAAGGACCTTCAAACCGGCACTAGGAAACACATTGAGAAACCAGAGAAAAAGTTTCTCCTGCAACTATTCCCATTGTGATAGATGAACGAACGTCTCTCCACATGCTCAGTTCTGAGCGATAAGTGTGTGTGAAAGCCGTCCTTCACCTAGCTTGTTGGGAACACAAAGTTTCTTTTCAGTTGCAAACTACACTCCATACATATATATGGGGAGGCACAAGCTCCAACTCGGTTTTACAGTGAAAACTGCAGGAACTTCAAACCGGCACTAGGAAACACACTGAGACACCAGAGAAAAAGTTTCTCCTGCAACCCATTCCCTTTGTGCTAGATGAACGAACGTCTCTCCACATGCTCAGTTCTGAGAGATAAGTGTGTGTGAAAGCCGTCCTTCACCTAGCTTGTTGGGAACACAAAGTTTCTTTTCAGTTGCAAACTACACTCCATACATATATATGGGGAGGCAAAAGCTCCAACTCGGTTTTACAGTGAAAACTGCAGGAAATTCAAACCGGCACTAGGAGACACACTGAGATTCCAGAGTAAAAGTTTCTCCTGCAACCCATTCCATTTGTGCTAGATGAACGAACGTCTCTCCACATGCTCAGTTCTGAGAGATAAGTGTGTGTGAAAGCCGTCCTTCACCTAGCTTGTTGGGAACACAAAGTTTCTTTTCAGTTGCAAACTACACTCCATACATATATATGGGGAGGCACAAGCTCCAACTCGGTTTTACAGTGAAAACTGCAGGAACTTCAAACAGGCACTAGGAAACACACTGAGAAACCAGAGTAAAAGTTTCTCCTGCAACTCGTTCCCTTTGTGCTAGATGAACGAACTTCTCTCCACATGCTCAGTTCTGAGAGATAAGTGTGTGTGAAAGCCGTCCTTCACCTAGCTTGTTGGGAACACAAAGTTTCTTTTTAGTTGCAAACTACACTCCATACATATATATGTGGAGGCACAAGCTCGAACTCGGTTTTACAGTGAAAACTGCAGGAACATCTAACCGGCACTAGGAAACACACTGAGAAACCAGAGAAAAAGTTCCTCCTGCTACCCATTCCCTTTGTGCTAGATGAATGAACGTCTCTCCACATGCTCAATTCTGAGAGATAAGTGTGTGTGAAAGCCGTCCTTCACCTAGCTTGTTGGGAACACAAAGTTTCTTTTCAGTTGCAAACTACACTCCATACATATATATGGGGAGGCAAAAGCTCCAACTCGGTTTTACAGTGAAAACTGCAGGAACTTCAAACAGGCACTAGGAAACACACTGAGAAACCAGAGTAAAAGTTTCTCCTGCAACTCGTTCCCTTTGTGCTAGATGAACGAACGTCTCTCCACATGCTCAGTTCTGAGAGATAAGTGTGTGTGAAAGCCGTCCTTCACCTAGCTTGTTGGGAACACAAAGTTTCTTTTTAGTTGCAAAATACACTCCATACATATATATGTGGAGGCACAAGCTCGAACTCGGTTTTACAGTGAAAACTGCAGGAACATCTAACCGGCACTAGGAAACACACTGAGAAACCAGAGAAAAATTTCTCCCTGCTACCCATTCCCTTTGTGCTAGATGTATGAACGTCTCTCCACATGCTCAATTCTGAGAGATAAGTGTGTGTGAAAGCCGTCCTTCACCTAGCTTGTTGGGAACACAAAGTTTCTTTTCAGTTGCAAACTACACTCCATACATATATATGGGGAGGCACAATCTCCAACTCGGTTGTACAGTGAAAACTGCAGGAACTTCAAAAAGGCACTAGGAAACACACTGAGAAACCAGAGTAAATGTTTCTGGTGCAACCCGTTAACTTTGTGCTAGATGAACGAACGTCTCTCCACATGCTCAGTTCTGAGAGATAAGTGTGTGTGAAAGCCGTCCTTCACCTAGCTTGTTGGGAACACAAAGTTTCTTTTCAGTTGCAAACTACACTCCATACATATATATGGGGAGGCACAAGCTCCAACTCGGTTTTACAGAGAAAACTGAAGGAACTTCAAACAGGCACTAGGAAACACACTGAGAAACCAGAGTAAAAGTTTCTCCTGCAACTCGTTCCCTTTGTGCTAGATGAACGAACGTCTCTCCACATGCTCAGTTCTGAGAGATAAGTGTGTGTGAAAGCCGTCCTTCAACTAGCTTGTTGGGAACACAAAGTTTCTTTTTAGTTGCAATCTACACTCCATACATATATATGTGGAGGCACAAGCTCGAACTCGGTTTTACAGTGAAAACTGCAGGAACATCTAACCGGCACTAGGAAACACACTGAGAAACCAGAGAAAAAGTTTCTCCTGCTACCCATTCCCTTTGTGCTAGATGAACGAACGTCTCTCCACATGCTCAATTCTGAGAGATAAGTGTGTGTGAAAGCCGTCCTTCACCTAGCTTGTTGGGAACACAAAGTTTCTTTTCAGTGGCAAACTACACTCCATACATATATAAGGGGAGGCAACAGCTCCAACTCGGTTTTACAGTGAAAACTGCAGGAACTTCAAACCGGCACTAGGAAACACACTGAGAAACCAGAGAAAAAGTTTCTCCTGCAACCCATTCACTTTGTGCTAGATGAACGAACGTCTCTCCACATGCTCAGTTCTGAGAGATAATTGTGTGTGAAAGCCGTCCTTCACCTAGCTTGTTGGGAACACAAAGTTTCTTTTCAGTTGCAAACTACACTCCATACATATATATGGGGAGGCAAAAGCTCCAACTCGGTTTTACAGTGAAAACTGCAGGAACTTCAAACCGGCACTAGGAAACACACTGAGATTCCAGAGTAAAAGTTTCTCCTGCAACCCATTCCATTTGTGCTAGATGAACGAACGTCTCTCCACATGCTCAGTTCTGAGAGATAAGTGTGTGTGAAAGCCGTCCTTCAACTAGCTTGTTGGGAACACAAAGTTTTTTTTCAGTTGCAAACTACACTCCATACATATATATGGGGAGGCACAAGCTCCAACTCGGTTTTACAGTGAAAACTGCAGGAACTTCAAACAGGCACTAGGAAACACACTGAGAAACCAGAGTAAAAATTTCTCCTGCAACTCGTTCCCTTTGTGCTAGATGAACGAACGTCTCTCCACATGCTCAGTTCTGAGAGATAAGTGTGTGTGAAAGCCGTCCTTCACCTAGCTTGTTGGAACACAAAGTTTCTTTTCAGTTGCAAACTACACTCCATAGATATATATGGGGAGGCAAAAGCTCCAACTCGGTTTTACAGTGAAAACTGCAGGAAATTCAAACCGGCCCTAGGAAACACACTGAGATTCCAGAGTAAAAGTTTCTCCTGCAACCCATTCCATTTGTGCTAGATGAACGAACGTCTCTCCACATGCTCAGTTCTGAGAGATAAGTGTGTGTGAAAGCCGTCCTTCACCTAGCTTGTTGGGAACACAAAGTTTCTTTTCAGTTGCAAACTACACTCCATACATATATATGGGGAGGCACAAGCTCCAACTCGGTTTTACAGTGAAAACTGCAGGAACTTCAAACAGGCACTAGGAAACACACTGAGAAACCAGAGTAAAAGTTTCTCCTGCAACTCGTTCCCTTTGTGCTAGATGAACGAAATTCTCTCCACATGCTCAGTTCTGAGAGATAAGTGTGTGTGAAAGCCGTCCTTCACCTAGCTTGTTGGGAACACAAAGTTTCTTTTTAGTTGCAAACTACACTCCATACATATATATGTGGAGGCACAAGCTCGAACTCGGTTTTACAGTGAAAACTGCAGGAACATCTATCCGGCACTAGGAAACACACTGAGAAACCAGAGAAAAAGTTCCTCCTGCTACACATTCCCTTTGTGCTAGATGAATGAACGTCTCTCCACATGCTTAATTCTGAGAGATAAGTGTGTGTGAAAGCCGTCCTTCACCTAGCTTGTTGGGAACACAAAGTTTCTTTTCAGTTGCAAACTACACTCCATACATATATATGGGGAGGCACAAGCTCCAACTCGGTTTTACAGTGAAAACTGCAGGAACTTCAAACAGGCACTAGGAAACACACTGAGAAACCAGAGTAAAAGTTTCTCCTGCAACTCGTTCCCTTTGTGCTAGATGAACGAAATTCTCTCCACATGCTCAGTTCTGAGAGATAAGTGTGTGTGAAAGCCGTCCTTCACCTAGCTTGTTGGGAACACAAAGTTTCTTTTTAGTTGCAAACTACACTCCATACATATATATGTGGAGGCACAAGCTCGAACTCGGTTTTACAGTGAAAACTGCAGGAACATCTATCCGGCACTAGGAAACACACTGAGAAACCAGAGAAAAAGTTCCTCCTGCTACACATTCCCTTTGTGCTAGATGAATGAACGTCTCTCCACATGCTTAATTCTGAGAGATAAGTGTGTGTGAAAGCCGTCCTTCACCTAGCTTGTTGGGAACACAAAGTTTCTTTTCAGTTGCAAACTACACTCCATACATATATATGGGGAGGCACAATCTCCAACTCGGTTTTACAGTGAAAACTGCAGGAACTTCAAAAAGGCACTAGGAAACACACTGAGAAACCAGAGTAAATGTTTCTCCTGCAACCCGTTAACTTTGTGCTAGATGAACGAACGTCGCTCCACATGCTCAGTTCTGAGAGATAAGTGTGTGTGAAAGCCGTCCTTCAACTAGCTTGTTGGGAACACAAAGTTTCTTTTTAGTTGCAAACTACACTCCATACATATATATGTGGAGGCACAAGCTCGAACTCGGTTTTACAGTGAAAACTGCAGGAACATCTAACCGGAACTAGGAAACACACTGAGAAACCAGAGAAAAAGTTTCTCCTGCTACCCATTCCCTTTGTGCTAGATGAACGAACGTCTCTCCACATGCTCAATTCTGAGAGATAAGTGTGTGTGAAAGCCGTCCTTCACCTAGCTTGTTGGGAACAGAAAGTTTCTTTTCAGTTGCAAACTACACTCCATACATATATAAGGGGAGGCAACAGCTCCAACTCGGTTTTACAGTGAAAACTGCAGGAACTTCAAACCGGCACTAGGAAACACACTGAGAAACCAGAGAAAAAGTTTCTCCTGCAACCCATTCCCTTTGTGCTAGATGAACGAACGTCTCTCCACATGCTCAGTTCTGAGAGATAATTGTGTGTGAAAGCCGTCCTTCACCTAGCTTGTTGGGAACACAAAGTTTCTTTTCAGTTGCAAACTACACTCCATACATATATATGGGGAGGCAAAAGCTCCAACTCGGTTTTACAGTGAAAACTGCAGGAACTTCAAACCGGCACTAGGAAACACTCTGAGATTCCAGAGTAAAAGTTTCTTCTGCAACCCATTCCATTTGTGCTAGATGAACGAACGTCTCTCCATATGCTCAGTTCTGAGAGATAAGTGTGTGTGAAAGCCGTCCTTCAACTAGCTTGTTGGGAACACAAAGTTTTTTTTCAGTTGCAAACTACACTCCATACATATATATGGGGAGGCACAAGCTCCAACTCGGTTTTACAGTGAAAACTGCAGGAACTTCAAACAGGCACTAGGAAACACACTGAGAAACCAGAGTAAAAATTTCTCCTGCAAATCGTTCCCTTTGTGCTAGATGAACGAACGTCTCTCCACATGCTCAGTTCTGAGAGATAAGTGTGTGTGAAAGCCGTCCTTCACCTAGCTTGTTGGAACACAAAGTTTCTTTTCAGTTGCAAACTACACTCCATAGATATATATGGGGAGGCAAAAGCTCCAACTCGGTTTTACAGTGAAAACTGCAGGAAATTCAAACCGGCACTAGGAAACACACTGAGATTCCAGAGTAAAAGTTTCTCCTGCAACCCATTCCATTTGTGCTAGATGAACGAACGTCTCTCCACATGCTCAGTTCTGAGAGATAAGTGTGTGTGAAAGCCGTCCTTCACCTAGCTTGTTGGGAACACAAAGTTTCTTTTCAGTTGCAAACTACACTCCATACATATATAATGGGAGGCACAAGCTCCAACTCGGTTTTACAGTGAAAACTGCAGGAACTTCAAACAGGCACTAGGAAACACACTGAGAAACCAGAGTAAAAGTTTCTCCTGCAACTCGTTCCCTTTGTGCTAGATGAACGAACTTCTCTCCACATGCTCAGTTCTGAGAGATAAGTGTGTGTGAAAGCCGTCCTTCACCTAGCTTGTTGGGAACACAAAGTTTCTTTTTAGTTGCAAACTACACTCCATACATATATATGTGGAGGCACAAGCTCGAACTCGGTTTTACAGTGAAAACTGCAGGAACATCAAACCGGCACTAGGAAACACACTGAGAAACCAGAGAAAAAGTTCCTCCTGCTACCCATTCCCTTTGTGCTAGATGTATGAACGTCTCTCCACATGCTTAATTCTGAGAGATAAGTGTGTGTGAAAGCCGTCCTTCACCTAGCTTGTTGGGAACACAAAGTTTCTTTTCAGTTGCAAACTACACTCCATACATATATATGGGGAGGCACAATCTCCAACTCGGTTTTACAGTGAAAACTGCAGGAACTTCAAAAAGGCACTAGGAAACACACTGAGAAACCAGAGTAAATGTTTCTCCTGCAACCCGTTAACTTTGTGCTAGATGAACGAAAGTCTCTCCACATGCTCAGTTCTGAGAGATAAGTGTGTGTGAAAGCCGCCCTTCACCTAGCTTGTTGGGAACACAAAGTTTCTTTTCAGTTGCAAACTACACTCCATACATATATATGGGGAGGCACAACTCCAACTCGGTTTTACAGAGAAAACTGAAGGAACTTCAAACAGGCACTAGGAAACACACTGAGAAACCAGAGTAAAAGTTTCTCCTGCAACTCGTTCCCTTTGTGCTAGATGAACGAACTTCTCTCCACATGCTCAGTTCTGAGAGATAAGTGTGTGTGAAAGCCGTCCTTCACCTAGCTTGTTGGGAACACAAAGTTTCTTTTCAGTTGCAAACTACACTCCATACATATATATGTGGAGGCACAAGCTCGAACTCGGTTTTACAGTGAAAACTGCAGGAACATCTAACCGGCACTAGGAAACACACTGAGAAACCAGAGAAAAAGTTCCTCCTGCTACCCATTCCCTTTGTGCAAGATGAATGAACGTCTCTCCACATGCTTAATTCTGAGAGATAAGTGTGTGTGAAAGCCGTCCTTCACCTAGCTTGTTGGGAACACAAAGTTTCTTTTCAGTTGCAAACTACACTCCATACATATATATGGGGAGGCACAAGCTCCAACTCGGTTTTACAGTGAAAACTGCAGGAACTTCAAAAAGGCACTAGGAAACACACTGAGAAACCAGAGTAAATGTTTCTCCTGCAACCCGTTAACTTTGTGCTAGATGAACGAACGTCTCTCCACATGCTCAGTTCTGAGAGATAAGTGTGTGTGAAAGCCGTCCTTCACCTAGCTTGTTGGGAACACAAAGTTTCTTTTCAGTTGCAAACTACACTCCATACATATATATGGGGAGGCACAAGCACCAACTCGGTTTTACAGAGAAAACTGAAGGAACTTTAAACAGGCACTAGGAAACACACTGAGAAACCAGAGTAAAAGTTTCTCCTGCAACTCGTTCCCTTTGTGCTAGATGAACGAACGTCGCTCCACATGCTCAGTTCTGAGAGATAAGTGTGTGTGAAAGCCGTCCTTCAACTAGCTTGTTGGGAACACAAAGTTTCTTTTTAGTTGCAAACTACACTCCATACATATATATGTGGAGGCACAAGCTCGAACTCGGTTTTACAGTGAAAACTGCAGGAACATCTAACCGGAACTAGGAAACACACTGAGAAACCAGAGAAAAAGTTTCTCCTGCTACCCATTCCCTTTGTGCTAGATGAACGAACGTCTTTCCACATGCTCAATTCTGAGAGATAAGTGTGTGTGAAAGCCGTCCTTCACCTAGCTTGTTGGGAACACAAAGTTTCTTTTCAGTTGCAAACTACACTCCATACATATATATGGGGAGGCAAAAGCTCCAACTCGGTTTTACAGTGAAAACTGCAGGAACTTCAAACCGGCACTAGGAAACACTCTGAGATTCCAGAGTAAAAGTTTCTCCTGCAACCCATTCCATTTGTGCTAGATGAACGAACGTCTCTCCATATGCTCAGTTCTGAGAGATAAGTGTGTGTGAAAGCCGTCCTTCAACTAGCTTGTTGGGAACACAAAGTTTTTTTTCAGTTGCAAACTACACTCCATACATATATATGGGGAGGCACAAGCTCCAACTCGGTTTTACAGTGAAAACTGCAGGAACTTCAAACAGGCACTAGGAAACACACTGAGAAAACAGAGAAAAAATTTCTCCTGCAACTCGTTCCCTTTGTGCTAGATGAACGAACGTCTCTCCACATGCTCAGTTCTGAGAGATAAGTGTGTGTGAAAGCCGTCCTTCACCTAGCTTGTTGGGAACACAAAGTTTCTTTTCAGTTGCAAACTACACTCCATACATATATATGGGGAGGCAAAAGCTCCAACTCGGTTTTACAGTGAAAACTGCAGGAACATCTAACCGGCACTAGGAAACACACTGAGAAACCAGAGAAAAAGTTTCTCCTGCTACCCATTCCATTTGTGCTAGATGAACGAACGTCTCTCCACATGCTCAGTTCTGAGAGATAAGTGTGTGTGAAAGCCGTCCTTCACCTAGCTTGTTGGGAACACAAAGTTTCTTTTCAGTTGCAAACTACACTCCATACATATATATGGGGAGGCAAAAGCTCCAACTCGGTTTTACAGTGAAAACTGCAGGAACTTCAAACCGGCACTAGGAAACACACTGAGAAACCAGAGAAAAAGTTTCTCCTGCAACCCATTCCCTTTGTGCTAGATGAACGAACGTCTCTCCACATGCTCAGTTCTGAGAGATAAGTGTGTGTGAAAGCCGTCCTTCACCTAGCTTGTTGGGAACACAAAGTTTCTTTTCAGTTGCAAACTACACTCCATACATATATATGGGGAGGCAACAGCTCCAACTCGGTTTTACAGTGAAAACAGCAGGAACTTCAAACCGGCACTAGGAAACACACTGAGATTCCAGAGTAAAAGTTACTCCTGCAACCCATTCCATTTGTGCTAGATGAACGAACGTCTCTCCACATGCTCAGTTCTGAGAGATAAGTGTGTGTGAAAGCCGTCCTTCAACTAGCTTGTTGGGAACACAAAGTTTTTTTTCAGTTGCAAACTACACTCCATACATATATATGGGGAGGCACAAGCTCCAACTCGGTTTTACAGTGAAAACTGCAGGAACTTCAAACAGGCACTAGGAAACACACTGAGAAACCAGAGTAATAATTTCTCCTGCAACTCGTTCCATTTGTGCTAGATGAACGAACGTCTCTCCACATGCTCAGTTCTGAGAGATAAGTGTGTGTGAAGGCCGTCCTTCACCTAGCTTGTTGGGAACACAAAGTTTCTTTTTAGTTGCAAACTACAATCCATACATATATATGTGGAGGCACAAGCTCGAACTCGGTTTTACAGTGAAAACTGCAGGAACATCTAACCGGCACTAGGAAACACACTGAGAAACCAGAGAAAAAGTTTCTCCTGCAACCCATTCCCTTTGTGCAAGATGAACGGACGTCTCTCCACAAGCTCAGGTCTGAGGGATAAGTGTGTGTGAAAGACGTCCTTCACCTAGCTTGTTGGGAACACAAAGTTTCTTTTCAGTTGCAAACTACACTCCATACATATATATGGGGAGGCACAAGCTCGAACTCGGGTTTACAGTGAAAACTGCAGGAACATCTAACCGGCACTAGGAAACATACTGAGAAACCAGAGAAAAAGTTTCTCCTGCTACCCATTCCCTTTGTGCTAGATGAACGAACGTCTCTCCACATGCTCAGTTCTGAGAGATAAGTGTGTGTGAAAGCCGTCCTTCACCTAGCTTGTTGGGAACACAAAGTTTCTTTTCAGTTGCAAACTACACTCCATACATATATATGTGGAGGCAAAAGCTCCAACTCTGTTTTACAGTGAAAACTGCAGGAACTTCAAACCGGCACTAGGAAACACACTGAGAAACCAGAGAAAAAGTTTCTCCTGCAACCCATTCCCTTTGTGCTAGATGAACGAACGTCTCTCCACATGCTCAGTTCTGAGAGATAAGTGTGTGTGAAAGCTGTCCTTCACCTAGCTTGTTGGGAACACAAAGTTTCTTTTCAGTTGCAAACTAAACTCCATACATATATATGGGGAGGCACAAGCTCCAACTCGGTTGTACAGTGAAAACTGCAGGAACTTCAAAAAGGCACTAGGAAACACACTGAGAAACCAAAGTAAATGTGTCGCCTGCAACCCGTTAACTTTGTGCTAGATGAACGAACGTCTCTCCACATGCTCAGTTCTGAGAGATAAGTGTGTGTGAAAGCCGTCCTTCAACTAGCTTGTTGGGAACACAAAGTTTCTTTTCAGTTGCAAACTACACTCCATACATATATATGGGGAGGCACAAGCTCCAACTCGGTTTTACAGAGAAAACTGAAGGATCTTCAAACCGGCACTAGGAAACACACTGAGAAACCAGAGAAAAAGTTTCTCCTGCAACTATTCCCATTGTGCTAGATGAACGAACGTCTCTCCACATGCTCAGTTCTGAGAGATAAATGTGTGTGAAAGCCATCCTTCACTTAGCTTGTTGGGAACACAAAGTTTCTTTTCAGTTGCAAACTACACTCCATATATATATATGGGGAGGCACAAGCTCAAAATCGGTTTTACAGTGAAAACTGCAGGAACTTCAAACAGGCACTAGGAAACACACTGAGAAACCAGAGTAAAAGTTTCTCCTGCAACTCGTTCCCTTTGTGCTAGATGAACGAACGTCTCTCCACATGCTCAGTTCTGAGAGATAAGTGTGTGTGAAAGCCGTCCTTCACCTAGCTTGTTGGGAACACAAAGTTTCTTTTTAGTTGCAAACTACACTCCATACATATATATGTGGAGGCAAAAGCTCCAACTCGGTTTTACAGTGAAAACTGCAGGAACTTCAAACCGGCACTAGGAAACACACTGAGAAACCAGAGAAAAAGTTTCTCCTGCTACACATTCCCTTTGTGCTAGATGAACGAACGTCTCTCCACATGCTCAATTCTGAGAGATAAGTGTGTGTGAAAGCCGTCCTTCACCTAGCTTGTTGGGAACACAAAGTTTCTTTTCAGTTGCAAACTACACTCCATACATATATATGGGGAGGCAACAGCTCCAACACGGTTTTACAGTGAAAACTTAAGGAACTTCAAACAGGCACTAGGAAACACACTGAGAAACCAGAGAAAAAGTTTCTCCTGCAACCCATTCCCTTTGTGCTAGATGAACGAACGTCTCTCCACATGCTCAGTTCTGAGAGATAAGTGTGTGTGAAAGCCGTCCTTCACCTAGCTTGTTGGGAACACAAAGTTTCTTTTCAGTTGCAAACTACACTCCATACATATATATGGGGAGGCACAATCTCCAACTCGGTTTTACAGTGAAAACTGCAGGAACTTCAAAAATGCACTAGGAAACACACTGAGAAACCAGAGCAAATATTTCTCCTGCAACCCGTTAACTTTGTGCTAGATGAACGAACGTCTCTCCACATGCTCAGTTCTGAGAGATAAGTGTGTGTGAAAGCCGTCCTTCACCTAGCTTGTTGGGAACACAAAGTTTCTTTTCAGTAGCAAACTACACTCCAAACATATATATGGGGAGGCACAAGCTCGAACTCGGTTTTACAGTGAAAACTGCAGGAACATCTAACCGGCACTAGGAAACACACTGAGAAACCAGAGAAAAAGTTTCTCCTGCTACCCATTCCCTTTGTGCTAGATGAACGAACGTCTCTCCACATGCTCAGTTCTGAGAGATAAGTGTGTGTGAAAGCCGTCCTTCACCTAGCTTGTTGGGAACACAAAGTTTCTTTTCAGTTGCAAACTACACTCCATACATATATATGGGGAGGCAAAAGCTCCAACTCGGTTTTACAGAGAAAACTGAAGGACCTTTAAACCGGCACTAGGAAACACACTGAGAAACCAGAGAAAAAGTTTCTCCTGCAACTATTCCTATTGTGCTAGATGAACGAACGTCTCTCCACATGCTCAGTTCTGAGAGATAAGTGTGTGTGAAAGCCGTCCTTCACCTAGCTTGTTGGGAACACAAAGTTTCTTTTCAGTTGCAAACTACACTCCATACATATATATGGGGAGGCAAAAGCTCCAACTCGGTTTTACAGTGAAAACTGCAGGAACTTCAAACCGGCACTAAGAAACACACTGAGATTCCAGAGTAAAAGTTTCTCCTGCAACCCATTCCATTTGTGCTAGATGAACGAACGTCTCTCCACATGCTCAGTTCTGAGAGATAAGTGTGTGTGAAAGCCGTCCTTCACCTTGCTTGTTGGGAACACAAAGTTTTTTTTCAGTTGCAAACTACACTCCATACATATATATGGGGAGGCAACAGCTCCAACTCGGTTTTACAGTGAAAACTGCAGGAACTTCAAAAAGGCACTAGGAAACACACTGAGAAACCAGAGTAAATGTTTCTCCTGCAACCCGTTAACTTTGTGCTAGATGAACGAACGTCTCTCCACATGCTCAGTTCTGAGAGATAAGTGTGTGTGAAAGCCGTCCTTCACCTAGCTTGTTGGGAACACAAAGTTTCTTTTCAGTTGCAAACTACACTCCATACATATATATGGGGAGGCACAAGCTCCAACTCGGTTTTACAGAGAAAACTGAAGGAACTTCAAACAGGCACTAGGAAACACACTGAGAAAAAAGAGTAAAATTTTCTCCTGCAACTCGTTCCCTTTGTGCTAGATGAACGAACTTCTCTCCACATGCTCAGTTCTGAGAGATAAGTGTGTGTGAAAGCCGTCCTTCACCTAGCTTGTTGGGAACACAAAGTTTCTTTTTAGTTGCAAACTACACTCCATACATATATATGTGGAGGCACAAGCTCGAACTCGGTTTTACAGTGAAAACTGCAGGAACATCTAACCGGCACTAGGAAACACACTGAGAAACCAGAGAAAAAGTTTCTCCTGCTACCCATTCCCTTTGTGCTAGATGAACGAACGTCTCTCCACATGCTCAATTCTGAGAGATAAGTGTGTGTGAAAGCCGTCCTTCACCTAGCTTGTTGGGAACACAAAGTTTCTTTTCAGTTGCAAACTATACTCCATACATATATAAGGGGAGGCAACAGCTCCAACTCGGTTTTACAGTGAAAACTGCAGGAACTTCAAACCGGCACTAGGAAACACACTGAGAAACCAGAGAAAAAGTTTCTCCTGCAACCCATTCCCTTTGTGCTAGATGAACGAAAGTCTCTCCACATGCTCAGTTCTGAGAGATAAGTGTGTGTGAAAGCCGTCCTTCACCTAGCTTGTTGGGAACACAAAGTTACTTTTAAGTTGCAAACTACACTCCATACATATATATGGGGAGGCACAATCTCCAACTCGGTTTTACAGTGAAAACTGCAGGAACTTCAAAAAGGCACTAGGAAACACACTGAGAAACCAGAGTAAATGTTTCTCCTGCAACCCGTTAACTTTGTGCTAGATGAACGAACGTCTCTCCACATGCTCAGTTCTGAGAGATAAGTGTGTGTGAAAGCCGTCCTTCACCTAGCTTGTTGGGAACACAAAGTTTCTTTTCAGTTGCAAACTACACTCCATACATATATATGGGGAGGCACAAGCTCGAACTCGGTTTTACAGTGAAAACTGCAGGAACATCTAACCGGCACTAGGAAACACACTGAGAAACCAGAGAAAAAGTTTCTCCTGCTACCCATTCCCTTTGTGCTAGATGAACGAACGTCTCTCCACATGCTCAGTTCTGAGAGATAAGTGTGTGTGAAAGCCGTCCTTCACCTAGCTTGTTGGGAACACAAAGTTTCTTTTCAGTTGCAAACTACACTCCATACATATATATGGGGAGGCAAAAGCTCCAACTCGGTTTTACAGTGAAAACTGCAGGAACTTCAAACCGGCACTAGGAAACACACTGAGAAACCACAGAAAAAGTTTCTCCTGCAACCCATTCCCTTTGTGCTAGATGAACGAACGTCTCTCCACATGCTCAGTTCTGAGAGATAAGTGTGTGTGAAAGCCGTCCTTCACCTAGCTTGTTGGGAACACAAAGTTTCTTTTCAGTTGCAAACTACACTCCATACATATATATGGGGAGGCACAATCTCCAACACGGTTTTACAGTGAAAACTGCAGGAACTTCAAAAAGGCACTAGGAAACACACTGAGAAACCAGAGTAAATGTTTCTCCTGCAACTCGATCCCTTTGTGCTAGATGAACGAACGTCTCTCCACATGCTCAGTTCTGAGAGATAAGTGTGTGTGAAAGCCGTCCTTCACCTAGCTTGTTGGGAACACAAAGTTTCTTTTCAGTTGCAAACTACACTCCATACATATATATGGGGAGGCACAATCTCCAACACGGTTTTACAGTGAAAACTGCAGGAACTTCAAAAAGGCACTAGGAAACACACTGAGAAACCAGAGTAAATGTTTCTCCTGCAACCCGTTAACTTTTTGCTAGATGAACGAACGTCTCTCCACATGCTCAGTTCTGAGAGATAAGTGTGTGTGAAAGCCGTCTTTCACCTAGCTTGTTGGGAACACAAAGTTTCTTTTCAGTTGCAAACTACACTCCATACATATATATGGGGAGGCACAAGCTCGAACTCGATTTTACAGTGAAAACTGCAGGAACATCTAACCGGCACTAGGAAACACACTGAGAAACCAGAGAAAAAGTTTCTCCTGCTACCCATTCCCTTTGTGCTAGATGAATGAACGTCTCTCCACATGCTCAATTCTGAGAGATAAGTGTGTGTGAAAGCCGTCCTTCACCTAGCTTGTTGGGAACACAAAGTTTCTTTTCAGTTGCAAAATACACTCCATACATATATATGGGGAGGCACAATCTCCAACTCGGTTGTACAGTGAAAACTGCAGGAACTTCAAAAAGGCACTAGGAAACACACTGAGAAACCAGAGTAAATGTTTCTCCTGCAACCCGTTAACTTTGTGCTAGATGAACGAACGTCTCTCCACATGCTCAGTTCTGAGAGATAAGTGTGTGTGAAAGCCGTCCTTCACCTAGCTTGTTGGGAACGCAAAGTTTCTTTTCAGTTGCAAACTACACTCCATACATATATATGGGGAGGCACAAGCTCCAACTCGATTTTACAGAGAAAAGTGAAGGAACTTCATACAGGCACTAGGAAACACACTGAGAAACCTGAGTAAAATTTTCTCCTGCAACTCGTTCCCTTTGTGCTAAATGAACGAACGTCTCTCCACATGCTCAGTTCTGAGAGATAAGTGTGTGTGAAAGCCGTCCTTCACCTAGCTTGTTGGGAACACAAAGTTTCTCTTTAGTTGCAAACTACACTCCATACATATATATGTGGAGGCACAAGCTCGAACTCGGTTTTACAGTGAAAACTGCAGGAACATCTAACCGGCACTAGGAAACACACTGAGAAACCAGAGAAAAAGTTTCTCCTGCTACCCATTCCCTTTGTGCTAGATGAACGAACGTCTCTCCACATGCTCAATTCTGAGAGATAAGTGTGTGTGAAAGCCATCCTTCACCTATCTTGATGCGAACACAAAGTTTCTTTTCAGTTGCAAACTACACTCCGTACATATATAAGGGGAGGCAACAGCTCCAACTCGGTTTTACAGTGAAAACTGCAGGAACTTCAAACCGGCACTAGGAAACACACTGAGAAACCAGAGAAAAAGTTTCTCCTGCAACCCATTCCCTTTGTGCTAGATGAACGAAAGTCTCTCCACATGCTCAGTTCTGAGAGATAAGTGTGTGTGAAAGCCGTCCTTCACCTAGCTTGTTGGGAACACAAAGTTACTTTTCAGTTGCAAACTACACTCCATACATATATACGGGGAGGCACAATCTCCAACTCGGTTTTACAGTGAAAACTGCAGGAACTTCAAAAAGGCACTAGGAAACACACTGAGAAACCAGAGTAAATGTTTCTCCTGCAACCTGTTAACTTTGTGCTAGATGAACGAACGTCTCTCCACATGCTCAGTTCTGAGAGATAAGTGTGTGTGAAAGCCGTCCTTCACCTAGCTTGTTGGGAACACAAAGATTCTTTTTAGTTGCAAACTACACTCCATACATATATATGAGGAGGCACAAGCTCGAACTCTGTTTTACAGTGAAAACTGCAGGAACATCTAACCGGCACTAGGAAACACACTGAGAAACCAGAGAAAAAGTTTCTCCTGCAACCCTTTCCCTTTGTGCTAGATGAACGGACGTCTCTCCACAAGCTCAGGTCTGAGGGATAATTGTGTGTGAAAGCCGTCCTTCACCTAGCTTGTTGGGAACACAAAGTTTCTTTTCAGTTGCAAACTACACTCCATACATATATATGGGGAGGCACAAGCTCGAACTCGGTTTTACAGTGAAAACTGCAGGAACATCTAACCGGCACTAGGAAACACACTGAGAAACGAGAGAAAAAGTTTCTCCTGCTACCCATTCCCTTTGTGCTAGATGAACGAACGTCTCTCCACATGCTCAGTTCTGAGAGATAAGTGTGTGTGAAAGCCGTCCTTCACCTAGCTTGTTGGGAACACAAAGTTTCTTTTCAGTTGCAAACTACACTCCATACATATATATGGGGAGGCAAAAGCTCCAAGTCTGTTTTACAGTGAAAACTGCAGGAACTTCAAACCGGCACTAGGAAACACACTGAGAAACCAGAGAAAAAGTTTCTCCTGCAACCCATTCCCTTTGTGCTAGATGAACGAACGTCTCTCCACATGCTCAGTTCTGAGAGATAAGTGTGTGTGAAAGCCGTCCTTCACCTAGCTTGTTGGGAACACAAAGTTTCTTTTCAGTTGCAAACTACACTCCATACATATATATGGGGAGGCACAAGCTCCAACTCGGTTGTACAGTGAAAACTGCAGGAACTTCAAAAAGGCACTAGGAAACACACTGAGAAACCAGAGTAAATGTTTCGCCTGCAACCCGTTAACTTTGTGCTAGATGAACGAAAGTCTCTCCACATGCTCAGTTCTGAGAGATAAGTGTGTGTGAATGCCGTCCTTCACCTAGCTTGTTGGGAACACAAAGTTTCTTTTCAGTTGCAAACTACACTCCATACATATATATGGGGATGCACAAGCTCCAACTCATTTTTGCAGAGAAAACTGAAGGATCTTCAAACCGGCACTAGGAAACACACTGAGAAACCAGAGAAAAAGTTTCTCCTGCAAATATTCCCATTGTGCTAGATGAACGAACGTCTCTCCACATGCTCAGTTCTGAGAGATAAATGTGTGTGAAAGCCATCCTTCACCTAGCTTGTTGGGAACACAAAGTTTCTTTTCAGTTGCAAACTACACTCCATACATATATATGGGGAGGCACAAGCTCCAACTCGGTTTTACAGTGAAAACTGCAGGAACTTTAAACAGGCACTAGGAAACACACTGAGAAACCAGAGTAAAAGTTTCTCCTGCAACTTGTTCCCTTTGTGCTAGATGAACGAACGTCTCTCCACATGCTCAGTTCTGAGAGATAAGTGTGTGTGAAAGCCGTCCTTCACCTAGCTTGTTGGGAACACAAAGTTTCTTTTCAGTTGCAAACTACACTCCATACATATATATGGGGAGGCACAAGCTCGAACTCGGTTTTACAGTGAAAACTGCAGGAACATCTAACCGGCACTAGGAAACACACTGAGAAACCAGAGAAAAAGTTTCTCCTCCTACCCATTCCCTTTGTGCTAGATGAACGAACGTCTCTCCACATGCTCAGTTCTGAGAGATAAGTGTGTGTGAAAGCCGTCCTTCACCTAGCTTGTTGGGAACACAAAGTTTCTTTTCAGTTGCAAACTACACTCCATACATATATATGGGGAGGCAAAAGCTCCAACTCGGTTTTACACTGAAAACTGCAGGAACTTCAAACCGGCACTAGGAAACACACTGAGAAACCAGAGAAAAAGATTCTCCTGCAACCCATTCCCTTTGTGCTAGATGAACGAACGTCTCTCCACATGCTCAGTTCTGAGAGATAAGTGTGTGTGAAAGCCGTCCTTCACCTAGCTTGTTGGGAACACAAAGTTTCTTTTCAGTTGCAAACAACACTCCATACATATATATGGGGAGGCACAAGCTCCAACTCGGTTGTACAGTGAAAACTGCAGGAACTTCAAAAAGGCACTAGGAAACACACTGAGAAACCAGAGAAAATGTTTAGCCTGCAACCCGTTAACTTTGTGCTAGATGAACGAACGTCTCTCCACATGCTCAGTTCTGAGAGATAAGTGTGTGTGAAAGCCGTCCTTCACCTAGCTTGTTGGGAACACAAAGTTTCTTTTCAGTTGCAAACTACAGTCCATACATATATATGGGGAGGCACAAGCTCCAACTCGGTTTTACAGAGAAAACTGAAGGACCTTCAAACCGGCACTAGGAAACACACTGAGAAACCAGAGAAAAAGTTTCTCCTGCAACTATTCCTATTGTGCTAGATGAACGAACGTCTCTCCACATGCTCAGTTCTGAGAGATAAGTGTGTGTGAAAGCCGTCCTTCACCTAGCTTGTTGGGAACACAAAGTTTCTTTTCAGTTGCAAACTACACTCCATACATATATATGGGGAGGCAAAAGCTCCAACTCGGTTTTACAGTGAAAACTGCAGGAACTTCAAACCGGCACTAGGAAACACACTGTGATTCCAGAGTAAAAGTTTCTCCTGCAACCCATTCCATTTGTGCTAGATGAACGAACGTCTCTCCACATGCTCAGTTCTGAGAGATAAGTGTGTGTGAAAGCCGTCCTTCACCTAGCTTGTTGGGAACACAAAGTTTTTTTTCAGTTGCAAACTACACTCCATACATATATATGGGGAGGCACAAGCTCCAACTCGGTTTTACAGTGAAAACTGCAGGAACTTCAAACAGGCACTAGGAAACACACTGAGAAACCAGAGTAAAAGTTTCTCCTGCAACTCGTTCTCTTTGTGCTAGATGAACGAACGTCTCTCCACATGCTCAGTTCTGAGAGATAAGTGTGTGTGAAAGCTGTCCTTCACCTAGCTTGTTGGGAACACAAAGTTTCTTTTTAGTTGCAAACTACACTCCATACATATATATGTTGAGGCACAAGCTCGAACTCGGTTTTACAGTGAAAACTGCAGGAACATCTAACCGGCACTAGGAAACACACTGAGAAACCTGAGAAAAAGTTTCTCCTGCTACCCATTCCCTTTGTGCTAGATGAATGAACGTCTCTCCACATGCTCAATTCTGAGAGATAAGTGTGTGTGAAAGCCGTCCTTCACCTAGCTTGTTGGGAACACAAAGTTTCTTTTCAGTTGCAAACTACACTCCATACATATATATGGGGAGGCACAATCTCCAACTCGGTTTTACAGTGAAAACTGCAGGAACTTCAAAAAGGCACTAGGAAACACACTGAGAAACCAGAGTAAATGTTTCTCCTGCAACCCGTTAAATTTGTGCTAGATGAACGAACGTCTCTCCACATGCTCAGTTCTGAGAGATAAGTGTGTGTGAAAGCCGTCCTTCACCTAGCTTGTTGGGAACACAAAGTTTCTTTTCAGTTGCAAACTACACTCCATACATATATATGGGGAGGCACAAGCTCCAACTCGGTTTTACAGAGAAAACTGAAGGAACTTCAAACAGGCACTAGGAAACACACTGAGAAAGCAGAGTAAAATTTTCTCCTGCAACTCGTTCCCTTTGTGCTAGATGAATGAACGTCTCTCCACATGCTCAGTTCTGAGAGATAAGTGTGTGTGAAAGCCGTCCTTCACCTAGCTTGTTGGGAACACAAAGTTTCTTTTTAGTTGCAAACTACACTCCATACATATATATGTGGAGGCACAAGCTCGAACTCGGTTTTACGGTGAAAACTGCAGGAACATCTAACCGGCACTAGGAAACACACTGAGAAACCAGAGAAAAAGTTTCTCCTGCTACCCATTCCCTTTGTGCTAGATGAACGAACGTCTCTCCACATGCTCAATTCTGAGAGATAAGTGTGTGTGAAAGCCGTCCTTCACCTAGCTTGTTGGGAACACAAAGTTTCTTTTCAGTTGCAAACTACACTCCATACATATATAAGGGGAGGCAACAGCTCCAACTCGGTTTTACAGTGAAAACTGCAGGAACTTCAAACCGGCACTAGGAAACACACTGAGAAACCAGAGAAAAAGTTTCTCCTGCAACCCATTCCCTTTGTGCTAGATGAACGAAAGTCTCTCCACATGCTCAGTTCTGAGAGATAAGTGTGTGTGAAAGCCGTCCTTCACCTAGCTTGTTGGGAACACAAAGTTTCTTTTTAGTTGCAAACTACACTCCATACATATATATGTGGAGGCACAAGCTCGAACTCGGTTTTACAGTGAAAACTGCAAGAACATCTAACCGGCACTAGGAAACACACTGAGAAACCAGAGAAAAAGTTTCTCCTGCAACCCATTCCCTTTGTGCTAGATGAACGGACGTCTCTCCACAAGCTCAGGTCTGAGGGAAAAGTGTGTGTGAAAGCCGCCCTTCACCTAGCTTGTTGGGAACACAAAGTTTCTTTTCAGTTGCAAACTACACTCCATACATATATATGGGGAGGCAAAAGCTCCAAGTCTGTTTTACAGTGAAAACTGCAGGAACTTCAAACCGGCACTAGGAAACACACTGAGAAACCAGAGAAAAAGTTTCTCCTGCAACCCATTCCCTTTGTGCTAGATGAACGGACGTCTCTCCACATGCTCAGTTCTGAGAGATAAGTGTGTGTGAAAGCCGTCCTTCACCTAGCTTGTTGGGAACACAAAGTTTCTTTTCAGTTGCAAACTACACTCCATACATATATATGGGGAGGCAAAAGCTCCAACTCGGTTTTACAGTGAAAACTGCAGGAACTTCAAACCGGCACTAGGAAACACACTGAGAAACCACAGAAAAAGTTTCTCCTGCAACCCATTCCCTTTGTGCTAGATGAACGAACGTCTCTCCACATGCTCAGTTCTGAGAGATAAGTGTGTGTGAAAGCCGTCCTTCACCTAGCTTGTTGGGAACACAAAGTTTCTTTTCAGTTGCAAACTACACTCCATACATATATATGGGGAGGCACAATCTCCAACACGGTTTTACAGTGAAAACTGCAGGAACTTCAAAAAGGCACTAGGAAACACACTGAGAAACCAGAGTAAATGTTTCTCCTGCAACTCGATCCCTTTGTGCTAGATGAACGAACGTCTCTCCACATGCTCAGTTCTGAGAGATAAGTGTGTGTGAAAGCCGTCCTTCACCTAGCTTGTTGGGAACACAAAGTTTCTTTTCAGTTGCAAACTACACTCCATACATATATATGGGGAGGCACAATCTCCAACACGGTTTTACAGTGAAAACTGCAGGAACTTCAAAAAGGCACTAGGAAACACACTGAGAAACCAGAGTAAATGTTTCTCCTGCAACCCGTTAACTTTTTGCTAGATGAACGAACGTCTCTCCACATGCTCAGTTCTGAGAGATAAGTGTGTGTGAAAGCCGTCTTTCACCTAGCTTGTTGGGAACACAAAGTTTCTTTTCAGTTGCAAACTACACTCCATACATATATATGGGGAGGCACTAGCTCGAACTCGGTTTTACAGTGAAAACTGCAGGAACATCTAACCGGCACTAGGAAACACACTGAGAAACCAGAGAAAAAGTTTCTCCTGCTACCCATTCCCTTTGTGCTAGATGAATGAACGTCTCTCCACATGCTCAATTCTGAGAGATAAGTGTGTGTGAAAGCCGTCCTTCACCTAGCTTGTTGGGAACACAAAGTTTCTTTTCAGTTGCAAACTACACTCCATACATATATATGGGGAGGCACAATCTCCAACTCGGTTGTACAGTGAAAACTGCAGGAACTTCAAAAAGGCACTAGGAAACACACTGAGAAACCAGAGTAAATGTTTCTCCTGCAACCCGTTAACTTTGTGCTAGATGAACGAACGTCTCTCCACATGCTCAGTTCTGAGAGATAAGTGTGTGTGAAAGCCGTCCTTCACCTAGCTTGTTGGGAACGCAAAGTTTCTTTTCAGTTGCAAACTACACTCCATACATATATATGGGGAGGCACAAGCTCCAACTCGATTTTACAGAGAAAAGTGAAGGAACTTCATACAGGCACTAGGAAACACACTGAGAAACCAGAGTAAAATTTTTTCCTGCAACTCGTTCCCTTTGTGCTAAATGAACGAACGTCTCTCCACATGCTCAGTTCTGAGAGATAAGTGTGTGTGAAAGCCGTCCTTCACCTAGCTTGTTGGGAACACAAAGTTTCTCTTTAGTTGCAAACTACACTCCATACATATATATGTGGAGGCACAAGCTCGAACTCGGTTTTACAGTGAAAACTGCAGGAACATCTAACCGGCACTAGGAAACACACTGAGAAACCAGAGAAAAAGTTTCTCCTGCTACCCATTCCCTTTGTGCTAGATGAACGAACGTCTCTCCACATGCTCAATTCTGAGAGATAAGTGTGTGTGAAAGCCGTCCTTCACCTATCTTGATGCGAACACAAAGTTTCTTTTCAGTTGCAAACTACACTCCGTACATATATAAGGGGAGGCAACAGCTCCAACTCGGTTTTACAGTGAAAACTGCAGGAACTTCAAACCGGCACTAGGAAACACACTGAGAAACCAGAGAAAAAGTTTCTCCTGCAACCCATTCCCTTTGTGCTAGATGAACGAAAGTCTCTCCACATGCTCAGTTCTGAGAGATAAGTGTGTGTGAAAGCCGTCCTTCACCTAGCTTGTTGGGAACACAAAGTTACTTTTCAGTTGCAAACTACACTCCATACATATATACGGGGAGGCACAATCTCCAACTCGGTTTTACAGTGAAAACTGCAGGAACTTCAAAAAGGCACTAGGAAACACACTGAGAAACCAGAGTAAATGTTTCTCCTGCAACCTGTTAACTTTGTGCTAGATGAACGAACGTCTCTCCACATGCTCAGTTCTGAGAGATAAGTGTGTGTGAAAGCCGTCCTTCACCTAGCTTGTTGGGAACACAAAGATTCTTTTTAGTTGCAAACTACACTCCATACATATATATGAGGAGGCACAAGCTCGAACTCGGTTTTACAGTGAAAACTGCAGGAACATCTAACCGGCACTAGGAAACACACTGAGAAACCAGAGAAAAAGTTTCTCCTGCAACCCTTTCCCTTTGTGCTAGATGAACGGACGTCTCTCCACAAGCTCAGGTCTGAGGGATAATTGTGTGTGAAAGCCGTCCTTCACCTAGCTTGTTGGGAACACAAAGTTTCTTTTCAGTTGCAAACTACACTCCATACATATATATGGGGAGGCACAAGCTCGAACTCGGTTTTACAGTGAAAACTGCAGGAACATCTAACCGGCACTAGGAAACACACTGAGAAACGAGAGAAAAAGTTTCTCCTGCTACCCATTCCCTTTGTGCTAGATGAACGAACGTCTCTCCACATGCTCAGTTCTGAGAGATAAGTGTGTGTGAAAGCCGTCCTTCACCTAGCTTGTTGGGAACACAAAGTTTCTTTTCAGTTGCAAACTACACTCCATACATATATATGGGGAGGCAAAAGCTCCAACTCTGTTTTACAGTGAAAACTGCAGGAACTTCAAAAAGGCACTAGGAAACACACTGAGAAACCAGAGAAAAAGTTTCTCCTGCAACCCATTCCCTTTGTGCTAGATGAACGAACGTCTCTCCACATGCTCAGTTCTGAGAGATAAGTGTGTGTGAAAGCCGTCCTTCACCTAGCTTGTTGGGAACACAAAGTTTCTTTTCAGTTGCAAACTACACTCCATACATATATATGGGGAGGCACAAGCTCCAACTCGGTTGTACAGTGAAAACTGCAGGAACTTCAAAAAGGCACTAGGAAACACACTGAGAAACCAGAGTAAATGTTTCGCCTGCAACCCGTTAACTTTGTGCTAGATGAACGAAAGTCTCTCCACATGCTCAGTTCTGAGAGATAAGTGTGTGTGAATGCCGTCCTTCACCTAGCTTGTTGGGAACACAAAGTTTCTTTTCAGTTGCAAACTACACTCCATACATATATATGGGGATGCACAAGCTCCAACTCTTTTTTGCAGAGAAAACTGAAGGATCTTCAAACCGGCACTAGGAAACACACTGAGAAACCAGAGAAAAAGTTTCTCCTGCAAATATTCCCATTGTGCTAGATGAACGAACGTCTCTCCACATGCTCAGTTCTGAGAGATAAATGTGTGTGAAAGCCATCCTTCACCTAGCTTGTTGGGAACACAAAGTTTCTTTTCAGTTGCAAACTACACTCCATACATATATATGGGGAGGCACAAGCTCCAACTCGGTTTTACAGTGAAAACTGCAGGAACTTTAAACAGGCACTAGGAAACACACTGAGAAACCAGAGTAAAAGTTTCTCCTGCAACTTGTTCCCTTTGTGCTAGATGAACGAACGTCTCTCCACATGCTCAGTTCTGAGAGATAAGTGTGTGTGAAAGCCTTCCTTCATCTAGCTTGTTGGGAACACAAAGTTTCTTTTCAGTTGCAAACTACACTCCATACATATATATGGGGAGGCACAAGCTCGAACTCGGTTTTACAGTGAAAACTGCAGGAACATCTAACCGGCACTAGGAAACACACTGAGAAACCAGAGAAAAAGTTTCTCCTCCTACCCATTCCCTTTGTGCTAGATGAACGAACGTCTCTCCACATGCTCAGTTCTGAGAGATAAGTGTGTGTGAAAGCCGTCCTTCACCTAGCTTGTTGGGAACACAAAGTTTCTTTTCAGTTGCAAACTACACTCCATACATATATATGGGGAGGCAAAAGCTCCAACTCGGTTTTACACTGAAAACTGCAGGAACTTCAAAACGGCACTAGGAAACACACTGAGAAACCAGAGAAAAAGATTCTCCTGCAACCCATTCCCTTTGTGCTAGATGAACGAACGTCTCTCCACATGCTCAGTTCTGAGAGATAAGTGTGTGTGAAAGCCGTCCTTCACCTAGCTTGTTGGGAACACAAAGTTTCTTTTCAGTTGCAAACAACACTCCATACATATATATGGGGAGGCACAAGCTCCAACTCGGTTGTACAGTGAAAACTGCAGGAACTTCAAAAAGGCACTAGGAAACACACTGAGAAACCAGAGTAAATGTTTAGCCTGCAACCCGTTAACTTTGTGCTAGATGAACGAACGTCTCTCCACATGCTCAGTTCTGAGAGATAAGTGTGTGTGAAAGCCGTCCTTCACCTAGCTTGTTGGGAACACAAAGTTTCTTTTCAGTTGCAAACTACAGTCCATACATATATATGGGGAGGCACAAGCTCCAACTCGGTTTTACAGAGAAAACTGAAGGACCTTCAAACCGGCACTAGGAAACACACTGAGAAACCAGAGAAAAAGTTTCTCCTGCAACTATTCCTATTGTGCTAGATGAACGAACGTCTCTCCACATGCTCAGTTCTGAGAGATAAGTGTGTGTGAAAGCCGTCCTTCACCTAGCTTGTTGGGAACACAAAGTTTCTTTTCAGTTGCAAACTACACTCCATACATATATATGGGGAGGCAAAAGCTCCAACTCGGTTTTACAGTGAAAACTGCAGGAACTTCAAACCGGCACTAGGAAACACACTGTGATTCCAGAGTAAAAGTTTCTCCTGCAACCCATTCCATTTGTGCTAGATGAACGAACGTCTCTCCACATGCTCAGTTCTGAGAGATAAGTGTGTGTGAAAGCCGTCCTTCACCTAGCTTGTTGGGAACACAAAGTTTTTTTTCAGTTGCAAACTACACTCCATACATATATATGGGGAGGCACAAGCTCCAACTCGGTTTTACAGTGAAAACTGCAGGAACTTCAAACAGGCACTAGGAAACACACTGAGAAACCAGAGTAAAAGTTTCTCCTGCAACTCGTTCTCTTTGTGCTAGATGAACGAACGTCTCTCCACATGCTCAGTTCTGAGAGATAAGTGTGTGTGAAAGCTGTCCTTCACCTAGCTTGTTGGGAACACAAAGTTTCTTTTTAGTTGCAAACTACACTCCATACATATATATGTTGAGGCACAAGCTCGAACTCGGTTTTACAGTGAAAACTGCAGGAACATCTAACCGGCACTAGGAAACACACTGAGAAACCTGAGAAAAAGTTTCTCCTGCTACCCATTCCCTTTGTGCTAGATGAATGAACGTCTCTCCACATGCTCAATTCTGAGAGATAAGTGTGTGTGAAAGCCGTCCTTCACCTAGCTTGTTGGGAACACAAAGTTTCTTTTCAGTTGCAAACTACACTCCATACATATATATGGGGAGGCACAATCTCCAACTCGGTTTTACAGTGAAAACTGCAGGAACTTCAAAAAGGCACTAGGAAACACACTGAGAAACCAGAGTAAATGTTTCTCCTGCAACCCGTTAAATTTGTGCTAGATGAACGAACGTCTCTCCACATGCTCAGTTCTGAGAGATAAGTGTGTGTGAAAGCCGTCCTTCACCTAGCTTGTTGGGAACACAAAGTTTCTTTTCAGTTGCAAACTACACTCCATACATATATATGGGGAGGCACAAGCTCCAACTCGGTTTTACAGAGAAAACTGAAGGAACTTCAAACAGGCACTAGGAAACACACTGAGAAAGCAGAGTAAAATTTTCTCCTGCAACTCGTTCCCTTTGTGCTAGATGAATGAACGTCTCTCCACATGCTCAGTTCTGAGAGATAAGTGTGTGTGAAAGCCGTCCTTCACCTAGCTTGTTGGGAACACAAAGTTTCTTTTTAGTTGCAAACTACACTCCATACATATATATGTGGAGGCACAAGCTCGAACTCGGTTTTACGGTGAAAACTGCAGGAACATCTAACCGGCACTAGGAAACACACTGAGAAACCAGAGAAAAAGTTTCTCCTGCTACCCATTCCCTTTGTGCTAGATGAACGAACGTCTCTCCACATGCTCAATTCTGAGAGATAAGTGTGTGTGAAAGCCGTCCTTCACCTAGCTTGTTGGGAACACAAAGTTTCTTTTCAGTTGCAAACTACACTCCATACATATATAAGGGGAGGCAACAGCTCCAACTCGGTTTTACAGTGAAAACTGCAGGAACTTCAAACCGGCACTAGGAAACACACTGAGAAACCAGAGAAAAAGTTTCTCCTGCAACCCATTCCCTTTGTGCTAGATGAACGAAAGTCTCTCCACATGCTCAGTTCTGAGAGATAATTGTGTGTGAAAGCCGTCCTTCACCTAGCTTGTTGGGAACACAAAGTTACTTTTCAGTTGCAAACTACACTCCATACATATATATGGGGAGGCACAATCTCCAACTCGGTTTTACAGTGAAAACTGCAGGAACTTCAAAAAGGCACTAGGAAACACACTGAGAAACCAGAGTAAATGTTTCTCCTGCAACCCGTTAACTTTGTGCTAGATGAACGAACGTCTCTCCACATGCTCAGTTCTGAGAGATAAGTGTGTGTGAAAGCCGTCCTTCACCTAGCTTGTTGGGAACACAAAGTTTCTTTTCAGTTGCAAACTACACTCCATACATATATATGGGGAGGCACAAGCTCCAACACGGTTGTACAGTGAAAACTGCAGGAACTTCAAAAAGGCACTAGGAAACACACTGAGAAACCAGAGTAAATGTTTCTCCTGCAACCCGTTAACTTTGTGCTAGATGAACGAACGTCTCTCCACATGCTCAGTTCTGAGAGATAAGTGTGTGTGAAAGCCGTCCTTCACCTAGCTTGTTGGGAACACAAAGTTTCTTTTTAGTTGCAAACTACACTCCATACATATATATGTGGAGGCACAAGCTCGAACTCGGTTTTACAGTGAAAACTGCAAGAACATCTAACCGGCACTAGGAAACACACTGAGAAACCAGAGAAAAAGTTTCTCCTGCAACCCATTCCCTTTGTGCTAGATGAACGGACGTCTCTCCACAAGCTCAGGTCTGAGGGATAAGTGTGTGTGAAAGCCGTCCTTCACCTAGCTTGTTGGGAACACAAAGTTTCTTTTCAGTTGCAAACTACACTCCATACATATATATGGGGAGGCAAAAGCTCCAAGTCTGTTTTACAGTGAAAACTGCAGGAACTTCAAACCGGCACTAGGAAACACACTGAGAAACCAGAGAAAAAGTTTCTCCTGCAACCCATTCCCTTTGTGCTAGATGAACGGACGTCTCTCCACATGCTCAGTTCTGAGAGATAAATGTGTGTGAAAGCCATCCTTCACCTAGCTTGTTGGGAACACAAAGTTTCTTTTCAGTTGCAAACTACACTCCATACATATATATGGGGAGGCACAAGCTCCAACTCGGTTTTACAGTGAAAACTGCAGGAACTTCAAACAGGCACTAGGAAACACACTGAGAAACCAGAGTAAAAGTTTCTCCTGCAACTCGTTCCCTTTGTGCTAGATGAACGAACGTCTCTCCACATGCTCAGTTCTGAGAGATAAATGTGTGTGAAAGCCATCCTTCACCTAGCTTGTTGGGAACACAAAGTTTCTTTTCAGTTGCAAACTACACTCCATACATATATATGGGGAGGCACAAGCTCCAACTCGGTTTTACAGTGAAAACTGCAGGAACTTCAAACAGGCACTAGGAAACACACTGAGAAACCAGAGTAAAAGTTTCTCCTGCAACTCGTTCCCTTTGTGCTAGATGAACGAACGTCTCTCCACATGCTCAGTTCTGAGAGATAAGTGTGTGTGAAAGCCGTCCTTCACCTAGCTTGTTGGGAACACAAAGTTTCTTTTTAGTTGCAAACTACACTCCATACATATATATGTGGAGGCAAAAGCTCCAACTCGGTTTTACAGTGAAAACTGCAGGAACTTCAAACCGGCACTAGGAAACACACTGAGAAACCAGAGAAAAAGTTTCTCCTGCTACCCATTCCCTTTGTGCTAGATGAACGAACGTCTCTCCACATGCTCAATTCTGAGAGATAAGTGTGTGTGAAAGCCGTCCTTCACCTAGCTTGTTGGGAACACAAAGTTTCTTTTCAGTTGCAAACTACACTCCATACATATATATGGGGAGGCAACAGCTCCAACACGGTTTTACAGTGAAAACTGCAGGAACTTCAAACCGGCACTAGGAAACACACTGAGAAACCAGAGAAAAAGTTTCTCCTGCAACCCATTCCCTTTGTGCTAGATGAACGAACGTCTCTCCACATGCTCAGTTCTGAGAGATAAGTGTGTGTGAAAGCCGTCCTTCACCTAGCTTGTTGGGAACACAAAGTTTCTTTTCAGTTGCAAACTACACTCCATACATATATATGGGGAGGCACAATCTCCAACTCGGTTTTACAGTGAAAACTGCAGGAACTTCAAAAAGGCACTAGGAAACACACTGAGAAACCAGAGCAATTATTTCTCCTGCAACCCGTTAACTTTGTGCTAGATGAACGAACGTGTCTCCACATGCTCAGTTCTGAGAGATAAGTGTGTGTGAAAGCCGTCCTTCACCTAGCTTGTTGGGAACACAAAGTTTCTTTTCAGTTGCAAACTACACTCCATACATATATATGGGGAGGCACAAGCTCGAACTCGGTTTTACAGTGAAAACTGCAGGAACATCTAACCGGCACTAGGAAACACACTGAGAAACCAGAGAAAAAGTTTCTCCTGCTACCCATTCCCTTTGTGCTAGATGAACGAACGTCTCTCCACATGCTCAGTTCTGAGAGATAAGTGTGTGTGAAAGCCGTCCTTCACCTAGCTTGTTGGGAACACAAAGTTTCTTTTCAGTTGCAAACTACACTCCATACATATATATGTGGAGGCACAAGCTCGAACTCGGTTTTACGGTGAAAACTGCAGGAACATCTAACCGGCACTAGGAAACACACTGAGAAACCAGAGAAAAAGTTTCTCCTGCTACCCATTCCCTTTGTGCTAGATGAACGAACGTCTCTCCACATGCTCAATTCTGAGAGATAAGTGTGTGTGAAAGCCGTCCTTCACCTAGCTTGTTGGGAACACAAAGTTTCTTTTCAGTTGCAAACTACACTCCATACATATATAAGGGGAGGCAACAGCTCCAACTCGGTTTTACAGTGAAAACTGCAGGAACTTCAAACCGGCACTAGGAAACACACTGAGAAACCAGAGAAAAAGTTTCTCCTGCAACCCATTCCCTTTGTGCTAGATGAACGAAAGTCTCTCCACATGCTCAGTTCTGAGAGATAATTGTGTGTGAAAGCCGTCCTTCACCTAGCTTGTTGGGAACACAAAGTTACTTTTCAGTTGCAAACTACACTCCATACATATATATGGGGAGGCACAATCTCCAACTCGGTTTTACAGTGAAAACTGCAGGAACTTCAAAAAGGCACTAGGAAACACACTGAGAAACCAGAGTAAATGTTTCTCCTGCAACCCGTTAACTTTTTGCTAGATGAACGAACGTCTCTCCACATGCTCAGTTCTGAGAGATAAGTGTGTGTGAAAGCCGTCCTTCACCTAGCTTGTTGGGAACACAAAGTTTCTTTTCAGTTGCAAACTACACTCCATACATATATATGGGGAGGCACAAGCTCCAACACGGTTGTACAGTGAAAACTGCAGGAACTTCAAAAAGGCACTAGGAAACACACTGAGAAACCAGAGTAAATGTTTCTCCTGCAACCCGTTAACTTTGTGCTAGATGAACGAACGTCTCTCCACATGCTCAGTTCTGAGAGATAAGTGTGTGTGAAAGCCGTCCTTCACCTAGCTTGTTGGGAACACAAAGTTTCTTTTTAGTTGCAAACTACACTCCATACATATATATGTCTAGGCACAAGCTCGAACTCGGTTTTACAGTGAAAACTGCAAGAACATCTAACCGGCACTAGGAAACACACTGAGAAACCAGAGAAAAAGTTTCTCCTGCAACCCATTCCCTTTGTGCTAGATGAACGGACGTCTCTCCACAAGCTCAGGTCTGAGGGATAAGTGTGTGTGAAAGCCGTCCTTCACCTAGCTTGTTGGGAACACAAAGTTTCTTTTCAGTTGCAAACTACACTCCATACATATATATGGGGAGGCAAAAGCTCCAAGTCTGTTTTACAGTGAAAACTGCAGGAACTTCAAACCGGCACTAGGAAACACACTGAGAAACCAGAGAAAAAGTTTCTCCTGCAACCCATTCCCTTTGTGCTAGATGAACGGACGTCTCTCCACATGCTCAGTTCTGAGAGATAAGTGTGTGTGAAAGCCGTCCTTCACCTAGCTTGTTGGGAACACAAAGTTTCTTTTCAGTTGCAAACTACACTCCATACATATATATGGGGAGGCACAATCTCCAACACGGTTGTACAGTGAAAACTGCAGGAACTTCAAAAAGGCACTAGGAAACACACTGAGAAACCAGAGTAAATGTTTCGCCTGCAACCCGTTAACTTTGTGCTAGATGAACGAACGTCTCTCCACATGCTCAGTTCTGAGAGATAAGTGTGTGTGAATGCCGTCCTTCACCTAGCTTGTTGGGAACACAAAGTTTCTTTTCAGTTGCAAACTACACTCCATACATATATATGGGGATGCACAAGCTCCAACTCGGTTTTACAGAGAAAACTGAAGGATCTTCAAACCGGCACTAGGAAACACACTGAGAAACCAGAGAAAAAGTTTCTCCTGCAACTATTCCCATTGTGCTAGATGAACGAACGTCTCTCCACATGCTCAGTTCTGAGAGATAAATGTGTGTGAAAGCCATCCTTCACCTAGCTTGTTGGGAACACAAAGTTTCTTTTCAGTTGCAAACTACACTCCATACATATATATGGGGAGGCACAAGCTCCAACTCGGTTTTACACTGAAAACTGCAGGAACTTCAAACAGGCACTAGGAAACACACTGAGAAACCAGAGTAAAAGTTTCTCCTGCAACTCGTTCCCTTTGTGCTAGATGAACGAACGTCTCTCCACATGCTCAGTTCTGAGAGATAAGTGTGTGTGAAAGCCGTCCTTCACCTAGCTTGTTGGGAACACAAAGTTTCTTTTTAGTTGCAAACTACACTCCATACATATATATGTGGAGGCAAAAGCTCCAACTCGGTTTTACAGTGAAAACTGCAGGAACTTCAAACCGGCACTAGGAAACACACTGAGAAACCAGAGAAAAAGTTTCTCCTGCTACCCATTCCCTTTGTGCTAGATGAACGAACGTCTCTCCACATGCTCAATTCTGAGAGATAAGTGTGTGTGAAAGCCGTCCTTCACCTAGCTTGTTGGGAACACAAAGTTTCTTTTCAGTTGCAAACTACACTCCATACATATATATGGGGAGGCAACAGCTCCAACACGGTTTTACAGTGAAAACTGCAGGAACTTCAAACCGGCACTAGGAAACACACTGAGAAACCAGAGAAAAAGTTTCTCCTGCAACCCATTCCCTTTGTGCTAGATGAACGAACGTCTCTCCACATGCTCAGTTCTGAGAGATAAGTGTGTGTGAAAGCCGTCCTTCACCTAGCTTGTTGGGAACACAAAGTTTCTTTTCAGTTGCAAACTACACTCCATACATATATATGGGGAGGCACAATCTCCAACTCGGTTTTACAGTGAAAACTGCAGGAACTTCAAAAAGGCACTAGGAAACACACTGAGAAACCAGAGCAATTATTTCTCCTGCAACCCGTTAACTTTGTGCTAGATGAACGAACGTGTCTCCACATGCTCAGTTCTGAGAGATAAGTGTGTGTGAAAGCCGTCCTTCACCTAGCTTGTTGGGAACACAAAGTTTCTTTTCAGTTGCAAACTACACTCCATACATATATATGGGGAGGCACAAGCTCGAACTCGGTTTTACAGTGAAAACTGCAGGAACATCTAACCGGCACTAGGAAACACACTGAGAAACCAGAGAAAAAGTTTCTCCTGCTACCCATTCCCTTTGTGCTAGATGAACGAACGTCTCTCCACATGCTCAGTTCTGAGAGATAAGTGTGTGTGAAAGCCGTCCTTCACCTAGCTTGTTGGGAACACAAAGTTTCTTTTCAGTTGCAAACTACACTCCATACTTATATATGGAGAGGCAAAAGCTCCAACTCGGTTTTACAGTGAAAACTGCAGGAACTTCAAACCGGCACTAGGAAACACACTGAGAAACCAGAGAAAAAGTTTCTCCTGCAACCCATTCCCTTTGTGCTAGATGAACGAACGTCTCTCCACATGCTCAGTTCTGAGAGATAAGTGTGTGTGAAAGCCGTCCTTCACCTAGCTTGTTGGGAACACAAAGTTTCTTTTCAGTTGCAAACTACACTCCATACATATATATGGGGAGGCACAAGCTCCAACTCGGTTGTACAGTGAAAACTGCAGGAACTTCAAAAAGGCACTAGGAAACACACTGAGAAACCAGAGTAAATGTTTCGCCTGCAACCCTTTAACTTTGTGCTAGATGAACGAACGTCTCTCCACATGCTCAGTTCTGAGAGATAAGTGTGTGTGAAAGCCGTCCTTCACCTAGCTTGTTGGGAACACAAAGTTTCTTTTCAGTTGCAAACTACAGTCCATACATATATATGGGGAGGCACAAGTTCCAACTCGGTTTTACAGAGAAAACTGAAGGACCTTCAAACCGGCACTAGGAAACACACTGAGAAACCAGAGAATAAGTTTCTCCTGCAACTATTCCTATTGTGCTAGATGAACGAACGTCTCTCCACATGCTCAGTTCTGAGAGATAAGTGTGTGTGAAAGCCGTCCTTCACCTAGCTTGTTGGGAACACAAAGTTTCTTTTCAGTTGCAAACTACACTCCATACATATATATGGGGAGGCAAAAGCTCCAACTCGGTTTTACAGTGAAAACTGCAGGAACTTCAAACCGGCACTAGGAAACACACTGAGATTCCAGAGTAAAAGTTTCTCCTGCAACCCATTCCATTTGTGCTAGATGAACGAACGTCTCTCCACATGCTCAGTTCTGAGAGATAAGTGTGTGTGAAAGCCGTCCTTCACCTAGCTTGTTGGGAACACAAAGTTTCTTTTCAGTTGCAAACTACACTGCATACATATATATGGGGAGGCACAAGCTCCAACTCGGTTTTACAGTGAAAACTGCAGGAACTTCAAACAGGCACTAGGAAACACACTGAGAAAACAGAGTAAAAGTTTCTCCTGCAACTCGTTCTCTTTGTGCTAGATGAACGAACGTCTCTCCACATGCTCAGTTCTGAGAGATAAGTGTGTGTGAAAGCCGTCCTTCACCTAGCTTGCTGGGAACACAAAGTTTCTTTTTAGTTGCAAACTACACTCCATACATATATATGTGGAGGCACAAGCTCGAACTCGGTTTTACAGTGAAAAATGCAGGAACATCTAACCGGCACTAGGAAACACACTGAGAAACCTGAGAAAAAGTTTCTCCTGCTACCCATTCCCTTTGTGCTAGATGAATGAACGTCTCTCCACATGCTCAATTCTGAGAGATAAGTGTGTGTGAAAGCCGTCCTTCACCTAGCTTGTTGGGAACACAAAGTTTCTTTTCAGTTGCAAACTACACTCCATAAATATATATGGGGAGGCACAATCTCCAACTCGGTTTTACAGTGAAAACTGCAGGAACTTCAAAAAGGCACTAGGAAACACACTGAGAAACCAGAGTAAATGTTTCTCCTGCAACCCGTTAACTTTGTGCTAGATGAACGAACGTCTCTCCACATGCTCAGTTCTGAGAGATAAGTGTGTGTGAAAGCCGTCCTTCACCTAGCTTGTTGGGAACACAAAGTTTCTTTTCAGTTGCAAACTACACTCCATACATATATATGGGGAGGCACAAGCTCCAACTCGGTTTTACAGAGAAAACTGAAGGAACTTCAAACAGGCACTAGGAAACACACTGAGAAACCAGAGTAAAATTTTCTCCTGCAACTCGTTCCCTTTGTGCTAGATGAATGAACGTCTCTCCACATGCTCAGTTCTGAGAGATAAGTGTGTGTGAAAGCCGTCCTTCACCTAGCTTGTTGGGAACACAAAGTTTCTTTTTAGTTGCAAACTACACTCAATACATATATATGTGGAGGCACAATCTCCAACTCGGTTTTACAGTGAAAACTGCAGGAACTTCAAAAAGGCACTAGGAAACACACTGAGAAACCAGAGTAAATGTTTCTCCTGCAACCCGTTAACTTTGTGCTAGATGAACGAACGTCTCTCCACATGCTCAGTTCTGAGAGATAAGTGTGTGTGAAAGCCGTCCTTCACCTAGCTTGTTGGGAACACAAAGTTTCTTTTCAGTTGCAAACTACACTCCATACATATATATGGGGAGGCACAAGCTCCAACCCGGTTTTACAGAGAAAACTGAAGGAACTTCAAACAGGCACTAGGAAACACACTGAGAAACCAGAGTAAAATTTTCTCCTGCAACTCGTTCCCTTTGTGCTAGATGAACGAACGTCTCTCCACATGCTCAGTTCTGAGAGATAAGTGTGTGTGAAAGCCGTCCTTCACCTAGCTTGTTGGGAACACAAAGTTTCTTTTTAGTTGCAAACTACACTCCATACATATATAAGGGGAGGCACAAGCTCGAACTCGGTTTTACAGTGAAAACTGCAGGAACTTCAAACCGGCACTAGGAAACACACTGAGAATCCAGAGAAAAAGTTTCTCCTGCAACCCATTCCCCTTGTGCTAGATGAACGAAGGTCTCCCACATGCTCAGTTCTGAGAGATAATTGTGTGTGAAAGCCGTCCTTCACCTAGCTTGTTGGGAACACAAAGTTTCTTTTCAGTTGCAAACTACATTCCTTACATATATATGGGGAGGCACAATCTCGAACTCGGTTTTACAGTGAAAACTGCAGGAAATTCAAACCGGCACTAGGAAACACACTGAGAAACCAGAGAAAAAGTTTCTCTTGCTACCCATTCCCTTTGTGCTAGATGAACGAAAGTTTCTCCACATGCTCAATTCTGAGAGATAAGTGTGTGTGAAAGCCGTCCTTCACCTAGCTTGTTGGGAACACAAAGCTTCTTTTCAGTTGCAAACTACACTCCATACATATATATGGGGAGGCAAAAGCTCCAACTCGGTTTTACAGTGAAAACTGCAGGAACTTCAAACCGGCACTAGGAAACACACTGAGAAACCAGAGTAAATGTTTCTCCTGCAACCCGTTAACTTTGTGCTAGATGAACGAACGTCTCTCCACATGCTCAGTTCTGAGAGATAAGTGTGTGTGAAAGCCGTCCTTCACCTAGCTTGTTGGGAACACAAAGTTTCTTTTCAGTTGCAAACTACACTCCATACATATATATGGGGAGGCACAATCTCCAACTCGGTTGTACAGTGAAAACTGCAGGAACTTCAAAAAGGCACTAGGAAACACACTGAGAAACCAGAGTAAATGTTTCTCCTGCAACCCGTTAACTTTGTGCTAGATGAACGAACGTCTCTCCACATGCTCAGTTCTGAGAGATAAGTGTGTGTGAAAGCCGTCCTTCACCTAGCTTGTTGGGAACACAAAGTTTCTTTTCAGTTGCAAACTACACTCCATACATATATATGGGGAGGCACAATCTCCAACACGGTTGTACAGTGAAAACTGCAGGAACTTCAAAAAGGCACTAGGAAACACACTGAGAAACCAGAGTAAATGTTTCTCCTGCAACCCGTTAACTTTGTGCTAGATGAACGAACGTCTCTCCACATGCTCAGTTCTGAGAGATAAGTGTGTGTGAAAGCCGTCCTTCACCTAGCTTGTTGGGAACACAAAGTTTCTTTTCAGTTGCAAACTACACTCCATACATATATATGGGGAGGCACAAACTCCAACTCGGTTTTACAGAGAAAACTGAAGGACCTTCAAACCGGCACTAGGAAACACACTGAGAAACCAGAGAAAAAGTATCTCCTGCAACTATTCCCATTGTGCTAGATGAACGAACGTCTCTCCACATGCTCAGTTCTGAGAGATAAGTGTGTGTGAAAGCCGTCCTTCACCTAGCTTGTTGGGAACACAAAGTTTCTTTTCAGTTGCAAACTACACTCCATACATATATATGGGGAGGCACAAGCTCCAACTCGGTTTTACAGTGAAAACTGCAGGAAATTCAAACCGGCACTAGGAAACACACTGAGAAACCAGAGAAAAAGTTTATCCTGCAACCCATTCCCTTTGTGCTAGATGAACGAACGTCTCTCCACATGCTCAGTTCTGAGAGATAAGTGTGTGTGAAAGCCGTCCTTCACCTAGCTTGTTGGGAACACAAAGTTTCTTTTCAGTTGCAAACTACACTCCATACATATATATGGGAGGCACAAGCTCCAACTCGGTTTTACAGTGAAAACTGCAGGAACTTCAAACCGGCACTGGGAAACACACTGAGATTCCAGAGTAAAAGTTTCTCCTGCAACCCATTCCATTTGTGCTAGATGAACGAACGTCTCTCCACATGCTCAGTTCTGAGAGAAAAGTGTGTGTGAAAGCCGTCCTTCACCTAGCTTGTTGGGAACACAAAGTTTCTTTTTAGTTGCAAACTACACTCCATACATATATATGTGGAGGCACAAGCACGAACTCGGTTTTACAGTGAAAACTGCAGGAACTTCAAACCGGCACTAGGAAACACACTGAGAAACCAGGGAAAAAGTTTCTCTTGCTACCCATTCCCTTTGTGCTAGATGAACGAAAGTCTCTCCACATGCTCAATTCTGAGAGATAAGTGTGTGTGAAAGCCGTCCTTCACCTACCTTTTTGGGAACACAAAGTTTCTTTTTAGTTGCAAACTACACTCCATACATATATATGTGGAGGCACAAGCACGAACTCGGTTTTACAGTGAAAACTGCAGGAACTTCAAACCGGCACTAGGAAACACACTGAGAATCCAGAGAAAAAGTTTCTCCTGCAACCCATTCCCCTTGTGCTAGATGAACGAAGGTCTCCCACATGCTCAGTTCTGAGAGATAATTGTGTGTGAAAGCCGTCTTTCACCTAGCTTGTTGGGAACACAAAGTTTCTTTTCAGTTGCAAACTACATTCCATACATATATATGGGGAGGCACAAGCTCGAACTCGGTTTTACAGTGAAAACTGCAGGAACTTCAAACCGGCACTAGGAAACACACTGAGAAACCAGAGAAAAAGTTTCTCTTGCTACCCATTCCCTTTGTGCTAGATGAACGAAAGTCTCTCCACATGCTCAATTCTGAGAGATAAGTGTGTGTGAAAGCCGTCCTTCACCTAGCTTGTTGGGAACACAAAGTTTCTTTTCAGTTGCAAACTACACTCCATACATATATATGGGGAGGCAAAAGCTCCAACTAGGTTTTACAGTGAAAACTGCAGGAACTTCAAACCGGCACTAGGAAACACACTGAGAAACCAGAGTAAATGTTTCTCCTGCAACCCGTTAACTTTGTGCTAGATGAACGAACGTCTCTCCACATGCTCAGTTCTGAGAGATAAGTGTGTGGAAGCCGTCCTTCACCTAGCTTGTTGGGAACACAAAGTTTCTTTTCAGTTGCAAACTACACTCCATAAATATATATGGGGAGGCACAATCTCCAACTCGGTTGTACAGTGAAAACTGCAGGAACTTCAAACCGGCACTAGGAAACACACTGAGAAACCAGAGAAAAAGTTTCTCCTGCAACCCATTCCCTTTGTGCTAGATGAACGGACGTCTCTCCACATGCTCAGTTCTGAGAGATAAGTGTGTGTGAAAGCCGTCCTTCACCTAGCTTGTTGGGAACACAAAGTTTCTTTTCAGTTGCAAACTACACTCCATACATATATATGGGGAGGCACAATCTCCAACACGGTTGTACAGTGAAAACTGCAGGAACTTCAAAAAGGCACTAGGAAACACACTGAGAAACCAGAGTAAATGTTTCGCCTGCAACCCGTTAACTTTGTGCTAGATGAACGAACGTCTCTCCACATGCTCAGTTCTGAGAGATAAGTGTGTGTGAATGCCGTCCTTCACCTAGCTTGTTGGGAACACAAAGTTTCTTTTCAGTTGCAAACTACACTCCATACATATATATGGGGATGCACAAGCTCCAACTCGGTTTTACAGAGAAAACTGAAGGATCTTCAAACCGGCACTAGGAAACACACTGAGAAACCAGAGAAAAAGTTTCTCCTGCAACTATTCCCATTGTGCTAGATGAACGAACGTCTCTCCACATGCTCAGTTCTGAGAGATAAATGTGTGTGAAAGCCATCCTTCACCTAGCTTGTTGGGAACACAAAGTTTCTTTTCAGTTGCAAACTACACTCCATACATATATATGGGGAGGCACAAGCTCCAACTCGGTTTTACAGTGAAAACTGCAGGAACTTCAAACAGGCACTAGGAAACACACTGAGAAACCAGAGTAAAAGTTTCTCCTGCAACTCGTTCCCTTTGTGCTAGATGAACGAACGTCTCTCCACATGCTCAGTTCTGAGAGATAAGTGTGTGTGAAAGCCGTCCTTCACCTAGCTTGTTGGGAACACAAAGTTTCTTTTTAGTTGCAAACTACACTCCATACATATATATGTGGAGGCAAAAGCTCCAACTCGGTTTTACAGTGAAAACTGCAGGAACTTCAAACCGGCACTAGGAAACACACTGATAAACCAGAGAAAAAGTTTCTCCTGCTACCCATTCCCTTTGTGCTAGATGAACGAACGTCTCTCCACATGCTCAATTCTGAGAGATAAGTGTGTGTGAAAGCCGTCCTTCACCTAGCTTGTTGGGAACACAAAGTTTCTTTTCAGTTGCAAACTACACTCCATACATATATATGGGGAGGCAACAGCTCCAACACGGTTTTACAGTGAAAACTGCAGGAACTTCAAACCGGCACTAGGAAACACACTGAGAAACCAGAGAAAAAGTTTCTCCTGCAACCCATTCCCTTTGTGCTAGATGAACGAACGTCTCTCCACATGCTCAGTTCTGAGATATAAGTGTGTGTGAAAGCCGTCCTTCACCTAGCTTGTTGGGAACACAAAGTTTCTTTTCAGTTGCAAACTACACTCCATACATATATATGGGGAGGCACAATCTCCAACTCGGTTTTACAGTGAAAACTGCAGGAACTTCAAAAAGGCACTAGGAAACACACTGAGGAACCAGAGCAAATATTTCTCCTGCAACCCGTTAACTTTGTGCTAGATGAACGAACGTGTCTCCACATGCTCAGTTCTGAGAGATAAGTGTGTGTGAAAGCCGTCCTTCACCTAGCTTGTTGGGAACACAAAGTTTCTTTTCAGTTGCAAACTACACACCATACATATATATGGGGAGGCACAAGCTCGAACTCGGTTTTACAGTGAAAACTGCAGGAACATCTAACCGGCACTAGGAAACACACTGAGAAACCAGAGAAAAAGTTTCTCCTGCTACCCATTCCCTTTGTGCTAGATGAACGAACGTCTCTAGACATGCTCAGTTCTGAGAGATAAGTGTGTGTGAAAGCCGTCCTTCACCTAGCTTGTTGGGAACACAAAGTTTCTTTTCAGTTGCAAACTACACTCCATACTTATATATGGAGAGGCAAAAGCTCCAACTCGGTTTTACAGTGAAAACTGCAGGAACTTCAAACCGGCACTAGGAAACACACTGAGAAACCAGAGAAAAAGTTTCTCCTGCAACCCATTCCCTTTGTGCTAGATGAACGAACGTCTCTCCACATGCTCAGTTCTGAGAGATAAGTGTGTGTGAAAGCCGTCCTTCACCTAGCTTGTTGGGAACACAAAGTTTCTTTTCAGTTGCAAACTACACTCCATACATATATATGGGGAGGCACAAGCTCCAACTCGGTTGTACAGTGAAAACTGCAGGAACTTCAAAAAGGCACTAGGAAACACACTGAGAAACCAGAGTAAATGTTTCGCCTGCAACCCGTTAACTTTGTGCTAGATGAACGAACGTCTCCCCACATGCTCAGTTCTGAGAGATAAGTGTGTGTGAAAGCCGTCCTTCACCTAGCTTGTTGGGAACACAAAGTTTCTTTTCAGTTGCAAACTACAGTCCATACATATATATGGGGAGGCACAAGCTCCAACTCGGTTTTACAGAGAAAACTGAAGGACCTTCAAACCGGCACTAGGAAACACACTGAGAAACCAGAGAATAAGTTTCTCCTGCAACTATTCCTATTGTGCTAGATGAACGAACGTCTCTCCACATGCTCAGTTCTGAGAGATAAGTGTGTGTGAAAGCCGTCCTTCAGCTAGCTTGTTGGGAACACAAAGTTTCTTTTCAGTTGCAAACTACACTCCATACATATATATGGGGAGGCAAAAGCTCCTACTCGGTTTTACAGTGAAAACTGCAGGAACTTCAAACCGGCACTAGGAAACACACTGAGATTCCAGAGTAAAAGTTTCTCCTGCAACCCATTCCATTTGTGCTAAATGAACGAACGTCTCTCCACATGCTCAGTTCTGAGAGATAAGTGTGTGTGAAAGCCGTCCTTCACCTAGCTTGTTGGGAACACAAAGTTTTTTTTCAGTTGCAAACTACACTCCATACATATATATGGGGAGGCACAAGCTCCAACTCGGTTTTACAGTGAAAACTGCAGGAACTTCAAACAGGCACTAGGAAACACACTGAGAAACCAGAGTAAAAGTTTCTCCTGCAACTCGTTCTCTTTGTGCTAGATGAACGAACGTCTCTCCACATGCTCAGTTCTGAGAGATAAGTGTGTGTGAAAGCCGTCCTTCACCTAGCTTGTTGGGAACACAAAGTTTCTTTTTAGTTGCAAACTACACTCCATACATATATATGTGGAGGCACAAGCTCGAACTCGGTTTTACAGTGAAAAATGCAGGAACATCTAACCGGCACTAGGAAACACACTGAGAAACCTGAGAAAAAGTTTCTCCTGCTACCCATTCCCTTTGTGCTAGATGAATGAACGTCTCTCCACATGCTCAATTCTGAGAGATAAGTGTGTGTGAAAGCCGTCCTTCACCTAGCTTGTTGGGAACACAAAGTTTCTTTTCAGTTGCAAACTACACTCCATACATATATATGGGGAGGCACAATCTCCAACTCGGTTTTACAGTGAAAACTGCAGGAACTTCAAAAAGGCACTAGGAAACACACTGAGAAACCAGAGTAAATGTTTCTCCTGCAACCCGTTAAATTTGTGCTAGATGAACGAACGTCTCTCCACATGCTCAGTTCTGAGAGATAAGTGTGTGTGAAAGCCGTCCTTCACCTAGCTTGTTGGGAACACAAAGTTTCTTTTCAGTTGCAAACTACACTCCATACATATATATGGGGAGGCACAAGCTCCAACTCGGTTTTACAGAGAAAACTGAAGGAACTTCAAACAGGCACTAGGAAACACACTGAGAAACCAGAGTAAAATTTTCTCCTGCAACTCGTTCCCTTTGTGCTAGATGAATGAACGTCTCTCCACATGCTCAGTTCTGAGAGATAAGTGTGTGTGAAAGCCGTCCTTCACCTAGCTTGTTGGGAACACAAAGTTTCTTTTTAGTTGCAAACTACACTCAATACATATATATGTGGAGGCACAATCTCCAACTCGGTTTTACAGTGAAAACTGCAGGAACTTCAAAAAGGCACTAGGAAACACACTGAGAAACCAGAGTAAATGTTTCTCCTGCAACCCGTTAACTTTGTGCTAGATGAACGAACGTCTCTCCACATGCTCAGTTCTGAGAGATAAGTGTGTGTGAAAGCCGTCCTTCACCTAGCTTGTTGGGAACACAAAGTTTCTTTTCAGTTGCAAACTACACTCCATACATATATATGGGGAGGCACAAGCTCCAACCCGGTTTTACAGAGAAAACTGAAGGAACTTCAAACAGGCACTAGGAAACACACTGAGAAACCAGAGTAAAATTTTCTCCTGCAACTCGTTCCCTTTGTGCTAGATGAACGAACGTCTCTCCACATGCTCAGTTCTGAGAGATAATTGTGTGTGAAAGCCGTCCTTCACCTAGCTTGTTGGGAACACAAAGTTTCTTTTCAGTTGCAAACTACATTCCTTACATTTATATGGGGAGGCACAAGCTCGAACTCGGTTTTACAGTGAAAACTGCAGGAACTTCAAACCGGCACTAGGAAACACACTGAGAAACCAGAGAAAAAGTTTCTCTTGCTACCCATTCCCTTTGTGCTAGATGAACGAAAGTTTCTCCACATGCTCAATTCTGAGAGATAAGTGTGTGTGAAAGCCGTCCTTCACCTAGCTTGTTGGGAACACAAAGTTTCTTTTCAGTTGCAAACTACACTCCATACATATATATGGGGAGGCAAAAGCTCCAACACGGTTTTACAGTGAAAACTGCAGGAACTTCAAACCGGCACTAGGAAACACACTGAGAAACCAGAGTAAATGTTTCTCCTGCAACCCGTTAACTTTGTGCTAGATGAACGAACGTCTCTCCACATGCTCAGTTCTGAGAGATAAGTGTGTGTGAAAGCCGTCCTTCACCTAGCTTGTTGGGAACACAAAGTTTCTTTTCAGTTGCAAACTACACTCCATACATATATATGGGGAGGCACAATCTCCAACTCGGTTGTACAGTGAAAACTGCAGGAACTTCAAAAAGGCACTAGGAAACACACTGAGAAACCAGAGTAAATGTTTCTCCTGCAACCCGTTAACTTTGTGCTAGATGAACGAACGTCTCTCCACATGCTCAGTTCTGAGAGATAAGTGTGTGTGAAAGCCGTCCTTCACCTAGCTTGTTGGGAACACAAAGTTTCTTTTCAGTTGCAAACTACACTCCATACATATATATGGGGAGGCACAATCTCCAACACGGTTGTACAGTGAAAACTGCAGGAACTTCAAAAAGGCCCTAGGAAACACACTGAGAAACCAGAGTAAATGTTTCTCCTGCAACCCGTTAACTTTGTGCTAGATGAACGAACGTCTCTCCACATGCTCAGTTCTGAGAGATAAGTGTGTGTGAAAGCCGTCCTTCACCTAGCTTGTTGGGAACACAAAGTTTCTTTTCAGTTGCAAACTACACTCCATACATATATATGGGGAGGCACAAACTCCAACTCGGTTTTACAGAGAAAACTGAAGGACCTTCAAACCGGCACTAGGAAACACACTGAGAAACCAGAGAAAAAGTATCTCCTGCAACTATTCCCATTGTGCTAGATGAACGAACGTCTCTCCACATGCTCAGTTCTGAGAGATAAGTGTGTGTGAAAGCCGTCCTTCACCTAGCTTGTTGGGAACACAAAGTTTCTTTTCAGTTGCAAACTACACTCCATACATATATATGGGGAGGCACAAGCTCCAACTCGGTTTTACAGTGAAAACTGCAGGAAATTCAAACCGGCACTAGGAAACACACTGAGAAACCAGAGAAAAAGTTTATCCTGCAACCCATTCCCTTTGTGCTAGATGAACGAACGTCTCTCCACATGCTCAGTTCTGAGAGATAAGTGTGTGTGAAAGCCGTCCTTCACCTAGCTTGTTGGGAACACAAAGTTTCTTTTCAGTTGCAAACTACACTCCATACATATATATGGGAGGCACAAGCTCCAACTCGGTTTTACAGTGAAAACTGCAGGAACTTCAAACCGGCACTAGGAAACACACTGAGATTCCAGAGTAAAAGTTTCTCCAGCAAACCCATTCCATTTGTGCTAGATGAACGAACGTCTCTCCACATGCTCAGTTCTGAGAGAAAAGTGTGTGTGAAAGCCGTCCTTCACCTAGCTTGTTGGGAACACAAAGTTTCTTTTTAGTTGCAAACTACACTCCATACATATATATGTGGAGGCACAAGCACGAACTCGTTTTTACAGTGAAAACTGCAGGAACTTCAAACCGGCACTAGGAAACATACTGAGATACCAGGGAAAAAGTTTCTCTTGCTACCCATTCCCTTTGTGCTAGATGAACGAAAGTCTCTCCACATGCTCAATTCTGAGAGATAAGTGTGTGTGAAAGCCGTCCTTCACCTAGCTTTTTGGGAACACAAAGTTTCTTTTTAGTTGCAAACTACACTCCATACATATATATGTGGAGGCACAAGCACGAACTCGGTTTTACAGTGAAAACTGCAGGAACTTCAAACCGGCACTAGGAAACACACTGAGAATCCAGAGAAAAATTTCTCCTGCAACCCATTCCCCTTGTGCTAGATGAAAGAAGGTCTCCCACATGCTCAGTTCTGAGAGATAATTGTGTGTGAAAGCCGTCTTTCACCTAGCTTGTTGGGAACACAAAGTTTCTTTTCAGTTGCAAACTACATTCCATACATATATATGGGGAGGCACAAGCTCGAACTCGGTTTTACAGTGAAAACTGCAGGAACTTCAAACCGGCACTAGGAAACACACTGAGAAACCAGAGAAAAAGTTTCTCTTGCTACCCATTCCCTTTGTGCTAGATGAACGAAAGTCTCTCCACATGCTCAATTCTGAGAGATAAGTGTGTGTGAAAGCCGTCCTTCACCTAGCTTGTTGGGAACACAAAGTTTCTTTTCAGTTGCAAACTACACTCCATACATATATATGGGGAGGCAAAAGCTCCAACTAGGTTTTACAGTGAAAACTGCAGGAACTTCAAACCGGCACTAGGAAACACACTGAGAAACCAGAGTAAATGTTTCTCCTGCAACCCGTTAACTTTGTGCTAGATGAACGAACGTCTCTCCACATGCTCAGTTCTGAGAGATACGTGTGTGGAAGCCGTCCTTCACCTAGCTTGTTGGGAACACAAAGTTTCTTTTCAGTTGCAAACTACACTCCATAAATATATATGGGGAGGCACAATCTCCAACTCGGTTGTACAGTGAAAACTGCAGGAACTTCAAAAAGGCACTAGGAAACACACTGAGAAACCAGAGTAAATGTTTCCCCTGCAACCCGTTAACTTTGTGCTAGATGAACGAACGTCTCTCCACATGCTCAGTTCTGAGAGATAAGTGTGTGTGAAAGCCGTCCTTCACCTAGCTTGTTGGGAACACAAAGTTTCTTTTCAGTTGCAAACTACACTCCATACATATATATGGGGAGGCACAATCTCCAACACGGTTGTACAGTGAAAACTGCAGGAACTTCAAAAAGGCACTAGGAAACACACTGAGAAACCAGAGAAAAAGTATCTCCTGCAACTATTCCCATTGTGCTAGATGAACGAACGTCTCTCCACATGCTCAGTTCTGAGAGATAAGTGTGTGTGAAAGCCGTCCTTCACCTAGCTTGTTGGGAACACAAAGTTTCTTTTCAGTTGCAAACTACACTCCATACATATATATGGGGAGGCACAAGCTCCAACTCGGTTTTACAGTGAAAACTGCAGGAAATTCAAACCGGCACTAGGAAACACACTGAGAAACCAGAGAAAAAGTTTATCCTGCAACCCGTTAACTTTGTGCTAGATGAACGAACGTCTCTCCACATGCTCAGTTCTGAGAGATAAGAGTATGTGAAAGCCGTCCTTCACCTAGTTTGTTGGGAACACAAAGTTTCTTTTCAGTTGCAAACTACATTCCATACATATATATGGGGAGGCACAAGCTCGAACTCGGTTTTACAGTGAAAACTGCAGGAACTTCAAACCGGCACTAGGAAACACACTGAGAAACCAGAGAAAAAGTTTCTCTTGCTACCCATTCCCTTAGTGCTAGATGAACGAAAGTCTCTCCACATGCTCAATTCTGAGAGATAAGTGTGTGTGAAAGCCGTCCTTCACCTAGCTTTTTGGGAACACAAAGTTTCTTTTTAGTTGCAAACTACACTCCATACATATATATGTGGAGGCACAAGCACGAACTCGGTTTTACAGTGAAAACTGCAGGAACTTCAAACCGGCACTAGGAAACACACTGAGAATCCAGAGATAAACTTTCTCATGCAACCCATTCCCCTTGTGCTAGATGAACGAAGGTCTCCCACATGCTCAGTTCTGAGAGATAATTGTGTGTGAAAGCCGTCCTTCACCTAGCTTGTTGGGAACACAAAGTTTCTTTTCAGTTGCAAACTACATTCCATACATATATATGGGGAGGCACAAGCTCGAACTCGGTTTTACAGTGAAAACTGCAGGAACTTCAAACCGGCACTAGGAAACACACTGAGAAACCAGAGAAAAAGTTTCTCTTGCTACCCATTCCCTTTGTGCTAGATGAACGAAAGTCTCTCCACATGCTCAATTCTGAGAGATAATTGTGTGTGAAAGCCGTCCTTCACCTAGCTTGTTGGGAACACAAAGTTTCTTTTCAGTTGCAAACTACACTCCATACATATATATGGGGAGGCAAAAGCTCCAAATCGGTTTTACAGTGAAAACTGCAGGAACTTCAAAAAGGCACTAGGAAAAACACTGAGAAACCAGAGTAAATGTTTTTCCTGCAACCCGTTAAATTTGTGCTAGATGAACGAACGTTTCTCCACATGCTCAGTTCTGAGAGATAAGTGTGTGTGAAAGCCGTCCTTCACCTAGCTTGTTGGGAACACAAAGTTTCTTTTCAGTTGTAAACTACACTCCATACATATATATGGGGAGGCACAATCTCCAACTCGGTTGTACAGTGAAAACTGCAGGAACTTCAAAAAGGCACTAGGAAACACACTGAGAAACCAGAGTAAATGTTTCTCCTGCAACCCGTTAACTTTGTGCTAGATGAACGAACGTCTCTCCACATGCTCAGTTCTGAGAGATAAGTGTGTGTGAAAGCCGTCCCTCACCTAGCTTGTTGGGAACACAAAGTTTCTTTTCAGTTGCAAACTACACTCCATACATATATATGGGGAGGCACAAGCTCCAACTCGGTTTTACAGAGAAAACTGAAGGACCTTCAAACCGGCACTATGAAACACACTGAGAAACCAAAGAAAAAGTTTCTCCTGCAGCTATTCCCATTGTGCTAGATGAACGAACGTCTCTCCACATGCTCAGTTCTGAGAGATAAGTGTGTGTGAAAGCCGTCCTTCACCTAGCTTGTTGGGAACACAAAGTTTCTTTTCAGTTGCAAACTACACTCCATACATATATATGGGGAGGCACAAGCTCCAACTCGGTTTTACAGTGAAAACTGCAGGAACTTCAAACCGGCACTAGGAAACACACTGAGAAACCAGAGAAAAAGTTTCTCCTGCAACCCATTCCCTTTGTGCTAGATGAACGAACGTCTCTCCACATGCTCAGTTCTGAGAGATAAGTGTGTGTGAAAGCCGTCCTTCACCTAGCTTGTTGGGAACACAAAGTTTCTTTTCAGTTGCAAACAACACTCCATACAAATATATGGGGAGGCACAAGCTCCAACTCGGTTTTACAGTGAAAACTGCAGGAACTTCAAACTGGCACTAGGAAACACACTGAGATTCCAGAGTAAAAGTTTCTCCTGCTCCCATTCCATTTGTGCTAGATGAACGAACGTCTCTCCACATGTTCAGTTCTGAGAGATAAGTGTGTGTGAAAGCCGTCCTTCACCTAGCTTGTTGGGAACACAAAGTTTTTTTTCAGTTGCAAACAACACTCCATACATATATATGGGGAGGCACAATCTCCAACTCGGTTTTACAGTGAAAACTGCAGGAACTTCAAAAAGGCACTAGGAAACACACTGAGAAACCAGAGTAAATGTTTCTCCTGCAACCCGTTAACTTTGTGCTAGATGAACGAACGTCTCTCCACATGCTCAGTTCTGAGAGATTAGTATGTGTGAAAGCCATCCTTCACCTAGCTTGTTGGGAACACAAAGTTTCTTTTCAGTTGCAAACTACACTCCATACATATATATGGGGAGGCACAATCTCCAACTCGGTTGTACAGTGAAAACTGCAGGAACTTCAAAAAGGCACTAGGAAACACACTGAGAAACCAGAGTAAATGTTTCTCCTGCAACCCGTTAACTTTGTGCTAGATGAACGAAAGTCTCTCCACATGCTCAGTTCTGAGAGATAAGTGTGTGTGAAAGCCGTCCTTCACCTAGCTTGTTGGGAACACAAAGTTTCTTTTCAGTTGCAAACTACACTTCATACATATATATGGGGAGGCACAAGTTCCAACTCGGTTTTACAGAGAAAACTGAAGGACCTTCAAACCGGCACTAGGAAACACACTGAGAAACCAGAGAAAAAGTTTCTCCTGCAACTATTCCCATTGTGCTAGATGAACGAACGTCTCTCCTCATGCTCAGTTCTGAGAGATAAGTGTGTGTGAAAGCCGTACTTCACCTAGCTTGTTGGGAACACAAAGTTTCTTTTCAGTTGCAAACTACACTCCATACATATATATGGGGAGGCAACAGCTCCAACTCGGTTTTAAGTGAAAACTGGAGGAACTTCAAACCGGCACTAGGAAACACACTGAGAAACCAGAGTAAAAGTTTCTCCTGCAACTCGTTCTCTTTGTGCTAGATGAACGAACGTCTCTCCACATGCTCAGTTCTGAGAGATAAGAGTGTGTGAAAGCCGTCCTTCACCTAGCTTGTTGGGAACACAAAGTTTCTTTTCAGTTGCAAACTACAATCCATACATATATATGGGGAGGCACAAGCTCCAACTCGGTTTTACAGAGAAAACTGAAGGAACTTCAAACAGGCACTAGGAAACACACTGAGAAGCCAGAGTAAAATTTTCTCCTGCAACCCATTCCCTTTGTGCTAGATGAACGAACGTCTCTCCACATGCTCAGTTCTGAGAGATAAGTGTGTGTGAAAGCCGTCCTTCACCTAGCTTGTTGGGAACACAAAGTTTCTTTTTAGTTGCAAACTACACTCCATACATATATATGTGGAGGCACAAGCTCGAACTCGGTTTTACAGTGAAAACTGCAGGAACATCTAACCGGCACTAGGAAACACACTGAGAAACCAGAGAAAAAGTTTCTCCTGCTACCCATTCCCTTTGTGCTAGATGAACGAACGTCTCTCCACATGCTCAATTCTGAGAGATAAGTGTGTGTGAAAGCCATCCTTCACCTAGCTTGTTGGGAACACAAAGTTTCTTTTCAGTTGCAAACTACACTCCATACATATATAAGGGGAGGCAACAGCTCCAACTCGGTTTTACAGTGAAAACTGCAGGAACTTCAAACCGGCACTAGGAAACACACTGAGAATCCAGAGAAAAAGTTTCTCCTGCAAACCATTCCCTTTGTGCTAGATGAACGAAAGTCTTTCCACATGCTCAGTTCTGAGAGATAAGTGTGTGTGAAAGCCGTCCTTCACCTAGCTTGTTGGGAACACAAAGTTACTTTTCAGTTGCAAACTACACTCCATACATATATATGGGGAGGCACAATCTCCAACTCGGTTTTACAGTGAAAACTGCAGGAACTTCAAAAAGGCACTAGGAAACACACTGAGAAACCAGAGTAAATGTTTCTCCTGCAACCCGTTAACATTGTGCTAGAAGAACGAACGTCTCTCCACATGCTCAGTTCTGAGAGATAAGTGTGTGTGAAAGCCGTACTTCAACTAGCTTGTTGGGAACACAAAGTTTCTTTTCAGTTGCAAACTACACTCCATACATATATATGGGGAGGCACAAGCTCCAACTCGGTTTTACAGAGAAAACTGAAGGACCTTCAACCCGGCACTAGGAAACACACTGAGAAACCAGAGAAAAGTATCTCCTGCAACTATTCCCATTGTGCTAGATGAACGAACGTCTCTCCACATGCTCAGTACTGAGAGAAAAGTGTGTGTGAAAGCCGTCCTTCACCTAGCTTGTTGGGAACACAAAGTTTCTTTTCAGTTGCAAACTACACTCCATACATATATATGGGGAGGCACAAGCTCCAACACGGTTTTACAGTGAAAACTGCAGGAAATTCAAACCGGCACTAGGAAACACACTGAGAAACCAGAGAAAAAGTTTATCCTGCAACCCATTCCCTTTGTGCTAGATGAACGGACGTCTCTCCATATGCTAAATTCTGAGAGATTATTGTGTGTGAAAGCCGTCCTTCAACTAGCTTGTTGGGAACACAAAGTTTCTTTTCAGTTGCAATCTACACTCCATACATATATATGTGGAGGCACAAGCACGAACTCGGTTTTACAGAGAAAACTGCAGGAACTTCAAACCGGCACTAGGAAACACACTGAGAATCTAGAGAAAAAGTTTCTCCTGCAACCCATTCCCCTTGTGCTAGATGAACGAAGGTCTCCCACATGCTCAGTTCTGAGAGATAAGTGTGTGTGAAAGCCGTCCTTCACCTAGCTTGTTGGGAACACAAAGTTTCTTTTCAGTTGCAAACTACATTCCATACATATATATGGGGAGGCACAAGCTCGAACTCGGTTTTACAGTGAAAACTGCAGGAACTTCAAACCGGCACTAGGAAACACACTGAGAAACCAGAGAAAAAGTTTCTCTTGCTACCCATTCCCTTTGTGCTAGATGAACGAAAGTCTCTCCACATGCTCAATTCTGAGAGATAAGTGTGTGTGAAAGCCGTCCTTCACCTAGCTTGTTGGGAACACAAAGTTTCTTTTCAGTTGCAAACTACACTCCATACATATATATGGGGAGGCAAAAGCTCCAACTCGGTTTTACAGTGAAAACTGCAGGAACTTCAAACCGGCACTAGGAAACACACTGAGAAACCAGAGAAAAAGCTTCTCCTGCAACCCATTCCATTTGTGCTAGATGAACAAACGTCTCTCCACATGCTCAGGTCTGAGAGATAAGTGTGTGTGAAAGCCGTACTTCACCTAGCTTGTTGGGAACACAAAGTTTCTTTTCAGTTGCAAACTACACTCCATACATATATATGGGGAGGCAACAGCTCCAACTCGGTTTTAAGTGAAAACTGCAGGAACTTCAAACCGGCACAAGGAAACACACTGAGAAACCAGAGAAAAATTTTCTCCTGCAACCCATTCCCTTTGTGCTAGATGAACAAACGTCTCTCCACATGCTCAGGTCTGAGAGATAAGTGTGTGTGAAAGCCGTCCTTCACCTAGCTTGTTGGGAACACAAAGTTTCTTTTCAGTTGCAAACTACACTCCATACATATATATGGGGAGGCACAAGCTCCAACTCGGTTTTACAGTGAAAATTGCAGGAACTTCAAACTGGCACTAGGAAACACACTGAGATTCCAGAGTAAAAGTTTCTCCTGCACCCATTCCATTTGTGCTAGATGAAAGAACGTCTCTCCACATGTTCAGTTCTGAGAGATAAGTGTGTGTGAAAGCCGTCCTTCACCTAGCTTGTTGGGAACACAAAGTTTTTTCTCAGTTGCAAACTACACTCCATACATATATATGGGGAGGCACAAGCTCCAACTCGGTTTTACAGTGAAAACTGCAGGAACTTCAAACAGGCACTAGGAAACACACTGAGAAACCAGAGTAAATGTTTCTCCTGCAACCCGTTAACTTTGTGCTAGATGAACGAACGTCTCTCCACATGCTCAGTTCTGAGAGATAAGTGTGTGTGAAAGCCGTCCTTCACCTAGCTTGTTGGGAACACAAAGTTTCTTTTCAGTTGCAAACTACACTCCATACATATATATGGGGAGGCACAATCTCCAACTCGGTTTTACAGTGAAAACTGCAGGAACTTCAAAATGGCACTAGGAAACACACTGAGAAACCAGAGTAAATGTTTCTCCTGCAACACGTTAAATTTGTGCTAGATGAACGAACGTCTCTCCACATGCTCAGTTCTGAGAGATAAGTGTGTGTGAAAGCCGTCCTTCACCTAGCTTGTTGGGAACACAAAGTTTCTTTTCAGTTGCAAACTACACTCCATACATATATATGGGGAGGCACAATCTCCAACTCTTTTGTACAGTGAAAACTGCAGGAACTTCAAAAAGGCACTAGGAAACACACTGAGAAACCAGAGTAAATGTTTCTCCTGCAACCCGTTAACTTTGTGCTAGATGAACGAACGTCTCTCCACATGCTCAGTTCTGAGAGTTAAGTGTGTGTGAAAGCCGTCCTTCACCTAGCTTGTTGGGAACACAAAGTTTCTTTTCAGTTGCAAACTACACTTCATACATATATATGGGGAGGCACAAACTCCAACTCGGTTTTACAGAGAAAACTGAAGGACCTTCAAACCGGCACTAGGAAACACACTGAGAAACCAGAGAAAAAGTTTCTCCTGCAACTATTCCCATTGTGCTAGATGAACGAACGTCTCTCCACATGCTCAGTTCTGAGAGATAAGTGTGTGTGAAAGCCGTACTTCACCTATCTTGTTGGGAACACAAAGTTTCTTTTCAGTTGCAAACTACACTATATACATATATATGTGGGGAGGCAACAGCTCCAACTCGGTTTTAAGTGAAAACTGCAGGAACTTCAAACCGGCACTAGGAAACACACTGAGAAACCAGAGAAAAAGTTTCTAATGCAACCCATTCCCTTTGTGCTAGATGAACAAACGTCTCTCCACATGCTCAGTTCTGAGAGATAAGTGTGTGTGAAAGCCGTCCTTCACCTAGCTTTTTGGGAACACAAAGTTTCTTTTCAGTTGCAAACTACACTCCATACATATATATGGGGAGGCACAAGCTCCAACTCGCTTTTTCAGTGAAAACTGCAGGAACTTCAAACCGGCACTAGGAAACACACTGAGAAACCAGAGAAAAAGTTTATCCTGCAACACATTCCCTTTGTGCTAGATGAACGAACGTCTCTCCACATGCTCAGTTCTGAGAGATAAGTGTGTGTGAAAGCCGTCCTTCACCTAGCTTGTTGGGAACACAAAGTTTCTTTTCAGTTGCACACTACACTCCATACATATATATGGGGAGGCACAAGCTCCAAATCGGTTTTACAGTGAAAACTGCAGGAACTTCATACCGGCACTAGGAAACACACTGAGATTCCAGAGTAAAAGTTTCTCCTGCAACCCATTCCCTTTCTGCTAGATGAACGAACGTCTCTCCACATGCTCAGTTCTGAGAGATAAGTGTGTGTGAAAGCCGTCCTTCACCTAGCTTGTTGGGAACACAAAGTTTCTTTTCAGTTGTAAACTACACTCCATACATATATTTGGGGAGGCACAATCTCCAACTCGGTTTTACAGTGAAAACTGCAGGAACTTCAAAAAGGCACTAGGAAACACACTGAGAAACCAGAGTAAATGTTTCTCCTGCAACACGTTAAATTTGTGCTAGATGAACGAACGTCTCTCCATATGCTCAGTTCTGAGAGATTAGTGTGTGTGAAAGCCGTCCTTCACCTAGCTTGTTGGGAACACAAAGTTTCTTTACAGTTGCAAACTACACTCCATACATATATATGTGGAGGCACAACCTCGAACTCGGTTTTTCAGTGAAAACTGCAGGAACTTCAAACCGGCACTAGGAAACACACTGAGAATCCATAGAAAAAGTTTCTCCTGCAACCCATTCCCCTTGTGCTAGATGAACGAACGTCTCCCACATGCTCAGTTCTGAGAGATAAGTGTGTGTGAAAGCCGTCCTTCACCTAGCTTGTTGGGAACACAAAGTTTCTTTTCAGTTGCAAACTACATTCCATACATATATATGTGGAGGCACAAGCTCGAACTCGGTTGTACAGTGAAAACTGCAGGAACTTCAAACCGGCACTAGGAAACACACTGAGAAACCAGAGAAAAAGTTTCTCTTGCTACCCATTCCATTTGTGCTAGATGAACGAACGTCTCTCCACATGCTCAATTCTGAGAGATAAGTGTGTGTGAAAGCCATCCTTCACCTAGCTTGTTGGGAACACAAAGTTTCTTTTCAGTTGCAAACTACACTCCATACAAATATATGGGGAGGCAAAAGCTCCAACTCGGTTTTACAGTGAAAACTGCAGGAACTTCAAACAGGCACTAGGAAACACACTGAGAAATCAGAGAAAAAGTTTCTCCTGCAACCCATTCCCTTTGTGCTAGATGAACGAACGTCTCTCCACATGCTCAGTTCTGAGAGATAATTGTGTGTGAAAGCCGTACTTCACCTAGCTTGTTGGGAACACAAAGTTTCTTTTTTCTTGCAAACTACACTCCATACATATATATGGGGAGGCACAATCTCCAACTCGGTTTTACAGTGAAAACTGAAGGAACTTCAAAAAGGCACTAGGAATCACACTGAGAAACCAGAGTGAATGTTTCCCCTGCAACCCGTTAACTTTGTGCTAGATGAACGAACGTCTCCCCACATGCTCAGTTCTGAGAGATAAGTGTGTGTGAAAGCCGTCCTTCACCTAGCTTGTTGGGAACACAAAGTTTCTTTTCAGTTGCAAACTACACTCCATACATATATATGGGGAGGCACAATCTCCAACTCGGTTGTACAGTGAAAACTGCAGGAACTTCAAAAAGGCACTAGGAAACACACTGAGAAACCAGAGTAAATGTTTCTCCTGCAACCCGTTAACTTTGTGCTAGATGAACGAAGGTCTCTCCACATGCTCAGTTCTGAGAGATAAGTGTGTGTGAAAGCCGTCCTTCACCTAGCTTGTTGGGAACACAAAGTTTCTTTTCAGTTGCACACTACACTCCATACATATATATGGGGAGGCACAAGCTCGAACTCGGTTGTACAGTGAAAACTGCAGGAACTTCAAACCGGCACTAGGAAACACACTGAGATTCCAGAGTAAAAGTTTCTCCTGCAACCCATTCCCTTTGTGCTAGATGAACGAACGTCTCTCCACATGCTCAGTTCTGAGAGATAAGTGTGTGTGAAAGCCGTCCTTCACCTATCTTGTTGGGAACACAAAGTTTCTTTTTAGTTGCAAACTACACTCCATACATATATATGTGGAGGCACAAGCTCGAACTCGGTTTTACAGTGAAAACTGCAGGAACATCTAACCGGCACTAGGAAACACACTGAGAAACCAGAGAAAAAGTTTCTCCTGCAACCCATTCCATTTGTGCTAGATGAACAAACGTCTCTCCACATGCTCAGGTCTGAGAGATAAGTGTGTGTGAAAGCCGTACTTCACCTAGCTTGTTGGGAACACAAAGTTTCTTTTCAGTTGCAAACTACACTCCATACATATATATGGGGAGGCAACAGCTCCAACTCGGTTTTAAGTGAAAACTGCAGGAACTTCAAACCGGCACAAGGAAACACACTGAGAAACCAGAGAAAAATTTTCTCCTGCAACCCATTCCCTTTGTGCTAGATGAACAAACGTCTCTCCACATGCTCAGGTCTGAGAGATAAGTGTGTGTGAAAGCCGTCCTTCACCTAGCTTGTTGGGAACACAAAGTTTCTTTTCAGTTGCAAACTACACTCCATACATATATATGGGGAGGCACAAGCTCCAACTCGGTTTTACAGTGAAAATTGCAGGAACTTCAAACTGGCACTAGGAAACACACTGAGATTCCAGAGTAAAAGTTTCTCCTGCACCCATTCCATTTGTGCTAGATGAAAGAACGTCTCTCCACATGTTCAGTTCTGAGAGATAAGTGTGTGTGAAAGCCGTCCTTCACCTAGCTTGTTGGGAACACAAAGTTTTTTCTCAGTTGCAAACTACACTCCATACATATATATGGGGAGGCACAAGCTCCAACTCGGTTTTACAGTGAAAACTGCAGGAACTTCAAACAGGCACTAGGAAACACACTGAGAAACCAGAGTAAATGTTTCTCATGCAACCCGTTAACTTTGTGCTAGATGAACGAACGTCTCTCCACATGCTCAGTTCTGAGAGATAAGTGTGTGTGAAAGCCGTCCTTCACCTAGCTTGTTGGGAACACAAAGTTTCTTTTCAGTTGCAAACTACACTCCATACATATATATGGGGAGGCACAATCTCCAACTCGGTTTTACAGTGAAAACTGCAGGAACTTCAAAATGGCACTAGGAAACACACTGAGAAACCAGAGTAAATGTTTCTCCTGCAACACGTTAAATTTGTGCTAGATGAACGAACGTCTCTCCACATGCTCAGTTCTGAGAGATAAGTGTGTGTGAAAGCCGTCCTTCACCTAGCTTGTTGGGAACACAAAGTTTCTTTCCAGTTGCAAACTACACTATATACATATATATGTGGGGAGGCAACAGCTCCAACTCGGTTTTAAGTGAAAACTGCAGGAACTTCAAACCGGCACTAGGAAACACACTGAGAAACCAGAGAAAAAGTTTCTAATGCAACCCATTCCCTTTGTGCTAGATGAACAAACGTCTCTCCACATGCTCAGTTCTGAGAGATAAGTGTGTGTGAAAGCCGTCCTTCACCTAGCTTTTTGGGAACACAAAGTTTCTTTTCAGTTGCAAACTACACTCCATACATATATATGGGGAGGCACAAGCTCCAACTCGCTTTTACAGTGAAAACTGCAGGAACTTCAAACCGGCACTAGGAAACACACTGAGAAACCAGAGAAAAAGTTTATCCTGCAACACATTCCCTTTGTGCTAGATGAACGAACGTCTCTCCACATGCTCAGTTCTGAGAGATAAGTGTGTGTGAAAGCCGTCCTTCACCTAGCTTGTTGGGAACACAAAGTTTCTTTTCAGTTGTACACTACACTCCATACATATATATGGGGAGGCACAAGCTCCAAATCGGTTTTACAGTGAAAACTGCAGGAACTTCATACCGGCACTAGGAAACACACTGAGATTCCAGAGTAAAAGTTTCTCCTGCAACCCATTCCCTTTCTGCTAGATGAACGAACGTCTCTCCACATGCTCAGTTCTGAGAGATAAGTGTGTGTGAAAGCCGTCCTTCACCTAGCTTGTTGGGAACACAAAGTTTCTTTTCAGTTGTAAACTACACTCCATACATATATTTGGGGAGGCACAATCTCCAACTCGGTTTTACAGTGAAAACTGCAGGAACTTCAAAAAGGCACTAGGAAACACACTGAGAAACCAGAGTAAATGTTTCTCCTGCAACACGTTAAATTTGTGCTAGATGAACGAACGTCTCTCCATATGCTCAGTTCTGAGAGATTAGTGTGTGTGAAAGCCGTCCTTCACCTAGCTTGTTGGGAACACAAAGTTTCTTTACAGTTGCAAACTACACTCCATACATATATATGTGGAGGCACAACCTCGAACTCGGTTTTACAGTGAAAACTGCAGGAACTTCAAACCGGCACTAGGAAACACACTGAGAATCCATAGAAAAAGTTTCTCCTGCAACCCATTCCCCTTGTGCTAGATGAACGAACGTCTCCCACATGCTCAGTTCTGAGAGATAAGTGTGTGTGAAAGCCGTCCTTCACCTAGCTTGTTGGGAACACAAAGTTTCTTTTCAGTTGCAAACTACATTCCATACATATATATGGGGAGGCACAAGCTCGAACTCGGTTGTACAGTGAAAACTGCAGGAACTTCAAACCGGCACTAGGAAACACACTGAGAAACCAGAGAAAAAGTTTCTCTTGCTACCCATTCCATTTGTGCTAGATGAACGAACGTCTCTCCACATGCTCAATTCTGAGAGATAAGTGTGTGTGAAAGCCATCCTTCACCTAGCTTGTTGGGAACACAAAGTTTCTTTTCAGTTGCAAACTACACTCCATACAAATATATGGGGAGGCAAAAGCTCCAACTCGGTTTTACAGTGAAAACTGCAGGAACTTCAAACAGGCACTAGGAAACACACTGAGAAATCAGAGAAAAAGTTTCTCCTGCAACCCATTCCCTTTGTGCTAGATGAACGAACGTCTCTCCACATGCTCAGTTCTGAGAGATAATTGTGTGTGAAAGCCGTACTTCACCTAGCTTGTTGGGAACACAAAGTTTCTTTTTTCTTGCAAACTACACTCCATACATATATATGGGGAGGCACAATCTCCAACTCGGTTTTACAGTGAAAACTGAAGGAACTTCAAAAAGGCACTAGGAATCACACTGAGAAACCAGAGTGAATGTTTCCCCTGCAACCCGTTAACTTTGTGCTAGATGAACGAACGTCTCCCCACATGCTCAGTTCTGAGAGATAAGTGTGTGTGAAAGCCGTCCTTCACCTAGCTTGTTGGGAACACAAAGTTTCTTTTCAGTTGCAAACTACACTCCATACATATATATGGGGAGGCACAATCTCCAATTCGGTTGTACAGTGAAAACTGCAGGAACTTCAAAAAGGCACTAGGAAACACACTGAGAAACCAGAGTAAATGTTTCTCCTGCAACCCGTTAACTTTGTGCTAGATGAACGAACGTCTCTCCACATGCTCAGTTCTGAGAGATAAGTGTGTGTGAAAGCCGTCCTTCACCTAGCTTGTTGGGAACACAAAGTTTCTTTTCAGTTGCACACTACACTCCATACATATATATGGGGAGGCACAAGCTCGAACTCGGTTGTACAGTGAAAACTGCAGGAACTTCAAACCGGCACTAGGAAACACACTGAGATTCCAGAGTAAAAGTTTCTCCTGCAACCCATTCCCTTTGTGCTAGATGAACGAACGTCTCTCCACATGCTCAGTTCTGAGAGATAAGTGTGTGTGAAAGCCGTCCTTCACCTATCTTGTTGGGAACACAAAGTTTTTTTTAGTTGCAAACTACACTCCATACATATATATGTGGAGGCACAAGCTCGAACTCGGTTTTACAGTGAAAACTGCAGGAACATCTAACCGGCACTAGGAAACACACTGAGAAACCAGAGAAAAAGTTTCTCCTGCTACCCATTCCCTTTGTGCTAGATGAACGAACGTCTCTCCACATGCTCAATTCTGAGAGATAAGTGTGTGTGAAAGCCGTCCTTCACCTAGCTTGTTGGGAACACAAAGTTTCTTTTCAGTTGCAAACTACACTCCATACATATATATGGGGAGGCAACAGCTCCAACTCGGTTTTAAGTGAAAACTGCAGGAACTTCAAACCGGCACTAGGAAACACACTGAGAAACCACAGAAAAAGTTTCTCCTGCAACCCATTCCCTTTGTGCTAGATGAACGAACGTCTCTCCACATGCTCAGTTCTGAGAGATAAGTGTGTGTGAAAGCCGCCTTCACCTAGCTTGTTGGGAACACAAAGTTTCTTTTCAGTTGCAAACTACACTCCATACATATATATGGGTAGGCACAATCTCCAACTCGGTTTTACAGTGAAAACTGCAGGAACGTCCAAAAGGCACTAGGAAACACACTGAGAAACCAGAGTAAATGTTTCTCCTGCAACCCGTTAAATTTGTGCTAGATGAACGAACGTCTCTCCACATGCTCAGTTCTGAGAGATAAGTGTGTGTGAAAGCCGTCCTTCACCTAGCTTGTTGGGAACACAAAGTTTCTTTTCAGTTGCAAACTACACTCAATACATATATATGGGGAGGCACAAGCTCCAACTCGGTTTTACAGTGAAAACTGCAGGAACTTCAAACCGGCACTAGGAAACACACTGAGAACCAGAGAAAAAGTTTCTCCTGCATCCCATTCCCTTTGTGCTAGATGAACGGACGTCTCTCCACATGCTCAGTTCTGAGAGATTAGTGTGTGTGAAAGCCGTCCTTCACCTAGCTTGTTGGGAACACAAAGTTTCTTTTCAGTTGCAAACTACACTCCATACATATATATGGGGAGGCACAAGCTCCAACTCGGTTTTACAGTGAAAACTGCAGGAACTTCAAACGGGCACTAGGAAACACACTGAGAAATCAGAGTAAAAGTTTCTCCTGCAATCCATTCCCTTTGTGCTAGATGAACGAACGTCTCTCCACATGCTCAGTTCTGAGAGATAATTGTGTGTGAAAGCCGTCCTTCACCTAGCTTGTTGGGAACACAAAGTTTCTTTTCAGTTGCAAACTACACTCCATACATATATATGTGGAGGCACAATCTCCAACTCGGTTTTACAGTGAAAACTGAAGGAACTTCAAAAAGGCACTAGGAATCACACTGAGAAACCAGAGTAAATGTTTCTCCTGCAACCCGTTAACTTTGTGCTAGATGAACGAACGTCTCTCCACATGCTCAGTTCTGAGAGATAAGTGTGTGTGAAAGCCGTCCTTCAGCTAGCTTGTTGGGAACACAAAGTTTCTTTTCAGTTGCAAACTACACTCCATACATATATATTTGGAGGCACAATCTCCAACTCGGTTGTACAGTGAAAACTGCAAGAACTTCAAAAAGGCACTAGGAAACACACTGAGAAACCAGAGTAAATGTTTCTCCTGCAACCCGTTAACTTTGTGCTAGATGAAGGAACGTCTCTCCACATGCTCAGTTCTGAGAGATAAGTGTGTGTGAAAGCCGTCCTTCACCTAGCTTGTTGGGAACACAAAGTTTCTTTTCAGTTGCACACTACACTCCATACATATATATGGGGAGGCACAAGCTCCAACTCGGTTTTACAGTGAAAACTGCAGGAACTTCAAACCGGCACTAGGAAACACACTGAGATTCCAGAGTAAAAGTTTCTCCTGCAACCCATTCCCTTTGTGCTAGATGAACGAACGTCTCTCCACATGCTCAGTTCTGAGAGATAAGTGTGTGTGAAAGCCGTCCTTCACCTAGCTTGTTGGGAACACAAAGTTTCTTTTTAGTTGCAAACTACACTCCATACATATATATGTGGAGGCACAAACTCGAACTCGGTTTTACAGTGAACACTGCAGGAACATCTAACCGGCACTAGGAAACACACTGAGAAACCAGAGAAAAAGTTTCTCCTGCTACCCATTCCCTTTGTGCTAGATGAACGAACGTCTCTCCACATGCTCAATTCTGAGAGATATGTGTGTGTGAAAGCCGTCCTTCACATAGCTTGTTGGGAACACAAAGTTTCTTTTCAGTTGCAAACTACACTCCATACATATATATGGGGAGGCAACAGCTCCAACTCGGTTTTAAGTGAAAACTGCAGGAACTTCAAACCGGCACTAGGAAACACACTGAGAAACCAGAGAAAAAGTTTCTCCTGCAACCCATTCCCTTTGCGCTAGATGAACGAACGTCTCTCCACATGCTCAGTTCTGAGAGATAAGTGTGTGTGAAAGCCGCCTTCACCTAGCTTGTTGGGAACACAAAGTTTCTTTTCAGTTGCAAACTACACTCCATACATATATATGGGGAGGCAACAGCTCCAACTCGGTTTTAAGGGAAAACTGCAGGAACTTCAAACCGGCACTAGGAAACACACTGAGAAACCAGAGAAAAAGTTTCTCCTGCAACCCATTCCCTTTGCGCTAGATGAACGAACGTCTCTCCACATGCTCAGTTCTGAGAGATAAGTGTGTGTGAAATCCGACTTCACCTAGCTTGTTGGGAACACAAAGTTTCTTTTCAGTTGCAAACTACACTCCATACATATATATGGGTAGGCACAATCTCCAACTCGGTTTTACAGTGAAAACTGCAGGAACTTCAAAAAGGCACTAGGAAACACACTGAGATACTAGAGTAAATGTTTCTCCTGCATCCCGTTAAATTTGTGCTAGATGAACGAACGTCTCTCCACATGCTCAGTTCTGAGAGATAAGTGTGTGTGAAACCCGTCCTTCACCTAGCTTGTTGGGAACACAAAGTTTCTTTTCAGTTGCAAACTACACTCCATACATATATATGGGGAGGCACAAGCTCCAACTCGATTTTACAGTGAAAACTGCAGGAACTTCAAACCGGCACTAGGAAACACACTGAGAAACCAGAGAAAAAGTTTCTCCTGCATCCCATTCCCTTTGTGCTAGATGAACGGACGTCTCTCCACATGCTCAGTTCTGAGAGATTAGTGTGTGTGAAAGCCGTCCTTCACCTAGCTTGTTGGGAACACAAAGTTTGTTTTCAGTTGCAAACTACACTCCATACATATATATGGGGAGACACGATCTCCAACTCGGTTTTACAGTGAAAACTGCAGGAACTTCAAAAAGGCACTAGGAAACACACTGAGAAACCAGAGTAAATGTTTCTCCTGCAACCTGTTAACTTTGTGCTAGATGAACGAACGTCTCTCCACATGCTCAGTTCTGAGAGATAAGTGTGTGTGAAAGCCGTCCTTCACCTAGCTTGTTGGGAACACAAAGTTTCTTTTCAGTTGCAAACTACACTCCATAAATATATATGGGGAGGCACAAGCTCCAACTCGGTTTTACAGTGAAAACTGCAGGAACTTCAAAAAGGCACTAGGAAACACACTGAGAAACCAGAGTAAATGTTTCTCCTGCAACCCGTTAACTTTGTGCTAGATGAACGAACGTCTCTCCACATGCTCAGTTCTGAGAGATAAGTGTGTGTGAAAGCCGTCCTTCACCTAGCTTGTTGGGAACACAAAGTTTCTTTTCAGTTGCAAACTACAATCCATACATATATATGGGGAGGCACAATCTCCAACTCGGTTGTACAGTGAAAACTGCAGGAACTTCAAAAAGGCACTAGGAAACACACTGAGAAACCTGAGAAAAGTTTCTCCTGCAACCCGTTAACTTTGTGCTAGATGAACGAACGTCTCTCCACATGATCAGTTCTGAGAGATAAGTGTGTGTGAAAGCCGTCCTTCACCTAGCTTGTTGGGAACACAAAGTTTCTTTTCAGTTGCAAACTACACTTCATACACATATATGGGGAGGCACAAGCTCCAACTCGGATTTACAGAGAAAACTGAAGGACCTTCAAACCGGCACTAGGAAACACACTGAGAAACCAGAGAAAAAGTTTCTCCTGCAACTATTCCCATTGTGCTAGATGAACGAACGTCTCTCCACATGCTCAGTTCTGAGAGATAAGTGTGTGTGAAAGCCGTCCTTCACCTAGCTTGTTGGGAACACAAAGTTTCTTTTCAGTTGCAAACTACACTCCATACATATATATGGGGAGGCACAAGCTCCAACTCGTTTTTACAGTGAAAACTGCAGGCACTTCAAACCGGCACTAGGAAACACACTGAGAAACCAGAGAAAAAGTTTCTCCTGCAACCCATTCCCTTTGTGCTAGATGAACGAACGTCTCTCCACATGCTCAGTTCTGAGAGATAAGTGTGTGTGAAAGCCGTCCTTCACCTAGCTTGTTGGGAACACAAAGTTTCTTTTCAGTTGCAAACTACACTCCATACATATATATGGGGAGGCACAATCTCCAACTCGGTTTTACAGTGAAAACTGCAGGAACTTCAAACCGGCACTAGGAAACACACTGAGATTCCAGAGTAAAAGTTTCTCCTGCAACCCATTCCATTTGTGCTAGATGAACGAACATCTCTCCACATGCTCAGTTCTGAGAGATAACTGTGTGTGAAAGCCGTCCTTCACCTAGCTTGTTGGGAACACAAAGTTTCTTTTTAGTTGCAAACTACACTCCATACATATATATGTGGAGGCACAAGCTCGAACTCGGTTTTACAGTGAAAACTGCAGGAACATCTAACCGGCACTAGGAAACACACTGAGAAACCAGAGAAAAAGTTTCTCCTGCTACCCATTCCCTTTGTGCTAGATAAACGAACGTCTCTCCACATGCTCAATTCTGAGAGATAAGTGTGTGTGAAAGCCGTACTTCACCTAGCTTGTTGGGAACACAAAGTTTCTTTTCAGTTGCAAACTACACTCCATACATATATATGGGGAGGCAACAGCTCCAACTCGGTTTTAAGTGAAAACTGCAGGAACTTCAAACCGGCACTAGGAAACACACTGAGAAACCAGAGTAAATGTTTCTCCTGCAACCCGTTAACTTTGTGCTAGATGAACGAACGTATCTCCACATGCTCAGTTCTGAGAGATAATTGTGTGTGAAAGCCGTCCTTCACCAAGCTTGTTGGGAACACAAAGTTTCTTTTCAGTTGCAAACTACACTCCATACATATATATGGGGAGGCACAAACTCCAACTCGGTTTTACAGTGAAAACTGCAGGAACTTCAAACCGGCACTAGGAAACACACTGAGAAACCAGAGAAAAAGTTTCTCCTGCAACTATTCCCATTGTGCTAGATGAACGAACGTCTCTCCACATGCTCAATTCTGAGAGATAAGTGTGTGTGAAAGCCGTCCTTCACCTAGCTTGTTGGGAACACAAAGTTTCTTTTCAGTTGCAAACTACACTCCATACATATATATGGGGAGGCACAAGCTCCAACTCGGTTTTACAGTGAAAACTGCAGGAACTTCAAACCGGCACTAGGAAACACACTGAGAAACCAGAGAAAAAGTTTCTCCTGCAACCCATTCCCTTTGTGCTAGATGAACGAACGTCTCTCCACATGCTCAATTCTGAGAGATAAGTGTGTGTGAAAGCCGTCCTTCACCTAGCTTGTTGGGAACACAAAGTTTCTTTTCAGTTGCAAACTACACTCCATACATATATATGGGGAGGCACAAGCTCCAACTCGGTTTTACAGTGAAAACTGCAGGAACTTCAAACCGGCACTAGGAAACACACTGAGATTCCAGAGTAAAAGTTTCTCCTGCAACCCATTCCATTTGTGCTAGATGAACAAACGTCTCTCCACATGCTCAGTTCTGAGAGATAAGTGTGTGTGAAAGCCGTCCTTCACCTAGCTTGTTGGGAACACAAAGTTTCTTTTCAGTTGCAAACTACATTCCATACATATATATGGGGAGGCACAAGCTCCAACTCGGTTTTACAGTGAAAACTGCAGGAACTTCTAACAGGCACTAGGAAACACACTGAGAAACCAGAGTAAATGTTTCTCCTGCAACTCGTTCCATTTGTGCTAGATGAACGAACGTCTCTCCACATGCTCAGTTCTGAGAGATAAGTGTGTGTGAAAGCCGTCCTTCACCTAGCTTGTTGGGAACACAAAGTTTCTTTTTAGTTGCAAACTACACTCCATACATATATATGTGGAGGCACAAGCTCGAACTCGGTTTTACAGTGAAAACTGCAGGAACATCTAACCGGCACTAGGAAACACACTGAGAAACCACAGAAAAAGTTTCTCCTGCTAACCATTCCCTTTGTGCTAGATGAACGAACGTCTCTCCACATGCTCAATTCTGAGAGATAAGTGTGTGTGAAAGCCGTCCTTCACCTAGATTGTTGGGAACAGAAAGTTTCTTTTCAGTTGCAAACTACACTCCGTACATATATATGGGGAGGCATGAGCTCCAACTCGGTTTTAAGTGAAAACTGCAGGAACTTCAAACCGGCACTAGGAAACACACTGAGAAACCAGAGAAAAAGTTTCTCCTGCAACCCATTCCCTTTGTGCTAGATGAACGGACGTCTCTCCACATGCTCAGTTCTGAGAGATAAGTGTGTGTGAAAGCCGTCCTTCACCTAGCTTGTTGGGAACACAAAGTTTCTTTTCAGTTGCAAACTACACTTCATACACATATATAGGGAGGCACAAGCTCCAACTCGGATTTACAGAGAAAACTGAAGGACCTTCAAACCGGCACTAGGAAACACACTGAGAAACCAGAGAAAAAGTTTCTCCTGCAACTATTCCCATTGTGCTAGATGAACGAACGTCTCTCCACATGCTCAGTTCTGAGAGATAAGTGTGTGTGAAAGCCGTCCTTCACCTAGCTTGTTGGGAACACAAAGTTTCTTTTCAGTTGCAAACTACACTCCATACATATATATGGGGAGGCACAAGCTCCAACTCGGTTTTACAGTGAAAACTGCAGGAACTTCAAACCGGCAGTAGGAAACACACTGAGAAACCAGAGAAAAAGTTTCTCCTGCAACTCATTCCCTTTGTGCTAGATGAACGAACGTCTCTCCACATGCTCAGTTCTGAGAGATAAGTGTGTGTGAAAGCCGTCCTTCACCTAGCTTGTTGGGAACACAAAGTTTCTTTTCAGTTGCAAACTACACTCCATACATATATATGGGGAGGCACAAGCTCCAACTCGGTTTTACAGTGAAAACTGCAGGAACTTCAAACCGGCACTAGGAAACACACTGAGATTCCAGAGTAAAAGTTTCTCCTGCAACCCATTCCAATTGTGCTAGATGAACAAACGTCTCTCCACATGCTCAGTTCTGAGAGATAAGTGTGTGTGAAAGCCGTACTTCACCTAGCTTGTTGGGAACACAAAGTTTTTTTTCAGTTGCAAACTACACTCCATACATATATATGGGGAGGCACAAGCTCCAACTCGGTTTTACAGTGAAAACTGCAGGAACTTCAAACCGGCACTAGGAAACACACTGAGAAACCAGAGTAAAAGTTTCTCCTGCAACTCGTTCCATTTGTGCTAGATGAACGAACGTCTCTCCACATGCTCAGTTCTGAGAGATAAGTGTGTGTGAAAGCCGTCCTTCACCTAGCTTGTTGGGAACACAAAGTTTCTTTTTAGTTGCAAACTACACTCCATACATATATATGTGGAGTCACAAGCTCGAACTCGGTTTTACAGTGAAAACTGCAGGAACGTCTAACCGGCACTAGGAAACACACTGAGAAACCACAGAAAAAGTTTCTCCTGCTAACCATTCCCTTTGTGCTAGATGAACGAACGTCTCTCCACATGCTCAATTCTGAGAGATAAGTGTGTGTGAAAGCCGTCCTTCACCTAGCTTGTTGGGAACACAAAGTTTCTTTTCAGTTGCAAACTACACCCCATACATATATATGGGGAGGCAAGAGCTCCAACTCGGTTTTAAGTGAAAACTGCAGGAACTTCAAACCGGCACTAGGAAACACACTGAGAAACCAGAGAAAAATTTCTCCTGCAACCCATTCCCTTTGTGCTAGATGAACGAACGTCTCTCCACATGCTCAGTTCTGAGATATAAGTGTGTGTGAAAGCCGTCCTTCACCTAGCTTGTTGGGAACACAAAGTTTCTTTTCAGTTGCAAACTACACTCCATACATATATATGGGGAGGCACAAGCTCCAACTCGGTTTTACAGTGAAAACTGCAGGAACTTCAAACCGGCACAAGGAAACACACTGAGAAACCAGAGAAAAAGTTTCTCCTGCAACCCATTCCCTTTGTGCTAGATGAACGGACGTCTCTCCACATGCTCAGTTCTGAGAGATAAGTGTGTGTGAAAGCCGTCCTTCACCTAGCTTGTTGGGAACACAAAGTTTCTTTTCAGTTGCAAACTACACTTCATACACATATATGGGGAGGCACAAGCTCCAACTCGGATTTACAGAGAAAACTGAAGGACCTTCAAACCGGCACTAGGAAACACACTGAGAAACCAGAGAAAAAGTTTCTCCTGCAACTATTCCCATTGTGCTAGATGAACGAACGTCTCTCCACATGCTCAGTTCTGAGAGATAAGTGTGTGTGAAAGCCGTCCTTCACCTAGCTTGTTGGAAACACAAAGTTTCTTTTCAGTTGCAAACTACACTCCATACATATATATGGGGAGGCACAAGCTCCAACTCGGTTTTACAGTGAAAAATGCAGGAACTTCAAACCGGCACTAGGAAACACACTGAGAAACCAGAGAAAAAGTTTCTCCTGCAACCCATTCCCTTTGTGCTAGATGAACGAACGTCTCTCCACATGCTCAGTTCTGAGAGATAATTGTGTGTGAAAGCCGTCCTTCACCTAGCTTGTTGGGAACACAAAGTTTCTTTTCAGTTGCAAACTACATTCCATACATATATATGGGGAGGCAACAGCTCCAACTCGGTTTTAAGTGAAAACTGCAGGAACTTCAAACCGGCACTAGGAAACACACTGAGAAACCAGAGTAAATGTTTCTCCTGCAACCCGTTAACTTTGTGCTAGATGAAAGAACGTCTCTCCACATGCTCAGTTCTGAGAGATAAGTGTGTGTGAAAGCCGTCCTTCACCTAGCTTGTTGGGAACACAAAGTTTCTTTTCAGTTGCAAACTACACTCCATACATATATATGGGGAGGCACAATCTCCAACTCGGTTGTACAGTGAAAACTGCAGGAACTTCAAAAAGGCACTAGGAAACACACTGAGAAACCAGAGTAAATGTTTCTCCTGCAACCCGTTAACTTTGTGCTAGATGAACGAACGTCTCTCCACATGCTCAGTTCTGAGAGATAAGTGTGTGTGAAAGCCGTCCTTCACCTAGCTTGTTGGGAACACAAAGTTTCTTTTCAGTTGCAAACTACACTCCATACATATATATGGGGAGGCAAAAGCTCCAACTCGGTATTACAGAGAAAACTGAAGGACCTTCAAACCGGCACTAGGAAACACACTGAGAAACCAGAGAAAAAGTTTCTCCTGCAACTATTCCCATTGTGCTAGATGAACGAACGTCTCTCCACATGCTCAGTTCTGAGAGATAAGTGTGTGTGAAAGCCGTCCTTCACCTAGCTTGTTGGGAACACAAAGTTTCTTTTTAGTTGCAAACTACACTCCATACATATATATGTGGAGGCACAAGCTCGAACTCGGTTTTACAGTGAAAACTGCAGGAACATCTAACCGGCACTAGGAAACACACTGAGAAACCACAGAAAAAGTTTCTCCTGCTAACCATTCCCTTTGTGCTAGATGAACGAACGTCTCTCCACATGCTCAATTCTGAGAGATAAGTGTGTGTGAAAGCCGTCCTTCACCTAGCTTGTTGGGAACACAAAGTTTCTTTTCAGTTGCAAACTACACTCCATACATATATATGGGGAGGCAAGAGCTCCAACTCGGTTTTAAGTGAAAACTGCAGGAACTTCAAACCGGCACTAGGAAACACACTGAGAAACCAGAGAAAAAGTTTCTCCTGCAACCCATTCCCTTTGTGCTAGATGAACGAACGTCTCTCCACATGCTCAGTTCTGAGATATAAGTGTGTGTGAAAGCCGTCCTTCACCTAGCTTGTTGGGAACACAAAGTTTCTTTTCAGTTGCAAACTACACTCCATACATATATATGGGGAGGCACAAGCTCCAACTCGGTTTTACAGTGAAAACTGCAGGAACTTCAAACCGGCACAAGGAAACACACTGAGAAACCAGAGAAAAAGTTTCTCCTGCAACCCATTCCCTTTGTGCTAGATGAACGGACGTCTCTCCACATGCTCAGTTCTGAGAGATAAGTGTGTGTGAAAGCCGTCCTTCACCTAGCTTGTTGGGAACACAAAGTTTCTTTTCAGTTGCAAACTACACTTCATACACATATATGGGGAGGCACAAGCTCCAACTCGGATTTACAGAGAAAACTGAAGGAACTTCAAACCGGCACTAGGAAACACACTGAGAAACCAGAGAAAAAGTTTCTCCTGCAACCCATTCCCTTTGTGCTAGATGAACGGACGTCTCTCCACATGCTCAGTTCTGAGAGATAAGTGTGTGTGAAAGCCGTCCTTCACCTAGCTTGTTGGGAACACAAAGTTTCTTTTCAGTTGCAAACTACACTTCATACACATATATAGGGAGGCACAAGCTCCAACTCGGATTTACAGAGAAAACTGAAGGACCTTCAAACCGGCACTAGGAAACACACTGAGAAACCAGAGAAAAAGTTTCTCCTGCAACTATTCCCATTGTGCTAGATGAACGAACGTCTCTCCACATGGTCAGTTCTGAGAGATAAGTGTGTGTGAAAGCCGTCCTTCATCTAGCTTGTTGGGAACACAAAGTTTCTTTTCAGTTGCAAACTACACTCCATACATATATATGGGGAGGCACAAGCTCCAACTCGGTTTTACAGTGAAAACTGCAGGAACTTCAAACCGGCAGTAGGAAACACACTGAGAAACCAGAGAAAAAGTTTCTCCTGCAACCCATTCCCTTTGTGCTAGATGAACGAACGTCTCTCCACATGCTCAGTTCTGAGAGATAAGTGTGTGTGAAAGCCGTCCTTCACCTAGCTTGTTGGGAACACAAAGTTTCTTTTCAGTTGCAAACTACACTCCATACATATATATGGGGAGGCACAAGCTCCAACTCGGTTTTACAGTGAAAACTGCAGGAACTTCAAACCGGCACTAGGAAACACACTGAGATTCCAGAGTAAAAGTTTCTCCTGCAACCCATTCCATTTGTGCTAGATGAACAAACGTCTCTCCACATGCTCAGTTCTGAGAGATAAGTGTGTGTGAAAGCCGTCCTTCACCTAGCTTGTTGGGAACACAAAGTTTTTTTTCAGTTGCAAACTACACTCCATACATATATATGGGGAGGCACAAGCTCCAACTCGGTTTTACAGTGAAAACTGCAGGAACTTCAAACCGGCACTAGGAAACACACTGAGAAACCAGAGTAAAAGTTTCTCCTGCAACTCGTTCCATTTGTGCTAGATGAACGAACGTCTCTCCACATGCTCAGTTCTGAGAGATAAGTGTGTGTGAAAGCCGTCCTTCACCTAGCTTGTTGGGAACACAAAGTTTCTTTTTAGTTGCAAACTACACTCCATACATATATATGTGGAGTCACAAGCTCCAACTCGGTTTTACAGTGAAAACTGCAGGAACGTCTAACCGGCACTAGGAAACACACTGAGAAACCACAGAAAAAGTTTCTCCTGCTAACCATTCCCTTTGTGCTAGATGAACGAACGTCTCTCCACATGCTCAATTCTGAGAGATAAGTGTGTGTGAAAGCCGTCCTTCACCTAGCTTGTTGGGAACACAAAGTTTCTTTTCAGTTGCAAACTACACTCCATACTTATATATGGGGAGGCAAGAGCTCCAACTCGGTTTTAAGTGAAAACTGCAGGAACTTCAAACCGGCACAAGGAAACACACTGAGAAACCAGAGAAAAAGTTTCTCCTGCAACCCATTCCCTTTGTGCTAGATGAACGGACGTCTCTCCACATGCTCAGTTCTGAGAGATAAGTGTGTGTGAAAGCCGTCCTTCACCTAGCTTGTTGGGAACACAAAGTTTCTTTTCAGTTGCAAACTACACTTCATACACATATATGGGGAGGCACAAGCTCCAACTCGGATTTACAGAGAAAACTGAAGGACCTTCAAACCGGCACTAGGAAACACACTGAGAAACCAGAGAAAAAGTTTCTCCTGCAACTATTCCCATTGTGCTAGATGAACGAACGTCTCTCCACATGCTCAGTTCTGAGAGATATGTGTGTGTGAAAGCCGTCCTTCACCTAGCTTGTTGGAAACACAAAGTTTCTTTTCAGTTGCAAACTACACTCCATACATATATATGGGGAGGCACAAGCTCCAACTCGGTTTTACAGTGAAAAATGCAGGAACTTCAAACCGGCACTAGGAAACACACTGAGAAACCAGAGAAAAAGTTTCTCCTGCAACCCATTCCCTTTGTGCTAGATGAACGAACGTCTCTCCACATGCTCAGTTCTGAGAGATAATTGTGTGTGAAAGCCGTCCTTCACCTAGCTTGTTGGGAACACAAAGTTTCTTTTCAGTTGCAAACTACATTCCATACATATATATGGGGAGGCAACAGCTCCAACTCGGTTTTAAGTGAAAACTGCAGGAACTTCAAACCGGCACTAGGAAACACACTGAGAAACCAGAGTAAATGTTTCTCCTGCAACCCGTTAACTTTGTGCTAGATGAAAGAACGTCTCTCCACATGCTCAGTTCTGAGAGATAAGTGTGTGTGAAAGCCGTCCTTCACCTAGCTTGTTGGGAACACAAAGTTTCTTTTCAGTTGCAAACTACACTCCATACATATATATGGGGAGGCACAATCTCCAACTCGGTTGTACAGTGAAAACTGCAGGAACTTCAAAAAGGCACTAGGAAACACACTGAGAAACCAGAGTAAATGTTTCTCCTGCAACCCGTTAACTTTGTGCTAGATGAACGAACGTCTCTCCACATGCTCAGTTCTGAGAGATAAGTGTGTGTGAAAGCCGTCCTTCACCTAGCTTGTTGGGAACACAAAGTTTCTTTTCAGTTGCAAACTACACTCCATACATATATATGGGGAGGGAAAAGCTCCAACTCGGTTTTACAGAGAAAACTGAAGGACCTTCAAACCGGCACTAGGAAACACACTGAGAAACCAGAGAAAAAGTTTCTCCTGCAACTATTCCCATTGTGCTAGATGAACGAACGTCTCTCCACATGCTCAGTTCTGAGAGATAAGTGTGTGTGAAAGCCGTCCTTCACCTAGCTTGTTGGGAACACAAAGTTTCTTTTTAGTTGCAAACTACACTCCATACATATATATGTGGAGGCACAAGCTCGAACTCGGTTTTACAGTGAAAACTGCAGGAACATCTAACCGGCACTAGGAAACACACTGAGAAACCACAGAAAAAGTTTCTCCTGCTAACCATTCCCTTTGTGCTAGATGAACGAACGTCTCTCCACATGCTCAATTCTGAGAGATAAGTGTGTGTGAAAGCCGTCCTTCACCTAGCTTGTTGGGAACACAAAGTTTCTTTTCAGTTGCAAACTACACTCCATACATATATATGGGGAGGCAAGAGCTCCAACTCGGTTTTAAGTGAAAACTGCAGGAACTTCAAACCGGCACTAGGAAACACACTGAGAAACCAGAGAAAAAGTTTCTCCTGCAACCCATTCCCTTTGTGCTAGATGAACGAACGTCTCTCCACATGCTCAGTTCTGAGATATAAGTGTGTGTGAAAGCCGTCCTTCACCTAGCTTGTTGGGAACACAAAGTTTCTTTTCAGTTGCAAACTACACTCCATACATATATATGGGGAGGCACAAGCTCCAACTCGGTTTTACAGTGAAAACTGCAGGAACTTCAAACCGGCACAAGGAAACACACTGAGAAACCAGAGAAAAAGTTTCTCCTGCAACCCATTCCCTTTGTGCTAGATGAACGGACGTCTCTCCACATGCTCAGTTCTGAGAGATAAGTGTGTGTGAAAGCCGTCCTTCACCTAGCTTGTTGGGAACACAAAGTTTCTTTTCAGTTGCAAACTACACTTCATACACATATATGGGGAGGCACAAGCTCCAACTCGGATTTACAGAGAAAACTGAAGGAACTTCAAACCGGCACTAGGAAACACACTGAGAAACCACAGAAAAAGTTTCTCCTGCTAACCATTCCCTTTGTGCTAGATGAACGAACGTCTCTCCACATGCTCAATTCTGAGAGATAAGTGTGTGTGAAAGCCGTCCTTCACCTAGCTTGTTGGGAACACAAAGTTTCTTTTCAGTTGCAAACTACACTCCATACTTATATATGGGGAGGCAAGAGCTCCAACTCGGTTTTAAGTGAAAACTGCAGGAACTTCAAACCGGCACAAGGAAACACACTGAGAAACCAGAGAAAAAGTTTCTCCTGCAACCCATTCCCTTTGTGCTAGATGAACGGACGTCTCTCCACATGCTCAGTTCTGAGAGATAAGTGTGTGTGAAAGCCGTCCTTCACCTAGCTTGTTGGGAACACAAAGTTTCTTTTCAGTTGCAAACTACACTTCATACACATATATGGGGAGGCACAAGCTCCAACTCGGATTTACTGAGAAAACTGAAGGACCTTCAAACCGGCACTAGGAAACACACTGAGAAACCAGAGAAAAAGTTTCTCCTGCAACTATTCCCATTGTGCTAGATGAACGAACGTCTCTCCACATGCTCAGTTCTGAGAGATATGTGTGTGTGAAAGCCGTCCTTCACCTAGCTTGTTGGAAACACAAAGTTTCTTTTCAGTTGCAAACTACACTCCATACATATATATGGGGAGGCACAAGCTCCAACTCGGTTTTACAGTGAAAAATGCAGGAACTTCAAACCGGCACTAGGAAACACACTGAGAAACCAGAGAAAAAGTTTCTCCTGCAACCCATTCCCTTTGTGCTAGATGAACGAACGTCTCTCCACATGCTCAGTTCTGAGAGATAATTGTGTGTGAAAGCCGTCCTTCACCTAGCTTGTTGGGAACACAAAGTTTCTTTTCAGTTGCAAACTACATTCCATACATATATATGGGGAGGCAACAGCTCCAACTCGGTTTTAAGTGAAAACTGCAGGAACTTCAAACCGGCACTAGGAAACACACTGAGAAACCAGAGTAAATGTTTCTCCTGCAACCCGTTAACTTTGTGCTAGATGAAAGAACGTCTCTCCACATGCTCAGTTCTGAGAGATAAGTGTGTGTGAAAGCCGTCCTTCACCTAGCTTGTTGGGAACACAAAGTTTCTTTTCAGTTGCAAACTACACTCCATACATATATATGGGGAGGCACAATCTCCAACTAGGTTGTACAGTGAAAACTGCAGGAACTTCAAAAAGGCACTAGGAAACACACTGAGAAACCAGAGTAAATGTTTCTCCTGCAACCCGTTAACTTTGTGCTAGATGAACGAACGTCTCTCCACATGCTCAGTTCTGAGAGATAAGTGTGTGTGAAAGCCGTCCTTCACCTAGCTTGTTGGAAACACAAAGTTTCTTTTCAGTTGCAAACTACACTCCATACATATATATGGGGAGGCACAAGCTCCAACTCGGTTTTAAGTGAAAACTGCAGGAACTTCAAACCGGCACTAGGAAACACACTGAGAAACCAGAGTAAATGTTTCTCCTGCAACCCGTTAACTTTGTGCTAGATGAAAGAACGTCTCTCCACATGCTCAGTTCTGAGAGATAAGTGTGTGTGAAAGCCGTCCTTCACCTAGCTTGTTGGGAACACAAAGTTTCTTTTCAGTTGCAAACTACACTCCATACATATATATGGGGAGGCACAATCTCCAACTAGGTTGTACAGTGAAAACTGCAGGAACTTCAAAAAGGCACTAGGAAACACACTGAGAAACCAGAGTAAATGTTTCTCCTGCAACCCGTTAACTTTGTGCTAGATGAACGAACGTCTCTCCACATGCTCAGTTCTGAGAGATAAGTGTGTGTGAAAGCCGTCCTTCACCTAGCTTGTTGGGAACACAAAGTTTCTTTTCAGTTGCAAACTACACTCCATACATATATATGGGGAGGGAAAAGCTCCAACTCGGTTTTACAGAGAAAACTGAAGGACCTTCAAACCGGCACTAGGAAACACACTGAGAAACCAGAGAAAAAGTTTCTCCTGCAACTATTCCCATTGTGCTAGATGAACGAACGTCTCTCCACATGCTCAGTTCTGAGAGATAAGTGTGTGTGAAAGCCGTCCTTCACCTAGCTTGTTGGGAACACAAAGTTTCTTTTTAGTTGCAAACTACACTCCATACATATATATGTGGAGGCACAAGCTCGAACTCGGTTTTACAGTGAAAACTGCAGGAACATCTAACCGGCACTAGGAAACACACTGAGAAACCAGAGAAAAAGTTTCTCCTGCTACCCATTCCCTTAGTGCTAGATAAACGAACGTCTCTCCACATGCTCAATTCTGAGAGATAAGTGTGTGTGAAAGCCGTCCTTCACCTAGCTTGTTGGGAACACAAAGTTTTTTTCAGTTGCAAACTACACTCCATACATATATATGGGGAGGCACAAGCTCCAACTCGGTTTTACAGTGAAAACTGCAGGAACTTCTAACAGGCACTAGGAAACACACTGAGAAACCAGAGTAAAAGTTTCTCCTGCAACTCGTTCCATTTGTGCTAGATGAACGAACGTCTCTCCACATGCTCAGTTCTGAGAGATAAGTGTGTGTGAAAGCCGTCCTTCACCTAGCTTGTTGGGAACACAAAGTTTCTTTTTAGTTGCAAACTACACTCCATACATATATATGTGGAGTCACAAGCTCGAACTCGGTTTTACAGTGAAAACTGCAGGAACGTCTAACCGGCACTAGGAAACACACTGAGAAACCACAGAAAAAGTTTATCCTGCTAACCATTCCCTTTGTGCTAGATGAACGAACGTCTCTCCACATGCTCAATTCTGAGAGATAAGTGTGTGTGAAAGCCGTCCTTCACCTAGCTTGTTGGGAACACAAAGTTTCTTTTCAGTTGCAAAGTACACTCCATACATATATATGGGGAGGCAAGAGCTCCAACTCGGTTTTAAGTGAAAACTGCAGGAACTTCAAACCGGCACTAGGAAACACACTGAGAAACCAGAGAAAAAGTTTCTCCTGCAACCCATTCCCTTTGTGCTAGATAAACGAACGTCTCTCCACATGCTCAGTTCTGAGAGATAATTGTGTGTGAAAGCCGTCCTTCACCTAGCTTGTTGGGAACACAAAGTTTCTTTTCAGTTGCAAACTACATTCCATACATATATATGGGGAGGCAACAGCTCCAACTCGGTTTTAAGTGAAAACTGCAGGAACTTCAAACCGGCACTAGGAAACACACTGAGAAACCAGAGTAAATGTTTCTCCTGCAACCCGTTAATTTGTGCTAGATGAAAGAACGTCTCTCCACATGCTCAGTTCTGAGACATAAGTGTGTGTGAAAGCCGTCCTTCACCTAGCTTGTTGGGAACACAAAGTTTCTTTTCAGTTGCAAACTACACTCCATACATATATATGGGGAGGCACAATCTCCAACTCGGTTGTACAGTGAAAACTGCAGGAACTTCAAAAAGGCACTAGGAAACACACTGAGAAACCAGAGTAAATGTTTCTCCTGCAACCCGTTAACTTTGTGCTAGATGAACGAACGTCTCTCCACATGCTCAGTTCTGAGAGATAAGTGTTTGTGAAAGCCGTCCTTCACCTAGCTTGTTGGGAACACAAAGTTTCTTTTCAGTTGCAAACTACACTCCATACATATATATGGGGAGGCACAAGCTCCAACTCGGTTTTACAGAGAAAACTGAAGGACCTTCAAACCGGCACTAGGAAACACACTGAGAAACCAGAGAAAAAGTTTCTCCTGCAACTATTCCCATTGTGCTAGATGAACGAACGTCTCTCCACATGCTCAGTTCTGAGAGATAAGTGTGTGTGAAAGCCGTCCTTCACCTAGCTTGTTGGGAACACAAAGTTTCTTTTTAGTTGCAAACTAAACTCCATACATATATATGTGGAGGCACAAGCTCGAACTCGGTTTTACAGTGAAAACTGCAGGAACATCTAACCGGCACTAGGAAACACACTGAGAAACCAGAGAAAAAGTTTCTCCTGCTAACCATTCCCTTAGTGCTAGATAAACGAACGTCTCTCCACATGCTCAGTTCTGAGAGATAAGTGTGTGTGAAAGCCGTCCTTCACCTAGCTTGTTGGGAACACAAAGTTTTTTTTCAGTTGCAAACTACACTCCATACATATATATGGGGAGGCACAAGCTCCAACTCGGTTTTACAGTGAAAACTGCAGGAACTTCTAACAGGCACTAGGAAACACACTGAGAAACCAGAGTAAAAGTTTCTCCTGCAACTCGTTCAATTTGTGCTAGATGAACGAACGTCTCTCCACATGCTCAGTTCTGAGAGATAAGTGTGTGTGAAAGCCGTCCTTCACCTAGCTTGTTGGGAACACAAAGTTTCTTTTTAGTTGCAAACTACACTCCATACATATATATGTGGAGTCACAAGCTCGAACTCGGTTTTACAGTGAAAACTGCAGGAACGTCTAACCGGCACTAGGAAACACACTGAGAAACCACAGAAAAAGTTTCTCCTGCTAACCATTCCCTTTGTGCTAGATGAACGAACGTCTCTCCACATGCTCAATTCTGAGAGATAAGTGTGTGTGAAAGCCGTCCTTCACCTAGCTTGTTGGGAACACAAAGTTTCTTTTCAGTTGCAAACTACACTCCATACATATATATGGGGAGGCAAGAGCTCCAACTCGGTTTTAAGTGAAAACTGCAGGAACTTCAAACCGGCACTAGGAAACACACTGAGAAACCAGAGAAAAAGTTTCTCCTGCAACCCATTCCCTTTGTGCTAGATGAACGAACGTCTCTCCACATGCTCAGTTCTGAGATATAAGTGTGTGTGAAAGCCGTCCTTCACCTAGCTTGTTGGGAACACAAAGTTTCTTTTCAGTTGCAAACTACACTCCATACATATATATGGGGAGGCACAAGCTCCAACTCGGTTTTACAGTGAAAACTGCAGGAACTTCAAACCGGCACAAGGAAACACACTGAGAAACCAGAGAAAAAGTTTCTCCTGCAACCCATTCCCTTTGTGCTAGATGAACGGACGTCTCTCCACATGCTCAGTTCTGAGAGATAAGTGTGTGTGAAAGCCGTCCTTCACCTAGCTTGTTGGGAACACAAAGTTTTTTTTCAGTTGCAAACTACACTCCATACATATATATGGGGAGGCACAAGCTCCAACTCGGTTTTACAGTGATAACTGCAGGAACTTCTAACAGGCACTAGGAAACACACTGAGAAACCAGAGTAAAAGTTTCTCCTGCAACTCTTTCCATTTGTGCTAGATGAACGAACGTCTCTCCACATGCTCAGTTCTGAGAGATAAGTGTGTGTGAAAGCCGTCCTTCACCTAGCTTGTTGGGAACACAAAGTTTCTTTTTAGTTGCAAACTACACTCCATACATATATATGTGGAGTCACAAGCTCGAACTCGGTTTTACAGTGAAAACTGCAGGAACGTCTAACCGGCACTAGGAAACACACTGAGAAACCACAGAAAAAGTTTCTCCTGCTAACCATTCCCTTTGTGCTAGATGAACGAACGTCTCTCCACATGCTCAATTCTGAGAGATAAGTGTGTGTGAAAGCCGTCCTTCACCTAGCTTGTTGGGAACACAAAGTTTCTTTTCAGTTGCAAACTACACTCCATACATATATATGGGGAGGCAAGAGCTCCAACTCGGTTTTAAGTGAAAACTGCAGGAACTTCAAACAGGCACTAGGAAACACACTGAGAAACCAGAGAAAAAGTTTCTCCTGCAACCCATTCCCTTTGTGCTAGATGAACGAACGTCTCTCCACATGCTCAGTTCTGAGATATAAGTGTGTGTGAAAGCCGTCCTTCACCTAGCTTGTTGGGAACACAAAGTTTCTTTTCAGTTGCAAACTACACTCCATACATATATATGGGGAGGCACAAGCTCCAACTCGGTTTTACAGTGAAAACTGCAGGAACTTCAAACCGGCACAAGGAAACACACTGAGAAACCAGAGAAAAGTTTCTCCTGCAACCCATTCCCTTTGTGCTAGATGAACGGACGTCTCTCCACATGCTCAGTTCTGAGAGATAAGTGTGTGTGAAAGCCGTCCTTCACCTAGCTTGTTGGGAACACAAAGTTTCTTTTCAGTTGCAAACTACACTTCATACACATATATGGGGAGGCACAAGCTCCAACTCGGATTTACAGAGAAAACTGAAGGAACTTCAAACCGGCACTAGGAAACACACTGAGAAACCAGAGAAAAAGTTTCTCCTGCAACCCATTCCCTTTGTGCTAGATGAACGGACTTCTCTCCACATGCTCAGTTCTGAGAGATAAGTGTGTGTGAAAGCCGTCCTTCACCTAGCTTGTTGGGAACACAAAGTTTCTTTTCAGTTGCAAACTACACTTCATACACATATATATTGAGGCACAAGCTCCAACTCGGATTTACAGAGAAAACTGAAGGACCTTCAAACCGGCACTAGGAAACACACTGAGAAACCAGAGAAAAAGTTTCTCCTGCAACTATTCCCATTGTGCTAGATGAACGAACGTCTCTCCACATGCTCAGTTCTGAGAGATAAGTGTGTGTGAAAGCCGTCCTTCACCTAGCTTGTTGGGAACACAAAGTTTCTTTTCAGTTGCAAACTACACTCCATACATATATATGGGGAGGCACAAGCTCCAACTCGGTTTTACAGTGAAAACTGCAGGAACTTCAAACCGGCAGTAGGAAACACACTGAGAAACCAGAGAAAAAGTTTCTCCTGCAACCCATTCCCTTTGTGCTAGATGAACGAACGTCTCTCCACATGCTCAGTTCTGAGAGATAAGTGTGTGTGAAAGCCGTCCTTCACCTAGCTTGTTGGGAACACAAAGTTTCTTTTCAGTTGCAAACTACACTCCATACATATATATGGGGAGGCACAAGCTCCAACTCGGTTTTACAGTGAAAACTGCAGGAACTTCAAACCGGCACTAGGAAACACACTGAGATTCCAGAGTAAAAGTTTCTCCTGCAACCCATTCCATTTGTGCTAGATGAACAAACGTCTCTCCACATGCTCAGTTCTGAGAGATAAGTGTGTGTGAAAGCCGTCCTTCACCTAGCTTGTTGGGAACACAAAGTTTTTTTTCAGTTGCAAACTACACTCCATATATATATATGGGGAGGCACAAGCTCCAACTCGGTTTTACAGTGAAAACTGCAGGAACTTCAAACCGGCACTAGGAAACACACTGAGAAACCAGAGTAAAAGTTTCTCCTGCAACTCGTTCCATTTGTGCTAGATGAACGAACGTCTCTCCACATGCTCAGTTCTGAGAGATAAGTGTGTGTGAAAGCCGTCCTTCACCTAGCTTGTTGGGAACACAAAGTTTCTTTTTAGTTGCAAACTACACTCCATACATATATATGTGGAGTCACAAGCTCGAACTCGGTTTTACAGTGAAAACTGCAGGAACGTCTAACCGGCACTAGGAAACACACTGAGAAACCACAGAAAAAGTTTCTCCTGCTAACCATTCCCTTTGTGCTAGATGAACGAACGTCTCTCCACATGCTCAATTCTGAGAGATAAGTGTGTGTGAAAGCCGTCCTTCACCTAGCTTGTTGGGAACACAAAGTTTCTTTTCAGTTGCAAACTACACTCCATACATATATATGGGGAGGCAAGAGCTCCAACTCGGTTTTAAGTGAAAACTGCAGGAACTTCAAACCGGCACTAGGAAACACACTGAGAAACCAGAGAAAAAGTTTCTCCTGCAACCCATTCCCTTTGTGCTAGATGAACGAACGTCTCTCCACATGCTCAGTTCTGAGATATAAGTGTGTGTGAAAGCCGTCCTTCACCTAGCTTGTTGGGAACACAAAGTTTCTTTTCAGTTGCAAACTACACTCCATACATATATATGGGGAGGCACAAGCTCCAACTCGGTTTTACGCTGAAAACTGCAGGAACTTCAAACCGGCACAAGGAAACACACTGAGAAACCAGAGAAAAAGTTTCTCCTGCAACCCATTCCCTTTGTGCTAGATGAACGGACGTCTCTCCACATGCTCAGTTCTGAGAGATAAGTGTGTGTGAAAGCCGTCCTTCACCTAGCTTGTTGGGAACACAAAGTTTCTTCTCAGTTGCAAACTACACTTCATACACATATATGGGGAGGCACAAGCTCCAACTCGGATTTACAGAGAAAACTGAAGGACCTTCAAACCGGCACTAGGAAACACACTGAGAAACCAGAGAAAAAGTTTCTCCTGCAACTATTCCCATTGTGCTAGATGAACGAACGTCTCTCCACATGCTCAGTTCTGAGAGATAAGTGTGTGTGAAAGCCGTCCTTCACCTAGCTTGTTGGAAACACAAAGTTTCTTTTCAGTTGCAAACTACACTCCATACATATATATGGGGAGGCACAAGCTCCAACTCGGTTTTACAGTGAAAAATGCAGGAACTTCAAACCGGCACTAGGAAACACACTGAGAAACCAGAGAAAAAGTTTCTCCTGCAACCCATTCCCTTTGGGCTAGATGAACGAACGTCTCTCCACATGCTCAGTTCTGAGAGATAATTGTGTGTGAAAGCCGTCCTTCACCTAGCTTGTTGGGAACACAAAGTTTCTTTTCAGTTGCAAACTACATTCCATACATATATATGGGGAGGCAACAGCTCCAACTCGGTTTTAAGTGAAAACTGCAGGAACTTCAAACCGGCACTAGGAAACACACTGAGAAACCAGAGTAAATGTTTCTCCTGCAACCCGTTAACTTTGTGCTAGATGAAAGAACGTCTCTCCACATGCTCAGTTCTGAGAGATAAGTGTGTGTGAAAGCCGTCCTTCACCTAGCTTGTTGGGAACACAAAGTTTCTTTTCAGTTGCAAACTACACTCCATACATATATATGGGGAGGCAAAAGCTCCAACTCGGTTTTACAGAGAAAACTGAAGGACCTTCAAACCGGCACTAGGAAACACACTGAGAAACCAGAGAAAAAGTTTCTCCTGCAACTATTCCCATTGTGCTAGATGAACGAACGTCTCTCCACATGCTCAGTTCTGAGAGATAAGTGTGTGTGAAAGCCGTCCTTCACCTAGCTTGTTGGGAACACAAAGTTTCTTTTTAGTTGCAAACAACACTCCATACATATATATGTGGAGGCACAAGCTCGAACTCGGTTTTACAGTGAAAACTGCAGGAACATCTAACCGGCACTAGGAAACACACTGAGAAACCAGAGAAAAAGTTTCTCCTGCTACCCATTCCCTTAGTGCTAGATAAACGAACGTCTCTCCACATGCTCAATTCTGAGAGATAAGTGTGTGTGAAAGCCGTCCTTCACCTAGCTTGTTGGGAACACAAAGTTTTTTTCAGTTGCAAACTACACTCCATACATATATATGGGGAGGCACAAGCTCCAACTCGGTTTTACAGTGAAAACTGCAGGAACTTCTAACAGGCACTAGGAAACACACTGAGAAACCAGAGTAAAAGTTTCTCCTGCAACTCGTTCCATTTGTGCTAGATGAACGAACGTCTCTCCACATGCTCAGTTCTGAGAGATAAGTGTGTGTGAAAGCCGTCCTTCACCTAGCTTGTTGGGAACACAAAGTTTCTTTTTAGTTGCAAACTACACTCCATACATATATATGTGGAGTCACAAGCTCGAACTCGGTTTTACAGTGAAAATTGCAGGAACGTCTAACCGGCACTAGGAAACACACTGAGAAACCACAGAAAAAGTTTCTCCTGCTAACCATTCCCTTTGTGCTAGATGAACGAACGTCTCTCCACATGCTCAATTCTGAGAGATAAGTGTGTGTGAAAGCCGTCCTTCACCTAGCTTGTTGGGAACACAAAGTTTCTTTTCAGTTGCAAACTACACCCCATACATATATATGGGGAGGCAAGAGCTCCAACTCGGTTTTAAGTGAAAACTGCAGGAACTTCAAACCGGCACTAGGAAACACACTGAGAAACCAGAGAAAAAGTTTCTCCTGCAACCCATTCCCTTTGTGCTAGATGAACGAACGTCTCTCCACATGCTCAGTTCTGAGAGATAAGTGTGTGTGAAAGCCGTCCTTCACCTAGCTTGTTGGGAACACAAAGTTTCTTTTCAGTTTCAAACTACACTCCATACATATATATGGGGAGGCACAAGCTCCAACTCGGTTTTACAGTGAAAACTGCAGGAACTTCAAACCGGCACAAGGAAACACACTGAGAAACCAGAGAAAAAGTTTCTCCTGCAACCCATTCCCTTTGTGCTAGATGAACGGACGTCTCTCCACATGCTCAGTTCTGAGAGATAAGTGTGTGTGAAAGCCGTCCTTCACCTAGCTTGTTGGGAACACAAAGTTTCTTTTCAGTTGCAAACTACACTTCATACACATATATGGGGAGGCACAAGCTCCAACTCGGTTTTACAGTGAAAACTGCAGGAACTTCTAACAGGCACTAGGAAACACACTGAGAAACCAGAGTAAAAGTTTCTCCTGCAACTCGTTCCATTTGTACTAGATGAACGAACGTCTCTCCACATGCTCAGTTCTGAGAGATAAGTGTGTGTGAAAGCCGTCCTTCACCTAGCTTGTTGGGAACACAAAGTTTCTTTTTAGTTGCAAACTACACTCCATACATATATATGTGGAGTCACAAGCTCGAACTCGGTTTTACAGTGAAAACTGCAGGAACGTCTAACCGGCACTAGGAAACACACTGAGAAACCACAGAAAAAGTTTCTCCTGCTAACCATTCCCTTTGTGCTAGATGAACGAACGTCTCTCCACATGCTCAATTCTGAGAGATAAGTGTGTGTGAAAGCCGTCCTTCACCTAGCTTGTTGGGAACACAAAGTTTCTTTTCAGTTGCAAACTACACTCCATACATATATATGGGAAGGCAAGAGCTCCAACTCGGTTTTAAGTGAAAACTGCAGGAACTTCAAACCGGCACTAGGAAACACACTGAGAAACCAGAGAAAAAGTTTCTCCTGCAACCCATTCCCTTTGTGCTAGATGAACGAACGTCTCTCCACATGCTCAGTTCTGAGAGATAAGTGTGTGTGAAAGCCGTCCTTCACCTAGCTTGTTGGGAACACAAAGTTTCTTTTCAGTTGCAAACTACATTCCATACATATATATGGGGAGGCAACAGCTCCAACTCGGTTTTAAGTGAAAACTGCAGGAACTTCAAACCGGCACTAGGAAACACACTGAGAAACCAGAGTAAATGTTTCTCCTGCAACCCGTTAATTTGTGCTAGATGAAAGAACGTCTCTCCACATGCTCAGTTCTGAGAGATAAGTGTGTGTGAAAGCCGTCCTTCACCTAGCTTGTTGGGAACACAAAGTTTCTTTTCAGTTGCAAACTACACTCCATACATATATATGGGGAGGCACAATCTCCAACTCGGTTGTACAGTGAAAACTGCAGGAACTTCAAACCGGCACTAGGAAACACACTGAGAAACCAGAGTAAATGTTTCACCTGCAACCCGTTAACTTTGTGCTAGATGAACGAACGTCTCTCCATATGCTCAGTTCTGAGAGATAAGTGTTTGTGAAAGCCGACCTTCACCTAGCTTGTTGGGAACACAAAGTTTCTTTTCAGTTGCAAACTACACTCCATACATATATATGGGGAGGCACAAGCTCCAACTCGGTTTTACAGAGAAAACTGAAGGACCTTCAAACCGGCACTAGGAAACACACTGAGAAACCAGAGAAAAAGTTTCTCCTGCAACTATTCCCATTGTGCTAGATGAACGAACGTCTCTCCACATGCTCAGTTCTGAGAGATAAGTGTGTGTGAAAGCCGTCCTTCACCTAGCTTGTTGGGAACACAAAGTTTCTTTTTAGTTGCAAACTACACTCCATACATATATATGTGGAGGCACAAGCTCGAACTCGGTTTTACAGTGAAAACTGCAGGAACATCTAACCGGCACTAGGAAACACACTGAGAAACCAGAGAAAAAGTTTCTCCTGCTACCCATTCCCTTAGTGCTAGATAAACGAACGTCTCTCCACATGCTCAGTTCTGAGAGATAAGTGTGTGTGAAAGCCGTCCTTCACCTAGCTTGTTGGGAACACAAAGTTTTTTTTCAGTTGCAAACTACACTCCATACATATATATGGGGAGGCACAAGCTCCAACTCGGTTTTACAGTGAAAACTGCAGGAACTTCTAACAGGCACTAGGAAACACACTGAGAAACCAGAGTAAAAGTTTCTCCTGCAACTCGTTCCATTTGTGCTAGATGAACGAACGTCTCTCCACATGCTCAGTTCTGAGAGATAAGTGTGTGTGAAAGCCGTCCTTCACCTAGCTTGTTGGGAACACAAATTTTCTTTTCAGTTGCAAACTACACTCCAAACATATATATGGGGAGGCACAAGCTCCAACTCGGTTTTACAGTGAAAACTGCAGGAACTTCAAACCGGCACAAGGAAACACACTGAGAAACCAGAGAAAAAGTTTCTCCTGCAACCCATTCCCTTTGTGCTAGATGAACGGACGTCTCTCCACATGCTCAGTTCTGAGAGATAAGTGTGTGTGAAAGCCGTCCTTCACCTAGCTTGTTGGGAACACAAAGTTTCTTTTCAGTTGCAAACTACACTTCATACACATATATGGGGAGGCACAAGCTCCAACTCGGATTTACAGAGAAAACTGAAAGACCTTCAAATCGGCACTAGGAAACACACTGAGAAACCAGAGAAAAAGTTTCTCCTGCAACTATTCCCATTGTGCTAGATGAACGAACGTCTCTCCACATGCTCAGTTCTGAGAGATAAGTGTGTGTGAAAGCCGTCCTTCACCTAGCTTGTTGGAAACACAAAGTTTCTTTTCAGTTGCAAACTACACTCCATACATATATATGGGGAGGCACAAGCTCCAACTCGGTTTTACAGTGAAAACTGCAGAAACTTCAAACCGGCACTAGGAAACACACTGAGAAACCAGAGAAAAAGTTTCTCCTGCAACCCATTCCCTTTGTGCTAGATGAACGAACGTCTCTCCACATGCTCAGTTCTGAGAGATAATTGTGTGTGAAAGCCGTCCTTCACCTAGCTTGTTGGGAACACAAAGTTTCTTTTCAGTTGCAAACTACATTCCATACATATATATGGGGAGGCAACAGCTCCAACTCGGTTTTAAGTGAAAACTGCAGGAACTTCAAACCGGCACTAGGAAACACACTGAGAAACCAGAGTAAATGTTTCTCCTGCAACCCGTTAACTTTGTGCTAGATGAAAGAACGTCTCTCCACATGCTCAGTTCTGAGAGATAAGTGTGTGTGAAAGCCGTCCTTCACCTAGCTTGTTGGGAACACAAAGTTTCTTTTCAGTTGCAAACTACACTCCATACATATATATGGGGAGGCACAATCTCCAACTCGGTTGTACAGTGAAAACTGCAGGAACTTCAAAAAGGCACTAGGAAACACACTGAGAAACCAGAGTAAATGTTTCTCCTGCAACCCGTTAACTTTGTGCTAGATGAACGAACGTCTCTCCACATGCTCATTTCTGAGAGATAAGTGTGTGTGAAAGCCGTCCTTCACCTAGCTTGTTGGGAACACAAAGTTTCTTTTCAGTTGCAAACTACACTCCATACATATATATGGGGAGGCACAAGCTCCAACTCGGTTTTACAGAGAAAACTGAAGGACCTTCAAACCGGCACTAGGAAACACACTGAGAAACCAGAGAAAAAGTTTCTCCTGCAACTATTCCCATTGTGCTAGATGAACGAACGTCTCTCCACATGCTCAGTTCTGAGAGATAAGTGTGTGTGAAAGCCGTCCTTCACCTAGCTTGTTGGGAACACAAAGTTTCTTTTTAGTTGCAAACTACACTCCATACATATATATGTGGAAGCACAAGCTCGAACTCGGTTTTACAGTGAAAACTGCAGGAACATCTAACCGGCACTAGGAAACACACTGAGAAACCAGAGAAAAAGTTTCTCCTACTACCCATTCCCTTAGTGCTAGATAAACGAACGTCTCTCCACATGCTCAATTCTGAGAGATAAGTGTGTGTGAAAGCCGTACTTCACCTAGCTTGTTGGGAACACAAATTTTCTTTTCAGTTGCAAACTACATTCCATACATATATATGGGGAGGCACAAGCTCCAACTCGGTTTTGCAGTGAAAACTGCAGGAACTTCAAACCGGCACTAGGAAACACACTGAGAAACCAGAGAAAAAGTTTCTCCTGCAACCCATTCCCTTTGTGCTAGATGAACGAACGTCTCTCCACATGCTCAGTTCTGAGAGATAAGTGTGTGTGAAAGCCGTCCTTCACCTAGCTTGTTGGGAACACAAAGTTTCTTTTCAGTTGCAAACTACCCTCCATACATATATATGGGGAGGCACAAGCTCCAACTCGGTTTTACAGTGAAAACTGCAGGAACTTCAAACCGGCACTAGGAAACACACTGAGATTCCAGAGTAAAAGTTTCTCCTGCAACCCATTCCATTTGTGATAGATGAACAAACGTCTCTCCACATGCTCAGTTCTGAGAGATAAGTGTGTGTGAAAGCCGTCCTTCACCTAGCTTGTTGGGAACACAAAGTTTTTTTTCAGTTGCAAACTACACTCCATACATATATATGGGGAGGCACAAGCTCCAACTCGGTTTTACAGTGAAAACTGCAGGAACTTCAAACAGGCACTAGGAAACACACTGAGAAACCAGAGTAAAAGTTTCTCCTGCAACTCGTTCCCTTTGTGCTAGATGAACGAACGTCTCTCCACATGCTCAGTTCTGAGAGATAAGTGTGTGTGAAAGCCGTCCTTCACCTAGCTTGTTGGGAACACAAAGTTTCTTTTTAGTTGCAAACTACACTCCATACATATATATGTGGAGGCACAAGCTCGAACTCGGTTTTACAGTGAAAACTGCAGGAACATCTAACAGGCACTAGGAAACACACTGAGAAACCACAGAAAAAGTTTCTCCTGCTACCCATTCCCTTTGTGCTAGATGAACGAACGTCTCTCCACATGCTCACTTCTGAGAGAAAAGTGTGTGTGAAAGCCGTCCTTCACCTAGCTTGTTGGGAACAGAAAGTTTCTTTTCAGTTGCAAACTACATTCCATACATATATATGGGGAGGCACAAGCTCCAACTCGGTTTTACAGTGAAAACTGCAGGAACATCTAACCGGCACTAGGAAACACACTGAGAAACCAGAGAAAAAGTTTCTCCTGCTACCCATTCCCTTAGTGCTAGATAAACGAACGTCTCTCCACATGCTCAATTCTGAGAGATAAGTGTGTGTGAAAGCCGTACTTCACCTAGCTTGTTGGGAACACAAATTTTCTTTTCAGTTGCAAACTACATTCCATACATATGTATGGGGAGGCACAAGCTCCAACTCGGTTTTACAGTGAAAACTGCAGGAACTTCAAACCGGCACTAGGAAACACACTGAGAAACCAGAGAAAAAGTTTCTCCTGCAACCCATTCCCTTTGTGCTAGATGAACGAACGTCTCTCCACATGCTCAGTTCTGAGAGATAAGTGTGTGTGAAAGCCGTCCTTCACCTAGCTTGTTGGGAACACAAAGTTTCTTTTCAGTTGCAAACTACCCTCCATACATATATATGGGGAGGCACAAGCTCCAACTCGGTTTTACAGTGAAAACTGCAGGAACTTCAAACCGGCACTAGGAAACACACTGAGATTCCAGAGTAAAAGTTTCTCCTGCAACCCATTCCATTTGTGATAGATGAACAAACGTCTCTCCACATGTTCAGTTCTGAGAGATAAGTGTGTGTGAAAGCCGTCCTTCACCTAGCTTGTTGGGAACACAAATTTTTTTTCAGTTGCAAACTACACTCCATACATATATATGGGGAGGCACAAGCTCCAACTCGGTTTTACAGTGAAAACTGCAGGAACTTCAAACAGGCACTAGGAAACACACTGAGAAACCAGAGTAAAAGTTTCTCCTGCAACTCGTTCCCTTTGTGCTAGATGAACGAACGTCTCTCCACATGCTCAGTTCTGAGAGATAAGTGTGTGTGAAAGCCGTCCTTCACCTAGCTTGTTGTAAACACAAAGTTTCTTTTTAGTTGCAAACTACACTCCATACATATATATGTGGAGGCACAAGCTCGAACTCGGTTTTACAGTGAAAACTGCAGGAACATCTAACAGGCACTAGGAAACACACTGAGAAACCACAGAAAAAGTTTCTCCTGCTACCCATTCCCTTTGTGCTAGATGAACGAACGTCTCTCCACATGCTCAATTCTGAGAGAAAAGTGTGTGTGAAAGCCGTCCTTCACCTAGCTTGTTGGGAACAGAAAGTTTCTTTTCAGTTGCAAACTACACTCCATACATATATATGGGGGGGCAAGAGCTCCAACTCGGTTTTAAGTGAAAACTGCAGGAACTTCAAACCGGCACTAGGAAACACACTGAGAAACCAGAGAAAAAGTTTCTCCTGCAACCCATTCCCTTTGTGCTAGATGAACGAACGTCTCTCCACATGCTCAGTTCTGAGATATAAGTGTGTGTGAAAGCCGTACTTCACCTAGCTTGTTGGGAACACAAAGTTTCTTTTCAGTTGCAAACTACACTCCATACATATATATGGGGAGGCACAAGCTCCAACTCGGTTTTACAGTGAAAACTGCAGGAACTTCAAACCGGCACTAGGAAACACACTGAGAAACCAGAGAAAAAGTTTCTCCTGCAACCCATTCCCTTTGTGCTAGATGAACGGACGTCTCTCCACATGCTCAGTTCTGAGAGATTAGTGTGTGTGAAAGCCGTCCTTCACCTAGCTTGTTGGGAACACAAAGTTTCTTTTCAGTTGCAAACTACACTCCATACATATATATGTGGAGGCACAAGCTCGAACTCGGTTTTACAGTGAAAACTGCAGGAACTTCAAACCGGCACTAGGAAACACACTGAGAAACCAGAGAAAAAGTTTCTCTTGCTACCCATTCCCTTTGTGCTAGATGAACGAAAGTCTCTCCACATGCTCAATTCTGAGAGATAAGTGTGTGTGAAAGCCGTCCTTCACCTAGCTTGTTGGGAACACAAAGATTCTTTTCAGTTGCAAACTACACTCCATACATATATATGGGGAGGCACAAGCTCCAACTCGGTTTTACAGTGAAAACTGCAGGAACTTCAAACCGGCACTAGGAAACACACTGAGATTCCAGAGTAAAAGTTTCTCCTGCAACCCATTCCATTTGTGATAGATGAACAAACGTCTCTCCACATGCTCAGTTCTGACAGATAAGTGTGTGTGAAAGCCGTCCTTCACCTAGCTTGTTGGGAACACAAAGTTTTTTTTCAGTTGCAAACTACACTCCATACATATATATGGGGAGGCACAAGCTCCAACTCGGTTTTACAGTGAAAACTGCAGGAACTTCAAACAGGCACTAGGAAACACACTGAGAAACCAGAGTAAAAGTTTCTCCTGCAACTCGTTCCCTTTGTGCTAGATGAACGAACGTCTCTCCACATGCTCAGTTCTGAGAGATAAGTGTGTGTGAAAGCCGTCCTTCACCTAGCTTGTTGGGAACACAAAGTTTCTTTTTAGTTGCAAACTACACTCCATACATATATATGTGGAGGCACAAGCTCGAACTCTGTTTTACAGTGAAAACTGCAGGAACATCTAACAGGCACTAGGAAACACACTGAGAAACCACAGAAAAAGTTTCTCCTGCTACCCATTCCATTTGTGCTAGATGAACGAACGTCTCTCCACATGCTCAATTCTGAGAGATAAGTGTGTGTGAAAGCCGTCCTTCACCTAGCTTGTTGGGAACACAAAGTTTCTTTTCAGTTGCAAACTACACTCCATACATATATATGGGGAGGCACAAGCTCCAACTCGGTTTTACAGTGAAAACTGCAGGAACTTCAAACCGGCACTAGGAAACACACTGAGAAACCAGAGAAAAAGTTTCTCCTGCAACCCATTCCATTTGTGATAGATGAACGGACGTCTCTCCACATGCTCAGTTCTGAGAGATTAGTGTGTGTGAAAGCCGTCCTTCACCTAGCTTGTTGGGAACACAAAGTTTCTTTTCAGTTGCAAACTACACTCCATACATATATATGTGGAGGCACAAGCTCGAACTCGGTTTTACAGTGAAAACTGCAGGAACTTCAAACCGGCACTAGGAAACACACTGAGAAACCAGAGAAAAAGTTTCTCTTGCTACCCATTCCCTTTGTGCTAGATGAACGAAAGTCTCTCCACATGCTCAATTCTGAGAGATAAGTGTGTGTGAAAGCCGTCCTTCACCTAGCTTGTTGGGAACACAAAGTTTCTTTTCAGTTGCAAACTACACTCCATACATATAAATGGGGAGGCAAAAGCTCCAACTCGGTTTTACAGTGAAAACTGCAGGAACTTCAAACCGGCACTAGGAAACACACAGAGAAACCAGAGAAAAACTTTCTCCTGCAACCCATTCCCTTTGTGCTAGATGAACGAACGTCTCTCCACATGCTCAGTTCTGAGAGATAAGTGTGTGTGAAAGCCGTCCTTCACCTAGCTTGTTGGGAACACAAAGTTTCTTTTCAGTTGCAAACTACACTCCATACATATATATGGGGAGGCACAAGCTCCAACTCGATTTTACAGTGAAAACTGCAGGAACTTCAAACCGGCACTAGGAAACACACTGAGAAACCAGAGTAAATGTTTCTCCTGCAACCAGTTAACTTTGTGCTAGATGAAAGAACGTCTCTCCACATGCTCAGTTCTGAGAGATAAGTGTGTGTGAAAGCCGTCCTTCACCTAGCTTGTTGGGAACACAAAGTTTCTTTTCAGTTGCAAACTACACTCCATACATATATATGGGGAGGCACAAGCTCCAACTCGGTTTTACAGTGAAAACTGCAGGAACTTCAAACCGGCACTAGGAAACACACTGAGAAACCAGAGAAAAAGTTTCTCCTGCAACCCATTCCCTTTGTGCTAGATGAACGAACGTCTCTCCACATGCTCAGTTCTGAGAGATAAGTGTGTGTGAAAGCCGTCCTTCACCTAGCTTGTTGGGAACACAAAGTTTCTTTTCAGTTGCAAACTACACTCCATACATATATATGGGGAGGCACAAGCTCCAACTCGGTTTTACAGTGAAAACTGCAGGAACTTCAAACCGGCACTAGGAAACACACTGAGAAACCAGAGAAAAAGTTTCTCCTGCAACCCATTCCCTTTGTGCTAGATGAACGGACGTCTCTCCACATGCTCAGTTCTGAGAGATTAGTGTGTGTGAAAGCCGTCCTTCACCTAGCTTGTTGGGAACACAAAGTTTCTTTTCAGTTGCAAACTACTCTCCATACATATATATGTGGAGGCACAAGCTCGAACTCGGTTTTACAGTGAAAACTGCAGGAACTTCAAACCGGCACTAGGAAACACACTGAGAAACCAGAGAAAAAGTTTCTCTTGCTACCCATTCCCTTTGTGCTAGATGAACGAAAGTCTCTCCACATGCTCAATTCTGAGAGATAAGTGTGTGTGAAAGCCGTCCTTCACCTAGCTTGTTGGGAACACAAAGTTTCTTTTCAGTTGCAAACTACACTCCATACATATATATGGGGAGGCAAAAGCACCAACTCGGTTTTACAGTGAAAACTGCAGGAACTTCAAACCGGCACTAGGAAACACACTGAGAAACCAGAGAAAAACTTTCTCCTTATACCCATTCCCTTTGTGCTAGATAAACGAACGTCTCTCCACATGCTCAATTCTGAGAGATAAGTGTGTGTGAAAGCCGTACTTCACCTAGCTTGTTGGGAACACAAAGTTTCTTTTCAGTTGCAAACTACATTCCATACATATATATGGGGAGGCAACAGCTCCAACTCGGTTTTAAGTGAAAACTGCAGGAACTTCAAACCGGCACTAGGAAACACACTGAGAAACCAGAGTAAATGTTTCTCCTGCAACCCGTTAACTTTGTGCTAGATGAAAGAACGTCTCTCCACATGCTCAGTTCTGAGAGATAAGTGTGTGTGAAAGCCGTCCTTCACCTAGCTTGTTGGGAACACAAAGTTTCTTTTCAGTTGCAAACTACACTCCATACATATATATGGGGAGGCACAAGCTCCAACTCGGTTTTACAGTGAAAACTGCAGGAACTTCAAACCGGCACTAGGAAACACACTGAAAAACCAGAGAAAAAGTTTCTCCTGCAACCCATTCCCTTTGTGCTAGATGAACGGACGTCTCTCCACATGCTCAGTTCTGAGAGATTAGTGTGTGTGAAAGCCGTCCTTCACCTAGCTTGTTGGGAACACAAAGTTTCTTTTCAGTTGCAAACTACACTCCATACATATATATGTGGAGGCACAAGCTCGAACACGGTTTTACAGTGAAAACTGCAGGAACTTCAAACCGGCACTAGGAAACACACTGAGAAACCAGAGAAAAAGTTTCTCTTGCTACCCATTCCCTTTGTGCTAGATGAACGAAAGTCTCTCCACATGCTCAATTCTGAGAGATAAGTGTGTGTGAAAGCCGTCCTTCACCTAGCTTGTTGGGAACACAAAGTTTCTTTTCAGTTGCAAACTACACTCCATACATATATATGGGGAGGCACAAGCTCCAACTCGGTTTTACAGTGAAAACTGCAGGAACTTCAAACCAGCACTAGGAAACACACTGAGATTCCAGAGTAAAAGTTTCTCCTGCAACCCATTCCATTTGTGATAGATGAACAAACGTCTCTCCACATGCTCAGTTCTGAGAGATAAGTGTGTGTGAAAGCCGTCCTTCACCTAGCTTGTTGGGAACACAAAGTTTTTTTTCAGTTGCAAACTACACTCCATACATATATATGGGGAGACACAAGCTCCAACTCGCTTTTACAGTGAAAACTGCAGGAACTTCAAACAGGCACTAGGAAACACACTGAGAAACCAGAGTAAATGTTTCTCCTGCAACTCGTTCCCTTTGTGCTAGATGAACGAACGTCTCTCCACATGCTCAGTTCTGAGAGATAAGTGTGTGTGAAAGCCGTCCTTCACCTAGCTTGTTGGGAACACAAAGTTTCTTTTTAGTTGCAAACTACACTCCATACATATATATGTGGAGGCACAAGCTCGAACTCTGTTTTACAGTGAAAACTGCAGGAACATCTAACAGGCACTAGGAAACACACTGAGAAACCACAGAAAAAGTTTCTCCTGCTACCCATTCCCTTTGTGCTAGATGAACGAACGTCTCTCCACATGCTCAATTCTGAGAGATAAGTGTGTGTGAAAGCCGTCCTTCACCTAGCTTGTTGGGAACACAAAGTTTCTTTTCAGTTGCAAACTACACTCCATACATGTATATGGGGAGGCACAAGCTCCAACTCGGTTTTACAGTGAAAACTGCAGGAACTTCAAACCGGCACTAGGAAACACACTGAGAAACCAGAGAAAAAGTTTCTCCTGCAACCCATTCCCTTTGTGCTAGATGAACGGACGTCTCTCCACATGCTCAGTTCTGAGAGATTAGTGTGTGTGAAAGCCGTCCTTCACCTAGCTTGTTGGGAACACAAAGTTTCTTTTCAGTTGCAAACTACACTCCATACATATATATGTGGAGGCACAAGCTCGAACTCGGTTTTACAGTGAAAACTGCAGGAACTTCAAACCGGCACTAGGAAACACACTGAGAAACCAGAGAAAAAGTTTCTCTTGCTACCCATTCCCTTTGTGCTAGATGAACGAAAGTCTCTCCACATGCTCAATTCTGAGAGATAAGTGTGTGTGAAAGCCGTCCTTCACCTAGCTTGTTGGGAACACAAAGTTTCTTTTCAGTTGCAAACTACACTCCATACATATATATGGGGAGGCAAAAGCTCCAACTCGGTTTTACAGTGAAAACTGCAGGAACTTCAAACCGGCACTAGGAAACACACAGAGAAACCAGAGAAAAAGTTTCTCCTGCAACCCATTCCGTTTGTGCTAGATGAACGAACGTCTCTCCACATGCTCACTTCTGAGAGAAAAGTGTGTGTGAAAGCCGTCCTTCACCTAGCTTGTTGGGAACACAAAGTTTCTTTTCAGTTGCAAACTACACTCCATACATATATATGGGGAGGCACAAGCTCCAACTCGGTTTTACAGTGAAAACTGCAGGAACTTCAAACCGGCACTAGGAAACACACTGAGAAACCAGAGAAAAAGTTTCTCCTGCAACCCATTCCCTTTGTGCTAGATGAACGGACGTCTCTCCACATGCTCAGTTCTGAGAGATTAGTGTGTGTGAAAGCCGTCCTTCACCTAGCTTGTTGGGAACACAAAGTTTCTTTTTAGTTGCAAACTACACTCCATACATATATATGTGGAGGCACAAGCTCGAACTCGGTTTTACAGTGAAAACTGTAGGAACTTCAAACCGGCACTAGGAAACACACTGAGAAACCAGAGAAAAAGTTTCTCTTGCTACCCATTCCCTTTGTGCTAGATGAACGAAAGTCTCTCCACATGCTCAATTCTGAGAGATAAGTGTGTGTGAAAGCCGTCCTTCACCTAGCTTGTTGGGAACACAAAGTTTCTTTTCAGTTGCAAACTACACTCCATACATATATATGGGGAGGCAAAAGCTCCAACTCGGTATTACAGTGAAAACTGCAGGAACTTCAAACCGGCACTAGGAAACACACAGAGAAACCAGAGAAAAACTTTCTCCTGCAACCCATTCCCTTTGTGCTAGATGAACGAACGTCTCTCCACATGCTCAGTTCTGAGAGATAAGTGTGTGTGAAAGCCGTCCTTCACCTAGCTTGTTGGGAACACAAAGTTTCTTTTCAGTTGCAAACTACACTCCATACATATATATGGGGAGGCACAAGCTCCAACTCGGTTTTACAGTGAAAACTGCAGGAACTTCAAACCGGCACTAGGAAACACACTGAGAAACCAGAGAAAAACTTTCTCCTGATACCCATTCCCTTTGTGGTAGATAAACGAACGTCTCTCCACATGCTCAATTCTGAGAGATAAGTGTGTGTGAAAGCCGTACTTCACCTAGCTTGTTGGGAACACAAAGTTACTTTTCAGTTGCAAACTACACTCCATACATATATATGGGGAGGCACAAGCTCCAACTCGGTTTTTCAGTGAAAACTGCAGGAACTTCAAACCGGCACTAGGAAACACACTGAGAAACCAGAGAAAAAGTTTCTCCTGCAACCCATTCCCTTTGTGCTAGATGAACGGACGTCTCTCCACATGCTCAGTTCTGAGAGATTAGTGTGTGTGAAAGCCGTCCTTCACCTAGCTTGTTGGGAAAACAAAGTTTCTTTTCAGTTGCAAACTACACTCCATACATATATATGTGGAGGGACAAGCTCGAACTCGGTTTTACAGTGAAAACTGCAGGAACTTCAAACCGGCACTAGGAAACACACTGAGAAACCAGAGAAAAAGTTTCTCTTGCTAACCATTCCCTTTGTGCTAGATGAACGAAAGTCTTTACACATGCTCAATTCTGAGAGATAAGTGTGTGTGAAAGCCGTCCTTCACCTAGCTTGTTGGGAACACAAAGTTTCTTTTCAGTTGCAAACTACACTCCATACATATATACGGGGAGGCAAAAGCTCCAACTCGGTTTTACAGTGAAAACTGCAGGAACTTCAAACCGGCACTAGGAAACACACTGAGAAACCAGAGAAAAACTTTCTCCTGATACCCATTCCCTTTGTGCTAGATAAACGAACGTCTCTCCACATGCTCAATTCTGAGAGATAAGTGTGTGTGAAAGCCGTACTTCACCTAGCTTGTTGGGAACACAAAGTTTCTTTTCAGGTGCAAACTACATTCCATACATATATATGGGGAGGCAACAGCTCCAACTCGGTTTTAAGTGAAAACTGCAGGAACTTCAAACCGGCACTAGGAAACACACTGAGAAACCAGAGTAAATGTTTCTCCTGCAACCCGTTAACTTTGTGCTAGATGAAAGAACGTCTCTCCACATGCTCAGTTCTGAGAGATAAGTGTGTGTGAAAGCCGTCCTTCACCTAGCTTGTTGGGAACACAAAGTTTCTTTTCAGTTGCAAACTACACTCCAAACATATATATGGGGAGGCACAAGCTCCAACTCGGTTTTACAGTGAAAACTGCAGGAACTTCAAACCGGCACTAGGAAACACACTGAGATTCCAGAGTAAAAGTTTCTCCTGCAACCCATTCCATTTGTGATAGATGAACAAACGTCTCTCCACATGCTCAGTTCTGAGAGATAAGTGTGTGTGAAAGCCGTACTTCACCTAGCTTGTTGGGAACACAAAGTTTTTTTTCAGTTGCAAACTACACTCCATACATATATATGGGGAGGCACAAGCTCCAACTCGGTTTTACAGTGAAAACTGCAGGAACTTCAAACAGGCACTAGGAAACACACTGAGAAACCAGAGTAAAAGTTTCTCCTGCAACTCGTTCCCTTTGTGCTAGATGAACGAACGTCTCTCCACATGCTCAGTTCTGAGAGATAAGTGTGTGTGAAAGCCGTCCTTCACCTAGCTTGTTGGGAACACAAAGTTTCTTTTTAGTTGCAAACTACACTCCATATATATATATGTGGAGGCACAAGCTCGAACTCGGTTTTACAGTGAAAACTGCAGGAACATCTAACAGGCACTAGGAAACACACTGAGAAACCACAGAAAAAGTTTCTCCTGCTATCCATTCCCTTTGTGCTAGATGAACGAACGTCTCTCCACATGCTCAATTCTGAGAGATAAGTGTGTGTGAAAGCCGTCCTTCACCTAGCTTGTTGGGAACAGAAAGTTTCTTTTCAGTTGCAAACTACAGTCCATACATATATATGGGGAGGCAAGAGCTCCAACTCGGTTTTAAGTGAAAACTGCAGGAACTTCAAACCGGCAGTAGGAAACACACTGAGAAACCAGAGAAAAAGTTTCTCCTGCAACCCATTCCCTTTGTGCTAGATGAACGAACGTCTCTCCACATGCTCACTTCTGAGATATAAGTGTGTGTGAAAGCCGTCCTTCACCTAGCTTGTTGGGAACACAAAGTTTCTTTTCAGTTGCAAACTACACTCCATACATATATATGGGGAGGCACAAGCTCCAACTCGGTTTTACAGTGAAAACTGCAGGAACTTCAAACCGGCACTAGGAAACACACTGAGAAACCAGAGAAAAAGTTTCTCCTGCAACCCATTCCCTTTGTGCTAGATGAACGGACGTCTCTCCACATGGTCAGTTCTGAGAGATTAGTGTGTGTGAAAGCCGTCCTTCACCTAGCTTGTTGGGAACAAAAAGTTTCTTTTCAGTTGCAAACTACACTCCATACATATATATGTGGAGGCACAAGCTCGAACTCGGTTTTACAGTGAAAACTGCAGGAACTTCAAACCGGCACTAGGAAACACACTGAGAAACCAGAGAAAAAGTTTCTCCTGCTACCCATTCCCTTTGTGCTAGATAAACCAACGTCTGTCCACATGCTCAATTCTGAGAGATAAGTGTGTGTGAAAGCCGTACTTCACCTAGCTTGTTGGGAACACAAAGCTTCTTTTCAGTTGCAAACTACATTCCATACATATATATGGGGAGGCAACAGCTCCAACTCGGTTTTAAGTGAAAACTGCAGGAACTTCAAACCGGCACTAGGAAACACACTGAGAAACCAGAGTAAATGTTTCTCCTGCAACCCGTTAACTTTGTGCTAGATGAAAGAACGTCTCTCCACATGCTCAGTTCTGAGAGATAAGTGTGTGTGAAAGCCGTCCTTCACCTAGCTTGTTGGGAACACAAAGTTTCTTTTCAGTTGCAAACTACACTCCATACATATATATGGGGAGGCACAATCTCCAACTCGGTTGTACAGTGAAAACTGCAGGAACTTCAAAAAGGCACTAGGAAACACACTGAGAAACCAGAGTAAATGTTTCTCCTGCAACCCGTTAACTTTGTGCTAGATGAACGAACGTCTCTCCACATGCTCAGTTCTGAGAGATATGTGTGTGTGAAAGCCGTCCTTCACCTAGCTTGTTGGGAACACAAAGTTTCTTTTCAGTTGCAAACTACACTCCATACATATATATGGGGAGGCACAAGCTCCAACTCGGTTTTACAGAGAAAACTGAAGGACCTTCAAACAGGCACTAGGAAACACACTGAGAAACCAGAGAAAAAGTTTCTCCTGCAACTATTCCCATTGTGCTACATGAACGAACGTCTCTCCACATGCTCAGTTCTGAGAGATAAGTGTGTGTGAAAGCCGTCCTTCACCTAGCTTGTTGGGAACACAAAGTTTCTTTTCAGTTGCAAACTACAATCCATACATATATATGGGGAGGCACAAGCTCCAACTCGGTTTTACAGTGAAAACTGCAGGAACTTCAAACCGGCACTAGGAAACACACTGAGAAACCAGAGAAAAAGTTTCTCCTGCAACCCATTCCCTTTTTGCTAGATGAACGAACGTCTCTCCACATGCTCAGTTCTGAGACATAAGTGTGTGTGAAAGCCGTCCTTCACCTAGCTTGTTGGGAACACAAAGTTTCTTTTCAGTTGCAAACTACACTCCATACATATATATGGGGAGGCACAAGCTCCAACTCGGTTTTACAGTGAAAACTGCAGGAACTTCAAACCAGCACTAGGAAACACACTGAGATTCCAGAGTAAAAGTTTCTCCTGCAACCCATTCCATTTGTGATAGATGAACAAACGTCTCTCCACATGCTCAGTTCTGAGAGATAAGTGTGTGTGAAAGCCGTCCTTCACCTAGCTTGTTGGGAACACAAAGTTTTTTTTCAGTTGCAAACTACACTCCATACATATATATGGGGAGGCACAATCTCCAACTCGGTTTTACAGTGAAAACTGCAGGAACTTCAAACAGGCATTAGGAAACACACTGAGAAACCAGAGAAAAAGTTTCTCCTGCAACCCATTCCCTTTGTGCTAGATGAACGAACGTCTCTCCACATGCTCAGTTCTGAGATATAAGTGTGTGTGAAAGCCGTCCTTCACCTAGCTTGTTGGGAACACAAAGTTTCTTTTCAGTTGCAAACTACACTCCATACATATATATGGGGAGGCACAAGCTCCAACTCGGTTTTACAGTGAAAACTGCAGGAACTTCAAACCGGCACTAGGAAACACACTGAGATTCCAGAGTAAAAGTTTCTCCTGCAACCCATTCCATTTGTGATAGATGAACAAACGTCTCTCCACATGCTCAGTTCTGAGAGATAAGTGTGTGTGAAAGCCGTCCTTCACCTAGCTTGTTGGGAACACAAAGTTTTTTTTCAGTTGCAAACTACACTCCATACATATATATGGGGAGGCACAAGCTCCAACTCGGTTTTACAGTGAAAACTGCAGGAACTTCAAACAGGCATTAGGAAACACACTGAGAAACCAGAGAAAAAGTTTCTCCTGCAACCCATTCCCTTTGTGCTAGATGAACGAACGTCTCTCCACATGCTCAGTTCTGAGATATAAGTTTGTGTGAAAGCCGTCCTTCACCTAGCTTGTTGGGAACACAAAGTTTCTTTTCAGTTGCAAACTACACTCCATACATATATATGGGGAGGCACAAGCTCCAACTCGGTTTTACAGTGAAAACTGCAGGAACTTCAAACAGGCACTAGGAAACACACTGAGAAACCAGAGAAAAAGTTTCTCCTGCAACCCATTCCCTTTGTGCTAGATGAACGGACGTCTCTCCACATGCTCAGTTCTGAGAGATTAGTGTGTGTGAAAGCCGTCCTTCACCTAGCTTGTTGGGAACACAAAGTTTCTTTTCAGTTGCAAACTACACTCCATACATATATATGTGGAGGCACAAGCTCGAACTCGGTTTTACAGTGAAAACTGCAGGAACTTCAAACCGGCACTAGGAAACACACTGAGAAACCAGAGAAAAAGTTTCTCTTGCTACCCATTCCCTTTGTGCTAGATGAACGAAAGTCTCTCCACATGCTCAATTCTGAGAGATAAGTGTGTGTGAAAGCCGTCCTTCACCTAGCTTGTTGGGAACACAAAGTTTTTATTCAGTTGCAAACTACACTCCATACATATATATGGGGAGGCAAAAGCTCCAACTCGGTTTTACAGTGAAAACTGCAGGAAATTCAAACCGGCACTAGGAAACACACTGAGAAACCAGAGAAAAATTTTCTCCTGCTACCCATTCCCTTTGTGCTAGATAAACGAACGTCTCTCCACATGCTCAATTCTGAGAGATAAGTGTGTGTGAAAGCCGTCCTTCACCTAGCTTGTTGGGAACACAAAGCTTCTTTTCAGTTGCAAACTACATTCCATACATATATATGGGGAGGCAACAGCTCCAACTCGGTTTTAAGTGAAAACTGCAGGAACTTCAAACCGGCACTAGGAAACACACTGAGAAACCAGAGTAAATGTTTCTCCTGCAACCCGTTAACTTTGTGCTTGATGAAAGAACGTCTCTCCACATGCTCAGTTCTGAGAGATAAGTGTGTGTGAAAGCCGTCCTTCACCTAGCTTGTTGGGAACACAAAGTTTCTTTTCAGTTGCAAACTACACTCCATACATATATATGGGGAGGCACAATCTCCAACACGGTTGTACAGTGAAAACTGCAGGAACTTCAAAAAGGCACTAGGAAACACACTGAGAAACCAGAGTAAATGTTTCTCCTGCAACCCGTTAACTTTGTGCTAGATGAACGAACGTCTCTCCACATGCTCAGTTCTGAGAGATAAGTGTGTGTGAAAGCCGTCCTTCACCTAGCTTGTTGGGAACACAAAGTTTCTTTTCAGTTGCAAACTACACTCCATACATATATATGGGGAGGCACAAGCTCCAACTCGGTTTTACAGAGAAAACTGAAGGACCTTCAAACCGGCACTAGGAAACACACTGAGAAACCAGAGAAAAAGTTTCTCCTGCAACTATTCCCATTGTGCTAGATGAACGAACGTCTCTCCACATGCTCAGTTCTGAGAGATAAGTGTGTGTGAAAGCCGTCCTTCACCTAGCTTGTTGGGAACACAAAGTTTCTTTTCAGTTGCAAACTACACTCCAAACATATATATGGGGAGGCACATGCTCCAACTCGGTTTTACAGTGAAAACTGCAGGAACTTCAAACCGGCACTAGGAAACACACTGAGATTCCAGAGAAAAAGTTTCTCCTGCAACCCATTCCATTTGTGATAGATGAACAAACGTCTCTCCACATGCTCAGTTCTGAGAGATAAGTGTGTGTGAAAGCCGTCCTTCACCTAGCTTGTTGGGAACACAAAGTTTTTTTTCAGTTGCAAACTACACTCCATACATATATATGGGGAGGCACAAGCTCCAACTCGATTTTACAGTGAAAACTGCAGGAACTTCAAACAGGCACTAGGAAACACACTGAGAAACCAGAGTAAAAGTTTCTCCTGCAACTCGTTCCCTTTGTGCTAGATGAACGAACGTCTCTCCACATACTCAGTTCTGAGAGATAAGTGTGTGTGAAAGCCGTCCTTCACCTAGCTTGTTGGGAACACAAAGTTTCTTTTTAGTTGCAAACTACACTCCATATATATATATTTGGAGGCACAAGCTCGAACTCGGATTTACTGTGAAAACTGCAGGAACATCTAACAGGCACTAGGAAACACACTGAGAAACCACAGAAAAAGTTTCTCCTGCTACCCATTCCCTTTGTGCTAGATGAACGAACGTCTCTCCACATGCTCAATTCTGAGAGATAAGTGTGTGTGAAAGCCGTCCTTCACCTAGCTTGTTGGGAACAGAAAGTTTCTTTTCAGTTGCAAACTACAGTCCATACATATATATGGGGAGGCAAGAGCTCCAACTCGGTTTTAAGTGAAAACTGCAGGAACTTCGAACCGGCACTAGGAAACACACTGAGAAACCAGAGAAAAAGTTTCTCCTGCAATCCATTCCCTTTGTGCTAGATGAACGAACGTCTCTCCACATGCTCACTTCTGAGATATAAGTGTGTGTGAAAGCCGTCCTTCACCTAGCTTGTTGGGAACACAAAGTTTCTTTTCAGTTGCAAAGTACACTCCATACATATATATGGGGAGGCACAAGCTCCAACTCGGTTTTACAGTGAAAACTGCAGGAACTTCAAACCGGCACTAGGAAACACACTGAGAAACCAGAGAAAAAGTTTCTCCTGCAACCCATTCCCTTTGTGCTAGATGAACGGACGTCTCTCCACATGCTCAGTTCTGAGAGATTAGTGTGTGTGAAAGCCGTCCTTCACCTAGCTTGTTGGGAACACAAAGTTTCTTTTCAGTTGCAAACTACACTCCATACATATATATGTGGAGGCACAAGCTCGAACTCGGTTTTACAGTGAAAACTGCAGGAACTTCAAACCGGCACTAGGAAACACACTGAGAAACCAGAGAAAAACTTTCTCTTGCTACCCATTCCCTTTGTGCTAGATGAACGAAAGTCTCTACACATGCTCAATTCTGAGAGATAAGTGTGTGTGAAAGCCGTCCTTCACCTAGCTTGTTGGGAACACAAAGTTTCTTTTCAGTTGCAAACTACACTCCATACATATATATGGGGAGGCAAAAGCTCCAACTCGGTTTTACAGTGAAAACTGCAGGAACTTCAAACCGGCACTAGGAAACACACTGAGAAACCAGAGAAAAACTTTCTCCTGATACCCATTCCCTTTGTGCTAGATAAACGAACGTCTCTCCACATGCTCAATTCTGAGAGATAAGTGTGTGTGAAAGCCGTACTTCACCTAGCTTGTTGGGAACACAAAGTTTCTTTTCAGTTGCAAACTACATTCCATACATATATATGGGGAGGCAACAGCTCCAACTCGGTTTTAAGTGAAAACTGCAGGAACTTCAAACCGGCACTAGGAAACACACTGAGAAACCAGAGTAAATGTTTCTCCTGCAACCCGTTAACTTTGTGCTAGATGAAAGAACGTCTCTCCACATGCTCAGTTCTGAGAGATAAGTGTGTGTGAAAGCCGTCCTTCACCTAGCTTGTTGGGAACACAAAGTTTCTTTTCAGTTGCAAACTACACTCCAAACATATATATGGGGAGGCACAAGCTCCAACTCGGTTTTACAGTGAAAACTGCTGGAACTTCAAACCGGCACTAGGAAACACACTGAGATTCCAGAGTAAAAGTTTCTCCTGCAACCCATTCCATTTGTGATAGATGAACAAACGTCTCTCCACATGCTCAGTTCTGAGAGATAAGTGTGTGTGAAAGCCGTCCTTCACCTAGCTTGTTGGGAACACAAAGTTTTTTTTCAGTTGCAAACTACACTCCATACATATATATGGGGAGGCACAAGCTCCAACTCGGTTTTACAGTGAAAACTGCAGGAACTTCAAACAGGCACTAGGAAACACACTGAGAAACCAGAGTAAAAGTTTCTCCTGCAACTCGTTCCCTTTGTGCTAGATGAACGAACGTCTCTCCACATGCTCAGTTCTGAGAGATAAGTGTGTGTGAAAGCCGTCCTTCACCTAGCTTGTTGGGAACACAAAGTTTCTTTTTAGTTGCAAACTACACTCCATATATATATATGTGGAGGCACAAGCTCGAACACGGTTTTACAGTGAAAACTGCAGGAACATCTAACAGGCACTAGGAAACACACTGAGAAACCACAGAAAAAGTTTCTCCTGCAACTATTCCCATTGTGCTACATGAACGAACGTCTCTCCACATGCTCAGTCCTGAGAGATAAGTGTGTGTGAAAGCCGTCCTTCACCTAGCTTGTTGGGAACACAAAGTTTCTTTTCATTTGCAAACTACAATCCATACATATATATGGGGAGGCACAAGCTCCAACTCGGTTTTACAGTGAAAACTGCAGGAACTTCAAACCGGCACTAGGAAACACACTGAGAAACCAGAGAAAAAGTTTCTCCTGCAACCCATTCCCTTTTTGCTAGATGAACGAACGTCTCTCCACATGCTCAGTTCTGAGAGATAAGTGTGTGTGAAAGCCGTCCTTCACCTAGCTTGTTGGGAACACAAAGTTTCTTTTCAGTTGCAAACTACACTCCATACATATATATGGGGAGGCACAAGCTCCAACTCGGTTTTACAGTGAAAACTGCAGGAACTTCAAACCGGCACTAGGAAACACACTGAGATTCCAGAGTAAAAGTTTCTCCTGCAACCCATTCCATTTGTGATAGATGAACAAACGTCTCTCCACATGCTCAGTTCTGAGAGATAAGTGTGTGTGAAAGCCGTCCTTCACCTAGCTTGTTGGGAACACAAAGTTTTTTTTCAGTTGCAAACTACACTCCATACATATATATGGGGAGGCACAAGCTCCAACTCGGTTTTACAGTGAAAACTGCAGGAACTTCAAACAGGCACTAGGAAACACACTGAGAAACCAGAGTAAAAGTTTCTCCTGCAACTCGTTCCCTTTGTGCTAGATGAACGAACGTCTCTCCACATGCTCAGTTCTGAGAGATAAGTGTGTGTGAAAGCCGTCCTTCACCTAGCTTGTTGGGAACACAAAGTTTCTTTTCAGTTGCAAACTACACTCCATACATATATATGGGGAGGCACAAGCTCCAACTCGGTTTTACAGTGAAAACTGCAGGAACTTCAAACCGGCACTAGGAAACACACTGAGATTCCAGAGTAAAAGTTTCTCCTGCAACCCATTCCATTTGTGATAGATGAACAAACGTCTCTCCACATGCTCAGTTCTGAGAGATAAGTGTGTGTGAAAGCCGTCCTTCACCTAGCTTGTTGGGAACACAAAGTTTTTTTTCAGTTGCAAACTACACTCCATACATATATATGGGGAGGCACAAGCTCCAACTCGGTTTTACAGTGAAAACTGCAGGAACTTCAAACAGGCACTAGGAAACACACTGAGAAACCAGAGTAAAAGTTTCTCCTGCAACTCGTTCCCTTTGTGCTAGATGAACGAACGTCTCTCCACATGCTCAGTTCTGAGAGATAAGTGTGTGTGAAAGCCGTCCTTCACCTAGCTTGTTGGGAACACAAAGTTTCTTTTTAGTTGCAAACTACACTCCATATATATATATGTGGAGGCACAAGCTCGAACACGGTTTTACAGTGAAAACTGCAGGAACATCTAACAGGCACTAGGAAACACACTGAGAAACCACAGAAAAAGTTTCTCCTGCTATCCATTCCCTTTGTGCTAGATGAACGAACGTCTCTCCACATGCTCAATTCTGAGAGATAAGTGTGTGTGAAAGCCGTCCTTCACCTAGCTTGTTGGGAACAGAAAGTTTCTTTTCAGTTGCAAACTACAGTCCATACATATATATGGGGAGGCAAGAGCTCCAACTCGGTTTTAAGTGAAAACTGCAGGAACTTCAAACCGGCACTAGGAAACACACTGAGAAACCAGAGAAAAAGTTTCTCCTGCAACCCATTCCCTTTGTGCTAGATGAACGAACGTCTCTCCACATGCTCACTTCTGAGATATAAGTGTGTGTGAAAGCCGTCCTTCACCTAGCTTGTTGGGAACACAAAGTTTCTTTTCAGTTGCAAACTACACTCCATACATATATATGGGGAGGCACAAGCTCCAACTCGGTTTTACAGTGAAAACTGCAGGAACTTCAAACCGGCACTAGGAAACACACTGAGAAACCAGAGAAAAAGTTTCTCCTGCAACCCATTCCCTTTGTGCTAGATGAACGGACGTCTCTCCACATGCTCAGTTCTGAGAGATTAGTGTGTGTGAAAGCCGTCCTTCACCTAGCTTGTTGGGAACACAAAGTTTCTTTTCAGTTGCAAACTACACTCCATACATATATATGTGGAGGCACAAGCTCGAACTCGGTTTTACAGTGAAAACTGCAGGAACTTCAAACCGGCACTAGGAAACACACTGAGAAACCAGAGAAAAAGTTTCTCCTGCTACCCATTCCCTTTGTGCTAGATAAACGAACGTCTGTACACATGCTCAATTCTGAGAGATAAGTGTGTGTGAAAGCCGTACTTCACCTAGCTTGTTGGGAACACAAAGCTTCTTTTCAGTTGCAAACTACATTCCATACATATATATGGGGAGGCAACAGCTCCAACTCGGTTTTAAGTGAAAACTGCAGGAACTTCAAACCGGCACTAGAAACACACTGAGAAACCAGAGTAAATGTTTCTCCTGCAACCCGTTAACTTTGTGCTAGATGAAAGAACGTCTCTCCACATGCTCAGTTCTGAGAGATAAGTGTGTGTGAAAGCCGTCCTTCACCTAGCTTGTTGGGAACACAAAGTTTCTTTTCAGTTGCAAACTACACTCCATACATATATATGGGGAGGCACAATCTCCAACTCGGTTGTACAGTGAAAACTGCAGGAACTTCAAAAAGGCACTAGGAAACACACTGAGAAACCAGAGTAAATGTTTCTCCTGCAACCCGTTAACTTTGTGCTAGATGAACGAACGTCTCTCCACATGCTCAGTTCTGAGAGATATGTGTGTGTGAAAGCCGTCCTTCACCTAGCTTGTTGGGAACACAAAGTTTCTTTTCAGTTGCAAACTACACTCCATACATATATATGGGGAGGCACAAGCTCCAACTCGGTTTTACAGAGAAAACTGAAGGACCTTCAAACCGGCACTAGGAAACACACTGAGAAACCAGAGAAAAAGTTTCTCCTGCAACTATTCCCATTGTGCTACATGAACGAACGTCTCTCCACATGCTCAGTTCTGAGAGATAAGTGTGTGTGAAAGCCGTTCTTCACCTAGCTTGTTGGGAACACAAAGTTTCTTTTCAGTTGCAAACTACAATCCATACATATATATGGGGAGGCACAAGCTCCAACTCGGTTTTACAGTGAAAACTGCAGGAACTTCAAACCGGCACTAGGAAACACACTGAGAAACCAGAGAAAAAGTTTCTCCTGCAACCCATTCCCTTTTTGCTAGATGAACGAACGTCTCTCCACATGCTCAGTTCTGAGAGATAAGTGTGTGTGAAAGCCGTCCTTCACCTAGCTTGTTGGGAACACAAAGTTTCTTTTCAGTTGCAAACTACACTCCATACATATATATGGGGAGGCACAAGCTCCAACTCGGTTTTACAGTGAAAACTGCAGGAACTTCAAACCGGCACTAGGAAACACACTGAGATTCCAGAGTAAAAGTTTCTCCTGCAACCCATTCCATTTGTGATAGATGAACAAACGTCTCTCCACATGCTCAGTTCTGAGAGATAAGTGTGTGTGAAAGCCGTCCTTCACCTAGCTTGTTGGGAACACAAAGTGTTTTTTCAGTTGCAAACTACACTCCATACATATATATGGGGAGGCACAAGCTCCAACTCGGTTTTACAGTGAAAACTGCAGGAACTTCAAACAGGCATTAGGAAACACACTGAGAAACCAGAGAAAAAGTTTCTCCTGCAACCCATTCCCTTTGTGGTAGATGAACGAACGTCTCTCCACATGCTCAGTTCTGAGATATAAGTGTGTGTGAAAGCCGTCCTTCACCTAGCTTGTTGGGAACACAAAGTTTCTTTTCAGTTGCAAACTACACTCCATACATATATATGGGGAGGCACAAGCTCCAACTCGGTTTTACAGTGAAAACTGCAGGAACTTCAAACCGGCACTAGGAAACACACTGAGAAACCAGAGAAAAAGTTTCTCCTGCAACCCATTCCCTTTGTGCTAGATGAACGGACGTCTCTCCACATGCTCAGTTCTGAGAGATTAGTGTGTGTGAAAGCCGTTCTTCACCTAGCTTGTTGGGAACACAAAGTTTCTTTTCAGTTGCAAACTACACTCCATACATATGTATGTGGAGGCACAAGCTCGAACTCGGTTTTACAGTGAAAACTGCAGGAACTTCAAACCGGCACTAGGAAACACACTGAGAAACCAGAGAAAAAGTTTCTCTTGCTACCCATTCCCTTTGTGCTAGATGAACGAAAGTCTCTCCACATGCTCAATTCTGAGAGATAAGTGTGTGTGAAAGCCGTACTTCACCTAGCTTGTTGGGAACACAAAGCTTCTTTTCAGTTGCAAACTACATTCCATACATATATATGGGGAGGCAACAGCTCCAACTCGGTTTTAAGTGAAAACTGCAGGAACTTCAAACCGGCACTAGAAACACACTGAGAAACCAGAGTAAATGTTTCTCCTGCAACCCGTTAACTTTGTGCTAGATGAAAGAACGTCTCTCCACATGCTCAGTTCTGAGAGATAAGTGTGTGTGAAAGCCGTCCTTCACCTAGCTTGTTGGGAACACAAAGTTTCTTTTCAGTTGCAAACTACACTCCATACATATATATGGGGAGGCACAATCTCCAACTCGGTTGTACAGTGAAAACTGCAGGAACTTCAAAAAGGCACTAGGAAACACACTGAGAAACCAGAGTAAATGTTTCTCCTGCAACCCGTTAACTTTGTGCTAGATGAACGAACGTCTCTCCACATGCTCAGTTCTGAGAGATATGTGTGTGTGAAAGCCGTCCTTCACCTAGCTTGTTGGGAACACAAAGTTTCTTTTCAGTTGCAAACTACACTCCATACATATATATGGGGAGGCACAAGCTCCAACTCGGTTTTACAGAGAAAACTGAAGGACCTTCAAACCGGCACTAGGAAACACACTGAGAAACCAGAGAAAAAGTTTCTCCTGCAACTATTCCCATTGTGCTACATGAACGAACGTCTCTCCACATGCTCAGTTCTGAGAGATAAGTGTGTGTGAAAGCCGTCCTTCACCTAGCTTGTTGGGAACACAAAGTTTCTTTTCAGTTGCAAACTACAATCCATACATATATATGGGGAGGCACAAGCTCCAACTCGGTTTTACAGTGAAAACTGCAGGAACTTCAAACCGGCACTAGGAAACACACTGAGAAACCAGAGAAAAAGTTTCTCCTGCAACCCATTCCCTTTTTGCTAGATGAACGAACGTCTCTCCACATGCTCAGTTCTGAGAGATAAGTGTGTGTGAAAGCCGTCCTTCACCTAGCTTGTTGGGAACACAAAGTTTCTTTTCAGTTGCAAACTACACTCCATACATATATATGGGGAGGCACAATCTCCAACTCGGTTTTACAGTGAAAACTGCAGGAACTTCAAACCGGCACTAGGAAACACACTGAGATTCCAGAGTAAAAGTTTCTCCTGCAACCCATTCCATTTGTGATAGATGAACAAACGTCTCTCCACATGCTCAGTTCTGAGAGATAAGTGTGTGTGAAAGCCGTCCTTCACCTAGCTTGTTGGGAACACAAAGTTTTTTTTCAGTTGCAAACTACACTCCATACATATATATGGGGAGGAACAAGCTCCAACTCGGTTTTACAGTGAAAACTGCAGGAACTTCAAACAGGCATTAGGAAACACACTGAGAAACCAGAGAAAAAGTTTCTCCTGCAACCCATTCCCTTTGTGGTAGATGAACGAACGTCTCTCCACATGCTCAGTTCTGAGATATAAGTGTGTGTGAAAGCCGTCCTTCACCTAGCTTGTTGGGAACACAAAGTTTCTTTTCAGTTGCAAACTACACTCCATACATATATATGGGGAGGCACAAGCTCCAACTCGGTTTTACAGTGAAAACTGCAGGAACTTCAAACCGGCACTAGGAAACACACTGAGAAACCAGAGAAAAAGTTTCTCCTGCAACCCATTCCCTTTGTGCTAGATGAACGGACGTCTCTCCACATGCTCAGTTCTGAGAGATTAGTGTGTGTGAAAGCCGTCCTTCACCTAGCTTGTTGGGAACACAAAGTTTCTTTTCAGTTGCAAACTACACTCCATACATATGTATGTGGAGGCACAAGCTCGAACTCGGTTTTACAGTGAAAACTGCAGGAACTTCAAACCGGCACTAGGAAACACACTGAGAAACCAGAGAAAAAGTTTCTCTTGCTACCCATTCCCTTTGTGCTAGATGAACGAAAGTCTCTCCACATGCTCAATTCTGAGAGATAAGTGTGTGTGAAAGCCGTCCTTCACCTAGCTTGTTGGGAACACAAAGTTTTTTTTCAGTTGCAAACTACACTCCATACATATATATGGGGAGGCAAAAGCTCCAACTCGGTTTTACAGTGAAAACTGCAGGAACTTCAAACCGGCACTAGGAAACACACTGAGAAACCAGAGAAAAAGTTTCTCCTGCTACCCATTCCCTTTGTGCTAGATAAACGAACGTCTCTCCACATGCTCAATTCTGAGAGATAAGTGTGTGTGAAAGCCGTACTTCACCTAGCTTGTTGGGAACACAAAGCTTCTTTTCAGTTGCAAACTACATTCCATACATATATATGGGGAGGCAACAGCTCCAACTCGGTTTTAAGTGAAAACTGCAGGAACTTCAAACCGGCACTAGGAAACACACTGAGAAACCAGAGTAAATGTTTCTCCTGCAACCCGTTAACTTTGTGCTAGATGAACGAACGTCTCTCCACATGCTCAGTTCTGAGAGATAAGTGTGTGTGAAAGCCGTCCTTCACCTAGCTTGTTGGGAACACAAAGTTTCTTTTCAGTTGCAAACTACACTCCATACATATATATGGGGAGGCACAATCTCCAAATCGGTTGTACAGTGAAAACTGCAGGAACTTCAAAAAGGCACTAGGAAACACACTGAGAAACCAGAGTAAATGTTTCTCCTGCAACCCGTTAACTTTGTGCTAGATGAACGAACGTCTCTCCACATGCTCAGTTCTGAGAGATAAGTGTGTGTGAAAGCCGTCCTTCACCTAGCTTGTTGGGAACACAAAGTTTCTTTTCAGTTGCAAACTACACTCCATACATATATATGGGGAGGCACAAGCTCCAACTCGGTTTTACAGAGAAAACTGAAGGACCTTCAAAACGGCACTAGGAAACACACTGAGAAACCAGAGAAAAAGTTTCTCCTGCAACTATTCCCATTGTGCTAGATGAACGAACGTCTCTCCACATGCTCAGTTCTGAGAGATAAGTGTGTGTGAAAGCCGTCTTTCACCTAGCTTGTTGGGAACACAAAGTTTCTTTTCAGTTGCAAACTACACTCCATACATATATATGGGGAGGCACAAGCTCCAACTCGGTTTTACAGTGAAAACTGCAGGAACTTCAAACCGGCACTAGGAAACACACTGAGAAACCAGAGAAAAAGTTTCTCCTGCAACCCATTCCCTTTGTGCTAGATGAACGAACGTCTCTCCACATGCTCAGTTCTGAGAGATAAGTGTGTGTGAAAGCCGTCCTTCACCTAGCTTGTTGGGAACACAAAGTTTTTTTTCAGTTGCAAACTACACTCCATACATATATATGGGGAGGCACAAGCTCCAACTCGGTTTTACAGTGAAAACTGCAGGAACTTCAAACAGGCATTAGGAAACACACTGAGAAACCAGAGTAAAAGTTTCTCCTGCAACTCGTTCCCTTTGTGCTAGATGAACGAACGTCTCTCCACATGCTCAGTTCTGAGAGATAAGTGTGTGTGAAAGCCGTCCTTCACCTAGCTTGTTGGGAACACAAAGTTTCTTTTCAGTTGCAAACTACACTCCATACATATATATGTGGAGGCACAAGCTCGAACTCGGTTTTACAGTGAAAACTGCAGGAACATCTAACAGGCACTAGGAAACACACTGAGAAACCACAGAAAAAGTTTCTCCTGCTACCCATTCCCTTTGTGCTAGATGAACGAACGTCTCTCCACATGCTCAGTTCTGAGAGATAAGTGTGTGTGAAAGCCGTCCTTCACCTAGCTTGTTGGGAACACAAAGTTTCTTTTCAGTTGCAAACTACACTCCATACATATATATGGGGTGGCACAATCTCCAACTCGGTTGTACAGTGAAAACTGCAGGAACTTCAAAAAGGCACTAGGAAACACACTGAGAAACCAGAGTAAAAGTTTCTCCTGCAACCCGTTAACTTTGTGCTAGATGAACGAACGTCTCTCCACATGCTCAGTTCTGAGAGATAAGTGTGTGTGAAAGCCGTCCTTCACCTAGCTTGTTGGGAACACAAAGTTTCTTTTCAGTTGCAAACTACACTCCATACATATATATGGGGAGGCACAAGCTCCAACTCGGTTTTACAGAGAAAACTGAAGGACCTTCAAACCGGCACTAGGAAACACACTGAGATTCCAGAGTAAAAGTTTCTCCTGCAACCCATTCCATTTGTGATAGATGAACAAACGTCTCTCCACATGCTCAGTTCTGAGAGATAAGTGTGTGTGAAAGCCGTCCTTCACCTAGCTTGTTGGGAACACAAAGTTTTTTTTCAGTTGCAAACTACACTCCATACATATATATGGGGAGGCACAAGCTCCAACTCGGTTTTACAGTGAAAACTGCAGGAACTTCAAACAGGCACTAGGAAACACACTGAGAAACCAGAGTAAAAGTTTCTCCTGCAACTCGTTCCCTTTGTGCTAGATGAACGAACGTCTCTCCACATGCTCAGTTCTGAGAGATAAGTGTGTGTGAAAGCCGTCCTTCACCTAGCTTGTTGGGAACACAAAGTTTCTTTTTAGTTGCAAACTACACTCCATATATATATATGTGGAGGCACAAGCTCGAACACGGTTTTACAGTGAAAACTGCAGGAACATCTAACAGGCACTAGGAAACACACTGAGAAACCACAGAAAAAGTTTCTCCTGCTATCCATTCCCTTTGTGCTAGATGAACGAACGTCTCTCCACATGCTCAATTCTGAGAGATAAGTGTGTGTGAAAGCCGTCCTTCACCTAGCTTGTTGGGAACAGAAAGTTTCTTTTCAGTTGCAAACTACAGTCCATACATATATATGGGGAGGCAAGAGCTCCAACTCGGTTTTAAGTGAAAACTGCAGGAACTTCAAACCGGCACTAGGAAACACACTGAGAAATCAGAGAAAAAGTTTCTCCTGCAACCCATTCCCTTTGTGCTAGATGAACGAACGTCTCTCCACATGCTCACTTCTGAGATATAAGTGTGTGTGAAAGCCGTCCTTCACCTAGCTTGTTGGGAACACAAAGTTTCTTTTCAGTTGCAAACTACACTCCATACATATATATGGGGAGGCACAAGCTCCAACTCGGTTTTACAGTGAAAACTGCAGGAACTTCAAACCGGCACTAGGAAACACACTGAGAAACCAGAGAAAAAGTTTCTCCTGCAACCCATTTCCTTTGTGCTAGATGAACGGACGTCTCTCCACATGCTCAGTTCTGAGAGATTAGTGTGTGTGAAAGCCGTCCTTCACCTAGCTTGTTGGGAACACAAAGTTTCTTTTCAGTTGCAAACTACACTCCATACATATATATGTGGAGGCACAAGCTCGAACACGGTTTTACAGTGAAAACTGCAGGAACTTCAAACCGGCACTAGGAAACACACTGAGAAACCAGAGAAAAAGTTTCTCCTGCTACCCATTCCCTTTGTGCTAGATAAACGAACGTCTGTACACATGCTCAATTCTGAGAGATAAGTGTGTGTGAAAGCCGTACTTCACCTAGCTTGTTGGGAACACAAAGCTTCTTTTCAGTTGCAAACTACATTCCATACATATATATGGGGAGGCAACAGCTCCAACTCGGTTTTAAGTGAAAACTGCAGGACTTCAAACCGGCACTAGAAACACACTGAGAAACCAGAGTAAATGTTTCTCCTGCAACCCGTTAACTTTGTGCTAGATGAAAGAACGTCTCTCCACATGCTCAGTTCTGAGAGATAAGTGTGTGTGAAAGCCGTCCTTCACCTAGCTTGTTGGGAACACAAAGTTTCTTTTCAGTTGCAAACTACACTCCATACATATATATGGGGAGGCAAAATCTCCAACTCGGTTGTACAGTGAAAACTGCAGGAACTTCAAAAAGGCACTAGGAAACACACTGAGAAACCAGAGTAAATGTTTCTCCTGCAACCCGTTAACTTTGTGCTAGATGAACGAACGTCTCTCCACATGCTCAGTTCTGAGAGATATGTGTGTGTGAAAGCCGTCCTTCACCTAGCTTGTTGGGAACACAAAGTTTCTTTTCAGTTGCAAACTACACTCCATACATATATATGGGGAGGCACAAGCTCCAACTCGGTTTTACAGAGAAAACTGAAGGACCTTCAAACCGGCACTAGGAAACACACTGAGAAACCAGAGAAAAAGTTTCTCCTGCAACTATTCCCATTGTGCTACATGAACGAACGTCTCTCCACATGCTCAGTTCTGAGAGATAAGTGTGTGTGAAAGCCGTCCTTCACCTAGCTTGTTGGGAACACAAAGTTTCTTTTCAGTTGCAAACTACAATCCATACATATATATGGGGAGGCACAAGCTCCAACTCGGTTTTACAGTGAAAACTGCAGGAACTTCAAACCGGCACTAGGAAACACACTGAGAAACCAGAGAAAAAGTTTCTCCTGCAACCCATTCCCTTTTTGCTAGATGAACGAACGTCTCTCCACATGCTCAGTTCTGAGAGATAAGTGTGTGTGAAAGCCGTCCTTCACCTAGCTTGTTGGGAACACAAAGTTTCTTTTCAGTTGCAAACTACACTCCATACATATATATGGGGAGGCACAAGCTCCAACTCGGTTTTACAGTGAAAACTGCAGGAACTTCAAACCGGCACTAGGAAACACACTGAGATTCCAGAGTAAAAGTTTCTCCTGCAACCCATTCCATTTGTGATAGATGAACAAACGTCTCTCCACATGCTCAGTTCTGAGAGATAAGTGTGTGTGAAAGCCGTCCTTCACCTAGCTTGTTGGGAACACAAAGTTTTTTTTCAGTTGCAAACTACACTCCATACATATATATGGGGAGGCACAAGCTCCAACTCGGTTTTACAGTGAAAACTGCAGGAACTTCAAACAGGCATTAGGAAACACACTGAGAAACCAGAGAAAAAGTTTCTCCTGCAACCCATTCCCTTTGTGGTAGATGAACGAACGTCTCTCCACATGCTCAGTTCTGAGATATAAGTGTGTGTGAAAGCCGTCCTTCACCTAGCTTGTTGGGAACACAAAGTTTCTTTTCAGTTGCAAACTACACTCCATACATATATATGGGGAGGCACAAGCTCCAACTCGGTTTTACAGTGAAAACTGCAGGAACTTCAAACCGGCACTAGGAAACACACTGAGAAACCAGAGAAAAAGTTTCTCCTGCAACCCATTCCCTTTGTGCTAGATGAACGGACGTCTCTCCACATGCTCAGTTCTGAGAGATTAGTGTGTGTGAAAGCCGTCCTTCACCTAGCTTGTTGGGAACACAAAGTTTCTTTTCAGTTGCAAACTACACTCCATACATATGTATGTGGAGGCACAAGCTCGAACTCGGTTTTACAGTGAAAACTGCAGGAACTTCAAACCGGCACTAGGAAACACACTGAGAAACCAGAGAAAAAGTTTCTCTTGCTACCCATTCCCTTTGTGCTAGATGAACGAAAGTCTCTCCACATGCTCAATTCTGAGAGATAAGTGTGGTGAAAGCCGTCCTTCACCTAGCTTGTTGGGAACACAAAGTTTTTTTTCAGTTGCAAACTACACTCCATACATATATATGGGGAGGCAAAAGCTCCAACTCGGTTTTACAGTGAAAACTGCAGGAACTTCAAACCGGCACTAGGAAACACACTGAGAAACCAGAGAAAAAGTTTCTCCTGCTACCCATTCCCTTTGTGCTAGATAAACGAACGTCTCTCCACATGCTCAATTCTGAGAGATAAGTGTGTGTGAAAGCCGTACTTCACCTAGCTTGTTGGGAACACAAAGCTTCTTTTCAGTTGCAAACTACATTCCATACATATATATGGGGAGGCAACAGCTCCAACTCGGTTTTAAGTGAAAACTGCAGGAACTTCAAACCGGCACTAGGAAACACACTGAGAAACCAGAGTAAATGTTTCTCCTGCAACCCGTTAACTTTGTGCTAGATGAACGAACGTCTCTCCACATGCTCAGTTCTGAGAGATAAGTGTGTGTGAAAGCCGTCCTTCACCTAGCTTGTTGGGAACACAAAGTTTCTTTTCAGTTGCAAACTACACTCCATACATATATATGGGGAGGCACAAGCTCCAACTCGGTTTTACAGAGAAAACTGAAGGACCTTCAAACCGGCACTAGGAAACACACTGAGAAACCAGAGAAAAAGTTTCTCCTGCAACTATTCCCATTGTGCTAGATGAACGAACGTCTCTCCACATGCTCAGTTCTGAGAGATAAGTGTGTGTGAAAGCCGTCCTTCACCTAGCTTGTTGGGAACACAAAGTTTCTTTTCAGTTGCAAACTACACTCCATACATATATATGGGGAGGCACAAGCTCCAACTCGGTTTTACAGTGAAAACTGCAGGAACTTCAAACCGGCACTAGGAAACACACTGAGAAACCAGAGAAAAAGTTTCTCCTGCAACCCATTCCCTTTGTGCTAGATGAACGAACGTCTCTCCACATGCTCAGTTCTGAGAGATAAGTGTGTGTGAAAGCCGTCCTTCACCTAGCTTGTTGGGAACACAAAGTTTTTTTTCAGTTGCAAACTACACTCCATACATATATATGGGGAGGCACAAGCTCCAACTCGGTTTTACAGTGAAAACTGCAGGAACTTCAAACAGGCATTAGGAAACACACTGAGAAACCAGAGTAAAAGTTTCTCCTGCAACTCGTTCCCTTTGTGCTAGATGAACGAACGTCTCTCCACATGCTCAGTTCTGAGAGATAAGTGTGTGTGAAAGCCGTCCTTCACCTAGCTTGTTGGGAACACAAAGTTTCTTTTCAGTTGCAAACTACACTCCATACATATATATGTGGAGGCACAAGCTCGAACTCGGTTTTACAGTGAAAACTGCAGGAACATCTAACAGGCACTAGGAAACACACTGAGAAACCACAGAAAAAGTTTCTCCTGCTACCCATTCCCTTTGTGCTAGATGAACGAACGTCTCTCCACATGCTCAGTTCTGAGAGATAAGTGTGTGTGAAAGCCGTCCTTCACCTAGCTTGTTGGGAACACAAAGTTTCTTTTCAGTTGCAAACTACACTCCATACATATATATGGGGAGGCAAAAGCTCCAACTCGGTTTTACAGTGAAAACTGCAGGAACTTCAAACCGGCACTAGGAAACACACTGAGAAACCAGAGAAAAAGTTTCTCCTGCTACCCATTCCCTTTGTGCTAGATAAACGAACGTCTCTCCACATGCTCAATTCTGAGAGATAAGTGTGTGTGAAAGCCGTACTTCACCTAGCTTGTTGGGAACACAAAGCTTCTTTTCAGTTGCAAACTACATTCCATACATATATATGGGGAGGCAACAGCTCCAACTCGGTTTTAAGTGAAAACTGCAGGAACTTCAAACCGGCACTAGGAAACACACTGAGAAACCAGAGTAAATGTTTCTCCTGCAACCCGTTAACTTTGTGCTAGATGAACGAACGTCTCTCCACATGCTCAGTTCTGAGAGATAAGTGTGTGTGAAAGCCGTCCTTCACCTAGCTTGTTGGGAACACAAAGTTTCTTTTCAGTTGCAAACTACACTCCATACATATATATGGGGAGGCACAAGCTCCAACTCGGTTTTACAGAGAAAACTGAAGGACCTTCAAACCGGCACTAGGAAACACACTGAGAAACCAGAGAAAAAGTTTCTCCTGCAACTATTCCCATTGTGCTAGATGAACGAACGTCTCTCCACATGCTCAGTTCTGAGAGATAAGTGTGTGTGAAAGCCGTCCTTCACCTAGCTTGTTGGGAACACAAAGTTTCTTTTCAGTTGCAAACTACACTCCATACATATATATGGGGAGGCACAAGCTCCAACTCGGTTTTACAGTGAAAACTGCAGGAACTTCAAACCGGCACTAGGAAACACACTGAGAAACCAGAGAAAAAGTTTCTCCTGCAACCCATTCCCTTTGTGCTAGATGAACGAACGTCTCTCCACATGCTCAGTTCTGAGAGATAAGTGTGTGTGAAAGCCGTCCTTCACCTAGCTTGTTGGGAACACAAAGTTTTTTTTCAGTTGCAAACTACACTCCATACATATATATGGGGAGGCACAAGCTCCAACTCGGTTTTACAGTGAAAACTGCAGGAACTTCAAACAGGCATTAGGAAACACACTGAGAAACCAGAGTAAAAGTTTCTCCTGCAACTCGTTCCCTTTGTGCTAGATGAACGAACGTCTCTCCACATGCTCAGTTCTGAGAGATAAGTGTGTGTGAAAGCCGTCCTTCACCTAGCTTGTTGGGAACACAAAGTTTCTTTTCAGTTGCAAACTACACTCCATACATATATATGTGGAGGCACAAGCTCGAACTCGGTTTTACAGTGAAAACTGCAGGAACATCTAACAGGCACTAGGAAACACACTGAGAAACCACAGAAAAAGTTTCTCCTGCTACCCATTCCCTTTGTGCTAGATGAACGAACGTCTCTCCACATGCTCAGTTCTGAGAGATAAGTGTGTGTGAAAGCCGTCCTTCACCTAGCTTGTTGGGAACACAAAGTTTCTTTTCAGTTGCAAACTACACTCCATACATATATATGGGGTGGCACAATCTCCAACTCGGTTGTACAGTGAAAACTGCAGGAACTTCAAAAAGGCACTAGGAAACACACTGAGAAACCAGAGTAAATGTTTCTCCTGCAACCCGTTAACTTTGTGCTAGATGAACGAACGTCTCTCCACATGCTCAGTTCTGAGAGATAAGTGTGTGTGAAAGCCGTCCTTCACCTAGCTTGTTGGGAACACAAAGTTTCTTTTCAGTTGCAAACTACACTCCATACATATATATGGGGAGGCACAAGCTCCAACTCGGTTTTACAGAGAAAACTGAAGGACCTTCAAACCGGCACTAGGAAACACACTGAGAAACCAGAGAAAAAGTTTCTCCTGCAACTATTCCCATTGTGCTAGATGAACGAACGTCTCTCCACATGCTCAGTTCTGAGAGATAAGTGTGTGTGAAAGCGGTCCTTCACCTAGCTTGTTGGGAACACAAAGTTTCTTTTCAGTTGCAAACTACACTCCATACATATATATGGGGAGGCACAAGCTCCAACTCGGTTTTACAGTGAAAACTGCAGGAACTTCAAACCGGCACTAGGAAACACACTGAGAAACCAGAGAAAAAGTTTCTCCTGCATCCCTTTCCCTTTGTGCTAGATGAACGAACGTCTCTCCACATGCTCAGTTCTGAGAGATAAGTGTGTGTGAAAGCCGTCCTTCACCTAGCTTGTTGGGAACACAAAGTTTCTTTTCAGTTGCAAACTACACTCCATACATATATATGGGGAGGCACAAGCTCCAACTCCGTTTTACAGTGAAAACTGCAGGAACTTCAAACCGGCACTAGGAAACACACTGAGAAACCAGAGAAAAAGTTTCTCCTGCAACCCATTCCCTTTGTGCTAGATGAACGAACGTCTCTCCACATGCTCAGTTCTGAGAGATAAGTGTGTGTGAAAGCCGTCCTTCACCTAGCTTGTTGGGAACACAAAGTTTCTTTTCAGTTGCAAACTACACTCCATACATATATATGGGGAGGCACAAGCTCCAACTCGGTTTTACAGTGAAAAATGCAGGAACTTCAAACCGGCACTAGGAAACACACTGAGATTCCAGAGTAAAAGTTTCTCCTGCAACCCATTCCATTTGTGATAGATGAACAAATGTCTATCCACATGCTCAGTTCTGAGAGATAAGTGTGTGTGAAAGCCGTCCTTCACCTAGCTTGTTGGGAACACAAAGTTTCTTTTCAGTTGCAAACTACACTCCATACATATAAATGTGGAGGCACAAGCTCGAACTCGGTTTTACAGTGAAAACTGCAGGAACTTCAAACCGGCACTAGGAAACACACTGAGAAACCAGAGAAAAAGTTTCTCTTGCTACCCATTCCCTTTGTGCTAGATGAACGAAAGTCTCTCCACATGCTCAATTCTGAGAGATAAGTGTGTGTGAAAGCCGTCCTTCACCTAGCTTGTTGGGAACACAAAGTTTCTTTTCAGTTGCAAACTACACTCCATACATATATATGGGGAGGAAAAAGCTCCAACTCGGTTTTACAGTGAAAACTGCAGGAACTTCAAACCGGCACTAGGAAACACACTGAGAAACCAGAGAAAAATTTTCTCCTGCTACCCATTCCCTTTGTGCTAGATAAACGAACGTCTCACCACATGCTCAATTCTGAGAGATAAGTGTGTGTGAAAGCCGTACTTCACCTAGCTTGTTGGGAACACAAAGTTTCTTTTCAGTTGCAAACTACATTCCATACATATATATGGGGAGGCAACAGCTCCAACTCGGTTTTAAGTGAAAACTGCAGGAACTTCAAAAAGGCACTAGGAAACACACTGAGAAACCAGAGTAAATGTTTCTCCTGCAACCCGTTAACTTTGTGCTAGATGAACGAACGTCTCTCCACATGCTCAGTTCTGAGATATAAGTGTGTGTGAAAGCCGTCCTTCACCTAGATTGTTGGGAACACAAAGTTTCTTTTCAGTTGCAAACTACACTCCATACTTATATATGGGGAGGCACAAGCTCCAACTCGGTTGTACAGTGAAAACTGCAGGAACTTCAAACCGGCACTAGGAAACACACTGAGAAACCAGAGAAAAAGTTTCTCCTGCAACCCATTCCCTTTGTGCTAGATGAACGGACGTCTCTCCACATGCTCAGTTCTGAGAGATAAGTGTGTGTGAAAGCCGTCCTTCACCTAGCTTGTTGGGAACACAAAGTTTCTTTTCAGTTGCAAATTACACTCCATACATATATATGGGGAGGCACAATCTCCAACTCGGTTGTACAGTGAAAACTGCAGGAACTTCAAACCGGCACTAGGAAACACACTGAGAAACCAGAGAAAAAGTTTCTCCTGCAACCCATTCCCTTTGTGCTAGATGAACGGACGTCTCTCCACATGCTCAGTTCTGAGAGATTAGTGTGTGTGAAAGCCGTCCTTCACCTAGCTTGTTGGGAACACAAAGTTTCTTTTCAGTTGCAAACTACACTCCATACATATATATGGGGAGGCACAAGCTCCAACTCGGTTTTACAGTGAAAACTGCAGGAACTTCAAACCGGCACTAGGAAACACACTGAGAAACCAGAGAAAAAGTTTTTCCTGCAACCCATTCCCTTTGTGCTAGATGAACGAACGTCTCTCCACATGCTCAGTTCTGAGAGATAAGTGTGTGTGAAAGCCGTCCTTCACCTAGCTTGTTGGGAACACAAAGTTTCTTTTCAGTTGCAAACTACACTCCATACATATATATGGGGAGGCACAATCTCCCACTCGGTTGTACAGTGAAAACTGCAGGAACTTCAAACCGGCACTAGGAAACACACTGAGAAACCAGAGAAAAAGTTTCTCCTGCAACCCATTCCCTTTGTGCTAGATGAACGAACGTCTCTCCACGTGCTCAGTTCTGAGATATAAGTGTGTGTGAAAGCCGTCCTTCACCTAGCTTGTTGGGAACACAAAGTTTCTTTTCAGTTGCAAACTACACTCCATACATATATATGGGGAGGCACAAGCTCCAACTCGGTTTTACAGTGAAAACTGCAGGAACTTCAAACAGGCATTAGGAAACACACTGAGAAACCAGAGTAAAAGTTTCTCCTGCAACTCGTTCCCTTTGTGCTAGATGAACGAACGTCTCTCCACATGCTCAGTTCTGAGAGATAAGTGTGTGTGAAAGCCGTCCTTCACCTAGCTTGTTGGGAACACAAAGTTTCTTTTCAGTTGCAAACTACACTCCATACATATATATGTGGAGGCACAAGCTCGAACTCGGTTTTACAGTGAAAACTGCAGGAACATCTAACAGGCACTAGGAAACACACTGAGAAACCACAGAAAAAGTTTCTCCTGCTACCCATTCCCTTTGTGCTAGATGAACGAACGTCTCTCCACATGCTCAGTTCTGAGAGATAAGTGTGTGTGAAAGCCGTCCTTCACCTAGCTTGTTGGGAACACAAAGTTTCTTTTCAGTTGCAAACTACACTCCATACATATATATGGGGTGGCACAATCTCCAACTCGGTTGTACAGTGAAAACTGCAGGAACTTCAAAAAGGCACTAGGAAACACACTGAGAAACCAGAGTAAATGTTTCTCCTGCAACCCGTTAACTTTGTGCTAGATGAACGAACGTCTCTCCACATGCTCAGTTCTGAGAGATAAGTGTGTGTGAAAGCCGTCCTTCACCTAGCTTGTTGGGAACACAAAGTTTCTTTTCAGTTGCAAACTACACTCCATACATATATATGGGGAGGCACAAGCTCCAACTCGGTTTTACAGAGAAAACTGAAGGACCTTCAAACCGGCACTAGGAAACACACTGAGAAACCAGAGAAAAAGTTTCTCCTGCAACTATTCCCATTGTGCTAGATGAACGAACGTCTCTCCACATGCTCAGTCCTGAGAGATAAGTGTGTGTGAAAGCGGTCCTTCACCTAGCTTGTTGGGAACACAAAGTTTCTTTTCAGTTGCAAACTACACTCCATACATATATATGGGGAGGCACAAGCTCCAACTCGGTTTTACAGTGAAAACTGCAGGAACTTCAAACCGGCACTAGGAAACACACTGAGAAACCAGAGAAAAAGTTTCTCCTGCATCCCTTTCCCTTTGTGCTAGATGAACGAACGTCTCTCCACATGCTCAGTTCTGAGAGATAAGTGTGTGTGAAAGCCGTCCTTCACCTAGCTTGTTGGGAACACAAAGTTTCTTTTCAGTTGCAAACTACACTCCATACATATATATGGGGAGGCACAAGCTCCAACTCCGTTTTACAGTGAAAACTGCAGGAACTTCAAACCGGCACTAGGAAACACACTGAGAAACCAGAGAAAAAGTTTCTCCTGCAACCCATTCCCTTTGTGCTAGATGAACGAACGTCTCTCCACATGCTCAGTTCTGAGAGATAAGTGTGTGTGAAAGCCGTCCTTCACCTAGCTTGTTGGGAACACAAAGTTTCTTTTCAGTTGCAAACTACACTCCATACATATATATGGGGAGGCACAAGCTCCAACTCGGTTTTACAGTGAAAACTGCAGGAACTTCAAACCGGCACTAGGAAACACACTGAGATTCCAGAGTAAAAGTTTCTCCTGCAACACATTCCATTTGTGATAGATGAACAAATGTCTATCCACATGCTCAGTTCTGAGAGATAAGTGTGTGTGAAAGCCGTCCTTCACCTAGCTTGTTGGGAACACAAAGTTTCTTTTCAGTTGCAAACTACACTCCATACATATAAATGTGGAGGCACAAGCTCGAACTCGGTTTTACAGTGAAAACTGCAGGAACTTCAAACCGGCACTAGGAAACACACTGAGAAACCAGAGAAAAAGTTTCTCTTGCTACCCATTCCCTTTGTGCTAGATGAACGAAAGTCTCTCCACATGCTCAATTCTGAGAGATAAGTGTGTGTGAAAGCCGTCCTTCACCTAGCTTGTTGGGAACACAAAGTTTCTTTTCAGTTGCAAACTACACTCCATACATATATATGGGGAGGCAAAAGCTCCAACTCGGTTTTACAGTGAAAACTGCAGGAACTTCAAACCGGCACTAGGAAACACACTGAGAAACCAGAGAAAAATTTTCTCCTGCTACCCATTCCCTTTGTGCTAGATAAACGAACGTCTCACCACATGCTCAATTCTGAGAGATAAGTGTGTGTGAAAGCCGTACTTCACCTAGCTTGTTGGGAACACAAAGTTTCTTTTCAGTTGCAAACTACATTCCATACATATATATGGGGGGGCAACAGCTCCAACTCGGTTTTAAGTGAAAACTGCAGGAACTTCAAAAAGGCACTAGGAAACACACTGAGAAACCAGAGTAAATGTTTCTCCTGCAACCCGTTAACTTTGTGCTAGATGAACGAACGTCTCTCCACATGCTCAGTTCTGAGATATAAGTGTGTGTGAAAGCCGTCCTTCACCTAGATTGTTGGGAACACAAAGTTTCTTTTCAGTTGCAAACTACACTCCATACTTATATATGGGGAGGCACAAGCTCCAACTCGGTTGTACAGTGAAAACTGCAGGAACTTCAAACCGGCACTAGGAAACACACTGAGAAACCAGAGAAAAAGTTTCTCCTGCAACCCATTCCCTTTGTGCTAGATGAACGGACGTCTCTCCACATGCTCAGTTCTGAGAGATAAGTGTGTGTGAAAGCCGTCCTTCACCTAGCTTGTTGGGAACACAAAGTTTCTTTTCAGTTGCAAATTACACTCCATACATATATATGGGGAGGCACAATCTCCAACTCGGTTGTACAGTGAAAACTGCAGGAACTTCAAACCGGCACTAGGAAACACACTGAGAAACCAGAGAAAAAGTTTCTCCTGCAACCCATTCCCTTTGTGCTAGATGAACGGACGTCTCTCCACATGCTCAGTTCTGAGAGATTAGTGTGTGTGAAAGCCGTCCTTCACCTAGCTTGTTGGGAACACAAAGTTTCTTTTCAGTTGCAAACTACACTCCATACATATATATGGGGAGGCACAAGCTCCAACTCGGTTTTACAGTGAAAACTGCAGGAACTTCAAACCGGCACTAGGAAACACACTGAGAAACCAGAGAAAAAGTTTTTCCTGCAACCCATTCCCTTTGTGCTAGATGAACGAACGTCTCTCCACATGCTCAGTTCTGAGAGATAAGTGTGTGTGAAAGCCGTCCTTCACCTAGCTTGTTGGGAACACAAAGTTTCTTTTCAGTTGCAAACTACACTCCATACATATATATGGGGAGGCACAATCTCCCACTCGGTTGTACAGTGAAAACTGCAGGAACTTCAAACCGGCACTAGGAAACACACTGAGAAACCAGAGAAAAAGTTTCTCCTGCAACCCATTCCCTTTGTGCTAGATGAACGAACGTCTCTCCACGTGCTCAGTTCTGAGATATAAGTGTGTGTGAAAGCCGTCCTTCACCTAGCTTGTTGGAAACACAAAGTTTCTTTTCAGTTGCAAACTACACTCCATACATATATATGGGGAGGCACAAGCTCCAACTCGGTTTTACAGTGAAAACTGCAGGAACTTCAAACCGGCACTAGGAAACCCACTGAGAAATCAGAGAAAAAGTTTCTCCTGCAACCCATTCCCTTTGTGCTAGATGAACGGACGTCTCTCCACATGCTCAGTTCTGAGAGATTAGTGTGTGTGAAAGCCGTCCTTCACCTAGCTTGTTGGGAACACAAAGTTTCTTTTCAGTTGCAAACTACACTCCATACATATATATGGGGAGGCACAAGCTCGAACTCGGTTTTACAGTGAAAACTGCAGGAACTTCAAACCGGCACTAGGAAACACACTGAGAAACCAGAGAAAAAGTTTCTCTTGCTACCCATTCCCTTTGTGCTAGATGAACGAAAGTCTCTCCACATGCTCAATTCTGAGAGATAAGTGTGTGTGAAAGCCGTCCTTCACCTAGCTTGTTGGGAACACAAAGTTTCTTTTCAGTTGCAAACTACACTCCATACATATATATGGGGAGGCAAAAGCTCCAACCCGGTTTTACAGTGAAAACTGCAGGAACTTCAAATCGGCACTAGGAAACACACTGAGAAACCAGAGAAAAACTTTCTCCTGCAACCCATTCCCTTTGTGCTAGATGAACGGACGTCTCTCCACATGCTCAGTTCTGAGAGATAAGTGTGTGTGAAAGCCGTCCTTCACCTAGCTTGTTGGGAACACAAAGTTTCTTTTCAGTTGCAAACTACAATCCATACATATATATGGGGAGGCACAATCTCCAACTCGGTTTTACAGTGAAAACTGCAAGAACTTCAAACTGGCACTAGGAAACACACTGAGATTCCAGAGTAAAAGTTTCTCCTGCAACCCATTCCATTTGTGCTAGATGAACGAACGTCTCTCCACATGCTCAGTTCTGAGAGATAAGTGTGTGTGAAAGCCGTCCTTCACCTAGCTTGTTGGGAACACAAAGTTTTTTTTCAGTTGCAAACTACACTCCATACATATATATGGGGAGGCACAAGCTCCAACTCGGTTTTACAGTGAAAACTGCAGGAACTTCAAACAGGCACTAGGAAACACACTGAGAAACCAGAGTAAAAGTTTCTCCTGCAACTCATTCCCTTTGTGCTAGATGAACGAACGTCTCTCCACATGCTCAGTTCTGAGAGATAAGTGTGTGTGAAAGCCGTCCTTCACCTAGCTTGTTGGGAACACAAAGTTTCTTTTTAGTTGCAAACTACACTCCATACATATATATGTGGAGGCACAAGCTCGAACTCGGTTTTACAGTGAAAACTGCAGGAACATCTAACCGGCACTAGGAAACACTGAGAAACCAGAGAAAAAGTTTCTCCTGCTACCCATTCCCTTTGTGCTAGATGAACAAATGTCTCTCCACATGCTCAGTTCTGAGAGATAAGTGTGTGTGAAAGCCGTCCTTCACCTTGTTTGTTGGGAACACAAAGTTTCTATTCAGTTGCAAACTACACTCCATACATATATATGGGGAGGCACAATCTCCAAATCGCTTTTACAGTGAAAACTGCAGGAAGTTCAAAAAGGCTGTAGGAAACACACTGAGAAACCAGAGTAAATGTTTCTCCTGCAACCCGTTAAATTTTTGCTAGATGAACGAACGTCTCTCCACATGCTCAGTTCTGAGAAATAAGTGTGTGTGAAAGCCGTCCTTCACCTAGCTTGTTGGGAACACAAAGTTTTTTTTCAGTTGCAAACTACACTCCATACATATATATGGGGAGGCACAAGCTCCAACTCGGTTTTACAGTGAAAACTGCAGGAACTTCAAAAAGGCACTAGGAAACACACTGAGAAACCAGAGTAAATGTTTCTCCTGCAACCCGTTAACTTTGTGCTAGATGAACGAACGTCTCTCCACATGCTCAGTTCTGAGAGATAAGTGTGTGTGAAAGCCGTCCTTCACCTAGCTTGTTGGGAACACAAAGTTTCTTTTCAGTTGCAAACTACAATCCATACATATATATGGGGAGGCACAATCTCCAACTCGGTTGTACAGTGAAAACTGCAGGAACTTCAAAAAGGCACTAGGAAACACACTGAGAAACCAGAGTAAATGTTTCTCCTGCAACCTGTTAACTTTGTGCTAGATGAACGAACGTCTCTCCACATGCTCAGTTCTGAGAGATAAGTGTGTGTGAAAGCCGTCCTTCACCTAGCTTGTTGGGAACACAAAGTTTCTTTTCAGTTGCAAACTACACTTCATACACATATATGGGGAGGCACAAGCTCCAACTCGGATTTACAGAGAAAACTGAAGGACCTTCAAACCGGCACTAGGAAACACACTGAGAAACCAGAGAAAAAGTTTCTCCTGCAACTATTCCCATTGTGCTAGATGAACGAACGTCTCTCCACATGCTCAGTTCTGAGAGATAAGTGTGTGTGAAAGCCGTCCTTCACCTAGCTTGTTGGGAACACAAAGTTTCTTTTCAGTTGCAAACTACACTCCATACATATATATGGGGAGGCACAAGCTCCAACTCGGTTTTACAGGGAAAACTGCAGGAATTTCAAACCGGCACTAGGAAACACACTGAGAAACCAGAGAAAAAGTTTCTCCTGCAACCCATTCCATTTGTGCTAGATGAACGAACGTCTCTCCACATGCTCAGTTCTGAGAGATAAGTGTGTGTGAAAGCCGTCCTTCACCTAGCTTGTTTGGAACACAAAGTTTCTTTTCAGTTGCAAACTACACTCCATACATATATATGGGGAGGCACAATCTCCAACTCGGTTTTACAGTGAAAACTGCAGGAACTTCAAACCGGCACTAGGAAACACACTGAGATTCCAGAATAAAAGTTTCTCCTGCAACCCGTTAACTTTGTGCTAGATGAACGAACGTCTCTCCACATGCTCAGTTCTGAGAGATAAGTGTGTGTGAAAGTCGTCCTTCACCTAGCTTGTTGGGAACACAAAGTTTTTTTTCAGTTGCAAACTACACTCCATATATATATATATGGGGAGGCACAAGCTCGAACTCGGTTTTACAGTGAAAACTGCAGGAACATCTAACCGGCACTAGGAAACACACTGAGAAACCAGAGAAAAAGTTTCTCCTGCTACCCATTCCCTTTGTGCTAGATAAACGAACGTCTCTACACATGCTCAATTCTGAGAGATAAGTGTGTGTGAAAGCCGTACTTCACCTAGCTTGTTGGGAACACAAAGTTTCTTTTCAGTTGCAAACTACACTCCATACATATATATGGGGAGGCAACAGCTCCAACTCGGTTTTAAGTGAAAACTGCAGGAACTTCAAACCGGCACTAGGAAACACACTGAGAAACCAGAGTAAATGTTTCTCCTGCAACCCGTTAACTTTGTGCTAGATGAACGAACGTCTCTCCACATGCTCAGTTCTGAGAGATAAGTGTGTGTGAAAGCCGTCCTTCACCTAGCTTGTTGGGAACACAAAGTTTCTTTTCAGTTGCAAACTACACTCCATACATATATATGGGGAGGCACAATCTCCAACTCGTTTGTACAGTGAAAACTGCAGGAACTTCAAAAAGGCACTAGGAAACACACTGAGAAACCAGAGTAAATGTTTCTCCTGCAACCCGTTAACTTTGTGCTAGATGAACGAACGTCTCTCCACATGCTCAGTTCTGAGAGATAAGTGTGTGTGAAAGCCGTCCTTCACCTAGCTTGTTGGGAACACAAAGTTTCTTTTCAGTTGCAAACTACACTCCATACATATATATGGGGAGGCACAAGCTCCAACTCGGTTTTACAGAGAAAACTGAAGGACCTTCAAACCGGCACTAGGAAACACACTGAGAAACCAGAGAAAAAGTTTCTCCTGCAACTATTCCCATTGTGCTAGATGAACGAACGTCTCTCCACATGCTCAGTTCTGAGAGATAAGTGTGTGTGAAAGCCGTCCTTCACCTAGCTTGTTGGGAACACAAAGTTTCTTTTCAGTTGCAAACTACACTCCATACATATATATGGGGATGCACAAGCTCCAACTCGGTTTTACAGTGAAAACTGCAGGAACTTCAAACCGGCACTAGGAAACACACTGAGAAACCAGAGAAAAAGTTTCTCCTGCAACCCATTCCCTTTGTGCTAGATGAACGAACGTCTCTCCACATGCTCAGTTCTGAGAGATAAGTGTGTGTGAAAGCCGTCCTTCACCTAGCTTGTTGGGAACACAAAGTTTCTTTTCAGTTGCAAACTACACTCCATACATATATATGGGGAGGCACATGCTCCAACTCGGTTTTACAGTGAAAGCTGCAGGAACTTCAAACCGGCACTAGGAAACACACTGAGATTCCAGAGTAAAAGTTTCTCCTGCAACCCATTCCATTTGTGCTAGATGAACAAACGTCTCTCCACATGCTCAGTTCTGAGAGATAAGTGTGTGTGAAAGCCGTCCTTCACCTAGCTTGTTGGGAACACAAAGTTTTTTTTCAGTTGCAAACTACACTCCATACATATATATGGGGAGGCACAAGCTCCAACTCGGTTTTACAGTGAAAACTGCAGGAACTTCTAACAGGCACTAGGAAACACACTGAGAAACCAGAGTAAAAGTTTCTCCTGCAACTCGTTCCCTTTGTGCTAGATGAACGAACGTCTCTCCATATGCTCAGTTCTCAGAGATAAGTGTGTGTGAAAGCCGTCCTTCACCTAGCTTGTTGGGAACACAAAGTTTCTTTTTAGTTGCAAACTACACTCCATACATATATATGTGGAGGCACAAGCTCGAACTCGGTTTTACAGTGAAAACTGCAGGAACATCTAACCGGCACTAGGAAACACACTGAGAAACCAGAGAAAAAGTTTCTCCTGCTACCCATTCCCTTTGTGCTAGATAAACGAACGTCTCTCCACATGCTCAATTCTGAGAGATAAGTGTGTGTGAAAGCCGTCCTTCACCTAGCTTGTTGGGAACACAAAGTTTCTTTTCAGTTGCAAACTACACTCCATACATATATATGGGGAGGCAAGAGCTCCAACTCGGTTTTAAGTGAAAACTGCAGGAACTTCAAACCGGCACTAGGAAACACACTGAGAAACCAGAGAAAAATTTCTCCTGCAACCCATTCCCTTTGTGCTAGATGAACGAACGTCTCTCCACATGCTCAGTTCTGAGATATAAGTGTGTGTGAAAGCCGTCCTTCACCTAGCTTGTTGGGAACACAAAGTTTCTTTTCAGTTGCAAACTACACTCCATACATATATATGGGGAGGCACATGCTCCAACTCTGTTTTACAGTGAAAACTGCAGGAACTTCAAACCGGCACTAGGAAACACACTGAGAAACCAGAGAAAAAGTTTCTCCTGCAACCCATTCCATTTGTGCTAGATGAACGGACGTCTCTCCACATGCTCAGTTCTGAGAGATAAGTGTGTGTGAAAGCCGTCCTTCACCTAGCTTGTTGGGAACACAAAGTTTCTTTTCAGTTGCAAACTACACTTCATACACATATATGGGGAGGCACAAGCTCCAACTCGGATTTACAGAGAAAACTGAAGGACCTTCAAACCGGCACTAGGAAACACACTGAGAAACCAGAGAAAAAGTTTCTCCTGCAACTATTCCCATTGTGCTAGATGAACGAACGTCTCTCCACATGCTCAGTTCTGAGAGATAAGTGTGTGTGAAAGCCGTCCTTCACCTAGCTTGTTGGGAACACAAAGTTTCTTTTCAGTTGCAAACTACACTCCATACATATATATGGGGAGGCACAAGCTCCAACTCGGTTTTACAGTGAAAACTGCAGGAACTTCAAACCGGCACTAGGAAACACACTGAGAAACCAGAGAAAAAGTTTCTCCTGCAACCCATTCCCTTTGTGCTAGATGAACGGACGTCTCTCCACATGCTCAGTTCTGAGAGATAATTGTGTGTGAAAGCCGTCCTTCACCTAGCTTGTTGGGAACACAAAGTTTCTTTTCAGTTGCAAACTACACTCCATACATATATATGGGGAGGCACAAGCTCCAACTCGGTTTTACAGTGAAAGCTGCAGGAACTTAAAACCGGCACTAGGAAACACACTGAGATTCCAGAGTAAAAGTTTCTCCTGCAACCCATTCCATTTGTGCTAGATGAACAAACGTCTCTCCACATGCTCAGTTCTGAGAGATAAGTGTGTGTGAAAGCCGTCCTTCACCTAGCTTGTTGGGAACACAAAGTTTTTTTTCAGTTGCAAACTACACTCCATACATATATATGGGGAGGCACAAGCTCCAACTCGGTTTTACAGTGAAAACTGCAGGATCTTCTAACAGGCACTAGGAAACACACTGAGAAACCAGAGAAAAAGTTTCTCCTGCAACTCGTTCCCTTTGTGCTAGATGAACGAACGTCTCTCCACATGCTCAGTTCTGAGAGATAAGTGTGTATGAAAGCCGTCCTTCACCTAGCTTGTTGGGAACACAAAGTTTGTTTTTAGTTGCCAACTACACTCCATACATATATATGTGGAGGCACAAGCTCGAACTCGGTTTTACAGTGAAAACTGCAGGAACATCTAACCGGCACTAGGAAACACACTGAGAAACCACAGAAAAAGTTTCTCCTGCTACCCATTCCCTTTGTGATAGATGAACGAACGTCTCTCCACATGCTCAATTCTGAGAGATAAGTGTGTGTGAAAGCCGTCCTTCACCTAGCTTGTTGGGAACAGAAAGTTTCTTTTCAGTTGCAAACTACACTCCATACATATATATGGGGAGGCAAGAGCTCCAACTCGGTTTTAAGTGAAAACTGCAGGAACTTCAAACCGGCACTAGGAAACACACTGAGATACCAGAGAAAAAGTTTCTCCTGCAACCCATTCCCTTTGTGCTAGATGAACGAACGTCTCTCCACATGCTCAGTTCTGAGATATAAGTGTGTGTGAAAGCCGTCCTTCACCTAGCTTGTTGGGAACACAAAGTTTCTTTTCAGTTGCAAACTACACTCCATACATATATATGGGGAGGCACATGCTCCAACTCGGTTTTACAGTGAAAACTGCAGGAACTTCAAACCGGCACTAGGAAACACACTGAGAAACCAGAGAAAAAGTTTCGCCTGCAACCCATTCCCTTTGTGCTAGATGAACGGACGTCTCTCCACATGCTCAGTTCTGAGAGATAAGTGTGTGTGAAAGCCGTCCTTCACCTAGCTTGTTGGGAACACAAAGTTTCTTTTCAGTTGCAAACTACACTTCATACACATATATGGGGAGGCACAAGCTCCAACTCGGATTTACAGAGAAAACTGAAGGACCTTCAAACCGGCACTAGGAAACACACTGAGAAACCAGAGAAAAAGTTTCTCCTGCAACTATTCCCATTGTGCTAGATGAACGAACGTCTCTCCACATGCTCAGTTCTGAGAGATAAGTGTGTGTGAAAGCCGTCCTTCACCTAGCTTGTTGGGAACACAAAGTTTCTTTTCAGTTGCAAACTACACTCCATACATATATATGGGGAGGCACAAGCTCCAACTCGGTTTTACAGTGAAAACTGCAGGAACTTCAAACCGGCACTAGGAAACACACTGAGAAACCAGAGAAAAAGTTTCTCCTGCAACCCATTCCCTTTGTGCTAGATGAACGAACGTCTCTCCACATGCTCAGTTCTGAGAGATAAGTGTGTGTGAAAGCCGTCCTTCACCTAGCTTGTTGGGAACACAAAGTTTCTTTTCAGTTGTAAACTACACTCCATACATATATATGGGGAGGCACAAGCTCCAACTCGGTTTTACAGTGAAAACTGCAGGAACTTCAAAAAGGCACTAGGAAACACACTGAGATTCCAGAGTAAAAGTTTCTCCTGCAACTCGTTCCATTTTTGCTAGATGAACGAACGTCTCTCCACATGCTCAGTTCTGAGAGATAAGTGTGTGTGAAAGCCGTCCTTCACCTAGCTTGTTGGGAACACAAAATTTCTTTTTAGTTGCAAACTACACTCCATAAATATATATGGGGAGGCACAAGCTCGAACTCGGTTTTACAGTGAAAACTGCAGGAACATCTAACCGGCACTAGGAAACACACTGAGAAACCAGAGAAAAAGTTTCTCCTGCTACCCATTCCCTTTGTGCTAGATAAACGAACGTCTCTCCACATGCTCAATTCTGAGAGATAAGTGTGTGTGAAAGCCGTCCTTCACCTAGCTTGTTGGGAACACAAAGTTTCTTTTCAGTTGCAAACTACACTCCATACATATATATGGGGAGGCACAATCTCCAACTCGGTTGTACAGTGAAAACTGCAGGAACTTCAAAAAGGCACTAGGAAACACACTGAGAAACCAGAGTAAATGTTTCTCCTGCAACCCGTTAACTTTGTGCTAGATGAACGAACGTCTCTCCACATGCTCAGTTCTGAGAGATAAGTGTGTGTGAAAGCCGTCCTTCACCTAGCTTGTTGGGAACAGAAAGTTTCTTTTCAGTTGCAAAATACACTCCACACATATATATGGGGAGGCACAAGCTCCAACTCGGTTTTACAGAGAAAACTGAAGGACCTTCAAACCGGCACTAGGAAACACACTGAGAAACCAGAGAAAAAGTTTCTCCTGCAACTATTCCCATTGTGCTAGATGAACGAACGTCTCTCCACATGCTCAGTTCTGAGAGATAAGTGTGTGTGAAAGCCGTCCTTCACCTAGCTTGTTGGGAACACAAAGTTTCTTTTCAGTTGCAAACTACACTCCATACATATATATGGGGAGGCACAAGCTCCAACACGATTTTACAGTGAAAACTGCAGGAACTTCAAACCGGCACTAGGAAACACACTGAGAAACCAGAGAAAAAGTTTCTCCTGCAACCCATTCCCTTTGTGCTAGATGAACGAACGTCTCTCCACATGCTCAGTTCTGAGAGATAAGTGTGTGTGAAAGCCGTCCTTCACCTAGCTTGTTGGGAACACAAAGTTTCTTTTCAGTTGCAAACTACACTCCATACATATATATGGGGAGGCACAAGCTCCAACTCGGTTTTACAGTGAAAACTGCAGGAACTTCAAACCGGCACTAGGAAACACACTGAGATTCTAGAGTAAAAGTTTCTCCTGCAACCCATTCCATTTGTGCTAGATGAACAAACGTCTCTCCACATGCTCAGTTCTGAGAGATAAGTGTGTGTGAAAGCCGTCCTTCACCTAGCTTGTTGGGAACACAAAGTTTTTTTTCAGTTTCAAACTACACTCCATACATATATATGGGGAGGCACAAGCTCCAACTCGGTTTTACAGTGAAAACTGCAGGAACTTCAAACAGGCACTAGGAAAAACACTGAGAAACCAGAGTAAAAGTTTCTCCTGCAACTCGTTCCCTTTGTGCTAGATGAACGAACGTCTCTCCACATGCTCAGTTCTGAGAGATAAGTGTGTGTGAAAGCCGTCCTTCACCTAGCTTGTTGGGAACACAAAGTTTCTTTTTAGTTGCAAACTACACTCCATACATATATATGTGGAGGCACAAGCTCGAACTCGGTTTTACAGTGAAAACTGCAGGAACATCTAACCGGCACTAGGAAACACACTGAGAAACCACAGAAAAAGTTTCTCCTGCTACCCATTCCCTTTGTGCTAGATGAACGAACGTCTCTCCACATGCTCAATTCTGAGAGATAAGTGTGTGTGAAAGCCGTCCTTCACCTAGCTTGTTGGGAACAGAAAGTTTCTATTCAGTTGCAAACTACACTCCATACATATATATGGGGAGGCAAGAGCTCCAACTCGGTTTTAAGTGAAAACTGCAGGAACTTCAAACCGGCACTAGGAAACACACTGAGAAACCACAGAAAAAGTTTCTCCTGCAACCCATTCCCTTTGTGCTAGATGAACGAACGTCTCTCCACATGCTCAGTTCTGAGATATAAGTGTGTGTGAAAGCCGTCCTTCACCTAGCTTGTTGGGAACACAAAGTTTCTTTTCAGTTGCAAACTACACTCCATACATATATATGGGGAGGCACAAGCTCCAACTCGGTTTTACAGTGAAAACTGCAGGAACTTCAAACCGGCACTAGGAAAAACACTGAGAAACCAGAGAAAAAGTTTCTCCTGCAACCCATTCCCTTTGTGCTAGATGAACGGACGTCTCTCCACATGCTCAGTTCTGAGAGATTAGTGTGTGTGAAAGCCGTCCTTCACCTAGCTTGTTGGGAACACAGAGTTTCTTTTCAGTTGCAAACTACACTCCATACATATATATGTGGAGGCACAAGCTCGAACTCGGTTTTACAGTGAAAACTGCAGGAACTTCAAACCGGCACTAGGAAACACACTGAGAAACCAGAGAAAAAGTTTCTCTTGCTACCCATTCCCTTTGTGCTAGATGAACGAAAGTCTCTCCACATGCTCAATTCTGAGAGATAAGTGAGTGTGAAAGCCGTCCTTCACCTAGCTTGTTGGGAACACAAAGTTTCGTTTCAGTTGCAAACTACACTCCATACATATATATGGGGAGGCAAAAGCTCCAACTCGGTTTTACAGTGAAAACTGCAGGAACTTCAAACCGGCACTAGGAAACACACTGAGAAACCAGAGAAAAACTTTCTCCTGCAACCCATTCCCTTTGTGCTAGATGAACGGACGTCTCTCCACATGCTCAGTTCTGAGAGATAAGTGTGTGTGAAAGCCGTCCTTCACCTAGCTTGTTGAGAACACAAAGTTTCTTTTTAGTTGCAAAGTACACTCCATACATATATATGGGGAGGCACAATCTCCAACTCGGTTTTACAGTGAAAACTGCAGGACCTTCAAAAAGGCACTAGGAAACACACTGAGAAACCAGAGTAAATGTTTCTCCTGCATCCAGTTAACTTTGTGCTAGATGAACGAACGTCTCTCCACATGCTCAGTTCTGAGAGATAAGTGTGTGTGAAAGCCGTCCTTCACCTAGCTTGTTGGGAAAACAAAGTTTCTTTTCAGTTGCAAACTACACTCCATACATATATATGAGGAGGCACAATCTCCAACTCGGTTGTACAGTGAAAACTGCAGGAACTTCAAAAAGGCACTAGGAAACACACTGAGATTCCAGAGTAAAAGTTTCTCCTGCAACCCATTCGATTTGTGCTAGATGAACGAACGTCTCTCCACATGCTCAGTTCTGAGAGATAAGTGTGTGTGAAAGCCGTTCTTCACCTAGCTTGTTGGGAACACAAAGTTTCTTTTCAGTTGCAAACTACACTCCATACATATATATGGGGAGGCACAAGCTCCAACTCGGTTTTACAGTGAAAACTGCAGGAACTTCAAACCGGCACTAGGAAACACACTGAGATTCTAGAGTAAAAGTTTCTCCTGCAACCCATTCCATTTGTGCTAGATGAACAAACGTCTCTCCACATGCTCAGTTCTGAGAGATAAGTGTGTGTGAAAGCCGTCCTTCACCTAGCTTGTTGGGAACACAAAGTTTTTTTTCAGTTTCAAACTACACTCCATACATATATATGGGGAGGCACAAGCTCCAACTCGGTTTTACAGTGAAAACTGCAGGAACTTCAAACAGGCACTAGGAAACACACTGAGAAACCAGAGTAAAAGTTTCTCCTGCAACTCGTTCCCTTTGTGCTAGATGAACGAACGTCTCTCCACATGCTCAGTTCTGAGAGATAAGTGTGTGTGAAAGCCGTCCTTCACCTAGCTTGTTGGGAACACAAAGTTTCTTTTTAGTTGCAAACTACACTCCATACATATATATGTGGAGGCACAAGCTCGAACTCGGTTTTACAGTGAAAACTGCAGGAACATCTAACCGGCACTAGGAAACACACTGAGAAACCAGAGAAAAAGTTTCTCCTGCTACCCATTCCCTTTGTGCTAGATAAACGAACGTCTCTCCACATGCTCAATTCTGAGAGATAAGTGTGTGTGAAAGCCGTCCTTCACCTAGCTTGTTGGGAACACAAAGTTTCTTTTCAGTTGCAAACTACACTCCATACATATATATGGGGAGGCAAGAGCTCCAACTCGGTTTTAAGTGAAAACTGCAGGAATTTCAAACCGGCACTAGGAAACACACTGAGAAACCAGAGAAAAAGTTTCTCCTGCAACCCATTCCCTTTGTGCTAGATGAACGAACGTCTCTCCACATGCTCAGTTCTGAGATATAAGTGTGTGTGAAAGCCGTCCTTCACCTAGCTTGTTGGGAACACAAAGTTTCTTTTCAGTTGCAAACTACACTCCATACATATATATGGGGAGGCACATGCTCCAACTCTGTTTTACAGTGAAAACTGCAGGAACTTCAAACCGGCACTAGGAAACACACTGAGAAACCAGAGAAAAAGTTTCTCCTGCAACCCATTCCATTTGTGCTAGATGAACGGACGTCTCTCCACATGCTCAGTTCTGAGAGATAAGTGTGTGTGAAAGCCGTCCTTCACCTAGCTTGTTGGGAACACAAAGTTTCTTTTCAGTTGCAAACTACACTTCATACACATATATGGGGAGGCACAAGCTCCAACTCGGATTTACAGAGAAAACTGAAGGACCTTCAAACCGGCACTAGGAAACACACTGAGAAACCAGAGAAAAAGTTTCTCCTGCAACTATTCCCATTGTGCTAGATGAACGAACGTCTCTCCACATGCTCAGTTCTGAGAGATAAGTGTGTGTGAAAGCCTTCCTTCACCTAGCTTGTTGGGAACACAAAGTTTCTTTTCAGTTGCAAACTACACTCCATACATATATATGGGGAGGCACAAGCTCCAACTCGGTTTTACAGTGAAAGCTGCAGGAACTTAAAACCGGCACTAGGAAACACACTGAGATTCCAGAGTAAAAGTTTCTCCTGCAACCCATTCCATTTGTGCTAGATGAACAAACGTCTCTCCACATGCTCAGTTCTGAGAGATAAGTGTGTGTGAAAGCCGTCCTTCACCTAGCTTGTTGGGAACACAAAGTTTTTTTTCAGTTGCCAACTACACTCCATACATATATATGTGGAGGCACAAGCTCGAACTCGGTTTTACAGTGAAAACTGCAGGAACATCTAACCGGCACTAGGAAACACACTGAGAAACCACAGAAAAAGTTTCTCCTGCTACCCATTCCCTTTGTGCTAGATGAACGAACGTCTCTCCACATGCTCAGTTCTGAGAGATAAGTGTGTGTGAAAGCCGTCCTTCACCTAGCTTGTTGGGAACAGAAAGTTTCTTTTCAGTTGCAAACTACACTCCATACATATATATGGGGAGGCAAGAGCTCCAACTCGGTTTTAAGTGAAAACTGCAGGAACTTCAAACCGGCACTAGGAAACACACTGAGAAACCAGAGAAAAAGTTTCGCCTGCAACCCATTCCCTTTGTGCTAGATGAACGGACGTCTCTCCACATGCTCAGTTCTGAGAGATAAGTGTGTGTGAAAGCCGTCCTTCACCTAGCTTGTTGGGAACACAAAGTTTCTTTTCAGTTGCAAACTACACTTCATACACATATATGGGGAGGCACAAGCTCCAACTCGGATTTACAGAGAAAACTGAAGGACCTTCAAACCGGCACTAGGAAACACACTGAGAAACCAGAGAAAAAGTTTCTCCTGCAACTATTCCCATTGTGCTAGATGAACGAACGTCTCTCCACATGCTCAGTTCTGAGAGATAAGTGTGTGTGAAAGCCGTCCTTCACCTAGCTTGTTGGGAACACAAAGTTTCTTTTCAGTTGCAAACTACACTCCATACATATATATGGGGAGGCACAAGCTCCAACTCGGTTTTACAGTGAAAACTGCAGGAACTTCAAACCGGCACTAGGAAACACACTGAGAAACCAGAGAAAAAGTTTCTCCTGCAACCCATTCCCTTTGTGCTAGATGAACGAACGTCTCTCCACATGCTCAGTTCTGAGAGATAAGTGTGTGTGAAAGCCGTCCTTCACCTAGCTTGTTGGGAACACAAAGTTTCTTTTCAGTTGTAAACTACACTCCATACATATATATGGGGAGGCACAAGCTCCAACTCGGTTTTACAGTGAAAACTGCAGGAACTTCAAAAAGGCACTAGGAAACACACTGAGATTCCAGAGTAAAAGTTTCTCCTGCAACTCGTTCCCTTTGTGCTAGATGAACGAACGTCTCTCCACATGCTCAGTTCTGAGAGATAAGTGTGTGTGAAAGCCGTCCTTCACCTAGCTTGTTGGGAACACAAAATTTCTTTTTAGTTGCAAACTACACTCCATAAATATATATGGGGAGGCACAAGCTCGAACTCGGTTTTACAGTGAAAACTGCAGGAACATCTAACCGGCACTAGGAAACACACTGAGAAACCAGAGAAAAAGTTTCTCCTGCTACCCATTCCCTTTGTGCTAGATAAACGAACGTCTCTCCACATGCTCAATTCTGAGAGATAAGTGTGTGTGAAAGCCGTCCTTCACCTAGCTTGTTGGGAACACAAAGTTTCTTTTCAGTTGCAAACTACACTCCATACATATATATGGGGAGGCACAATCTCCAACTCGGTTGTACAGTGAAAACTGCAGGAACTTCAAAAAGGCACTAGGAAACACACTGAGAAACCAGAGTAAATGTTTCTCCTGCAACCCGTTAACTTTGTGCTAGATGAACGAACGTCTCTCCACATGCTCAGTTCTGAGAGATAAGTGTGTGTGAAAGCCGTCCTTCACCTAGCTTGTTGGGAACAGAAAGTTTCTTTTCAGTTGCAAAATACACTCCACACATATATATGGGGAGGCACAAGCTCCAACTCGGTTTTACAGAGAAAACTGAAGGACCTTCAAACCGGCACTAGGAAACACACTGAGAAACCAGAGAAAAAGTTTCTCCTGCAACTATTCCCATTGTGCTAGATGAACGAACGTCTCTCCACATGCTCAGTTCTGAGAGATAAGTGTGTGTGAAAGCCGTCCTTCACCTAGCTTGTTGGGAACACAAAGTTTCTTTTCAGTTGCAAACTACACTCCATACATATATATGGGGAGGCACAAGCTCCAACTCGATTTTACAGTGAAAACTGCAGGAACTTCAAACCGGCACTAGGAAACACACTGAGAAACCAGAGAAAAAGTTTCTCCTGCAACCCATTCCCTTTGTGCTAGATGAACGAACGTCTCTCCACATGCTCAGTTCTGAGAGATAAGTGTGTGTGAAAGCCGTCCTTCACCTAGCTTGTTGGGAACACAAAGTTTCTTTTCAGTTGCAAACTACACTCCATACATATATATGTGGAGGCACAAGCTCGAACTCGGTTTTACAGTGAAAACTGCAGGAACATCTAACCGGCACTAGGAAACACACTGAGAAACCACAGAAAAAGTTTCTCCTGCTACCCATTCCCTTTGTGCTAGATGAACGAACGTCTGTACACATGCTCAATTCTGAGAGATAAGTGTGTGTGAAAGCCGTCCTTCACCTAGCTTGTTGGGAACAGAAAGTTTCTATTCAGTTGCAAACTACACTCCATACATATATATGGGGAGGCAAGAGCTCCAACTCGGTTTTAAGTGAAAACTGCAGGAACTTCAAACCGGCACTAGGAAACACACTGAGAAACCACAGAAAAAGTTTCTCCTGCAACCCATTCCCTTTGTGCTAGATGAACGAACGTCTCTCCACATGCTCAGTTCTGAGATATAAGTGTGTGTGAAAGCCGTCCTTCACCTAGCTTGTTGGGAACACAAAGTTTCTTTTCAGTTGCAAACTACACTCCATACATATATATGGGGAGGCACAAGCTCCAACTCGGTTTTACAGTGAAAACTGCAGGAACTTCAAACCGGCACTAGGAAAAACACTGAGAAACCAGAGAAAAAGTTTCTCCTGCAACCCATTCCCTTTGTGCTAGATGAACGGACGTCTCTCCACATGCTCAGTTCTGAGAGATTAGTGTGTGTGAAAGCCGTCCTTCACCTAGCTTGTTGGGAACACAGAGTTTCTTTTCAGTTGCAAACTACACTCCATACATATATATGTGGAGGCACAAGCTCGAACTCGGTTTTACAGTGAAAACTGCAGGAACTTCAAACCGGCACAAGGAAACACACTGAGAAACCAGAGAAAAAGTTTCTCTTGCTACCCATTCCCTTTGTGCTAGATGAACGAAAGTCTCTCCACATGCTCAATTCTGAGAGATAAGTGAGTGTGAAAGCCGTCCTTCACCTAGCTTGTTGGGAACACAAAGTTTCGTTTCAGTTGCAAACTACACTCCATACATATATATGGGGAGGCAAAAGCTCCAACTCGGTTTTACAGTGAAAACTGCAGGAACTTCAAACCGGCACTAGGAAACACACTGAGAAACCAGAGAAAAACTTTCTCCTGCAACCCATTCCCTTTGTGCTAGATGAACGGACGTCTCTCCACATGCTCAGTTCTGAGAGATAAGTGTGTGTGAAAGCCGTCCTTCACCTAGCTTGTTGAGAACACAAAGTTTCTTTTTAGTTGCAAACTACACTCCATACATATATATGGGGAGGCACAATCTCCAACTCGGTTTTACAGTGAAAACTGCAGGACCTTCAAAAAGGCACTAGGAAACACACTGAGAAACCAGAGTAAATGTTTCTCCTGCATCCAGTTAACTTTGTGCTAGATGAACGAACGTCTCTCCACATGCTCAGTTCTGAGAGATAAGTGTATGTGAAAGCCGTCCTTCACCTAGCTTGTTGGGAAAACAAAGTTTCTTTTCAGTTGCAAACTACACTCCATACATATATATGAGGAGGCACAATCTCCAACTCGGTTGTACAGTGAAAACTGCAGGAACTTCAAAAAGGCACTAGGAAACACACTGAGAAACCAGAGAAAAAGTTTTCCTGCAACCCATTCCCTTTGTGCTAGATGAACGAACGTCTCTCCACATGCTCAGTTCTGAGAGATAAGTGTGTGTGAAAGCCGTCCTTCACCTAGCTTGTTGGGAACACAAAGTTTTTTTTCAGTTGCAAACTACACTCCATACATATATATGGGGAGGCACAAGCTCCAACTCGGTTTTACAGTGAAAACTGCAGGAACTTCAAACAGGCACTAGGAAACACACTGAGAAACCAGAGTAAAAGTTTCTCCTGCAACACATTCCCTTTGTGCTAGATGAACGAACGTCTCTCCACATGCTCAGTTCTGAGAGATAAGTGTGTGTGAAAGCCGTCCTTCACCTAGATTGTTGGGAACACAAAGTTTCTTTTTAGTTGCAAACTACACTCCATATATATATATGTGGAGGCACAAGCTCGAACTCGGTTTTACAGTGAAAACTGCAGGAACATCTAACCGGCACTAGGAAACACACTGAGAAACCAGAGAAAAAGTTTCTCCTGCTACCCATTCCCTTTGTGCTAAATGAACGAACGTCTCTCCACATGCTCAATTCTGAGAGATTATTGTGTGTGAAAGCCGTCCTTCACCTAGCTTGTTGGGAACACAAAGTTTCTTTTCTGTTGCAAACTACACTCCATACATATATATGTGGAGGCACAAGCTCGAACTCGGTTTTACAGTGAAAACTGCAGGAACTTCAAACCGGCACTAGGAAACACACTGAGAATCCAGAGAAAAAGTTTCTCCTGCAACCCATTCCATTTGTGCTAGATGAACGAACGTCTTTCCACATGCTCAGTTCTGAGAGATAAGTGTGTGTGAAAGCCGTCCTTCACCTAGCTTGTGGGGAACACAAAGTTTTTTTTCAGTTGCAAACTACACTCCATACATATATATGGGGAGGCACAAGCTCCAACTCGGTTTTACAGTGAAAACTGCAGGAACTTCAAACAGGCACTAGGAAACACACTGAGAAACCAGAGTAAAATTATCTCCTGCAACTCATTCCATTTGTGCTAGATGAAAGAACGTCTCTCCACATGCTCAGTTCTGAGAGATAAGTGTGTGTGAAAGCCGTCCTTCACCTAGCTTGTTGGGAACACAAAGTTTCTTTTCAGTTGCAAACTACACTCCATACATATATATGGGGAGGCACAAGCTCCAACTCTATTTTACAGTGAAAACTGCAGGAACTTCAAACCGGCACTAGGAAAAACACTGAGAAACCAGAGAAAAAGTTTCTCCTGCAACCCATTCCCTTTGTGCTAGATGAACGGACGTCTCTCCACATGCTCAGTTCTGAGAGATTAGTGTGTGTGAAAGCCGTCCTTCACCTAGCTTGTTGGGAACACAGAGTTTCTTTTCAGTTGCAAACTACACTCCATACATATATATGTGGAGGCACAAGCTCGAACTCGGTTTTACAGTGAAAACTGCAGGAACTTCAAACCGGCACTAGGAAACACACTGAGAAACCAGAGAAAAAGTTTCTCTTGCTACCCATTCCCTTTGTGCTAGATGAACGAAAGTCTCTCCACATGCTCAATTCTGAGAGATAAGTGAGTGTGAAAGCCGTCCTTCACCTAGCTTGTTGGGAACACAAAGTTTCGTTTCAGTTGCAAACTACACTCCATACATATATATGGGGAGGCAAAAGATCCAACTCGGTTTTACAGTGAAAACTGCAGGAACTTCAAATCGGCACTAGGAAACACACTGAGAAACCAGAGAAAAACTTTCTCCTGCAACCCATTCCCTTTGTGCTAGATGAACGGACGTCTCTCCACATGCTCAGTTCTGAGAGATAAGTGTGTGTGAAAGCCGTCCTTCACCTAGCTTGTTGAGAACACAAAGTTTCTTTTTAGTTGCAAACTACACTCCATACATATATATGGGGAGGCACAATCTCCAACTCGGTTTTACAGTGAAAACTGCAGGAACTTCAAAAAGGCACTAGGAAACACACTGAGAAACCAGAGTAAATGTTTCTCCTGCATCCAGTTAACTTTGTGCTAGATGAACGAACGTCTCTCCACATGCTCAGTTCTGAGAGATAAGTGTGTGTGAAAGCCGTCCTTCACCTAGCTTGTTGGGAAAACAAAGTTTCTTTTCAGTTGCAAACTACACTCCATACATATATATGAGGAGGCACAATCTCCAACTCGGTTGTACAGTGAAAACTGCAGGAACTTCAAAAAGGCACTAGGAAACACACTGAGATTCCAGAGTAAAAGTTTCTCCTGCAACCCATTCCATTTGTGCTAGATGAACGAACGTCTCTCCACATGCTCAGTTCTGAGAGATAAGTGTGTGTGAAAGCCGTTCTTCACCTAGCTTGTTGGGAACACAAAGTTTCTTTTCAGTTGCAAACTACACTCCATACATATATATGGGGAGGCACAAGCTCCAACACGGTTTTACAGAGAAAACTGAAGGACCTTCAAACCGGCACTAGGAAACACACTGAGAAACCAGAGAAAAAGTTTCTCCTGCAACTATTCCCATTGTGCTAGATGAACGAACGTCTCTCCACATGCTCAGTTCTGAGAGATATGTGTGTGTGAAAGCCGTCCTTCACCTAGCTTGTTGGGAACACAAAGTTTCTTTTCAGTTGCAAACTACACTCCATACATATATATGGGGAGGCACAAGCTCCAACTCGGTTTTACAGTGAAAACTGCAGGAACTTCAAACCGGCACTAGGAAACACACTGAGAAACCAGAGAAAAAGTTTCTCCTGCAACCCATTCCCTTTGTGCTAGATGAACGAACGTCTCTCCACATGCTCAGTTCTGAGAGATAAGTGTGTGTGAAAGCCGTCCTTCACCTAGCTTGTTGGGAACACAAAGTTTCTTTTCAGTTGCAAACTACACTCCATACATATATATGGGGAGGCACAAGCTCCAACTCGGTTTTACAGTGAAAACTGCAGGAACTTCAAACCGGCACTAGGAAACACACTGAGAAACCAGAGAAAAAGTTTTCCTGCAACCCATTCCCTTTGTGCTAGATGAACGAACGTCTCTCCACATGCTCAGTTCTGAGAGATAAGTGTGTGTGAAAGCCGTCCTTCACCTAGCTTGTTGGGAACACAAAGTTTCTTTTCAGTTGCAAACTACACTCCATACATATATATGGGGAGGCACAAGCTCCAACTCCGTTTTACAGTGAAAACTGCAGGAACTTCAAACCGGCACTAGGAAACACACTGAGAAACCAGAGAAAAAGTTTCTCCTGCAACCCATTCCCTTTGTGCTAGATGAACGAACGTCTCTCCACATGCTCAGTTCTGAGAGATAAGTGTGTGTGAAAGCCGTCCTTCACCTAGCTTGTTGGGAACACAAAGTTTCTTTTCAGTTGCAAACTACACTCCATACATATATATGGGGAGGCACAAGCTCCAAATCGGTTTTACAGTGAAAACTGCAGGAACTTCAAACCGGCACTAGGAAACACTCTGAGATTCCAGAGTAAAAGTTTCTCCTGCAACCCATTCCATTTGTGCTAGATGAACAAACGTCTCTCCACATGCTCAGTTCTGAGAGATAAGTGTGTGTGAAAGCCGTCCTTCACCTAGCTTGTTGGGAACACAAAGTTTTTTTTCAGTTGCAAACTACACTCCATACATATATATGGGGAGGCACAACTTCCAACTCGGTTTTACAGTGAAAACTGCAGGAACTTCAAACAGGCACTAGGAAACACACTGAGAAACCAGAGTAAAAGTTTCTCCTGCAACTCGTTCCCTTTGTGCTAGATGAACGAACGTCTCTCCACATGCTCAGTTCTGAGAGATAAGTGTGTGTGAAAGCCGTCCTTCACCTAGCTTGTTGGGAACACAAAGTTTCTTTTTAGTTGCAAACTACACTCCATACATATATATGTGGAGGCACAAGCTCGAACTCGGTTTTACAGTGAAAACTTAAGGAACATCTAACCGGCACTAGGAAACACACTGAGAAACCACAGAAAAAGTTTCTCCTGCTACCCATTCCCTTTGTGCTAGATGAACGAACGTCTCTCCACATGCTCAATTCTGAGAGATAAGTGTGTGTGAAAGCCGTCCTTCACCTAGCTTGTTGGGAACAGAAAGTTTCTTTTCAGATGCAAACTACACTCCATACATATATATGGGGAGGCAAGAGCTCCAACTCGGTTTTAAGTGAAAACTGCAGGAACTTCAAACCGGCACTAGGAAACACACTGAGAAACCAGAGAAAAAGTTTCTCCTGCAACCCATTCCCTTTGTGTTAGATGAACGAACGTCTCTCCACATGCTCAGTTCTGAGAGATAAGTGTGTGTGAAAGCCGTCCTTCACCTAGCTTGTTGGGAACACAAAGTTTCTTTTCAGTTGCAAACTACACTCCATACATATATATGGGGAGGCACAAGCTCCAACTCGGTTTTACAGTGAAAACTGCAGGAACTTCAAACCGGCACTAGGAAACACACTGAGAAACCAGAGAAAAAGTTTCTCCTGCAACAAATTCCCTTTGTGCTAGATGAACGGACGTCTCTCCACATGCTCAGTTCTGAGAGATTAGTGTGTGTGAAAGCCGTCCTTCACCTAGCTTGTTGGGAACACAAAGTTTCTTTTCAGTTGCAAACTACACTCCATACATATATATGTGGAGGCACAAGCTCGAACTCGGTTTTACAGTGAAAACTGCAGGAACTTCAAACCGGCACTAGGAAACACACTGAGAAACCAGAGAAAAAGTTTCTCTTGCTACCCATTCCCTTTGTGCTAGATGAACGAAAGTCTCTTCACATGCTCAATTCTGAGAGATAAGTGTGTGTGAAAGCCGTCCTTCACCTAGCTTGTTGAGAACACAAAGTTTCTTTTTAGTTGCAAACTACAATCCATACATATATATGGGGAGGCACAATCTCCAACTCGGTTTTACAGTGAAAACTGCAGGAACTTCAAAAAGGCACTAGGAAACACACTGAGAAACCAGAGTAAATGTTTCTCCTGCATCCCGTTAACTTTGTGCTAGATGAACGAACGTCTCTCCACATGCTCAGTTCTGAGAGATAAGTGTGTGTGAAAGCCGTCCTTCACCTAGCTTGTTGGGAACACAAAGTTTCTTTTCAGTTGCAATCTACACTCCATACATATATATGGGGAGGCACAATCTCCAACTCGGTTGTACAGTGAAAACTGCAGGAACATCAAAAAGGCAATAGGAAACAAACTGAGATTCCAGAGTAAAAGTTTCTCCTGCATCCCATTCCATTTGTGCTAGATGAACGAACGTCTCTCCACATGCTCAGTTCTGAGAGATAAGTGTGTGTGAAAGCCGTCCTTCACCTAGCTTGTTGGGAACACAAAGTTTCTTTTCAGTTGCAAACTACACTCCATACATATATATGGGGAGGCACAAGCTCCAACACGGTTTTACAGAGAAAACTGAAGGACCTTCAAACCGGCACTAGGAAACACACTGAGAAACCAGAGAAAAAGTTTCTCCTGCAACTATTCCCATTGTGCTAGATGAACGAACGTTTCTCCACATGCTCAGTTCTGAGAGATAAGTGTGTGTGAAAGCCGTCCTTCACCTAGCTTGTTGGGAACACAAAGTTTCTTTTCAGTTGCAAACTACACTCCATACATATATATGGGGAGGCACAAGCTTCAACTCGATTTTACAGTGAAAACTGCAGGAACTTCAAACCGGCACTAGGAAACACACTGAGAAACCAGAGAAAAATTTCTCCTGCAACCCATTCCCTTTGTGCTAGATGAACGAACGTCTCTCCACATGCTCAGTTCTGAGAGATAAGTGTGTGTGAAAGCCGTCCTTCACCTAGCTTGTTGGGAACACAAAGTTTCTTTTCAGTTGCAAAATACACTCCATACATATATAAGGGGAGGCACAAGCTCCAACACGGTTTTACAGTGAAAACTGCAGGAACTTCAAACCGGCACTAGGAAACACACTGAGAAACCAGAGAAAAAGTTTCTCCTGCAACCCATTCCCTTTGTGCTAGATGAACGAACGTCTTTCCACATGCTCAGTTCTGAGAGATAAGTGTGTGTGAAAGCCGTCCTTCACCTAGCTTGTTGGGAACACAAAGTTTCTTTTCAGTTGCAAACTACACTCCATACATATATATGGGGAGGCACAAGCTCCAACTCGGTTTTACAGTGAAAACTGCAGGAACTTCAAACTGGCACTAGGAAACACACTGAGATTCCAGAGTAAAAGTTTCCCTGCAACCCATTCCATTTGTGCTAGATGAACGAACATCTCTCCACATGCTCAGTTCTGAAAGATAAGTGTGTGTGAAAGCCGTCCTTCACCTAGCTTGTTGGGAACACAAAGTTTTTTTTCAGTTGCAAACTACACTCCATACATATATATGGGGAGGCACAAGCTCCAACTCGGTTTTACAGTGAAAACTGCAGGAACTTCAAACAGGCACTAGGAAACACACTGAGAAACCAGAGTAAAAGTTTCTCCTGCAACACATTCCCTTTGTGCTAGATGAACGAACGTCTCTCCACATGCTCAGTTCTGAGAGATAAGTGTGTGTGAAAGCCGTCCTTCACCTAGATTGTTGGGAACACAAAGTTTCTTTTTAGTTGCAAACTACACTCCATATATATATATGTGGAGGCACAAGCTCGAACTCGGTTTTACAGTGAAAACTGCAGGAACATCTAACCGGCACTAGGAAACACACTGAGAAACCAGAGAAAAAGTTTCTCCTGCTACCCATTCCCTTTGTGCTAAATGAACGAACGTCTCTCCACATGCTCAATTCTGAGAGATTATTGTGTGTGAAAGCCGTCCTTCACCTAGCTTGTTGGGAACACAAAGTTTCTTTTCTGTTGCAAACTACACTCCATACATATATATGTGGAGGCACAAGCTCGAACTCGGTTTTACAGTGAAAACTGCAGGAACTTCAAACCGGCACTAGGAAACACACTGAGAATCCAGAGAAAAAGTTTCTCCTGCAACCCATTCCATTTGTGCTAGATGAACGAACGTCTTTCCACATGCTCAGTTCTGAGAGATAAGTGTGTGTGAAAGCCGTCCTTCACCTAGCTTGTTGGGAACACAAAGTTTTTTTTCAGTTGCAAACTACACTCCATACATATATATGGGGAGGCACAAGCTCCAACTCGGTTTTACAGTGAAAACTGCAGGAACTTCAAACAGGCACTAGGAAACACACTGAGAAACCAGAGTAAAATTATCTCCTGCAACTCATTCCATTTGTGCTAGATGAAAGAACGTCTCTCCACATGCTCAGTTCTGAGAGATAAGTGTGTGTGAAAGCCGTCCTTCACCTAGCTTGTTGGGAACACAAAGTTTCTTTTTAGTTGCAAACTACACTCCATACATATATATGTGGAGGCACAAGCTCGAACTCGGTTTTACAGTGAAAACTGCAGGAACTTAAAACCGGCACTAGGAAACACACTGAGAATCCAGAGAAAAAGTTTCTCCTGCAACCCATTCCCCTTGTGCTAGATGAACGAACGTCTCCCACGTGCTCAGTTCTGAGAGATAAGTGTGTGTGAAAGCCGTCCTTCACCTAGCTTGTTGGGAACACAAAGTTCTTTTCAGTTGCAAACTACATTCCATACATATAAATGGGGAGGCACAAGCTCGAACTCGGTTTTACAGTGAAAACTGCAGGAACTTCAAACCGGAACTAGGAAACACACTGAGAAACCAGAGAAAAAGTTTCTCTTGCTTCCCATTCCCTTTGTGCTAGATGAACGAAAGTCTCTCCACATGCTCAATTCTGAGAGATAAGTGTGTGTGAAAGCCGTCCTTCACCTAGCTTGTTGGGAACACAAAGTTTCTTTTCAGTTGCAAACTACACTCCATACATATATATGGGGAGGCAAAAGCTCCAACTCGGTTTTACAGTGAAAACTGCAGGAACTTCAAACCGGCACTAGGAAACACACTGAGAAACCAGAGAAAAATTTTCTCCTGCAACCCATTCCCTTTGTGCTAGATGAACGGACGTCTCTCCACATGCTCAGTTCTGAGAGATAAGTGTGTGTGAAGGCCGTCCTTCACATAGCTTGTTGAGAACACAAAGTTTCTTTTTAGTTGCAAACTACACTCCATACATATATATGGGGAGGCACAATCTCCAACTCGGTTTTACAGTGAAAACTGCAGGAACTTCAAAAAGGCACTAGGAAACACACTGAGAAACCAGAGTAAATGTTTCTCCTGAAACCCGTTAATTTTGTGCTAGATGAACGAACGTCTCTCCACATGCTCAGTTCTGAGAGATAAGTGTGTGTGAAAGCCGTCCTTCACCTAGCTTGTTGGGAACACAAAGTTTCTTTTCAGTTGCAAACTACACTCCATACATATATATGGGGAGGCACAATCTCCAAATCGGTTGTACAGTGAAAACTGCAGGAACTTCAAAAAGGCACTAGGAAACACACTGAGAAACCAGAGTAAATGTTTCTCCTGCAACCCGTTAACTTTGTGCTAGATGAACGAACGTCTCTCCACATGCTCAGTTCTGAGAGTTAAGTGTGTGTGAAAGCCGTCCTTCACCTAGCTTGTTGGGAACACAAAGTTTCTTTTCAGTTGCAAACTACACTCCATACATATATATGTGGAGGCACAAGCTCGAACTCTGTTTTACAGTTAAAACTGCAGGAACATCTAACCGGCACTAGGAAACACACTGAGAAACCAGAGAAAAAGTTTCTCCTGCTACCCATTCCCTTTGTGCTAGATGAACGAACGTCTCTCCACATGCTCAATTCTGAGAGATAAGTGTGTGTGAAAGCCGTCCTTCATCTAGCTTGTTGGGAACACAAAGTTTCTTTTCAGTTGCAAACTACACTCCATACATATATATGGGGAGGCACAAGCTCCAACTCGGTTTTACAGTGAAAACTGCAGGAACTTCAAACTGGCACTAGGAAACACACTGAGAAACCACAGAAAAAGTTTCTCCTGCAACCCATTCCATTTGTGCTAGATGAACGAACGTCTCACCACATGCTCAGTTCTGAGAGATAAGTGTGTGTGAAAGCCGTCCTTCACCTAGCTTGTTGGGAACACAAAGTTTTTTTTCAGTTGCAAACTACACTCCATACATATATATGGGGAGGCAACAGCTCCAACTCGGTTTTAAGTGAAAACTGCAGGAACTTCAAACCGGCACTAGGAAACACACTGAGAAACCAGAGAATAAGTTTCTCCTGCAACCTATTCCCTTTGTGCTAGATGAACAAACGTCTCTCCACATGCTCAGTTCTGAGAGATAAGTGTGTGTGAAAGCCGTCCTTCACCTAGCTTGTTGGGAACACAAATTTTCTTTTCAGTTGCAAACTACACTCCATGCATATATAAGGGGAGGCACAATCTCCAACTCGGTTGTACAGTGAAAACTGCAGGAACTTCAAAAAGGCACTAGGAAACACACTGAGAAACCAGAGTAAATGTTTCTCCTGCAACCCGTTAACTTTGTGCTAGATGAACGAATGTCTCTCCACATGCTCAGTTCTGAGAGATAATTGTGTGTGAAAGCCGTCCTTCACCTAGCTTGTTGGGAACACAAAGTTTCTTTTCAGTTACAAACTACACTCCATACATATATATGGGGAGGCACAAGCTCCAACTCGGTTTTACAGAGAAAACTGAAGGACCTTCAACCCGGCACAAGGAAAAACACTGAGAAACCAGAGAAAAAGTTTCTCCTGCAACCCATTCCCTTTGTGCTAGATGAACGAACGTCTCTCCACATGCTCAGTTCTGAGAGATAAGTGTGTGTGAAAGCCGTACTTCACCTAGTTGTTGGGAACACAAAGTTTCTTTTCAGTTGCAAACTACACTCCATACATATATATGGGGAGGCACAAGCTCCAACTCGGTTTTACAGTGAAAACTGCAGGAACTTCAAACCGGCACTAGGAAACACACTGAGATTCCAGAGTAAAAGTTTCTCCTGCAACCCATTCCATTTGTGCTAGATGAACGAACGTCTCTCCACATGCTCAGTTCTGAGAGATAAGTGAGTGTGAAAGCCGTCCTTCACCTAGCTTGTTGGGAACACAAAGTTTTTTTTCAGTTGCAAACTACACTCCATACATATATATGGGGAGGCACAAGCTCCAACTCGGTTTTACAGTGAAAAATGCAGGAACTTCAAACAGGCACTAGGAAACACACTGAGAAACCAGAGTAAAATTATCTCCTGCAACTCATTCCATTTGTGCTAGATGAAAGAACGTCTCTCCACATGCTCAGTTCTGAGAGATAAGTGTGTGTGAAAGCCGTCCTTCACCTAGCTTGTTGGGAACACAAAGTTTCTTTTTAGTTGCATACTACACTCCATACATATATATGTGGAGGCACAAGCTCGAACTCGGTTTTACAGTGAAAACTGCAGGAACTTAAAACCGGCACTAGGAAACACACTGAGAATCCAGAGAAAAAGTTTCTCCTGCAACCCATTCCCCTTGTGCTAGATGAACGAACGTCTCCCACATGCTCAGTTCTGAGAGATAAGTGTGTGTGAAAGCCGTCCTTCACCTAGCTTGTTGGGAACACAAAGTTCTTTTCAGTTGCAAACTACATTCCATACATATAAATGGGGAGGCACAAGCTCGAACTCGGTTTTACAGTGAAAACTGCAGGAACTTCAAACCGGAACTAGGAAACACACTGAGAAACCAGAGAAAAAGTTTCTCTTGCTTCCCATTCCCTTTGTGCTAGATGAACGAAAGTCTCTCCACATGCTCAATTCTGAGAGATAAGTGTGTGTGAAAGCCGTCCTTCACCTAGCTTTTTGGGAACACAAAGTTTCTTTTCAGTTGCAAACTACACTCCATACATATATATGGGGAGGCAAAAGCTCCAACTCGGTTTTACAGTGAAAACTGCAGGAACTTCAAACCGGCACTAGGAAACACACTGAGAAACCAGAGAAAAATTTTCTCCTGCAACCCATTCCCTTTGTGCTAGATGAACGGACGTCTCTCCACATGCTCAGTTCTGAGAGATAAGTGTGTGTGAAGGCCGTCCTTCACCTAGCTTGTTGAGAACACAAAGTTTCTTTTTAGTTGCAAACTACACTCCATACATATATATGGGGAGGCACAATCTCCAACTCGGTTTTACAGTGAAAACTGCAGGAACTTCAAAAAGGCACTAGGAAACACACTGAGAAACCAGAGTAAATGTTTCTCCTGAATCCCGTTAATTTTGTGCTAGATGAACGAACGTCTCTCCACATGCTCAGTTCTGAGAGATAAGTGTGTGTGAAAGCCGTCCTTCACCTAGCTTGTTGGGAACACAAAGTTTCTTTTCAGTTGCAAACTACACTCCATACATATATATGGGGAGGCACAATCTCCAAATCGGTTGTACAGTGAAAACTGCAGGAACTTCAAAAAGGCACTAGGAAACACACTGAGAAACCAGAGTAAATGTTTCTCCTGCAACCCGTTAACTTTGTGCTAGATGAACGAACGTCTCTCCACATGCTCAGTTCTGAGAGTTAAGTGTGTGTGAAAGCCGTCCTTCACCTAGCTTGTTGGGAACACAAAGTTTCTTTTCAGTTGCAAACTACACTCCATACATATATATGTGGAGGCACAAGCTCGAACTCTGTTTTACAGTGAAAACTGCAGGAACATCTAACCGGCACTAGGAAACACACTGAGAAACCAGAGAAAAAGTTTCTCCTGCTACCCATTCCCTTTGTGCTAGATGAACGAACGTCTCTCCACATGCTCAATTCTGAGAGATAAGTGTGTGTGAAAGCCGTCCTTCATCTAGCTTGTTGGGAACACAAAGTTTCTTTTCAGTTGCAAACTACACTCCATACATATATATGGGGAGGCACAAGCTCCAACTCGGTTTTACAGTGAAAACTGCAGGAACTTCAAACTGGCACTAGGAAACACACTGAGAAACCACAGAAAAAGTTTCTCCTGCAACCCATTCCATTTGTGCTAGATGAACGAACGTCTCACCACATGCTCAGTTCTGAGAGATAAGTGTGTGTGAAAGCCGTCCTTCACCTAGCTTGTTGGGAACACAAAGTTTTTTTTCAGTTGCAAACTACACTCCATACATATATATGGGGAGGCAACAGCTCCAACTCGGTTTTAAGTGAAAACTGCAGGAACTTCAACCCGGCACTAGTAAATACACTGAGAAACCAGAGAAAAAGTTTCTCCTGCAACCCATTCCCTTTGTGCTAGATGAACGAACGTCTCTCCACATGCTCAGTTCTGAGAGATAAGTGTGTGTGAAAGCCGTACTTCACCTAGTTGTTGGGAACACAAAGTTTCTTTTCAGTTGCAAACTACACTCCATACATATATATGGGGAGGCACAAGCTCCAACTCGGTTTTACAGTGAAAACTGCCGGAACTTCAAACCGGCACTAGGAAACACACTGAGATTCCAGAGTAAAAGTTTCTCCTGCAACCCATTCCATTTGTGCTAGATGAACGAACGTCTCTCCACATGCTCAGTTCTGAGAGATAAGTGAGTGTGAAAGCCGTCCTTCACCTAGCTTGTTGGGAACACAAAGTTTTTTTTCAGTTGCAAACTACACTCCATAAATATATATGGGGAGGCACAAGCTCCAACTCGGTTTTACAGTGAAAAATGCAGGAACTTCAAACAGGCACTAGGAAACACACTGAGAAACCAGAGTAAAAGTTTCTCCTGCAACTCATTCCCTTTGTGCTAGATGAACGAACGTCTCTACACATGCTCAGTTCTGAGAGATAAGTGTGTGTGAAAGCCGTCCTTCACCTAGCTTGTTGGGAACACAAAGTTTCTTTTTAGTTGCAAACTGCACTCCATACATATATATGTGGAGGCACAAGCTCGAACTCGGTTTTACAGTGAAAACTGCAGGAACATCTAACCGGCACTAGGAAACACACTGAGAAACCAGAGAAAAAGTTTCTCCTGCTACCCATTCCCTTTGTGCTAGATGAACGAACGTCTCTCCACATGCTCAGTTCTGAGAGATAAGTGTGTGTGAAAGCCGTCCTTCACCTAGCTTGTTGGGAACACAAAGTTTCTTTTCAGTTGCAAACTACACTCCATACATATATATGGGGAGGCACAACCTCCAACTCGGTTTTACAGTGAAAAGTGCAGGAACTTCAAACCGGCACTAGGAAACACACTGAGAAACCAGAGAAAAAGTTTCTCCTGCAACCCATTCCCTTTGTGCTAGATGAACGAACGTCTCTCCACATGCTCAGTTCTGAGAGATAAGTGTGTGTAAGCCGTCCTTCACCTAGCTTGTTGGGAACACAAAGTTTCTTTTCAGTTGCAAACTACACTCCATACATATATATGGGGAGGCACAAGCTCCAACTCGGTTTTACAGTGAAAACTGCAGGAACTTCAAACCGGCACTAGGAAACACACTGAGATTCCAGAGTAAAAGTTTCTCCTGCAACCCATTCCATTTGTGCTAGATGAACGAACGTCTCTCCACATGCTCAGTTCTGAGAGATAAGTGAGTGTGAAAGCCGTCCTTCACCTAGCTTGTTGGGAACACAAAGTTTTTTTTCAGTTGCAAACTACACTCCATACATATATATGGGGAGGCACAAGCTCCAACTCGGTTTTACAGTGAAAACTGCAGGAACTTCAAACAGGCACTAGGAAACACACTGAGAAACCAGAGTAAAAGTTTCTCCTGCAACTCATTCCCTTTGTGCTAGATGAACGAAAGTCTCTACACATGCTCAGTTCTGAGAGATAAGTGTGTGTGAAAGCCGTCCTTCACATAGCTTGTTGGGAACACAAAGATTCTTTTTAGTTGCAAACTGCACTCCATACATATATATGTGGAGGCACAAGCTCGAACTCGGTTTTACAGTGAAAACTGCAGGAACATCTAACCGGCACTAGGAAACACACTGAGAAACCTGAGAAAAAGTTTCTCCTGCTACCCATTCCCTTTGTGCTAGATGAACGAATGTCTCTCCACATGCTCAATTCTGAGAGATAAGTGTGTGTGAAAGCCGTCCTTCACCTAGCTTGTTGGGAACACAAAGTTTCTTTTCAGTTGCAAACTACAATCCATACATATATATGGGGAGGCAACAGCTCCAACTCGGTTTTACAGTGAAAACTGCAGGAACTTCAAACCGGCACTAGGAAACACACTGAAAAACCTGAGAAAAAGTTTCTCCTGCAACCCATTCCCTTTGTGCTAGATGAACGAACGTCTCTCCACATGCTCAGGTCTGAGAGATATGTGTGTGTGAAAGCCGTCCTTCACCTAGCTTGTTGGGAACACAAAGTTTCTTTTCAGTTGCAAACTACACTCCATACATATATATGGGGAGGCACAATCTCCAACTCGGTTGTACAGTGAAAACTGCAGGAACTTCAAACCGGCACTAGGAAACACACTGAGAAACCAGAGTAAAAGTTTCTCCTGCAACCCATTCCCTTTGTGCTAGATGAACGAACGTCTCTCCACATGCTCAGTTCTGAGAGATAAGTGTGTGTGAAAGCCGTCCTTCAACTATCTTGTTGGGAACACAAAGTTTCTTTTCAGTTGCAAACTACACTGCATACATATATATGGGGAGGCACAAGCTCCAACTCGGTTTTACAGTGAAAACTGCAGGAACTTCAAACTGGCACTAGGAAACACACTGAGAAACCAGAGAAAAAGTTTCTCCTGCAACCCATTCCATTTGTGCTAGATGAACGAACGTCTCTCCACATGCTCAGTTCTGAGAGATAAGTGTGTGTGAAAGCCGTCCTTCACCTAACTTGTTGGGAACACAAAGTTTCTTTTCAGTTGCAAACTACACTCCATACATATATATGGGGAGGCAAAAGCTCCAACACGGTTTTACAGTGAAAACTGCAGGAACTTCAAACCGGCACTAGGAAACACACTGAGAAACCAGAGAAAAAATTTATCCTGCAACCCATTACCTTTGTGCTAGATGAACGGACGTCTCTCCACATGCTCCGTTCTGAGAGATAAGTGTGTGTGAAAGCCGTCCTTCACTTAGCTTGTTGAGAACACAAAGTTTCTTTTTAGTTTCAAACTACAATCCATACATATATATGGGGAGGCACAATCTCCAACTCGGTTTTACAGTGAAAACTGCAGGAACTTCAAAAAGGCACTAGGAAACACACTGAGAAACCAGAGTAAATGTTTCTCCTGCAACCCGTTAACTTTGTGCTAGATGAACGAACGTCTCTCCACATGCTCAGTTCTGAGAGATAAGTGTGTGTGAAAGCCGTCCTTCACCTAGCTTGTTGGGAACACAAAGTTTCTTTTCAGTTGCAAACTACAATCCATACATATATATGGGGAGGCACAAGCTCCAACTCGGTTTTACAGTGAAAACTGCAGGAACTTCAAAAAGGCACTAGGAAACACACTGAGAAACCAGAGTAAATGTTTCTCCTGCAACCCGTAAACTTTGTGCTAGATGAACGAACGTCTCTCCACATGCTCAGTTCTGAGAGATAAGTGTGTGTGAAAGCCGTCCTTCACCTAGCTTGTTGGGAACACAAAGTTTCTTTTCAGTTGCAAACTACACTCCATACATATATATGGGGAGGCACAAGCTCCAACTCGGTTTTACAGAGAAAACTGAAGGACCTTCATACCGGCACTAGGAAACACACTTAGAAACCAGAGAAAAAGTATCTCCTGCAACTATTCCCATTGTGCTAGATGAACGAACGTCTCTCCACATGCTCAGTTCTGAGAGATAAGTGTGTGTGAAAGCCGTCCTTCACCTAGCTTGTTGGGAACACAAAGTTTCTTTTCAGTTGCAAACTACAGTCCATACATATATATGGGGAGGCACAAGCTCCAACTCGGTTTTACAGTGAAAACTGCAGGAACTTCAAACCGGCACTAGGAAACACACTGAGAAACCAGAGAAAAAGTTTCTCCTGCAACCCATTCCCTTTGTGCTAGATGAACGAACGTCTCTCCACATGCTCAGTTCTGAGAGATAAGTGTGTGTGAAAGCCGTCCTTCACCTAGCTTGTTGGGAACACAAAGTTTCTTTTCAGTTGCAAACTACACTCCATACATATATAAGGGGAGGCACAAGCTCCAACTCGGTTTTACAGTGAAAACTGCAGGAACTTCAAACCGGCACTAGGAAACACACTGAGATTCCAGAGTAAAAGTTTCTCCTACAACCCATTCTATTTGTGCTAGATGAACGAACGTCTCTCCACATGCTCAGTTCTGAGAGATAAGTGAGTGTGAAAGCCGTCCTTCACCTAACTTGTTGGGAACACAAAGTTTTTTTTCAGTTGCAAACTACACTCCGTACATATATATGGGGAGGCACAAGCTACAACTCGGTTTTACAGTGAAAACTGCAGGAAATTCAAACAGGCACTAGGAAACACACTGAGAAACCAGAGAAAAAGTTTCTCCTGCAACTCATTCCCTTTGTGCTAGATGAACGAAAGTCTCTCCACATGCTCAGTTCTGAGAGATAAGTGTGTGTGAAAGCCGTCCTTCACCTAGCTTGTTGGGAACACAAAGTTTCTTTTTAGTTGCAAACTACACTCCATAAATATATATGTGGAGGCACAAGCTCGAACTCGGTTTTACAGTGAAAACTGTAGGAACATCTAACCGGCACTAGGAAACACACTGAGAAACCAGAGAAAAAGTTTCTCCTACAACCCATTCCCTTTGTGCTAAATGAACGAACGTCTCTCCACATGCTCAATTCTGAGAGATAAGTGTGTGTGAAAGCCGTCCTTCACCTAGCTTGTTGGGAACACAAAGTTTCTTTTCAGTTGCAAACTACACTCCATACATATATATGGGGAGGCAACAGCTCCAACTCGGTTTTAAGTGAAAACTGCAGGAACTTCAAAACGGCACTAGGAAACACACTGAGAAACCTGAGAAATAGTTTCTCCTGCAACCCATTCCCTTTGTGCTAGATGAACGAACGTCTCTCCACATGCTCAGTTCTGAGAGATAAGTGTGTGTGAAAGCCGTCCTTCACCTAGCTTGTTGGGAACACAAAGTTTCTTTTCAGTTGCAAACTACACTCCATACATATATATGGGGAGGCACAAGCTCCAACTCGGTTTTACAGTGAAAACTGCAGGAACTTCAAACCGGCACTAGGAAACACACTGAGAAAATAGAGAAAAAGTTTCTCCTGCAACCCATTCCCTTTGTGCTAGATGAACGAACGTCTCTCCACATGCTCAGTTCTGAGAGATAAGTGTGTGTGAAAGCCTTCCTTCACCTAGCTTGTTGGGAACACAAAGTTTCTTTTCAGTTGCAAACTACACTCCATACATATATATGGGGAGGCACAAGCTCCAAATCGGTTTTACAGTGAAAACTGCAGGAACTTCTAACCGGCACTAGGAAACACACTGAGAAACCAGAGAAAAAGTTTCTCCTGCAACCCATTCCCTTTGTGCTAGATGAACGAACGTCTCTCCACATGCTCAGTTCTGAGAGATAAGTGTGTGTGAAAGCCGTCCTTCACCTAGCTTGTTGGGAACACAAAGTTTCTTTTCAGTTGCAAACTACACTCCATACATATATATGGGGAGGCACAAGCTCCAACTCGGTTTTACAGTGAAAACTGCAGGAACTTCAAACTGGCACTAGGAAACACACTGAGATTCCAGAGTAAAAGTTTCTCCTGCAACCCATTCCATTTGTGCTAGATGAACGAAAGTCTCTCCACATGCTCAGTTCTGAGAGATAAGTGAGTGTGAAAGCCGTCCTTCACCTAGCTTGTTGGGAACACAAAGTTTTTTTTCAGTTGCAAACTACACTCCATACATATATATGGGGAGGCACAAGCTCCAACTCGGTTTTACAGTGAAAACTGCAGGAACTTCAAACAGGCACTAGGAAACACACTGAGAAACCAGAGAAAAAGTTTCTCCTGCAACTCATTCCCTTTGTGCTAGATGAACGAACGTCTCTCCACATGCTCAGTTCTGAGAGATAAGTGTGTGTGAAAGCCGTCCTTCACCTAGCTTGTTGGGAACACAAAGTTTCTTTTTAGTTGCAAACTACACTCCATACATATATATGTGGAGGCACAAGCTCGAACTCGGTTTTACAGTGAAAATTGCAGGAACATCTAACCGGCACTAGGAAACACACTGAGAAACCAGAGAAAAAGTTTCTCCTGCTACCCATTCCCTTTGTGCTAGATGAACGAATTTCTCTCCACATGCTCAATTCTGAGAGATAAGTGTGTGTGAAAGCCGTCCTTCACCTAGCTTGTTGGGAACACAAAGTTACTTTTCAGTTGCAAACTACATTCCATACATATATATGGGGAGGCAAGAGCTCCAACTCGGTTTTAAGTGAAAACTGCAGGAACTTCAAACCGGCACTAGGAAACAAACTGAGAAACCTGAGAAAAAGTTTCTCCTGCAACCCATTCCCTTTGTGCTAGATGAACGAACGTCTCTCCACATGCTCAGTTCTGAGAGATAAGTGTGTGTGAAAGCCGTCCTTCACCTAGCTTGTTGGGAACACAAAGTTTCTTTTCAGTTGCAAACTACACTCCATACATATATATGGGGAGGCACAAGCTCCAACTCGGTTTTACAGTGAAAACTGCAGGAACTTCAAACCGGCACTAGGAAACACACTGAGAAACCAGAGAAAAAGTTTCTCCTGCAACCCATTCCCTTTGTGCTAGATGAAAGAACGTCTCTCCACATGCTCAGTTCTGAGAGATAAGTGTGTGTGAAAGCCGTCCTTCACCTAGCTTGTTGGGAACACAAAGTTTCTTTTTAGTTGCAAACTACACTCCTTACATATATATGTGGAGGCACAAGCTCGAACTCGGTTTTACAGTGAAAACTGCAGGAACATCTAACCGGCATTAGGAAACACACTGAGAAACCAGAGAAAATGTTTCTCCTGCAACTATTCCCATTGTGCTAGATGAACGAACGTCTCTCCACATGCTCAGTTCTGAGAGATAAGTGTGTGTGAAAGCCGTCCTTCACCTAGCTTGTTGGGAACACAAAGTTTCTTTTCAGTTGCAAACTACACTCCATACATATATATGGGGAGGCACAAGCTCCAACTCGGTTTTACAGTGAAAACTGCAGGAACTTCAAACCGGCACTAGGAAACACACTGAGAAACCAGAGAAAAAGTTTCTCCTGCAACCCATTCCCTTTGTGCTAGATGAACGAACGTCTCTCCACATGCTCAGTTCTGAGAGATAAGTGTGTGTGAAAGCCGTCCTTCACCTAGCTTGTTGGGAACACAAAGTTTCTTTTCAGTTGCAAACTACACTCCATACATATATATGGGGAGGCACAAGCTCCAACTCGGTTTTACAGTGAAAACTGCATGAACTTCAAACCGGCACTAGGAAACACACTGAGAAACCAGAGAAAAAGTTTCTCCTGCAACCCATTCCCTTTGTGCTAGATGAACGAACGTCTCTCCACATGCTCAGTTCTGAGAGATAAGTGTGTGTGAAAGCCGTCCTTCACCTAGCTTGTTGGGAACACAAAGTTTCTTTTCAGTTTCAAACTACACTCCATACATATATATGGGTAGGCACAAGCTCCAACTCGGTTTTACAGTGAAAACTGCAGGAACTTCAAACCGGCACTAGGAAACACACTGAAAAACCAGAGTAAAAGTTTCTCCTGCAACTCATTCCCTTTGTGCTAGATGAACGAACGTCTCTCCACATGCTCAGTTCTGAGAGATAAGTGTGTGTGAAAGCCGTCCTTCACCTAGCTTGTTGGGAACACAAAGTTTCTTTTTAGTTGCAAACTACACTCCATACATATATATGTGGAGGCACAAGCTCGAACTCGGTTTTACAGTGAAAACTGCAGGAACATCTAACCGGCACTAGGAAACACACTGAGAAACCAGAGAAAAAGTTTCTCCTGCAACTATTTCCATTGTGCTAGATGAACGAACGTCTCTCCACATGCTCAGTTCTGAGAGATAAGTGTGTGTGAAAGCCGTCCTTCACCTAGCTTGTTGGGAACACAAAGTTTCTTTTCAGTTGCAAACTACACTCCATACATATATATGGGGAGGCACAAGCTCCAACACGGTTTTACAGTGAAAACTGCAGGAACTTCAAACCGGCACTAGGAAACACACTGAGAAACCAGAGAAAAAGTTTCTCCTGCAACCCATTCCCTTTGTGCTAGATGAACGAACGTCTCTCCACATGCTCAGTTCTGAGAGATAAGTGTGTGTGAAAGCCGTCCTTCACCTAGCTTGTTGGGAACACAAAGTTACTTTTCAGTTGCAAACTACATTCCATACATATATATGGGGAGGCAAGAGCTCCAACTCGGTTTTAAGTGAAAACTGCAGGAACTTCAAACCGGCACTAGGAAACAAACTGAGAAACCTGAGAAAAAGTTTCTCCTGCAACCCATTCCCTTTGTGCTAGATTAAAGAACGTCTCTCCACATGCTCAGTTCTGAGAGATAAGTGTGTGTGAAAGCCGTCCTTCACCTAGCTTGTTGGGAACACAAAGTTTCTTTTTAGTTGCAAACTACACTCCATACATATATATGTGGAGGCACAAGCTCGAACTCGGTTTTACAGTGAAAACTGCAGGAACATCTAACCGGCATTAGGAAACACACTGAGAAACCAGAGAAAATGTTTCTCCTGCAACTATTCCCATTGTGCTAGATGAACGAACGTCTCTCCACATGCTCAGTTCTGAGAGATAAGTGTGTGTGAAAGCCGTCCTTCACCTAGCTTGTTGGGAACACAAAGTTTCTTTTCAGTTGCAAACTACACTCCATACATATATATGGGGAGGCACAAGCTCCAACTCGGTTTTACAGTGAAAACTGCAGGAACTTCAAACCGGCACTAGGAAACACACTGAGAAACCAGAGAAAATGTTTCTCCTGCAACTATTCCCATTGTGCTAGATGAACGAACGTCTCTCCACATGCTCAGTTCTGAGAGATAAGTGTGTGTGAAAGCCGTCCTTCACCTAGCTTGTTGGGAACACAAAGTTTCTTTTCAGTTGCAAACTACACTCCATACATATATATGGGGAGGCACAAGCTCCAACTCGGTTTTACAGTGAAAACTGCAGGAACTTCAAACCGGCACTAGGAAACACACTGAGAAACCAGAGAAAAAGTTTCTCCTGCAACCCATTCCCTTTGTGCTAGATGAACGAACGTCTCTCCACATGCTCAGTTCTGAGAGATAAGTGTGTGTGAAAGCCGTCCTTCACCTAGCTTGTTGGGAACACAAAGTTTCTTTTCAGTTGCAAACTACACTCCATACATATATATGGGGAGGCACAAGCTCCAACTCGGTTTTACAGTGAAAACTGCAGGAACTTCAAACCGGCACTAGGAAACACACTGAGAAACCAGAGAAAAAGTTTCTCCTGCAAACCATTCCCTTTGTGCTAGATGAACGAACGTCTCTCCACATGCTCAGTTCTGAGAGATAAGTGTGTGTGAAAGCCGTCCTTCACCTAGCTTGTTGGGAACACAAAGTTTCTTTTCAGTTTCAAACTACACTCCATACATATATATGGGTAGGCACAAGCTCCAACTCGGTTTTACAGTGAAAACTGCAGGAACTTCAAACCGGCACTAGGAAACACACTGAAAAACCAGAGTAAAAGTTTCTCCTGCAACTCATTCCCTTTGTGCTAGATGAACGAACGTCTCTCCACATGCTCAGTTCTGAGAGATAAGTGTGTGTGAAAGCCGTCCTTCACCTAGCTTGTTGGGAACACAAAGTTTCTTTTTAGTTGCAAACTACACTCCATACATATATATGTGGAGGCACAAGCTCGAACTCGGTTTTACAGTGAAAACTGCAGGAACATCTAACCGGCACTAGGAAACACACTGAGAAACCAGAGAAAAAGTTTCTCCTGCAACTATTTCCATTGTGCTAGATGAACGAACGTCTCTCCACATGCTCAGTTCTGAGAGATAAGTGTGTGTGAAAGCCGTCCTTCACCTAGCTTGTTGGGAACACAAAGTTTCTTTTCAGTTGCAAACTACACTCCATACATATATATGGGGAGGCACAAGCTCCAACACGGTTTTACAGTGAAAACTGCAGGAACTTCAAACCGGCACTAGGAAACACACTGAGAAACCAGAGAAAAAGTTTCTCCTGCAACCCATTCCCTTTGTGCTAGATGAACGAACGTCTCTCCACATGCTCAGTTCTGAGAGATAAGTGTGTGTGAAAGCCGTCCTTCACCTAGCTTGTTGGGAACACAAAGTTACTTTTCAGTTGCAAACTACATTCCATACATATATATGGGGAGGCAAGAGCTCCAACTCGGTTTTAAGTGAAAACTGCAGGAACTTCAAACCGGCACTAGGAAACACACTGAGAAACCAGAGAAAAAGTTTCTCCTGCAACCCATTCCCTTTGTGCTAGATGAACGAACGTCTCTCCACATGCTCAGTTCTGAGAGATAAGTGTGTGTGAAAGCCGTCCTTCACCTAGCTTGTTGGGAACACAAAGTTTCTTTTCAGTTTCAAACTACACTCCATACATATATATGGGGAGGCACAAGCTCCAACTCGGTTTTACAGTGAAAACTGCAGGAACTTCAAACCGGCACTAGGAAACACACTGAAAAACCAGAGTAAAAGTTTCTCCTGCAACTCATTCCCTTTGTGCTAGATGAACGAACGTCTCTCCACATGCTCAGTTCTGAGAGATAAGTGTGTGTGAAAGCCGTCCTTCACCTAGCTTGTTGGGAACACAAAGTTTCTTTTTAGTTGCAAACTACACTCCATACATATATATGTGGAGGCACAATCTCGAACTCGGTTTTACAGTGAAAACTGCAGGAACATCTAACCGGCACTAGGAAACACCCTGAGAAACCAGAGAAAAAGTTTCTCCTGCAACTATTTCCATTGTGCTAGATGAACGAACGTCTCTCCACATGCTCAGTTCTGAGAGATAAGTGTGTGTGAAAGCCGTCCTTCACCTAGCTTGTTGGGAACACAAAGTTTCTTTTCAGTTGCAAACTACACTCCATACATATATATGGGGAGGCACAAGCTCCAACACGGTTTTACAGTGAAAACTGCAGGAACTTCAAACCGGCACTAGGAAACACACTGAGAAACCAGAGAAAAAGTTTCTCCTGCAACCCATTCCCTTTGTGCTAGATGAACGAACGTCTCTCCACATGCTCAGTTCTGAGAGATAAGTGTGTGTGAAAGCCGTCCTTCACCTAGCTTGTTGGGAACACAAAGTTTCTTTTCAGTTGCAAACTACACTCCATACATATATATGGGGAGGCACAAGCTCCAACTCGGTTTTACAGTGAAAACTGCAGGAACTTCAAACCGGCACTAGGAAACACACTGAGAAACCAGAGAAAATGTTTCTCCTGCAACCCATTCCCTTTGTGCTAGATGAACGAACGTCTCTCCACATGCTCAGTTCTGAGAGATAAGTGTGTGTGAAAGCCGTCCTTCACCTAGCTTGTTGGGAACACAAAGTTTCTTTTCAGTTGCAAACTACACTCCGTACATATATATGGGGAGGCACAAGCTCCAACTCCGTTTTACAGTGAAAACTGCAGGAACTTCAAACCGGCACTAGGAAACACACTGAGAAACCAGAGAAAAAGTTTCTCCTGCAACCCTTTCCCTTTGTGCTAGATGAACGAACGTCTCTCCACATGCTCAGTTCTGAGAGATAAGTGTGTGTGAAAGCCGTCCTTCACCTAGCTTGTTGGGAACACAAAGTTTCTTTTCAGTTGCAAACTACACTCCATACATATATATGGGGAGGCACAAGCTCCAACTCGGTTTTACAGTGAAAACTGCAGGAATTTCAAACCGGCACTAGGAAACACTCTGAGATTCCAGAGTAAAAGTTTCTCCTGCAACCCATTCCATTTGTGCTAGATGAACAAAAGTCTCTCCACATGCTCAGTTCTGAGAGATAAGTGTGTGTGAAAGCCGTCCTTCACCTAGCTTGTTTGGAACACAAAGTTTTTTTTCAGTTGCAAACTACACTCCATACATATATATGGGGAGGCACAACTTCCAACTCGGTTTTACAGTGAAAACTGCAGGAACTTCAAACAGGCACTAGGAAACACACTGAGAAACCAGAGTAAAAGTTTCTCCTGCAACTCGTTCCCTTTGTGCTAGATGAACGAACGTCTCTCCACATGCTCAGTTCTGAGATATAAGTGTGTGTGAAAGCCGTCCTTCACCTAGCTTGTTGGGAACACAAAGTTTCTTTTCAGTTGCAAACTACACTCCATACATATATATGTGGAGGCACAAGCTCGAACTCGGTTTTACAGTGAAAACTGCAGGAACTTCAAACCGGCACTAGGAAACACACTGAGAAACCAGAGAAAAAGTTTCTCCTGCAACAAATTCCCTTTGTGCTAGATGAACGAAAGTCTCTCCATATGCTCAATTCTGAGAGATAAGTGTGTGTGAAAGCCGTCCTTCACCTAGCTTGTTGAGAACACAAAGTTTCTTTTTAGTTGCAAACTACACTCCATACATATATATGGGGAGGCACAATCTCCAACTCGGTTTTACAGTGAAAATTGCAGGAACTTCAAAAAGGCACTAGGAAACACACTGAGAAACCAGAGTAAATGTTTCTCCTGCATCCCGTTAACTTTGTGCTAGATGAACGAACGTCTCTCCACATGCTCAGTTCTGAGAGATAAGTGTGTGTGAAAGCCGTCCTTCACCTAGCTTGTTGGGAACACAAAGTTTCTTTTCAGTTGCAAACTACACTCCATACATATATATGGGGAGGCACAATCTCCAACTCGGTTGTACAGTGAAAACTGCAGGAACATCAAAAAGGCACTAGGAAACACACTGAGATTCCAGAGTAAAAGTTTCTCCTGCAACCCATTCCATTTGTGCTAGATGAACGAACGTCTCTCCACATGCTCAGTTCTGAGAGATAAGTGTGTGTGAAAGCCGTCCTTCACCTAGCTTGTTGGGAACACAAAGTTTCTTTTCAGTTGCAAACTACACTCCATAAATATATATGGGGAGGCACAAGCTCCAACTCGGTTTTACAGTGAAAACTGCAGGAACTTCAAACCGGCACTAGGAAACACACTGAGAAAACAGAGAAAAAGTTTCTCCTGCAACCCATTCCCTTTGTGCTAGATGAACGAACGTCTTTCCACATGCTCAGTTCTGAGAGATAAGTGTGTGTGAAAGCCGTCCTTCACCTAGCTTGTTGGGAACACAAAGTTTCTTTTCAGTTGCAAACTACACTCCATACATATATATGGGGAGGCACAAGCTCCAACTCGGTTTTACAGTGAAAACTGCAGGAACTTCAAACAGGCACTAGGAAACACACTGAGATTCCAGAGTAAAAGTTTCTCCTGCAACCCATTCCATTTGTGCTAGATGAACGAACATCTCTCCACATGCTCAGTTCTGAGAGATAAGTGTGTGTGAAAGCCGTCCTTCACCTAGCTTGTTGGGAACACAAAGTTTTTTTTCAGTTGCAAACTACAATCCATACATATATATGGGGAGGCACAAGCTCCAACTCGGTTTTACAGTGAAAACTGCAGGAACTTTAAACAGGCACTAGGAAACACACTGAGAAACCAGAGTAAAAGTTTCTCCTGCAACACATTCCCTTTGTGCTAGATGAACGAACGTCTCTCCACATGCTCAGTTCTGAGAGATAAGTGTGTGTGAAAGCCGTCCTTCACCTAGATTGTTGGGAACACAAAGTTTCTTTTTAGTTGCAAACTACACTCCATACATATATATGTGGAGGCACAAGCTCGAACTCGGTTTTACAGTGAAAACTGCAGGAACATCTAACCGGCACTAGGAAACACACTGAGAAACCAGAGAAAAAGTTTCTCTTGCTACCCATTCCCTTTGTGCTAGATGAACGAACGTCTCTCCACATGCTCAATTCTAAGAGATTAGTGTGTGTGAAAGCCGTCCTTCACCTAGCTTGTTGGGAACACAAAGTTTCTTTTCAGTTGCAAACTACACTCCATACATATATATGGGGAGGCACAAGCTCCAACTCGGTTTTACAGTGAAAACTGCAGGAACTTCAAACCGGCACTAGGAAACACACTGAGAAACCAGAGAAAAAGTTTCTCCTGCAACCCATTCCCTTTGTGCTAGATGAACGAACGTCTCTCCACATGCTCAGTTCTGAGAGATAAGTGTGTGTGAAAGCCGTCCTTCACCTAGCTTGTTGGGAACACAAAGTTTCTTTTTAGTTGCAAACTACACTCCATACATATATATGTGGAGGCACAAGCTCGAACTCGGTTTTACAGTGAAAACTGCAGGAACATCTAACCGGCACTAGGAAACACACTGAGAAACCAGAGAAAAAGTTTCTCCTGCTACCCATTCCCTTTGTGCTAGATGAACGAACGTCTCTCCACATGCTCAATTCTGAGAGATAAGTGTGTGTGAAAGCCGTCCTTCACCTAGCTTGTTGGGAACACAAAGTTTCTTTTCAGTTGCAAACTACACTCCATACATATATATGGGGAGGCACAAGCTCCAAATCGGTTTTACAGTGAAAACTGCAGGAACTTCAAACTGGCACTAGGAAACACACTGAGAAACCAGAGAAAAAGTTTCTCCTGCAACCCATTCCCTTTGTGCTAGATGAACAAACGTCTCTCCACATGCTCAGTTCTGAGAGATAAGTGTGTGTGAAAGCCGTCCTTCACCTAGCTTGTTGGGAACACAAAGTTTCTTTTCAGTTGCAAACTACACTCCATGCATATATATGGGGAGGCACAATCTCCAACTCGGTTGTACAGTGAAAAGTGCAGGAACTTCAAAAAGGCACTAGGAAACACACTGAGAAACCAGAGTAAAGGTTTCCCCTGCAACCCGTTAACTTTGTGCTAGATGAACGAAAGTCTCTCCACATGCTCAGTTCTGAGAGATAATTGTGTGTGAAAGCCGTCCTTCACCTAGCTTGTTGGGAACACAAAGTTTCTTTTCAGTTGCAAACTACACTCCATACATATATATGGGTAGGCACAAGCTCCAACTCGGTTTTACAGTGAAAACTGCAGGAACTTCAAACCGGCACTAGGAAACACACTGAGAAACCAGAGAAAAAGTTTCTCCTGCAACCCATTCCCTTTGTGCTAGATGAACGAATGTCTCTCCACATGCTCAATTCTGAGAGATAAGTGTGTGTGAAAGCCGTCCTTCACCTAGCTTGTTGGGAACACAAAGTTTCTTTTCAGTTGCAAACTACATTCCATACATATATATGGGGAGGCAAGAGCTCCAACTCGGTTTTAAGTGAAAACTGCAGGAACTTCAAACCGGCACTAGGAAACAAACTGAAAACCTGAGAAAAAGTTTCTCCTGCAACCCATTCCCTTTGTGCTAGATGAACGAACGTCTCTCCACATGCTCAATTCTGAGAGATAAGTGTGTGTGAAAGCCGTCCTTCACCTAGCTTGTTGGGAACACAAAGTTTCTTTTCAGTTGCAAACTACACTCCATACATATATATGGGGAGGCACAAGCTCCAACTCGGTTTTACAGTGAAAACTGCAGGAACTTCAAACCGGCACTAGGAAACACACTGAGAAACCAGAGAAAAAGTTTCTCCTGCAACCCATTCCCTTTGTGCTAGATGAACGAACGTCTCTCCACATGCTCAGTTCTGAGAGATAAGTGTGTGTGAAAGCCGTCCTTCACCTAGCTTGTTGGGAACACAAAGTTTCTTTTTAGTTGCAAACTACACTCCATACATATATATGTGGAGGCACAAGCTCGAACTCGGTTTTACAGTGAAAACTGCAGGAACATCTAACCGGCACTAGGAAACACACTGAGAAACCAGAGAAAATGTTTCTCCTGCAACTATTCCCATTGTGCTAGATGAACGAACGTCTCTCCACATGCTCAGTTCTGAGAGATAAGTGTGTGTGAAAGCCGTCCTTCACCTAGCTTGTTGGGAACACAAAGTTTCTTTTCAGTTGCAAACTACACTCCATACATATATATGGGGAGGCACAAGCTCCAACTCGGTTTTACAGTGAAAACTGCAGGAACTTCAAACCGGCACTAGGAAACACACTGAGAAACCAGAGAAAAAGTTTCTCCTGCAACCCATTCCCTTTGTGCTAGATGAACGAACGTCTCTCCACATGCTCAGTTCTGAGAGATAAGTGTGTGTGAAAGCCGTCCTTCACCTAGCTTGTTGGGAACACAAAGTTTCTTTTCAGTTGCAAACTACACTCCATACATATATATGGGGAGGCACAAGCTCCAACTCGGTTTTACAGTGAAAACTGCAGGAACTTCAAACCGGCACTAGGAAACACACTGAGAAACCAGAGAAAAAGTTTCTCCTGCAACCCATTCCCTTTGTGCTAGATGAACGAACGTCTCTCCACATGCTCAGTTCTGAGAGATAAGTGTGTGTGAAAGCCGTCCTTCACCTAGCTTGTTGGGAACACAAAGTTTCTTTTCAGTTTCAAACTACACTCCATACATATATATGGGGAGGCACAAGCTCCAACTCGGTTTTACAGTGAAAACTGCAGGAACTTCAAACCGGCACTAGGAAACACACTGAAAAACCAGAGTAAAAGTTTCTCCTGCAACTCATTCCCTTTGTGCTAGATGAACGAACGTCTCTCCACATGCTCAGTTCTGAGAGATAAGTGTGTGTGAAAGCCGTCCTTCACCTAGCTTGTTGGGAACACAAAGTTTCTTTTTAGTTGCAAACTACACTCCATACATATATATGTGGAGGCACAAGCTCGAACTCGGTTTTACAGTGAAAACTGCAGGAACATCTAACCGGCACTAGGAAACACACTGAGAAACCAGAGAAAAAGTTTCTCCTGCAACTATTTCCATTGTGCTAGATGAACGAACGTCTCTCCACATGCTCAGTTCTGAGAGATAAGTGTGTGTGAAAGCCGTCCTTCACCTAGCTTGTTGGGAACACAAAGTTTCTTTTCAGTTGCAAACTACACTCCATACATATATATGGGGAGGCACAAGCTCCAACTCGGTTTTACAGTGAAAACTGCAGGAACTTCAAACCGGCACTAGGAAACACACTGAGAAACCAGAGAAAAAGTTTCTCCTGCAACCCATTCCCTTTGTGCTAGATGAACGAACGTCTCTCCACATGCTCAGTTCTGAGAGATAAGTGTGTGTGAAAGCCGTCCTTCACCTAGCTTGTTGGGAACACAAAGTTTCTTTTCAGTTGCAAACTACACTCCATACATATATATGGGGAGGCACAAGCTCCAACTCGGTTTTACAGTGAAAACTGCAGGAACTTCAAACCGGCACTAGGAAACACACTGAGAAACCAGAGAAAAAGTTTCTCCTGCAACCCATTCCCTTTGTGCTAGATGAACGAAAGTCTCTCCACATGCTCAGTTCTGAGAGATAAGTGTGTGTGAAAGCCGTCCTTCACCTAGCTTGTTGGGAACACAAAGTTTCTTTTCAGTTGCAAACTACACTCCATACATATATATGGGGAGGCACAAGCTCCAACTCCGTTTTACACTGAAAACTGCAGGAACTTCAAACCGGCACTAGGAAACACACTGAGAAACCAGAGAAAAAGTTTCTCCTGCAACCCATTCCCTTTGTGCTAGATGAACGAACGTCTCTCCACATGCTCAGTTCTGAGAGATAAGTGTGTGTGAAAGCCGTCCTTCACCTAGCTTGTTGGGAACACAAAGTTTCTTTTCAGTTGCAAACTACACTCCATACATATATATGGGGAGGCACAAGCTCCAACTCGGTTTTACAGTGAAAACTGCAGGAATTTCAAACCGGCACTAGGAAACACTCTGAGATTCCAGAGTAAAAGTTTCTCCTGCAACCCATTCCATTTGTGCTAGATGAACAAACGTCTCTCCACATGCTCAGTTCTGAGATATAAGTGTGTGTGAAAGCCGTCCTTCACCTAGCTTGTTGGGAACACAAAGTTTTTTTTCAGTTGCAAACTACACTCCATACATATATATGGGGAGGCACAACTTCCAACTCGGTTTTACAGTGAAAACTGCAGGAACTTCAAACAGGCACTAGGAAACACACTGAGAAACCAGAGTAAAATTTTCTCCTGCAACTCGTTCCCTTTGTGCTAGATGAACGAACGTCTCTCCACATGCTCAGTTCTGAGATATAAGTGTGTGTGAAAGCCGTCCTTCACCTAGCTTGTTGGGAACACAAAGTTTCTTTTCAGTTGCAAACTACACTCCATACATATATATGGGGAGGCACAAGCTCCAACTCGGTTTTACAGTGAAAACTGCAGAACTTCAAACCGGCACTAGGAAACACACTGAGAAACCAGAGAAAAAGTTTCTCCTGCAACAAATTCCCTTTGTGCTAGATGAACGGACGTCTCTCCACATGCTCAGTTCTGAGAGATTACTGTGTGTGAAAGCCGTCTTTCACCTAGCTTGTTGGGAACACAAAGTTTCTTTTCAGTTGCAAACTACACTCCATACATATATATGTGGAGGCACAAGCTCGAACTCGGTTTTACAGTGAAAACTGCAGGAACTTCAAACCGGCACTAGGAAACACACTGAGAAACCAGGGAAAAATTTTCTCTTGCTACCCATTCCCTTTGTGCTAGATGAACGAAAGTCTCTCCACATGCTCAATTCTGAGAGATAAGTGTGTGTGAAAGCCGTCCTTCACCTAGCTTGTTGAGAACACAAAGTTTCTTTTTAGTTGCAAACTACACTCCATACATATATATGGGGAGGCACAATCTCCAACTCGGTTTTACAGTGAAAACTGCAGGAACTTCAAAAAGGCACTAGGAAACACACTGAGAAACCAGAGTAAATGTTTCTCCTGCATCCCGTTAACTTTGTGCTAGATGAACGAACGTCTCTCCACATGCTCAGTTCTGAGAGATAAGTGTGTGTGAAAGCCGTCCTTCACCTAGCTTGTTGGGAACACAAAGTTTCTTTTCAGTTGCAAACTACACTCCATACATATATATGGGGAGGCACAATCTCCAACGCGGTTGTACAGTGAAAACTGCAGGAACATCAAAAAGGCACTAGGAAACACACTGAGATTCCAGAGTAAAAGTTTCTCCTGCAACCCATTCCATTTGTGCTAGATGAACGAACGTCTCTCCACATGCTCAGTTCTGAGAGATAAGTGTGTGTGAAAGCCGTCCTTCACCTAGCTTGTTGGGAACACAAAGTTTCTTTTCAGTTGCAAACTACACTCCATAAATATATATGGGGAGGCACAAGCTCCAACTCGGTTTTACAGTGAAAACTGCAGGAACTTCAAACCGGCACTAGGAAACACACTGAGAAACCAGAGAAAAAGTTTCTCCTGCAACCCATTCCCTTTGTGCTAGATGAACGAACGTCTTTCCACATGCTCAGTTCTGAGAGATAAGTGTGTGTGAAAGCCGTCCTTCACCTAGCTTGTTGGGAACACAAAGTTTCTTTTCAGTTGCAAACTACACTCCATACATATATATGGGGAGGCACAAGCTCCAACTCGGTTTTACAGTGAAAACTGCAGGAACTTCAAACAGGCACTAGGAAACACACTGAGATTCCAGAGTAAAAGTTTCTCCTGCAACCCATTCCATTTGTGCTAGATGAACGAACGTCTCTCCACATGCTCAGTTCTGAGAGATAAGTGTGTGTGAAAGCCGTCCTTCACCTAGCTTGTTGGGAACACAAAGTTTTTTTTCAGTTGCAAACTACACTTCATACATATATATGGGGAGGCACAAGCTCCAACTCGGTTTTACAGTGAAAACTGCAGGAACTTCAAACAGGCACTAGGAAACACACTGAGAAACCAGAGTAAAAGTTTCTCCTGCAACACATTCCATTTGTGCTAGATGAACGAACGTCTCTCCACATGCTCAGTTCTGAGAGATAAGTGTGTGTGAAAGCCGTCCTTCACCTAGATTGTTGGGAACACAAAGTTTCTTTTTAGTTGCAAACTACACTCCATACATATATATGTGGAGGCACAAGCTCGAACTCGGTTTTACAGTGAAAACTGCAGGAACATCTAACCGGCACTAGGAAACACACTGAGAAACCAGAGAAAAAGTTTCTCTTGCTACCCATTCCCTTTGTGCTAGATGAACGAACGTCTCTCCACATGCTCAATTCTAAGAGATTAGTGTGTGTGAAAGCCGTCCTTCACCTAGCTTGTTGGGAACACAAAGTTTCTTTTCAGTTGCAAACTACACTCCATACATATATATGTGGAGGCACAAGCTCGAACTCGGTTTTACAGTGAAAACTGCAGGAACTTAAAACCGGCACTAGGAAACACACTGAGAATCCAGAGAAAAAGTTTCTCCTTCAACCCATTCCCCTTGTGCTAGATGAACGAACGTCTCCCACATGCTCAGTTCTGAGAGATAAGTGTGTGTGAAAGCCGTCCTTCACCTAGCTTGTTGGGAACACAAAGTTCTTTTCAGTTGCAAACTACATTCCATACATATATATGGGGAGGCACAAGCTCGAACTCGGTTTTACAGTGAAAACTGCAGGAACTTCAAACCGGAACTAGGAAACACACTGAGAAACCAGAGAAAAAGTTTCTCTTGCTACCCATTCCCTTTGTGCTAGATGAACGAAAGTCTCTCCGCATGCTCAATTCTGAGAGATAAGTGTGTGTGAAAGCCGTCCTTCACCTAGCTTGTTGGGAATACAAAGTTTCTTTTCAGTTGCAAACTACACTCCATACATATATATGGGGAGGCAAAAGCTCCAACTCGGTTTTACAGTGAAAACTGCAGGAACTTCAAACCGGCACTAGGAAACACACTGAGAAACCAGAGAAAAAGTTTCTCCTGCAACCCATTCCCTTTGTGCTAGATGAACGGACGTCTCTCCACATGCTCAGTTCTGAGAGATAAGTGTGTGTGAAGGCCGTCCTTCACCTAGCTTGTTGAGAACACAAAGTTTCTTTTTAGTTGCAAACTACACTCCATACATATATATGGGGAGGCACAATCTCCAACTCGGATTTACAGTGAAAACTGCAGGAACTTCAAAAAGGCACTAGGAAACACACTGAGAAACCAGAGTAAATGTTTCTCCTGCAACCCGTTAACTTTGTGCTAGATGAACGAACGTCTATCCACATGCTCAGTTCTGAGAGTTAAGTGTGTGTGAAAGCCGTCCTTCACCTAGCTTGTTGGGAACACAAAGTTTCTTTTCAGTTGCAAACTACACTCCATACATATATATGGGGAGGCACAAGCTCCAACTCGGTTTTACAGTGAAAACTGCAGGAATTTCAAACCGGCACTAGGAAACACTCTGAGATTCCAGAGTAAAAGTTTCTCCTGCAACCCATTCCATTTGTGCTAGATGAACAAACGTCTCTCCACATGCTCAGTTCTGAGATATAAGTGTGTGTGAAAGCCGTCCTTCACCTAGCTTGTTGGGAACACAAAGTTTTTTTTCAGTTGCAAACTACACTCCATACATATATATGGGGAGGCACAACTTCCAACTCGGTTTTACAGTGAAAACTGCAGGAACTTCAAACAGGCACTAGGAAACACACTGAGAAACCAGAGTAAAATTTTCTCCTGCAACTCGTTCCCTTTGTGCTAGATGAACGAACGTCTCTCCACATGCTCAGTTCTGAGATATAAGTGTGTGTGAAAGCCGTCCTTCACCTAGCTTGTTGGGAACACAAAGTTTCTTTTCAGTTGCAAACTACACTCCATACATATATATGGGGAGGCACAAGCTCCAACTCGGTTTTACAGTGAAAACTGCAGAACTTCAAACCGGCACTAGGAAACACACTGAGAAACCAGAGAAAAAGTTTCTCCTGCAACAAATTCCCTTTGTGCTAGATGAACGGACGTCTCTCCACATGCTCAGTTCTGAGAGATTACTGTGTGTGAAAGCCGTCTTTCACCTAGCTTGTTGGGAACACAAAGTTTCTTTTCAGTTGCAAACTACACTCCATACATATATATGTGGAGGCACAAGCTCGAACTCGGTTTTACAGTGAAAACTGCAGGAACTTCAAACCGGCACTAGGAAACACACTGAGAAACCAGAGAAAAATTTTCTCTTGCTACCCATTCCCTTTGTGCTAGATGAACGAAAGTCTCTCCACATGCTCAATTCTGAGAGATAAGTGTGTGTGAAAGCCGTCCTTCACCTAGCTTGTTGAGAACACAAAGTTTCTTTTTAGTTGCAAACTACACTCCATACATATATATGGGGAGGCACAATCTCCAACTCGGTTTTACAGTGAAAACTGCAGGAACTTCAAAAAGGCACTAGGAAACACACTGAGAAACCAGAGTAAATGTTTCTCCTGCATCCCGTTAACTTTGTGCTAGATGAACGAACGTCTCTCCACATGCTCAGTTCTGAGAGATAAGTGTGTGTGAAAGCCGTCCTTCACCTAGCTTGTTGGGAACACAAAGTTTCTTTTCAGTTGCAAACTACACTCCATACATATATATGGGGAGGCACAATCTCCAACGCGGTTGTACAGTGAAAACTGCAGGAACATCAAAAAGGCACTAGGAAACACACTGAGATTCCAGAGTAAAAGTTTCTCCTGCAACCCATTCCATTTGTGCTAGATGAACGAACGTCTCTCCACATGCTCAGTTCTGAGAGATAAGTGTGTGTGAAAGCCGTCCTTCACCTAGCTTGTTGGGAACACAAAGTTTCTTTTCAGTTGCAAACTACACTCCATAAATATATATGGGGAGGCACAAGCTCCAACTCGGTTTTACAGTGAAAACTGCAGGAACTTCAAACCGGCACTAGGAAACACACTGAGAAACCAGAGAAAAAGTTTCTCCTGCAACCCATTCCCTTTGTGCTAGATGAACGAACGTCTTTCCACATGCTCAGTTCTGAGAGATAAGTGTGTGTGAAAGCCGTCCTTCACCTAGCTTGTTGGGAACACAAAGTTTCTTTTCAGTTGCAAACTACACTCCATACATATATATGGGGAGGCACAAGCTCCAACTCGGTTTTACAGTGAAAACTGCAGGAACTTCAAACAGGCACTAGGAAACACACTGAGATTCCAGAGTAAAAGTTTCTCCTGCAACCCATTCCATTTGTGCTAGATGAACGAACGTCTCTCCACATGCTCAGTTCTGAGAGATAAGTGTGTGTGAAAGCCGTCCTTCACCTAGCTTGTTGGGAACACAAAGTTTTTTTTCAGTTGCAAACTACACTTCATACATATATATGGGGAGGCACAAGCTCCAACTCGGTTTTACAGTGAAAACTGCAGGAACTTCAAACAGGCACTAGGAAACACACTGAGAAACCAGAGTAAAAGTTTCTCCTGCAACACATTCCATTTGTGCTAGATGAACGAACGTCTCTCCACATGCTCAGTTCTGAGAGATAAGTGTGTGTGAAAGCCGTCCTTCACCTAGATTGTTGGGAACACAAAGTTTCTTTTTAGTTGCAAACTACACTCCATACATATATATGTGGAGGCACAAGCTCGAACTCGGTTTTACAGTGAAAACTGCAGGAACATCTAACCGGCACTAGGAAACACACTGAGAAACCAGAGAAAAAGTTTCTCTTGCTACCCATTCCCTTTGTGCTAGATGAACGAACGTCTCTCCACATGCTCAATTCTAAGAGATTAGTGTGTGTGAAAGCCGTCCTTCACCTAGCTTGTTGGGAACACAAAGTTTCTTTTCAGTTGCAAACTACACTCCATACATATATATGTGGAGGCACAAGCTCGAACTCGGTTTTACAGTGAAAACTGCAGGAACTTAAAACCGGCACTAGGAAACACACTGAGAATCCAGAGAAAAAGTTTCTCCTTCAACCCATTCCCCTTGTGCTAGATGAACGAACGTCTCCCACATGCTCAGTTCTGAGAGATAAGTGTGTGTGAAAGCCGTCCTTCACCTAGCTTGTTGGGAACACAAAGTTCTTTTCAGTTGCAAACTACATTCCATACATATATATGGGGAGGCACAAGCTCGAACTCGGTTTTACAGTGAAAACTGCAGGAACTTCAAACCGGAACTAGGAAACACACTGAGAAACCAGAGAAAAAGTTTCTCTTGCTACCCATTCCCTTTGTGCTAGATGAACGAAAGTCTCTCCGCATGCTCAATTCTGAGAGATAAGTGTGTGTGAAAGCCGTCCTTCACCTAGCTTGTTGGGAATACAAAGTTTCTTTTCAGTTGCAAACTACACTCCATACATATATATGGGGAGGCAAAAGCTCCAACTCGGTTTTACAGTGAAAACTGCAGGAACTTCAAACCGGCACTAGGAAACACACTGAGAAACCAGAGAAAAAGTTTCTCCTGCAACCCATTCCCTTTGTGCTAGATGAACGGACGTCTCTCCACATGCTCAGTTCTGAGAGATAAGTGTGTGTGAAGGCCGTCCTTCACCTAGCTTGTTGAGAACACAAAGTTTCTTTTTAGTTGCAAACTACACTCCATACATATATATGGGGAGGCACAATCTCCAACTCGGATTTACAGTGAAAACTGCAGGAACTTCAAAAAGGCACTAGGAAACACACTGAGAAACCAGAGTAAATGTTTCTCCTGCAACCCGTTAACTTTGTGCTAGATGAACGAACGTCTATCCACATGCTCAGTTCTGAGAGTTAAGTGTGTGTGAAAGCCGTCCTTCACCTAGCTTGTTGGGAACACAAAGTTTTTTTTCAGTTGCAAACTACACTCCATACATATATATGGGGAGGCACAACTTCCAACTCGGTTTTACAGTGAAAACTGCAGGAACTTCAAACAGGCACTAGGAAACACACTGAGAAACCAGAGTAAAATTTTCTCCTGCAACTCGTTCCCTTTGTGCTAGATGAACGAACGTCTCTCCACATGCTCAGTTCTGAGATATAAGTGTGTGTGAAAGCCGTCCTTCACCTAGCTTGTTGGGAACACAAAGTTTCTTTTCAGTTGCAAACTACACTCCATACATATATATGGGGAGGCACAAGCTCCAACTCGGTTTTACAGTGAAAACTGCAGAACTTCAAACCGGCACTAGGAAACACACTGAGAAACCAGAGAAAAAGTTTCTCCTGCAACAAATTCCCTTTGTGCTAGATGAACGGACGTCTCTCCACATGCTCAGTTCTGAGAGATTAGTGTGTGTGAAAGCCGTCTTTCACCTAGCTTGTTGGGAACACAAAGTTTCTTTTCAGTTGCAAACTACACTCCATACATATATATGTGGAGGCACAAGCTCGAACTCGGTTTTACAGTGAAAACTGCAGGAACTTCAAACCGGCACTAGGAAACACACTGAGAAACCAGAGAAAAATTTTCTCTTGCTACCCATTCCCTTTGTGCTAGATGAACGAAAGTCTCTCCACATGCTCAATTCTGAGAGATAAGTGTGTGTGAAATCCGTCCTTCACCTAGCTTGTTGAGAACACAAAGTTTCTTTTTAGTTGCAAACTACACTCCATACATATATATGGGGAGGCACAATCTCCAACTCGGTTTTACAGTGAAAACTGCAGGAACTTCAAAAAGGCACTAGGAAACACACTGAGAAACCAGAGTAAATGTTTCTCCTGCATCCCGTTAACTTTGTGCTAGATGAACGAACGTCTCTCCACATGCTCAGTTCTGAGAGATAAGTGTGTGTGAAAGCCGTCCTTCACCTAGCTTGTTGGGAACACAAAGTTTCTTTTCAGTTGCAAACTACACTCCATACATATATATGGGGAGGCACAATCTCCAACGCGGTTGTACAGTGAAAACTGCAGGAACATCAAAAAGGCACTAGGAAACACACTGAGATTCCAGAGTAAAAGTTTCTCCTGCAACCCATTCCATTTGTGCTAGATGAACGAACGTCTCTCCACATGCTCAGTTCTGAGAGATAAGTGTGTGTGAAAGCCGTCCTTCACCTAGCTTGTTGGGAACACAAAGTTTCTTTTCAGTTGCAAACTACACTCCATAAATATATATGGGGAGGCACAAGCTCCAACTCGGTTTTACAGTGAAAACTGCAGGAACTTCAAACCGGCACTAGGAAACACACTGAGAAACCAGAGAAAAAGTTTCTCCTGCAACCCATTCCCTTTGTGCTAGATGAACGAACGTCTTTCCACATGCTCAGTTCTGAGAGATAAGTGTGTGTGAAAGCCGTCCTTCACCTAGCTTGTTGGGAACACAAAGTTTCTTTTCAGTTGCAAACTACACTCCATACATATATATGGGGAGGCACAAGCTCCAACTCGGTTTTACAGTGAAAACTGCAGGAACTTCAAACAGGCACTAGGAAACACACTGAGATTCCAGAGTAAAAGTTTCTCCTGCAACCCATTCCATTTGTGCTAGATGAACGAACGTCTCTCCACATGCTCAGTTCTGAGAGATAAGTGTGTGTGAAAGCCGTCCTTCACCTAGCTTGTTGGGAACACAAAGTTTTTTTTCAGTTGCAAACTACACTTCATACATATATATGGGGAGGCACAAGCTCCAACTCGGTTTTACAGTGAAAACTGCAGGAACTTCAAACAGGCACTAGGAAACACACTGAGAAACCAGAGTAAAAGTTTCTCCTGCAACACATTCCATTTGTGCTAGATGAACGAACGTCTCTCCACATGCTCAGTTCTGAGAGATAAGTGTGTGTGAAAGCCGTCCTTCACCTAGATTGTTGGGAACACAAAGTTTCTTTTTAGTTGCAAACTACACTCCATACATATATATGTGGAGGCACAAGCTCGAACTCGGTTTTACAGTGAAAACTGCAGGAACATCTAACCGGCACTAGGAAACACACTGAGAAACCAGAGAAAAAGTTTCTCTTGCTACCCATTCCCTTTGTGCTAGATGAACGAACGTCTCTCCACATGCTCAATTCTAAGAGATTAGTGTGTGTGAAAGCCGTCCTTCACCTAGCTTGTTGGGAACACAAAGTTTCTTTTCAGTTGCAAACTACACTCCATACATATATATGTGGAGGCACAAGCTCGAACTCGGTTTTACAGTGAAAACTGCAGGAACTTAAAACCGGCACTAGGAAACACACTGAGAATCCAGAGAAAAAGTTTCTCCTTCAACCCATTCCCCTTGTGCTAGATGAACGAACGTCTCCCACATGCTCAGTTCTGAGAGATAAGTGTGTGTGAAAGCCGTCCTTCACCTAGCTTGTTGGGAACACAAAGTTCTTTTCAGTTGCAAACTACATTCCATACATATATATGGGGAGGTACAAGCTCGAACTCGGTTTTACAGTGAAAACTGCAGGAACTTCAAACCGGAACTAGGAAACACACTGAGAAACCAGAGAAAAAGTTTCTCTTGCTACCCATTCCCTTTGTGCTAGATGAACGAAAGTCTCTCCGCATGCTCAATTCTGAGAGATAAGTGTGTGTGAAAGCCGTCCTTCACCTAGCTTGTTGGGAATACAAAGTTTCTTTTCAGTTGCAAACTACACTCCATACATATATATGGGGAGGCAAAAGCTCCAACTCGGTTTTACAGTGAAAACTGCAGGAACTTCAAACCGGCACTAGGAAACACACTGAGAAACCAGAGAAAAAGTTTCTCCTGCAACCCATTCCCTTTGTGCTAGATGAACGGACGTCTCTCCACATGCTCAGTTCTGAGAGATAAGTGTGTGTGAAGGCCGTCCTTCACCTAGCTTGTTGAGAACACAAAGTTTCTTTTTAGTTGCAAACTACACTCCATACATATATATGGGGAGGCACAATCTCCAACTCGGATTTACAGTGAAAACTGCAGGAACTTCAAAAAGGCACTAGGAAACACACTGAGAAACCAGAGTAAATGTTTCTCCTGCAACCCGTTAACTTTGTGCTAGATGAACGAACGTCTATCCACATGGTCAGTTCTGAGAGTTAAGTGTGTGTGAAAGCCGTCCTTCACCTAGCTTGTTGGGAACACAAAGTTTCTTTTCAGTTGCAAACTACACTCCATACATATATATGGGGAGGCACAAGCTCCAACTCGGTTTTACAGAGAAATCTGAAGGCCCTTCAAACCGGCACTAGGAAACACACTGAGAAACAAGAGAAAAAGTTTCTCCTGCAACTATTCCCATTGTGCTAGATGAACGAACGTCTCTCCACATGCTCAGTTCTGAGAGATAAGTGTGTGTGAAAGCCGTCCTTCACCTAGCTTGTTGGGAACACAAAGTTTCTTTTCAGTTGCAAACTACACTCCATACATATATATGGGGAGGCACAAGCTCCAACTCGGTTTTACAGTGAAAACTGCAGGAACTTCAAACCGGCACTAGGAAACACACTGAGAAACCAGAGAAAAAGTTTCTCCTGCAACCCATTCCCTTTCTGCTAGATGAACGAACGTCTCTCCACATGCTCAGTTCTGAGAGATAAGTGTGTGTGAAAGCCGTCCTTCACCTAGCTTGTTGGGAACACAAAGTTTCTTTTAAGTTGTAAACTACACTCCATACATATATATGGGGAGGCACAAGCTCCAACTCGGTTTTACAGTGAAAACTGCAGGAACTTCAAACCGGCACTAGGAAACACACTGAGATTCCAGAGTAAAAGTTTCTCCTGCAACCCATTCCATTTGTGCTAGATGAACGAACGTCTCTCCACATGCTCAGTTCTGAGAGATAAGTGTGTGTGAAAGCCGTCCTTCACCTAGCTTGTTGGGAACACAAAGTTTCTTTTCAGTTGCAAACTACACTCCATACATATATATGGGGAGGCACAATCTCCAACGCGGTTGTACAGTGAAAACTGCAGGAACATCAAAAAGGCACTAGGAAACACACTGAGATTCCAGAGTAAAAGTTTCTCCTGCAACCCATTCCATTTGTGCTAGATGAACGAACGTCTCTCCACATGCTCAGTTCTGAGAGATAAGTGTGTGTGAAAGCCGTCCTTCACCTAGCTTGTTGGGAACACAAAGTTTCTTTTCAGTTGCAAACTACACTCCATAAATATATATGGGGAGGCACAAGCTCCAACTCGGTTTTACAGTGAAAACTGCAGGAACTTCAAACCGGCACTAGGAAACACACTGAGAAACCAGAGAAAAAGTTTCTCCTGCAACCCATTCCCTTTGTGCTAGATGAACGAACGTCTTTCCACATGCTCAGTTCTGAGAGATAAGTGTGTGTGAAAGCCGTCCTTCACCTAGCTTGTTGGGAACACAAAGTTTCTTTTCAGTTGCAAACTACACTCCATACATATATATGGGGAGGCACAAGCTCCAACTCGGTTTTACAGTGAAAACTGCAGGAACTTCAAACAGGCACTAGGAAACACACTGAGATTCCAGAGTAAAAGTTTCTCCTGCAACCCATTCCATTTGTGCTAGATGAACGAACGTCTCTCCACATGCTCAGTTCTGAGAGATAAGTGTGTGTGAAAGCCGTCCTTCACCTAGCTTGTTGGGAACACAAAGTTTTTTTTCAGTTGCAAACTACACTTCATACATATATATGGGGAGGCACAAGCTCCAACTCGGTTTTACAGTGAAAACTGCAGGAACTTCAAACAGGCACTAGGAAACACACTGAGAAACCAGAGTAAAAGTTTCTCCTGCAACACATTCCATTTGTGCTAGATGAACGAACGTCTCTCCACATGCTCAGTTCTGAGAGATAAGTGTGTGTGAAAGCCGTCCTTCACCTAGATTGTTGGGAACACAAAGTTTCTTTTTAGTTGCAAACTACACTCCATACATATATATGTGGAGGCACAAGCTCGAACTCGGTTTTACAGTGAAAACTGCAGGAACATCTAACCGGCACTAGGAAACACACTGAGAAACCAGAGAAAAAGTTTCTCTTGCTACCCATTCCCTTTGTGCTAGATGAACGAACGTCTCTCCACATGCTCAATTCTAAGAGATTAGTGTGTGTGAAAGCCGTCCTTCACCTAGCTTGTTGGGAACACAAAGTTTCTTTTCAGTTGCAAACTACACTCCATACATATATATGTGGAGGCACAAGCTCGAACTCGGTTTTACAGTGAAAACTGCAGGAACTTAAAACCGGCACTAGGAAACACACTGAGAATCCAGAGAAAAAGTTTCTCCTTCAACCCATTCCCCTTGTGCTAGATGAACGAACGTCTCCCACATGCTCAGTTCTGAGAGATAAGTGTGTGTGAAAGCCGTCCTTCACCTAGCTTGTTGGGAACACAAAGTTCTTTTCAGTTGCAAACTACATTCCATACATATATATGGGGAGGCACAAGCTCGAACTCGGTTTTACAGTGAAAACTGCAGGAACTTCAAACCGGAACTAGGAAACACACTGAGAAACCAGAGAAAAAGTTTCTCTTGCTACCCATTCCCTTTGTGCTAGATGAACGAAAGTCTCTCCGCATGCTCAATTCTGAGAGATAAGTGTGTGTGAAAGCCGTCCTTCACCTAGCTTGTTGGGAATACAAAGTTTCTTTTCAGTTGCAAACTACACTCCATACATATATATGGGGAGGCAAAAGCTCCAACTCGGTTTTACAGTGAAAACTGCAGGAACTTCAAACCGGCACTAGGAAACACACTGAGAAACCAGAGAAAAAGTTTCTCCTGCAACCCATTCCCTTTGTGCTAGATGAACGGACGTCTCTCCACATGCTCAGTTCTGAGAGATAAGTGTGTGTGAAGGCCGTCCTTCACCTAGCTTGTTGAGAACACAAAGTTTCTTTTTAGTTGCAAACTACACTCCATACATATATATGGGGAGGCACAATCTCCAACTCGGATTTACAGTGAAAACTGCAGGAACTTCAAAAAGGCACTAGGAAACACACTGAGAAACCAGAGTAAATGTTTCTCCTGCAACCCGTTAACTTTGTGCTAGATGAACGAACGTCTATCCACATGGTCAGTTCTGAGAGTTAAGTGTGTGTGAAAGCCGTCCTTCACCTAGCTTGTTGGGAACACAAAGTTTCTTTTCAGTTGCAAACTACACTCCATACATATATATGGGGAGGCACAAGCTCCAACTCGGTTTTACAGAGAAATCTGAAGGCCCTTCAAACCGGCACTAGGAAACACACTGAGAAACAAGAGAAAAAGTTTCTCCTGCAACTATTCCCATTGTGCTAGATGAACGAACGTCTCTCCACATGCTCAGTTCTGAGAGATAAGTGTGTGTGAAAGCCGTCCTTCACCTAGCTTGTTGGGAACACAAAGTTTCTTTTCAGTTGCAAACTACACTCCATACATATATATGGGGAGGCACAAGCTCCAACTCGGTTTTACAGTGAAAACTGCAGGAACTTCAAACCGGCACTAGGAAACACACTGAGAAACCAGAGAAAAAGTTTCTCCTGCAACCCATTCCCTTTCTGCTAGATGAACGAACGTCTCTCCACATGCTCAGTTCTGAGAGATAAGTGTGTGTGAAAGCCGTCCTTCACCTAGCTTGTTGGGAACACAAAGTTTCTTTTAAGTTGTAAACTACACTCCATACATATATATGGGGAGGCACAAGCTCCAACTCGGTTTTACAGTGAAAACTGCAGGAACTTCAAACCGGCACTAGGAAACACACTGAGATTCCAGAGTAAAAGTTTCTCCTGCAACCCATTCCATTTGTGCTAGATGAACGAACGTCTCTCCACATGCTCAGTTCTGAGAGATAAGTGAGTGTGAAAGCCGTCCTTCACCTAGCTTGTTGGGAACACAAAGTTTTTTTTCAGTTGCAAACTACACTCCTTACATATATATGGGGAGGCAAAAGCTCCAACTCGGTTTTACAGTGAAAACTGCAGGAACTTCAAACCGGCACTAGGAAACACACTGAGAAACCAGAGAAAAAGTTTCTCCTGCTACCCATTCCCTTTGTGCTAGATGAAAGAACGTCTCTCCACATGCTCAGTTCTGAGAGATAAGTGTGTGTGAAAGCCGTCCTTCACCTAGCTTGTTGGGAACACAAAGTTTCTTTTTAGTTGCAAACTACACTCCATACATATATATGTGGAGGCACAAGCTCGAACTCGGTTTTACAGTGAAAACTGCAGGAACATCTAACCGGCACTAGGAAACACACTGAGAAACCAGAGAAAAAGTTTCTCCTGCTACCCATTCCCTTTGTGCTAGATGAACGAACGTCTCTCCACATGCTCAATTCTGAGAGATAAGTGTGTGTGAAAGCCGTCCTTCACCTAGCTTGTTGGGAACACAAAGTTTCTTTTCAGTTGCAAACTACACTCCATACATATATATGGGGAGGCAACAGCTCCAACTCGGTTTTAAGTGAAAACTGCAGGAACTTCAAACCGGCACTAGGAAACACACTGAGAAACCTGAGAAAAAGTTTCTCCTGCAACCCATTCCCTTTGTGCTAGATGAACGAACGTCTCTCCACATGCTCAGTTCTGAGAGATAAGTGTGTGTGAAAGCCGTCCTTCACCTAGCTTGTTGGGAACACAAAGTTTCTTTTCAGTTGCAAACTACACTCCATACATATATATGGGGAGGCACAAGCTCCAACTCGGTTTTACAGTGAAAACTGCAGGAACTTCAAACCGGCACTAGGAAACACACTGAGAGACCAGAGTAAAAGTTTCTCCTGCAACCCATTCCATTTGTGCTAGATGAACGAACGTCTCTCCACATGCTCAGTTCTGAGAGATAAGTGAGTGTGAAAGCCGTCCTTCACCTAGCTTGTTGGGAACACAAAGTTTCTTTTCAGTTGCAAACTACACTCCATACATATATATGGGGAGGCAACAGCTCCAACTCGGTTTTAAGTGAAAACTGCAGGAACTTCAAACCGGCACTAGGAAACACACTGAGAAACCAGAGAAAAAGTTTCTCCTGCAACCCATTCCCTTTGTGCTAGATGAACAAACGTCTCTCCACATGCTCAGTTCTGAGAGATAAGTGTGTGTGAAAGCCGTCCTTCACCTAGCTTGTTGGGAACACAAAGTTTCTTTTCAGTTGCAAACTACACTCCATGCATATATATGGGGAGGCACAATCTCCAACTCGGTTGTACAGTGAAAAGTGCAGGAACTTCAAAAAGGCACTAGGAAAAACACTGAGAAACCAGAGTAAATGTTTCTCCTGCAACCCGTTAACTTTGTGCTAGATGAACGAAAGTCTCTCCACATGCTCAGTTCTGAGAGATAATTGTGTGTGAAAGCCGTCCTTCACCTAGCTTGTTGGGAACACAAAGTTTCTTTTCAGTTGCAAACTACACTCCATACATATATATGGGGAGGCACAAGCTCCAACTCGGTTTTACAGAGAAAACTGAAGGACCTTCAACCCGGCACTACGAAAAACACTGAGAAACCAGAGAAAAAGTTTCTCCTGCTACCCATTCCCTTTGTGCTAGATGAAAGAACGTCTCTCCACATGCTCAGTTCTGAGAGATAAGTGTGTGTGAAAGCCGTCCTTCACCTAGCTTGTTGGGAACACAAAGTTTCTTTTTAGTTGCAAACTACACTCCATACATATATATGTGGAGGCACAAGCTCGAACTCGGTTTTACAGTGAAAACTGCAGGAACATCTAACCGGCACTAGGAAACACACTGAGAAACCAGAGAAAAAGTTTCTCCTGCTACCCATTCCCTTTGTGCTAGATGAACGAACGTCTCTCCACATGCTCAATTCTGAGAGATAAGTGTGTGTGAAAGCCGTCCTTCACCTAGCTTGTTGGGAACACAAAGTTTCTTTTCAGTTGCAAACTACACTCCATACATATATATGGGGAGGCAACAGCTCCAACTCGGTTTTAAGTGAAAACTGCAGGAACTTCAAACCGGCACTAGGAAACACACTGAGAAACCTGAGAAAAAGTTTCTCCTGCAACCCATTCCCTTTGTGCTAGATGAACGAACGTCTCTCCACATGCTCAGTTCTGAGAGATAAGTGTGTGTGAAAGCCGTCCTTCACCTAGCTTGTTGGGAACACAAAGTTTCTTTTCAGTTGCAAACTACACTCCATACATATATATGGGGAGGCACAAGCTCCAACTCGGTTTTACAGTGAAAACTGCAGGAACTTCAAACCGGCACTAGGAAACACACTGAGAGACCAGAGTAAAAGTTTCTCCTGCAACCCATTCCATTTGTGCTAGATGAACGAACGTCTCTCCACATGCTCAGTTCTGAGAGATAAGTGAGTGTGAAAGCCGTCCTTCACCTAGCTTGTTGGGAACACAAAGTTTCTTTTCAGTTGCAAACTACACTCCATACATATATATGGGGAGGCAACAGCTCCAACTCGGTTTTAAGTGAAAACTGCAGGAACTTCAAACCGGCACTAGGAAACACACTGAGAAACCAGAGAAAAAGTTTCTCCTGCAACCCATTCCCTTTGTGCTAGATGAACAAACGTCTCTCCACATGCTCAGTTCTGAGAGATAAGTGTGTGTGAAAGCCGTCCTTCACCTAGCTTGTTGGGAACACAAAGTTTCTTTTCAGTTGCAAACTACACTCCATGCATATATATGGGGAGGCACAATCTCCAACTCGGTTGTACAGTGAAAAGTGCAGGAATTTCAAAAAGGCACTAGGAAAAACACTGAGAAACCAGAGTAAATGTTTCTCCTGCAACCCGTTAACTTTGTGCTAGATGAACGAAAGTCTCTCCACATGCTCAGTTCTGAGAGATAATTGTGTGTGAAAGCCGTCCTTCACCTAGCTTGTTGGGAACACAAAGTTTCTTTTCAGTTGCAAACTACACTCCATACATATATATGGGGAGGCACAAGCTCCAACTCGGTTTTACAGAGAAAACTGAAGGACCTTCAACCCGGCACTACGAAAAACACTGAGAAACCAGAGAAAAAGTTTCTCCTGCAACTATTCCCATTGTGCTAGATGAACGAACGTCTCTCCACATGCTCAGTTCTGAGAGATAAGTGTGTGTGAAAGCCGTCCTTCACCTAGCTTGTTGGGAACACAAAGTTTCTTTTCAGTTGCAAACTACACTCCATACATATATATGGGGAGGCACAAGCTCCAACTCGGTTTTACAGTGAAAAGTGCAGGAACTTCAAACCGGCACTAGGAAACACACTGAGAAACCAGAGAAAAAGTTTCTCCTGCAACCCATTCCCTTTGTGCTAGATGAACGAACGTCTCTCCACATGCTCAGTTCTGAGAGATAAGTGTGTGTGAAAGCCGTCCTTCACCTAGCTTGTTGGGAACACAAAGGTTCTTTTCAGTTGCAAACTACACTCCATACATATATATGGGGAGGCACAAGCTCCAACTCGGTTTTACAGTGAAAACTGCAGGAACTTCAAACCGGCACTAGGAAACACACTGAGATTCCAGAGTAAAAGTTTCTCCTGCAACCCATTCCATTTGTGCTAGATGAACGAACGTCTCTCCACATGCTCAGTTCTGAGAGATATGTGAGTGTGAAAGCCGTCCTTCACCTAGCTTGTTGGGAACACAAAGTTGTTTTTCAGTTGCAAACTACACTCCATACATATATATGGGGAGGCACAAGCTCCAACTCGGTTTTAAAGTGAAAACTGCAGGAACTTCAAACAGGCACTAGGAAACACACTGAGAAACCAGAGAAAAAGTTTCTCCTGCAACTCATTCCCTTTGTGCTAGATGAACGAACGTCTCTACACATGCTCAGTTCTGAGAGATAAGTGTGTGTGAAAGCCGTCCTTCACCTAGCTTGTTGGGAACACAAAGTTTCTTTTTAGTTGCAAACTGCACTCCATACATATATATGTGGAGGCACAAGCTCGAACTCGGTTTTACAGTGAAAACTGCAGGAACATCTAAACGGCACTAGGAAAAACACTGAGAAACCAGAGAAAAAGTTTCTCCTGCTACCCATTCCCTTTGTGCTAGATGAACGAACGTCTCTCCACATGCTCAATTCTGAGAGATAAGTGTGTGTGAAAGCCGTCCTTCACCTAGCTTGTTGGGAACACAAAGTTTCTTTTCAGTTGCAAACTACACTCCATACATATATATGGGGAGGCACAAGCTCCAACTCGGTTTTACAGTGAAAACTGCAGGAACTTCAAACCGGCACTAGGAAACACACTGAGAGACCAGAGTAAAAGTTTCTCCTGCAACCCATTCCCTTTGTGCTAGATGAACGAACGTCTCTCCACATGCTCAGTTCTGAGAGATAAGTGTGTGTGAAAGCCGTCCTTCAACTATCTTGTTGGGAACACAAAGTTTCTTTTCAGTTGCAAACTACACTCCATACATATATATGGGGAGGCACAAGCTCCAACTCGGTTTTACAGTGAAAACTGCAAGAACTTCAAACTGGCACTAGGAAACACACTGAGATTCCAGAGTAAAAGTTTCTCCTGCAACCCATTCCATTTGTGCTAGATGAACGAACGTCTCTCCACATGCTCAGTTCTGAGAGATAAGTGAGTGTGAAAGCCGTCCTTCACCTAGCTTGTTGGGAACACAAAGTTTCTTTTCAGTTGCAAACTACACTCCATACATATATATGGGGAGGCACAAGCTCCAACTCGGTTTTACAGTGAAAACTGCAGGAACTTCAAACCGGCACTAGGAAACACACTGAGAAACCAGAGAAAAAGTTTCTCCTGCAAACCATTCCCTTTGTGCTAGATGAACGAACGTCTCTCCACATGCTCAGTTCTGAGAGATAAGTGTGTGTGAAAGCCGTCCTTCACCTAGCTTGTTGGGAACACAAAGTTTCTTTTCAGTTGCAAACTACACTGCATACATATATATGGGGAGGCACAAGCTCGAACTCGGTTTTACAGTGAAAACTGCAGGAACTTCAAACTGGCACTAGGAAACACACTGAGATTCCAGAGTAAAAGTTTCTCCTGCAACCCATTCCATTTGTGCTAGATGAACGAACGTCTCTCCACATGCTCAGTTCTGAGAGATAAGTGTGTGTGAAAGCCGTCCTTCACCTAGCTTGTTGGGAACACAAAGTTTCTTTTCAGTTGCAAACTACACTCCATACATATATATGGGGAGGCAAAAGCTCCAACTCGGTTTTACAGTGAAAACTGCAGGAACTTCAAACCGGCACTAGGAAACACACTGAGAAACCAGAGAAAAAGTTTCTCCTGCAACCCATTCCCTTTGTGCTAAATGAACGGACGTCTCTCCACATGCTCCGTTCTGAGAGATAAGTGTGTGTGAAAGCCGTCCTTCACTTAGCTTGTTGAGAACACAAAGTTTCTTTTTAGTTGCAAACTACAATCCATACATATATATGGGGAGGCACAATCTCCAACTCGGTTTTACAGTGAAAACTGCAGGAACTTCAAAAAGGCACTAGGAAACACACTGAGAAACCAGAGTAAATGTATCTCCTGCAACCCGTTAACTTTGTGCTAGATGAACGAACGTCTCTCCACATGCTCAGTTCTGAGAGATAAGTGTGTGTGAAAGCCGTCCTTCACCTAGCTTGTTGGGAACACAAAGTTTCTTTTCAGTTGCAAACTACACTCCATACATATATATGGGGAGGCAAAAGCTCCAACTCGGTTTTACAGTGAAAACTGCAGGAACTTCAAACCGGCACTAGGAAACACACTGAGAAACCAGAGAAAAAGTTTCTCCTGCAACCCATTCCCTTTGTGCTAAATGAACGGAAGTCTCTCCACATGATCCGTTCTGAGAGATAAGTGTGTGTGAAAGCCGTCCTTCACTTAGCTTGTTGAGAACACAAAGTTTCTTTTTAGTTGCAAACTACAATCCATACATATATATGGGGAGGCACAATCTCCAACTCGGTTTTACAGTGAAAACTGCAGGAACTTCAAAAAGGCACTAGGAAACACACTGAGAAACCAGAGTAAATGTATCTCCTGCAACCCGTTAACTTTGTGCTAGATGAACGAACGTCTCTCCACATGCTCAGTTCTGAGAGATAAGTGTGTGTGAAAGCCGTCCTTCACCTAGCTTGTTGGGAACACAAAGTTTCTTTTCAGTTGCAAACTACAATCCATACATATATATGGGGAGGCACAATCTCCAACTCGGTTGTACAGTGAAAACTGCAGGAACTTCAAAAAGGCACTAGGAAACACACTGAGAAACCAGAGTAATTGTTTCTCCTGCAACCCGTAAACTTTGTGCTAGATGAACGAACGTCTCTCCACATGCTCAGTTCTGAGAGTTAAGTGTGTGTGAAAGCCGTCCTTCACCTAGCTTGTTGGGAACACAAAGTTTCTTTTCAGTTGCAAACTACACTCCATACATATATATGGGGAGGCACAAGCTCCACCTCGGTTTTACAGAGAAAACTGAAGGACCTTCAAACCGGCACTAGGAAACACACTGAGAAACCAGAGAAAAAGTTTCTCCTGCAACTATTCCCATTGTGCTAGATGAACGAACGTCTCTCCACATGCTCAGTTCTGAGAGATAAGTGTGTGTGAAAGCCGTCCTTCACCTAGCTTGTTGGGAACACAAAGTTTCTTTTCAGTTGCAAACTACACTCCATACATATATATGGGGAGGCAACAGCTCCAACTCGGTTTTAAGTGAAAACTGCAGGAACTTCAAACCGGCACTAGGAAACAAACTGAGAAACCTGAGAAAAAGTTTCTCCTGCAACCCATTCCCTTTGTGCTAGATGAACGAACGTCTCTCCACATGCTCAGTTCTGAGAGATAAGTGTGTGTGAAAGCCGTCCTTCACCTAGCTTGTTGGGAACACAAAGTTTCTTTTCAGTTGCAAACTACACTCCATACATATATATGGGGAGGCACAAGCTCCAACTCGGTTTTACAGTGAAAACTGCAGGAACTTCAAACCGGCACTAGGAAACACACTGAGAAACCAGAGAAAAAGTTTCTCCTGCAACCCATTCCCTTTGTGCTAGATGAACGAACGTCTCTCCACATGCTCAGTTCTGAGAGCTATGTGTGTGTGAAAGCCGTCCTTCACCTAGCTTGTTGGGAACACAAAGTTTCTTTTCAGTTGCAAACTACACTCCATACATATATATGGGGAGGCACAAGCTCCAACTCGGTTTTACAGTGAAAACTGCAGGAACTTCAAACTGGCACTAGGAAACACACTGAGATTCCAGAGTAAAAGTTTCTCCTGCAACCCATTCCATTTGTGCTAGATGAACGAAAGTCTCTCCACATGCTCAGTTCTGAGAGATAAGTGAGTGTGAAAGCCGTCCTTCACCTAGCTTGTTGGGAACACAAAGTTTTTTTTCAGTTGCAAACTACACTCCATACATATATATGGGGAGGCACAAGCTCCAACTCGGTTTTACAGTGAAAACTGCAGGAACTTCAAACTGGCACTAGGAAACACACTGAGATTCCAGAGTAAAAGTTTCTCCTGAAACCCATTCCATTTGTGCTAGATGAACGAACGTCTCTCCACATGCTCAGTTCTGAGAGATAAGTGTGTGTGAAAGCCGTCCTTCACCTAGCTTGTTGGGAACACAAAGTTTTTTTTCAGTTGCAAACTACACTCCATACATATATATGGGGAGGCACAAGCTCCAACTCGGTTTTACAGAGAAAACTGCAGGAACTTCAAACCGGCACTAGGAAACACACTGAAAAACCAGAGTAAAAGTTTCTCCTGCAACTCATTCCCTTTGTGCTAGATGAACGAACGTCTCTCCACATGCTCAGTTCTGAGAGATAAGTGTGTGTGAATGCCGTCCTTCACCTAGCTTGTTGGGAACACAAAGTTTCTTTTTAGTTGCAAACTACACTCCATACATATATATGGGGAGGCACAAGCTCGAACTCGGTTTTACAGTGAAAACTGCAGGAACATCTAACCGGCACTAGGAAACACACTGAGAAACCAGAGAAATAGTTTCTCCTGCTACCCATTCCCTTTGTGCTAGATGAACGAACGTCTCTCCACATGCTCAATTCTGAGAGATAAGTGTGTGTGAAAGCCGTCCTTCACCTAGCTTGTTGGGAACACAAAGTTTCTTTTCAGTTGCAAACTACACTCCATACATATATATGGGGAGGCAACAGCTCCAACTCGATTTTAAGTGAAAACTGCAGGAAATTCAAACCGACACTAGGAAACAGACTGAGAAACCAGAGAAAAAGTTTCTCCTGCAACCCATTCCCTTTGTGCTAGAGGAACAAACGTCTCTCCACATGCTCAGTTCTGAGAGATAAGTGTGTGTGAAAGCCGTCCTTCACCTAGCTTGTTGGGAACACAAAGTTTCTTTTCAGTTGCAAACTACACTCCATACATATATATGGGGAGGCACAAGCTCCAACTCGGTTTTACAGTGAAAACTGCAGTAACTTCAAAAAGGCACTAGGAAACACACTGAGAAACCAGAGTAAAAGTTTCTCCTGCAACCCGTTAACTTTGTGCTAGATGAACGAACGTCTCTCCACATGCTCAGTTCTGAGAGATAAGTGTGTTTGAAAGCCGTCCTTCACCTAGCTTGTTGGGAACACAAAGTTTCTTTTCAGTTGCAAACTACACTCCATACATATATATGGGGAGGCACAATCTCCAACTCGGTTGTACAGTGAAAACTGCAGGAACTTCAAAAAGGCACTAGGAAACACACTGAGAAACCAGAGTAAATATTTCTCCTGCAACCCGTTAACTTTGTGCTAGATGAACGAACGTCTCTCCACATGCTCAGTTCTGAGAGATAAGTGTGTGTGAAAGCCGTCCTTCACCTAGCTTGTTGGGAAAACAAAGTTTCTTTTCAGTTGCAAACTACACTCCATACATATATATGGGGAGGCACAAGCTCCAACTCGGTTTTACAGAGAAAACTGAAGGACCTTCAAACCGGCACTAGGAAACACACTGAGAAACCAGAGAAAAAGTTTCTCCTGCAACTATTCCCATTGTGCTAGATGAACGAACGTCTCTCCACATGCTCAGTTCAGAGAGATAGGTGTGTGTGAAAGCCGTCCTTCACCTAGCTTGTTGGGAACACAAAGTTTCTTTTCAGTTGCAAACTACACTCCATACATATATATGGGGAGGCACAAGCTCCAACTCGGTTTTACAGTGAAAACTGCAGGAACTTCAAACCGGCACTAGGAAACACACTGAGAAACCAGAGAAAAAGTTTCTCCTGCAACCCATTCCCTTTGTGCTAGATGAACGAACGTCTCTCCTCATGCTCAATTCTGAGAGATAAGTGTGTGTGAAAGCCGTACTTCACCTAGCTTGTTGGGAACACAAAGTTTCTTTTCAGTTGCAAACTACACTCCATACATATATATGGGGAGGCAACAGCTCCAACTCGGTTTTAAGTGAAAAATGCAGGAACTTCAAACCGGCACTAGGAAACACACTGAGAAACCAGAGAAAAAGTTTCTCCTGCAACCCATTCCCTTTGTGCTAGATGAACATACGTCTCTCCACATGCTAAGGTCTGAGAGATAAGTGTGTGTGAAAGCCGTCCTTCACCTAGCTTGTTGGGAACACAAAGTTTCTTTTCAGTTGCAAACTACACTCCATACATATATATGGGGAGGCACAATCTCCAACTCGGTTGTACAGTGAAAACTGCAGGAACTTCAAAAAGGCACTAGGAAACACACTGAGAAACCAGAGTAAATGTTTCTCCTGCAACCCATTCCCTTTGTGCTAGATGAACGAACGTCTCTCCACATGCTCAATTCTGAGAGATAAGTGTGTGTGAAAGCCGTCCTTCACCTAGCTTGTTGGGAACACAAAGTTTCTTTTTAGTTGCAAACTACACTCCATACATATATATGGGGAGGCACAAGCTCGAACTCGGTTTTACAGTGAAAACTGCAGGAACATCTAACCGGCACTAGGAAACACACTGAGAAACCAGAGAAATAGTTTCTCCTGCTACCCATTCCCTTTGTGCTAGATGAACGAACGTCTCTCCACATGCTCAATTCTGAGAGATAAGTGTGTGTGAAAGCCGTCCTTCACCTAGCTTGTTGGGAACACAAAGTTTCTTTTCAGTTGCAAACTACACTCCATACATATATATGGGGAGGCAACAGCTCCAACTCGATTTTAAGTGAAAACTGCAGGAACTTCAAACCGACACTAGGAAACACACTGAGAAACCAGAGAAAAAGTTTCTCCTGCAACCCATTCCCTTTGTGCTAGAGGAACAAACGTCTCTCCACATGCTCAGTTCTGAGAGATAAGTGTGTGTGAAAGCCGTCCTTCACCTAGCTTGTTGGGAACACAAAGTTTCTTTTCAGTTGCAAACTACACTCCATACATATATATGGGGAGGCACAAGCTCCAACTCGGTTTTACAGTGAAAACTGCAGTAACTTCAAAAAGGCACTAGGAAACACACTGAGAAACCAGAGTAAAAGTTTCTCCTGCAACCCGTTAACTTTGTGCTAGATGAACGAACGTCTCTCCACATGCTCAGTTCTGAGAGATAAGTGTGTTTGAAAGCCGTCCTTCACCTAGCTTGTTGGGAACACAAAGTTTCTTTTCAGTTGCAAACTACACTCCATACATATATATGGGGAGGCACAATCTCCAACTCGGTTGTACAGTGAAAACTGCAGGAACTTCAAAAAGGCACTAGGAAACACACTGAGAAACCAGAGTAAATATTTCTCCTGCAACCCGTTAACTTTGTGCTAGATGAACGAACGTCTCTCCACATGCTCAGTTCTGAGAGATAAGTGTGTGTGAAAGCCGTCCTTCACCTAGCTTGTTGGGAAAACAAAGTTTCTTTTCAGTTGCAAACTACACTCCATACATATATATGGGGAGGCACAAGCTCCAACTCGGTTTTACAGAGAAAACTGAAGGACCTTCAAACCGGCACTAGGAAACACACTGAGAAACCAGAGAAAAAGTTTCTCCTGCAACTATTCCCATTGTGCTAGATGAACGAACGTCTCTCCACATGCTCAGTTCAGAGAGATAGGTGTGTGTGAAAGCCGTCCTTCACCTAGCTTGTTGGGAACACAAAGTTTCTTTTCAGTTGCAAACTACACTCCATACATATATATGGGGAGGCACAAGCTCCAACTCGGTTTTACAGTGAAAACTGCAGGAACTTCAAACCGGCACTAGGAAACACACTGAGAAACCAGAGAAAAAGTTTCTCCTGCAACCCATTCCCTTTGTGCTAGATGAACGAACGTCTCTCCTCATGCTCAATTCTGAGAGATAAGTGTGTGTGAAAGCCGTACTTCACCTAGCTTGTTGGGAACACAAAGTTTCTTTTCAGTTGCAAACTACACTCCATACATATATATGGGGAGGCAACAGCTCCAACTCGGTTTTAAGTGAAAAATGCAGGAACTTCAAACCGGCACTAGGAAACACACTGAGAAACCAGAGAAAAAGTTTCTCCTGCAACCCATTCCCTTTGTGCTAGATGAACATACGTCTCTCCACATGCTAAGGTCTGAGAGATAAGTGTGTGTGAAAGCCGTCCTTCACCTAGCTTGTTGGGAACACAAAGTTTCTTTTCAGTTGCAAACTACACTCCATACATATATATGGGGAGGCACAATCTCCAACTCGGTTGTACAGTGAAAACTGCAGGAACTTCAAAAAGGCACTAGGAAACACACTGAGAAACCAGAGTAAATGTTTCTCCTGCAACCCATTCCCTTTGTGCTAGATGAACGAACGTCTCTCCACATGCTCAGTTCTGAGAGATAAGTGTGTGTGAAAGCCGTCCTTCACCTAGCTTGTTGGGAACACAAAGTTTCTTTTCAGTTGCAAACTACACTCCATACATATATATGGGGAGGCACAAGCTCCAACTCGGTTTTACAGTGAAAACTGCAGGAACTTCAAACCGGCACTAGGAAACACACTGAGAAACCAGAAAAAAAGTTTCTCCTGCAACCCATTCCCTTTGTGCTAGATGAACGAACGTCTCTCCACATGCTCAGTTCTGAGAGATAAGTGTGTGTGAAAGCCGTCCTTCACCTAGCTTGTTGGGAACACAAAGTTTCTTTTCAGTTGCAAACTACACTCCATATATATATATGGGGAGGCACAAGCTCCAACTCGGTTTTACAGTGAAAACTGCAGGAACTTCAAACTGGCACTAGGAAACACACTGAGATTCCAGAGTAAAAGTTTCTCCTGCAACCCATTCCATTTGTGCTTGATGAACGAACGTCTCTCCACATGCTCTATTCTGAGAGATAAGTGAGTGTGAAAGCCGTCCTTCACCTAGCTTGTTGGGAACACAAAGTTTCTTTTCAGTTGCAAACTACACTCCATACATATATATGGGGAGGCACAAGCTCCAACTCGGTTTTACAGTGAAAACTGCAGGAACTTCAAACCGGCACTAGGAAACACACTGAGAAACCAGAGAAAAAGTTTCTCCTGCAACCCATTCCCTTTGTGCTAGATGAACGAACGTCTCTCCACATGCTCAGTTCTGAGAGATAAGTGTGTGTGAAAGCCGTCCTTCACCTAGCTTGTTGGGAACACAAAGTTTCTTTTCAGTTGCAAACTACACTCCATACATATATATGGGGAGGCACAAGCTCCAACTCGGTTTTACAGTGAAAACTGCAGGAACTTCAAACTGGCACTAGGAAACACACTGAGATTCCAGAGTAAAAGTTTCTCCTGCAACCCATTCCATTTGTGCTAGATGAACGAAAATCTCTCCACATGCTCAGTTCTGAGAGATAAGTGAGTGTGAAAGCCGTCCTTCACCTAGCTTGTTGGGAACACAAAGTTTCTTTTTAGTTGCAAACTACACTCCATACATATATATGTGGAGGCACCAGCTCGAACTCGGTTTTACAGTGAAAACTGCAGGAACATCTAACCGGCACTAGGAAACACACTGAGAAACCAGAGAAAAAGTTTCTCCTGCTACCCATTCCCTTTGTGCTAGATGAACGAATGTCTCTCCACATGCTAAGTTCTGAGAGATAAGTGTGTGTGAAAGCCGTCCTTCACCTAGCTTGTTGGGAACACAAAGTTTCTTTTCAGTTGCAAACTACACTCCATACATATATATGGGGAGGCAACAGCTCCAACTCGGTTTTAAGTGAAAACTGCAGGAACTTCAAACCGGCACTAGGAAACACACTGAGAAACCAGAGTAAATGTTTCTCCTGCAACCCATTCCCTTTGTGCTAGATGAACAAACGTCTCTCCACATGCTCAGTTCTGAGAGATAAGTGTGTGTGAAAGCCGTCCTTCACCTAGCTTGTTGGGAACACAAAGTTTCTTTTCAGTTGCAAACTACACTCCATACATATATATTGGGAGGCACAATCTCCAACTCGGTTGTAAAGTGAAAACTGCAGGAACTTCAAAAAGGCACTAGGAAACACACTGAGAAACCAGAGTAAATGTTTCTCCTGCAACCCGTTAACTTTGTGCTAGATGAACGAACGTCTCTCCACATGCTCAGTTCTGAGAGATAAGTGTGTGTGAAAGCCGTCCTTCACCTAGCTTGTTGGGAAAACAAAGTTTCTTTTCAGTTGCAAACTACACTCCATACATATATATGGGGAGGCACAAGCTCCAACTCGGTTTTACAGAGAAAACTGAAGGACCTTCAAACCGGAACTAGGAAACACACTGAGAAACCAGAGAAAAAGTTTCTCCTGCAACTATTCCCATTGTGCTAGATGAACGAACGTCTCTCCACATGCTCAGTTCTGAGAGATAGGTGTGTGTGAAAGCCGTCCTTCACCTAGCTTGTTGGGAACACAAAGTTTCTTTTCAGTTGCAAACTACACTCCATACATATATATGGGGAGGCACAAGCTCCAACTCGGTTTTACAGTGAAAACTGCAGGAACTTCAAACCGGCACTAGGAAACACACTGAGAAACCAGAGAAAAAGTTTCTCCTGCAACCCATTCCCTTTGTGCTAGATGAACGAACGTCTCTCCACATGCTCAGTTCTGAGAGATAAGTGTGTGTGAAAGCCGTCCTTCACCTAGCTTGTTGGGAACACAAAGTTTCTTTTCAGTTGCAAACTACACTCCATACATATATATAGGGAGGCACAATCTCCAACTCGGTTTTACAGTGAAAACTGCAGGAACTTCAAACCGGCACTAGGAAACACACTGAGATTCCAGAGTAAAAGTTTCTCCTGCAACTCGTTCCCTTTGTGCTAGATGAACGAACGTCTCTCCACGTGCTCAGTTCTGAGAGATAAGTGTGTGTGAAAGCCGTCCTTCACCTAGCTTGTTGGGAACACAAAGTTTCTTTTTAGTTGCAAACTACACTCCATACACATATATGGTGAGGCACAAGCTCGAACTCGGTTTTACAGTGAAATCTGCAGGAACATCTAACCGGCACTAGGAAACACACTGAGAAACCAGAGAAAAAATTTCTCCTGCTACCCATTCCCTTTGTGCTAGATGAACGAACGTCTCTCCACATGCTCAATTCTGAGAGATAAGTGTGTGTGAAAGCCGTACTTCACCTAGCTTGTTGGGAACACAAAGTTTCTTTTCAGTTGCAAACTACACTCCATACATATATATGGGGAGGCAACAGCTCTAACTCGGTTTTAAGTGAAAACTGCAGGAACTTCAAACCGGCACTAGGAAACACACTGAGAAACCAGAGAAAAAGTTTCTCCTGCAACCCGTTCCCTTTGTGCTAGATGAACAAACGTCTCTCCACATGCTAAGGTCTGAGAGATAAGTGTGTGTAAGCCGTCCTTCACCTAGCTTGTTGGGAACACAAAGTTTCTTTTCAGTTGCAAACTACACTCCATACATATATATGGGGAGGCACAAGCTCCAACTCGGTTGTACAGTGAAAACTGCAGGAACTTCAAACAGGCACTAGGAAACACACTGAGAATCCAGAGTAAAAGTTTCTCCTGCAACTCGTTCCCTTTGTGCTAGATGAACGAACGTCTCTCCACATGCTCAGTTCTGAGAGATTAGTGTGTGTGAAAGCCGTCCTTCACCTAGCTTGTTGGGAACACAAAGTTTCTTTTCAGTTGCAAACTACACTCCATACATATATATGTGGAGGCACAAGCTCGAAATCGGTTTTACAGTGAAAACTGCAGGAACTTCAAACCGGCACTAGGAAACACACTGAGAAACCAGAGAAAAAGTTTCTCCTGCAACACATTCCCCTTGTGCTAGATGAACGAACGTCTCCCACATGCTCAGTTCTGAGAGATATGTGTGTGTGAAAGCCGTCCTTCACCTAGCTTGTTGGGAACACAAAGTTTCTTTTCAGTTGCAAACTACATTCCATACATATATATGGGGAGGCACAAGCTCGAACTCTGTTTTACAGTGAAAACTGCAGGAACATCTAACCGGCACTAGGAAACACACTGAGAAACCAGAGAAAAAGTTTCTCCTGCTTCCCATTCCCTTTGTGCTAAATGAACGAACGTCTCTCCACATGCTCAGTTCTGAGAGATAAGTGTGTGTGAAAGCCGTCCTTCACCTAGCTTGTTGGGAACACAAAGTTTCTTTTCAGTTGCAAACTACACTCCATACATATATATGGGGAGGCAACAGCTCCAACTCGGTTTTAAGTGAAAACTGCAGGAACTTCAAACCGGCACTAGGAAACACACTGAGAAACCAGAGAAAAAGTTTCTCCTGCAACACATTCCCTTTGTGCTAGATGAACAAACGTCTCTCCACATGCTAAGGTCTGAGAGATAAGTGTGTGTAAGCCGTCCTTCACCTAGCTTGTTGGGAACACAAAGATTCTTTTCAGTTGCAAACTACACTCCATACATATATATGGGGAGGCACAATCTCCAACTCGGTTGTACAGTGAAAACTGCAGGAACTTCAAAAAGGCACTAGGAAACACACTGAGAAACCAGAGTAAATGTTTCTCCTGCAACCCGTTAACTTTGTGCTAGATGAACGAACGTCTCTCCACATTCTCAGTTCTGAGAGATAAGTGTGTGTGAAAGCCGTCCTTCACCTAGCTTGTTGGGAACACAAAGTTTCTTTTCAGTTGCAAACTACACTCCATACATATATATGGGGAGGCACAAGCTCCAAATCGGTTTTACAGAGAAAACTGCAGGAACTTCAAACCGGCACTAGGAAACACACTGAGAAACCAGAGAAAAGTTTCTCCTGCAACTATTCCCATTGTGCTAAATGAATGAACGTCTCTCCACATGCTCAGTTCTGAGAGATAAGTGTGTGTGAAAGCCGTCCTTCACCTAGATTGTTGGGAACACAAAGTTTCTTTTCAGTTGCAAACTACACTCCATACATATATATGGGGAGGCACAAGCTCCAACTCGGTTTTACAGTGAAAACTGCAGGACCTTCAAACCGGCACTAGGAAACACACTGAGAAACCAGAGAAAAAGTTTCTCCTGCAACCCATTCCATTTGTGCTAGATGAACGAACGTCTCTCCATATGCTCAGTTCTGAGAGATAAGTGTGTGTGAAAGCCGTCCTTCACCTAGCTTGTTGGGAACACAAAGATTCTTTTCAGTTGCAAACTACACTCCATACATATATATGGGGAGGCACAAGCTCCAACTCGGTTTTACAGTGAAAACTGCAGGAACTGCAAACCGGCAGTAGGAAACACACTGAGATTCCAGAGTAAAAGTTTCTCCTGCAACCCATTCCATTTGTGCTAGATGAACGAACGTCTCTCCACATGCTCAGTTCTGAGAGATAAGTGTGTGTGAAAGCCGTCCTTCACCTAGCTTGTTGGGAACACAAAGTTTTTTTCAGTTGCAAACTACACTCCATACATATATATGGGGAGGCACAAGCTCCAACTCGGTTGTACAGTGAAAACTGCAGGAACTTCAAACAGGCACTAGGAAACACACTGAGAAACCAGAGTAAAAGTTTCACCTGCAACTCGTTCCCTTTGTGCTAGATGAACGAACGTCTCTCCACATGCTCAGTTCTGAGAGATTAGTGTGTGTGAAAGCCGTCCTTCACCTAGCTTGTTGGGAACACAAAGTTTCTTTTCAGTTGCAAACTACACTCCATACATATATATGTGGAGGCACAAGCTCGAACTCGGTTTTACAGTGAAAACTGCAGGAACTTCAAACCGGCACTAGGAAACACACTGAGAAACCAGAGAAAAAGTTTCTCCTGCAACACATTCCCCTTGTGCTAGATGAACGAACGTCTCCCACATGCTCAGTTCTGAGAGATATGTGTGTGTGAAAGCCGTCTTTCACCTAGCTTGTTGGGAACACAAAGTTTCTTTTCAGTTGCAAACTACATTCCATACATATATATGGGGAGGCACAAGCTCGAACTCGGTTTTACAGTGAAAACTGCAGGAACTTCAAACCGGCACTAGGAAACACACTGAGAAACCAGAGAAAAAGTTTCTCTTGCTACCCATTCCCTTTTTGCTAGATGAACGAAAGTCTCTCCACATGCTCAATTCTGAGAGATAAGTGTGTGTGAAAGCCGTCCTTCACCTAGCTTGTTGGGAACACAAAGTTTCTTTTCAGTTGCAAACTACACTCCATACATATATATGGGGAGGCAAAAGCTCCAACTCGGTTTTACAGTGAAAACTGCAGGAACTTCAAACCGGCACTAGGAAACACACTGAGAAACCAGAGAAAAAGTTTCTCCTGCAACCCATTCCCTTTGTGCTAGATGAACGAAAGTCTCTCCACATGCTCAGTTCTGAGAGATAAGTGTGTGTGAAAGCCGTCCTTCACCTAGCTTGTTGAGAACACAAAGTTTCTTTTCAGTTGCAAACTACACTCCATACATATATATGGGGAGGCAAAAGCTCCAACTCGGTTTTACAGTGAAAACTGCAGGAACTTCAAACCGGCACTAGGAAACACACTGAGAAACCAGAGAAAAAGTTTCTCCTGCAACCCATTCCCTTTGTGCTAGATGAACGAAAGTCTCTCCACATGCTCAGTTCTGAGAGATAAGTGTGTGTGAAAGCCGTCCTTCACCTAGCTTGTTGAGAACACAAAGTTTCTTTTTAGTTGCAAACTACACTCCATACATATATATGGGGAGGCACAATCTCCAACTCGGTTTTACAGTGAAAACTGCAGGAACTTCAAAAACGCACTAGGAAACATACTGAGAAACCAGAGTAAATGTTTCTCCTGCAACCCGTTATCTTTGTGCTAGATGAACGAACGTCTCTCCACATGCTCAGTTCTAGAGATAAGTGTGTGTGAAAGCCGTACTTCACCTAGCTTGTTGGGAACACAAAGTTTCTTTTCAGTTGCAAACTACACTCCATACATATATATGGGGAGGCACAATCTGCAACTCGGTTGTACAGAGAAAACTGAAGGACCTTCAAACCGGCACTAGGAAACACACTGAGAAACCAGAGTAAAAGTTTCTCCTGCAACTATTCCCATTGTGCTAGATGAACGAACGTCTCTCCACATGCTCAGTTCTGAGAGATAAGTGTGTGTGAAAGCCGTCCTTCACCTAGCTTGTTGGGAACACAAAATTTCTTTTCAGTTGCAAACTACACTCCATACATATATATGGGGAGGCAAAAGCTCCAACTCGGTTTTACAGTGAAAACTGCAGGAACTTCAAACCGGCACTAGGAAACACACTGAGAAACCAGAGAAAAAGTTTCTCCTGCAACCCATTCCCTTTGTGCTAGATGAACGAACGTCTCTCCACATGCTCAGTTCTGAGAGATAAGTGTGTGTGAAAGCCGTCCTTCACCTAGCTTGTGGGGAACGCAAAGTTTCTTTTCAGTTGCAAACTACACTCCATACATATATATGGGGAGGCACAAGCTCCAACTCGGTTTTACTGTGAAAACTGCAGGAACTTCAAACCGGCACTAGGAAACACACTGAGAAACCAGAGAAAAAGTTTCTCCTGCAACCCATTCCCTTTGTGCTAGATGAAGGAACGTCTCTCCACATGCTCAGTTCTGAGAGATAAGTGTGTGTGAAAGCCGTCCTTCACCTAGCTTGTTGGGAACACAAAGTTTCTTTTCAGTTGCAAACTACACTCCATACATATATATGGGGAGGCACAAGCTCCAACTCGGTTTTACAGTGAAAACTGCAGGAACTTCAAACCGGCACTAGGAAACACACTGAGATTCCAGAGTAAAAGTTTCTCCTGCAACCCATTCCATTTGTGCTAGATGAACGAACGTCTCTCCACATGCTCAGTTCTGAGAGATAAGTGTGTGTGAAAGCCGTCCTTCACCTAGCTTGTTGGGAACACAAAGTTTTTTTTCAGTTGCAAACTACACTCCATACATATATATGGGGAGGCACAAGCTCCAACTCGGTTTTACAGTGAAAACTGCAGGAACTTCAAAAAGGCACTAGGAAACTCACTGAGAAACCAGAGTAAAAGTTTCTCCTGCTACTCGTTCCCTTTGTGCTAGATGAACGAACGTCTCTCCACATGCTCAGTTCTGAGAGATAAGTGTGTGTGAAAGCCGTCCTTCACCTAGCTTGTTGGGAACACAAAGTTTCTTTTTAGTTGCAAACTACACTCCATACATATATATGTGGAGGCACAAGCTCGAACTCGGTTTTACAGTGAAAACTGAAGGAACATCTAACCGGCACTAGGAAACACACTGAGAAACCAGAGAAAAAGTTTCTCCTGCTACCCATTCCCTTTGTGCTAGATGAACGAACGTCTCTCCACATGCTCAATTCTGAGAGATAAGTGTGTGTGAAAGCCGTCCTTCACCTAGCTTGTTGGGAACACAAAGTTTCTTTTCAGTTGCAAACTACACTCCATACATATATATGGGGAGGCAACAGCTCCAACTCGGTTTTAAGTGAAAACTGCAGGACCTTCATACCGGCACTAGGAAACACACTGAGAAACCAGAGAAAAAGTTTCTCCTGCAACCCATTCCCTTTGTGCTAGATGAACGAACGTCTCTCCACATGCTCAGTTCTGAGAGATAAGTGTGTGTGAAAGCCGTACTTCACCTAGCTTGTTGGGAACACAAAGTTTCTTTTCAGTTGCAAACTACACTCCATAAATATATATGGGGAGGCACAAGCTCCAACTCGGTTTTACAGTGAAAACTGCAGGAACGTCAATAAGGCACTAGGAAACACACTGAAAAACCAGAGTAAATGTTTCTCCTGCAACCCGTTAACTTTGTGCTAGATGAACGAAAGTCTCTCCACATGCTCAGTTCTGAGAGATAAGTGTGTGTGAAAGCCGTCCTTCACCTAGCTTGTTGGGAACACAAAGTTTCTTTTCAGTTGCAAACTACACTCCTTACATATATATGGGGAGGCAAAAGCTCCAACTCGGTTTTACAGTGAAAACTGCTGGAACTTCAAACAGGTACTAGGAAACACACTGAGAAACCAGAGTAATAGTTTCTCCTGCAACCCATTCCCCTTGTGCTAGATGAACGAACGTCTCCCACATGCTCAATTCTGAGAGATAAGTGTGTGTGAAAGCCGTCCTTCACCTAGCTTGTTGGGAACACAAAGTTTCTTTTCAGTTGCAAACTACATTCCATACATATATATGGGGAGGCACAAGCTCGAACTCGGTTTTACAGTGAAAACTGCAGGAACTTCAAACCGGCACTAGGAAACACACTGAGATTCCAGAGTAAAAGTTTCTCTTGCTACCCATTCCCTTTGTGCTACATGAACGAAAGTCTCTCCACATGCTCAATTCTGAGAGATAAGTGTGTGTGAAAGCCGTCCTTCACCTAGCTTGTTGGGAACACAAAGTTTCTTTTCAGTTGCAAACTACACTCCATACATATATATGGGGAGGCAAAAGCTCCAACTCGGTTTTACAGTGAAAACTGCAGGAACTTCAAACCGGCACTAGGAAACACACTGAGAAACCAGAGAAAAAGTTTCTCCTGCAACCCATTCCCTTTGTGCTAGATGAACGGACGTCTCTCCACATGCTCAGTTCTGAGAGATAAGTGTGTGTGAAAGCCGTCCTTCACCTAGCTTGTTGGGAACACAAAGTTTCTTTTTAGTTGCAAACTACACTCCATACATATATATGGGGAGGCACAATCTCCAACTCGGTTTTACAGTGAAAACTGCAGGAACTTCAAAAAGGCTCTAGGAAACACACTGAGAAACCAGAGTAAATGTTTCTCCTGCAACCCGTTAACTTTGTGCTAGATGAACGAACGTCTCTCCACATGCTCAGTTCTGAGAGATAAGTGTGTGTGAAAGCCGTCCTTCACCTAGCTTGTTGGGAACACAAAGTTTCTTTTCAGTTGCAAACTACACTCCATACATATATATGGGGAGGCACAATCTCCAACTTGGTTGTACAGTGAAAACTGCAGGAACTTCAAAAAGGCACTAGGAAACACACTGAGAAACCAGAGTAAATATTTCTCCTGCAACCCGTTAACTTTGTGCTAGATGAACGAACGTCTCTCCACATGCTCAGTTCTGAGATATAAGTGTGTGTGAAAGCCGTCCTTCACCTAGCTTGTTGGGAACACAAAGTTTCTTTTTAGTTGCAAACTACAATCCATACATATATATGTGGAGGCACAAGCTCGAACTCGGTTTTACAGTGAAAACTGCAGGAACATCTAACCGGCACTAGGAAACACACTGAGAAACCAGAGAAAAAGTTTCTCCTGCTACCCATTCCCTTTGTGCTATATGAACGAACGTCTCTCCACATGCTCAATTCTGAGAGATAAGTGTGTGTGAAAGCCGTCCTTCACCTAGCTTGTTGGGAACACAAAGTTACTTTTCAGTTGCAAACTACACTCCATACATATATATGGGGAGGCAACAGCTCCAACTCTGTTTTAAGTGAAAACTGCAGGAACTTCAAACCGGCACTAGGAAACACACTGAGAAACCTGAGAAAAGTTTCTCCTGCAACCCATTCCCTTTGTGCTAGATGAACGAACGTCTCTCCACATGCTCAGTTCTGAGAGATAAGTGTGTGTGAAAGCCGTCCTTCACCTAGCTTGTTGGGAACACAAAGTTTCTTTTCAGTTGCAAACTACACTCCATACATATATAGGGGAGGCACAATCTCCAACTCGGTTTTACAGTGAAAACTGCAGGAACTTCAAACCGGCACTAGGAAACACACTGAGAATCCAGAGAAAAAGTTTCTCCTGCAACCCATTCCCCTTGTGCTAGATGAACGAACGTCTCCCACATGCTCAGTTCTGAGAGATAAGTGTGTGTGAAAGCCGTCCTTCACCTAGCTTGTGGGGAACACAAAGTTTCTTTTCAGTTGCAAACTACACTCCATACATATATATGGGGAGGCACAAGCTCCAACTCGGTTTTACAGTGAAAACTGCAGGAAATTCAAACCGGCACTAGGAAACACACTGAGATTCCAGAGTAAAAGTTTCACCTGCAACCCATTCCATTTGTGCTAGATGAACGAACGTCTCTCCACATGCTCAGTTCTGAGAGATAAGTGTGTGTGAAAGCCGTCCTTCACCTATCTTGTTGGGAACACAAAGTTTTTTTTCAGTTGCAAACTACACTCCTTACATATATATGGGGAGGCACAAGCTCCAACTCGGTTTTACAGTGAAAACTGCAGGAACTTCAAAAAGGCACTAGGAAACTAACTGAGAAACCAGAGTAAAAGTTTCTCCTGCTAATCGTTCCCTTTGTGCTAGATGAACGAACGTCTCTCCACATGCTCAGTTCTGAGAGATAAGTGTGTGTGAAAGCCGTCCTTCACCTAGCTTGTTGGGAACACAAAGTTTCTTTTTAGTTGCAAACTACACTCCATACATATATATGTGGAGGCACAAGCTCGAACTCGGTTTTACAGTGAAAACTGAAGGAACATCTAATCGGGACTAGGAAACACACTGAGAAACCAGAGAAAAAGTTTCTCCTGCTACCCATTCCCTTTGTGCTAGATGAACGAACGTCTCTCCACATGCTCAATTCTGAGAGATAAGTGTGTGTGAAAGCCGTCCTTCACCTAGCTTGTTGGGAACACAAAGTTTCTTTTCAGTTGCAAACTACACTCCATACATATAAATGGGGAGGCAACAGCTCCAACTCGATTTAAGTGAAAACTGCAGGAACTTCAAACCGGCACTAGGAAACACACTGAGAAACCAGAGAAAAAGTTTCTCCTGCAACCCATTCCCTTTGTGCTAAATGAACGAACGTCTCTCCACATGCTCAGTTCTGAGAGATAAGTGTGTGTGAAAGCCGTACTTCACCTAGCTTGTTGGGAACACAAAGTTTCTTTTCAGTTGCAAACTACACTCCATACATATATATGGGGAGGCACAATCTCCAACTCGGTTTTACAGTGAAAACTGCAGGAACTTCAAACCGGCACTAGGAAACACACTGAGAAACCAGAGAAAAAGTTTCTCCTGCAACCCGTTAACTTTGTGCTAGATGAACGAACGTCTCTCCACATGCTCAGTTCTGAGAGATAACTGTGTGTGAAAGCCGTCCTTCACCTAGCTTGTTGGGAACACAAAGTTTCTTTTCAGTTGCAAACTAAACTCCATACATATATATGGGGAGGCAAAAGCTCCAACTCGGTTTTACAGTGAAAACTGCAGGAACTTCAAACAGGCACTAGGAAACACACTGAGAAACCAGAGTAAAAGTTTCTCCTGCAACCCATTCCCCTTGTGCTAGATGAACGAACGTCTCCCACATGCTCAGTTCTGAGAGATAAGTGTGTGTGAAAGCCGTCCTTCACCTAGCTTGTTGGGAACACAAAGTTTCTTTTCAGTTGCAAACTACACTCCATACATATATATGGGGAGGCAAAAGCTCCAACTCAGGTTTTACACTGAAAACTGCAGGAACTTCAAACCGGCACTAGGAAACACACTGAGAAACCAGAGAAAAAGTTTCTCCTGCAACCCATTCCCTTTGTGCTAGATGAACGGACGTCTCTCCACATGCTCAGTTCTGAGAGATAAGTGTGTGTGAAAGCCGTCCTTCACCTAGCTTGTTGGGAACACAAAGTTTCTTTTTAGTTGCAAACTACACTCCATACATATATATGGGGAGGCACAATCTCCAACTCGGTTTTACAGTGAAAACTGCAGGAACTTCAAAAATGCTCTAGGAAACACACTGAGAAACCAGAGTAAATGTTTCTCCTGCAACCCGTTAACTTTGTGCTAGATGAACGAAAGTCTCTCCACATGCTCAGTTCTGAGAGATAATTGTGTGTGAAAGCCGTCCTTCACCTAGCTTGTTGGGAACACAAAGTTTCTTTTCAGTTGCAAACTACACTCCATACATATATATGGGGAGGCACAATCTCCAACTCGGTTGTACAGTGAAAACTGCAGGAACTTCAAAAAGGCACTAGGAAACACACTGAGAAACCAGAGTAAATATTTCTCCTGCAACCCGTTAACTTTGTGCTAGATGAACGAACGTCTCTCCACATGCTCAGTTCTGAGATATAAGTGTGTGTGAAAGCCGTCCTTCACCTAGCTTGTTGGGAACACAAAGTTTCTTTTCAGTTGCAAACTACACTCCATACATATATATGGGGAGGCACAAGCTCCAACTCGGTTTTACAGAGAAAACTGAAGGACCTTCAAACCGGCACTAGGAAACACACTGAGAAACCAGAGAAAAAGTTTCTCCTGCAACTATTCCCATTGTGCTAGATGAACGAACGTCTCTCCACATGCTCAGTTCTGAGAGATAAGTGTGTGTGAAAGCCGTCCTTCACCTAGCTTGTTGGGAACACAAAGTTTCTTTTCAGTTGCAAACTACACTCCATACATATATATGGGGAGGCACAAGCTCGAACTCGGTTTTACAGTGAAAACTGCAGGAACTTCAAACCGGCACTAGTAAACACACTGAGAAACCAGAGAAAAAGTTTCTCCTGCAACCCATTCCCTTTGTGCTAGATGAACGAACGTCTCTCCACATGCTCAGTTCTGAGAGATAAGTGTGTTTGAAAGCCGTCCTTCACCTAGATTGTTGGGAACACAAAGTTTCTTTTCAGTTGCAAACTACCTCCATACATATATATGGGGAGGCACAAGCTCCAACTCGGTTTTACAGTGAAAACTGCAGGAACTTCAAACCGGCACTAGGAAACACAATGAGATTCCAGAGTAAAAGTTTCTCCTGCAACCCATTCCATTTGTGCTAGATGAACGAACGTCTCTCCACATGCTCAGTTCTGAGAGATAAGTGAGTGTTAAAGCCGTCCTTCACCTAGCTTGTTGGGAACACAAAGTTTTTTTTCAGTTGCAAACTACACTCCATACATATATATGGGGAGGCACAAGCTCCAACTCGGTTTTACAGTGAAAACTGCAGGAACTTCAAACTGGCACTAGGAAACACACTGAGAAACCAGAGTAAAAGTTTCTCCTGCAACTCATTCCCTTTGTGCTAGATGAACGAACGTCTCTCCACATGCTCAGTTCTGAGAGATAAGTGTGTGTGAAAGCCGTCCTTCACCTAGCTTGTTGGGAACACAAAGTTTCTTTTTAGTTGCAAACTACAATCCATACATATATATGTGGAGGCACAAGCTCGAACTCGGTTTTACAGTGAAATCTGCAGGAACATCTAACCGGCACTAGGAAACACACTGAGAAACCATAGAAAAAGTTTCTCCTGCTACCCATTCCCTTTGTGCTAGATGAACGAACGTCTCTCCACATGCTCAATTCTGAGAGATAAGTGTGTGTGAAAGCCGTCCTTCACCTAGCTTGTTGGGAACACAAAGTTACTTTTCAGTTGCAAACAACACTCCATACATATATATGGGGAGGCAACAGCTCCAACTATGTTTTAAGTGAAAACTGCAGGAACTTCAAACCGGCACTAGGAAACACACTGAGAAACCTGAGAAAAGTTTCTCCTGCAACCCATTCCCTTTGTGCTAGATGAACGAACGTCTCTCCACATGCTCAGTTCTGAGAGATAAGTGTGTGTGAAAGCCGTCCTTCACCTAGCTTGTTGGGAACACAAAGTTTCTTTTCAGTTGCAAACTACACTCCATACATATATATGGGGAGGCACAATCTCCAACTCGGTTTTACAGTGAAAACTGCAGGAACTTCAAACAGGCACTAGGAAACACACTGAGAATCCAGAGAAAAAGTTTCTCCTGCAACCCATTCCCCTTGTGCTAGGTGAACGAACGTCTCCCACATGCTCAGTTCTGAGAGATAAGTGTGTGTGAAAGCCGTCCTTCACCTAGCTTGTTGGGAACACAAAGTTTCTTTTTAGTTGCAAACTACATTCCATACATATATATGGGGAGGCACAAGCTCGAACTCGGTTTTACAGTGAAAACTGCAGGAACTTCAAACCGGCACTAGGAAACACACTGAGAAACCAGAGAAAAAGTTTCTCTTGCTACCCATTCCCTTTGTGCTAGATGAACGAAAGTCTCTCCACATGCTCAATTCTGAGAGATAAGTGTGTGTGAAAGCCGTCCTTCACCTAGCTTGTTGGGAACACAAAGTTTCTTTTCAGTTGCAAACTACACTCCATACATATATATGGGGAGGCAAAAGCTCCAACTCGGTTTTACAGTGAAAACTGCAGGAACTTCAAACCGGCACTAGGAAACACACTGAGAAACCAGAGAAAAAGTTTCTCCTGCAACCCATTCCCTTTGTGCTAGATGAACGAACGTCCCTCCACATGCTCAGTTCTGAGAGATAAGTGTGTGTGAAAGCCGTCCTTCACCTAGCTTGTTGGGAACACAAAGTTTCTTTTAAGTTGCAAACTACACTCCTTAAATATATATGGGGAGGCACAATCTCCAACTCGGTTTTACAGTGAAAACTGCAGGAACTTCAAAAAGGCTCTAGGAAACACACTGAGAAACCAGAGTAAATGTTTCTCCTGCAACCCGTTAATATTGTGCTAGATGAACGAAAGTCTCTCCACATGCTCAGTTCTGAGAGATAAGTGTGTGTGAAAGCCGTCCTTCACCTAGCTTGTTGGGAACACAAAGTTTCTTTTCAGTTGCAAACTACACTCCATACATATATATGGGGAGGCACAATCTCCAACTCGGTTGTACAGTGAAAACTGCAGGAACTTCAAAAAGGCACTAGGAAACACACTGAGAAACCAGAGTAAATATTTCTCCTGCAACCCGTTAACTTTGTGCTAGATGAACGAATGTCTCTCCACATGCTCAGTTCTGAGATATAAGTGTGTGTGAAAGCCGTCCTTCACCTAGCTTGTTGGGAACACAAAGTTTCTTTTCAGTTGCAAACTACACTCCATACATATATATGGGGAGGCACAAGCTCCAACTCGGTTTTACAGAGAAAACTGAAGGACCTTCAAACCGGCACTAGGAAACACACTGAGAAACCAGAGAAAAAGTTTCTCCTGCAACTATTCCCATTGTGCTAGATGAACGAACGTCTCTCCACATGCTCAGTTCTGAGAGATAAGTGTGTGTGAAAGCCGTCCTTCACCTAGCTTGTTGGGAACACAAAGTTTCTTTTCAGTTGCAAACTACACTCCATACATATATATGGGGAGGCACAAGCTCGAACTCGGTTTTACAGTGAAAACTGCAGGAACTTCAAACCGGCACTAGGAAACACACTGAGAAACCAGAGAAAAAGTTTCTCCTGCAACCCATTCCCTTTGTGCTAGATGAACGAACGTCTCTCCACATGCTCAGTTCTGAGAGATAAGTGTGTTTGAAAGCCGTACTTCACCTAGCTTGTTGGGAACACAAAGTTTCTTTTCAGTTGCAAACTACACTCCATACATATATATGGGGAGGCACAAGCTCCAACTCGGTTTTACAGTGAAAACTGCAGGAACTTCAAACCGGCACTAGGAAACACAATGAGATTCCAGAGTAAAAGTTTCTCCTGCAACCCATTCCATTTGTGCTAGATGAACGAACGTCTCTCCAAATGCTCAGTTCTGAGAGATAAGTGAGTGTGAAAGCCGTCCTTCACCTAGCTTGTTGGGAACACAAAGTTTTTTTTCAGTTGCAAACTACACTCCATACATATATATGGGGAGGCACAAGCTCCAACTCGGTTTTACAGTGAAAACTGCAGGAACTTCAAACAGGCACTATTAAACACACTGAGAAACCAGAGTAAAAGTTTCTCCTGCAACTCATTCCCTTTGTGCTAGATGAACGAACGTCTCTCCACATGCTCAGTTCTGAGAGATAAGTGTGTGTGAAAGCCGTCCTTCACCTAGCTTGTTGGGAACACAAAGTTTCTTTTCAGTTGCAAACTACAATCCATACATATATATGTGGAGGCACAAGCTCGAACTCGGTTTTACAGTGAAATCTGCAGGAACATCTAACCGGCACTAGGAAACACACTGAGAACCATAGAAAAAGTTTCTCCTGCTACCCATTCCCTTTGTGCTAGATGAACGAACGTCTCTCCACATGCTCAATTCTGAGAGATAAGTGTGTGTGAAAGCCGTCCTTCACCTAGCTTGTTGGGAACACAAAGTTACTTTTCAGTTGCAAACTACACTCCATACATATATATGGGGAGGCAACAGCTCCAACTCTGTTTTAAGTGAAAACTGCAGGAACTTCAAACCGGCACTAGGAAACACACTGAGAAACCTGAGAAAAGTTTCTCCTGCAACCCATTCCCTTTGTGCTAGATGAACGAACGTCTCTCCACATGCTCAGTTCTGAGAGATAAGTGTGTGTGAAAGCCGTCCTTCACCTAGCTGTTGGGAACACAAAGTTTCTTTTCAGTTGCAAACTACACTCCATACATATATATGGGGAGGCACAATCTCCAACTCGGTTTTACAGTGAAAACGGCAGGAACTTCAAACAGGCACTAGGAAACACACTGAGGAACCAGAGTAAATGTTTCTCCTGCAACCCGTTATCTTTGTGCTAGATGAACGGACGTCTCTCCACATGCTCAGTTCTGAGAGATAAGTGTGTGTGAAAGCCGTACTTCACCCAGCTTGTTGGGAACACAAAGTTTCTTTTCAGTTGCAAACTACACTCCATACATATATATGGGGAGGCACAAGCTCCAACTCGGTTTTACAGAGAAAACTGAAGGACCTTCAAACCGGCACTAGGAAACACACTGAGAAACCAGAGAAAAAGTTTCTCCTGCAACTATTCCCATTGTGCTAGATGAACGAACGTCTCTCCACATGCTCAGTTCTGAGAGATAAGTGTGTGTGAAAGCCGTCCTTCACCTAGCTTGTTGGGAACACAAAGTTTCTTTTCAGTTGCAAACTACACTCCATACATATATATGGGGAGGCACAAGCTCCAACTCGGTTTTACAGTGAAAACTGCAGGAACTTCAAACCGGCACTAGGAAACACACTGAGAAACCAGAGAAAAAGTTTCTCCTGCAACCCATTCCCTTTGTGCTAGATGAACGAACGTCTCTCCACATGCTCAGTTCTGAGAGATAAGTGTGTTTGAAAGCCGTCCTTCACTTAGCTTGTTGGGAACACAAAGATTCTTTTCAGTTGCAAACTACACTCCATACATATATATGGGGAGGCACAAGCTCCAACTCGGTTTTACAGTGAAAACTGCAGGAACTTCAAACAGGCACTAGGAAACACACTGAGAAACCAGAGTAAAAGTTTCTCCTGCAACTCATTCCCTTTGTGCTAGATGAACGAACGTCTCTCCACATGCTCAGTTCTGAGAGATAAGTGTGTGTGAAAGCCGTCCTTCACCTAGCTTGTTGGGAACACAAAGTTTCTTTTTAGTTGCAAACTACAATCCATACATATATATGTGGAGGCACAAGCTCGAACTCGGTTTTACAGTGAAATCTGCAGGAACATCTAACCGGCACTAGGAAACACACTGAGAAACCATAGAAAAAGTTTCTCCTGCTACCCATTCCCTTTGTGCCAGATGAACGAACGTCTCTCCACATGCTCAATTCTGAGAGATAAGTGTGTGTGAAAGCCGTCCTTCACCTAGCTTGTTGGGAACACAAAGTTACTTTTCAGTTGCAAACTACACTCCATACATATATATGGGGAGGCAACAGCTCCAACTCTGTTTTAAGTGAAAACTGCAGGAACTTCAAACCGGCACTAGGAAACACACTGAGAAACCTGAGAAAAGTTTCTCCTGCAACCCATTCCCTTTGTGCTAGATGAACGAACGTCTCTCCACATGCTCAGTTCTGAGAGATAAGTGTGTGTGAAAGCCGTCCTTCACCTAGCTTGTTGGGAACACAAAGTTTCTTTTCAGTTGCAAACTACACTCCATACATATATATGGGGAGGCAAAATCTCCAACTCGGTTTTACAGTGAAAACTGCAGGAACTTCAAAACGGCACTAGGAAACACACTGAGAATCCAGAGAAAAAGTTTCTCCTGCAACCCATTCCCCTTGTGCTAGGTGAACGAACGTCTCCCACATGCTCAGTTCTGAGAGATAAGTGTGTGTGAAAGCCGTCCTTCACCTAGCTTGTTGGGAACACAAAGTTTCTTTTTAGTTGCAAACTACATTCCATACATATATATGGGGAGGCAAAAGCTCCAACTCGGTTTTACAGTGAAAACTGCAGGAACTTCAAACCGGCACTAGGAAACACACTGAGAAACCAGAGAAAAAGTTTCTCTTGCTACCCATTCCCTTTGTGCTAGATGAACGAACGTCTCTCCACATGCTCAGTTCTGAGAGATAAGTGTGTGTGAAAGCCGTCCTTCACCTAGCTGTTGGGAACACAAAGTTTCTTTTCAGTTGCAAACTACACTCCATACATATATATGGGGAGGCACAATCTCCAACTCGGTTTTACAGTGAAAACTGCAGGAACTTCAAACCGGCACTAGGAAACACACTGAGAAACCAGAGAAAAAGTTTCTCCTGCAACCCATTCCCTTTGTGCTAGATGAACGAACGTCTCTCCACATGCTCAGTTCTGAGAGATAAGTGTGTGTGAAAGCCGTCCTTCACCTAGCTTGTTGGGAACACAAAGTTTCTTTTCAGTTGCAAACTACACTCCATACATATATATGGGGAGGCACAAGCTCCAACTCGGTTTTACAGTGAAAACTGCAGGAACTTCAAACCGGCACTAGGAAACACACTGAGAAACCAGAGAAAAAGTTTCTCCTGCAACCCATTCCCTTTGTGCTAGATGAACGAACGTCTCTCCACATGCTCAGTTCTGAGAGATAAGTGTGTGTGAAAGCCGTCCTTCACCTAGCTTGTTGGGAACACAAAGTTTCTTTTCAGTTGCAAACTACACTCCATACATATATATGGGGAGGCACAATCTCCAACTCGGTTTTACAGTGAAAACTGCAGGAACTTCAAACCGGCACTAGGAAACACAATGAGATTCCAGAGTAAAAGTTTCTCCTGCAACCCATTCCATTTGTGCTAGATGAACGAACGTCTCTCCACATGCTCAGTTCTGAGAGATAAGTGAGTGTGAAAGCCGTCCTTCACCTATCTTGTTGGGAACACAAAGTTTTTTTTCAGTTGCAAACTACACTCCATACATATATATGGGGAGGCACAAGCTCCAACTCGGTTTTACAGTGAAAACTGCAGGAACTTCAAACAGGCACTAGGAAACACACTGAGAAACCAGAGTAAAATTTTCTCCTGCAACTCATTCCCTTTGTGCTAGATGAACGAACGTCTCTCCACATGCTCAGTTCTGAGAGATAAGTGTGTGTGAAAGCCGTCCTTCACCTAGCTTGTTGGGAACACAAAGTTTCTTTTTAGTTGCAAACTACAATCCATACATATATATGTGGAGGCACAAGCTCGAACTCGGTTTTACAGTGAAATCTGCAGGAACATCTAACCGGCACTAGGAAACACACTGAGAAACCATAGAAAAAGTTTCTCCTGCTACCCATTCCCTTTGTGCCAGATGAACGAACGTCTCTCCACATGCTCAATTCTGAGAGATAAGTGTGTGTGAAAGCCGTCCTTCACCTAGCTTGTTGGGAACACAAAGTTACTTTTCAGTTGCAAACTACACTCCATAAATATATATGGAGAGGCAACAGCTCCAACTCTGTTTTAAGTGAAAACTGCAGGAACTTCAAACCGGCACTAGGAAACACACTGAGAAACCTGAGAAAAGTTTCTCCTGCAACCCATTCCCTTTGTGCTAGATGAACGAACGTCTCTCCACATGCTCAGTTCTGAGAGATAAGTGTGTGTGAAAGCCGTCCTTCACCTAGCTTTTTGGGAACACAAAGTTTCTTTTCAGTTGCAAACTACACTCCATACATATATATGGGGAGGCACAATCTCCAACTCGGTTTTACAGTGAAAACTGCAGGAACTTCAAACAGGCACTAGGAAACACACTGAGAATCCAGAGAAAAAGTTTCTCCTGCAACCCATTCCCCTTGTGCTAGGTGAACGAACGTCTCCCACATGCTCAGTTCTGAGAGATAAGTGTGTGTGAAAGCCGTCCTTCACCTAGCTTGTTGGGAACACAAAGTTTCTTTTTAGTTGCAAACTACATTTCATACATATATATGGGGAGGCACAAGCTCGAACTCGGTTTTACAGTGAAAACTGCAGGAACTTCAAACCGGCACTAGGAAACACACTGAGAAACCAGGGAAAAAGTTTCTCTTGCTACCCATTCCCTTTGTGCTAGATGAACGAAAGTCTCTCCACATGCTCAATTCTGAGAGATAAGTGTGTGTGAAAGCCGTCCTTCACCTAGCTTGTTGGGAACACAAAGTTTCTTTTCAGTTGCAAACTACACTCCATACATATATATGGGGAGGCAAAAGCTCCAACTCGGTTTTACAGTGAAAACTGCAGGAACTTCAAACCGGCACTAGGAAACACACTGAGAAACCAGAGAAAAAGTTTCTCCTGCAACCCATTCCCTTTGTGCTAGATGAACGAACGTCTCTCCACATGCTCAGTTCTGAGAGATAAGTGTGTGTGAAAGCCGTCCTTCACCTAGCTGTTGGGAACACAAAGTTTCTTTTCAGTTGCAAACTACACTCCATACATATATATGGGGAGGCACAATCTCCAACTCGGTTTTACAGTGAAAACTGCAGGAACTTCAAACAGGCACTAGGAAACACACTGAGGAACCAGAGTAAATGTTTCTCCTGCAACCCGTTATCTTTGTGCTAGATGAACGAACGTCTCTCCACATGCTCAGTTCTGAGAGATAAGTGTGTGTGAAAGCCGTACTTCACCCAGCTTGTTGGGAACACAAAGTTTCTTTTCAGTTGCAAACTACACTCCATACATATATATGGGGAGGCACAAGCTCCAACTCGGTTTTACAGAGAAAACTGAAGGACCTTCAAACCGGCACTAGGAAACACACTGAGAAACCAGAGAAAAAGTTTCTCCTGCAACTATTCCCATTGTGCTAGATGAACGAACGTCTCTCCACATGCTCAGTTCTGAGAGATAAGTGTGTGTGAAAGCCGTCCTTCACCTAGCTTGTTGGGAACACAAAGTTTCTTTTCAGTTGCAAACTACACTCCATACATATATATGGGGAGGCACAAGCTCCAACTCGGTTTTACAGTGAAAACTGCAGGAACTTCAAACCGGCACTAGGAAACACACTGAGAAACCAGAGAAAAAGTTTCTCCTGCAACCCATTCCCTTTGTGCTAGATGAACGAACGTCTCTCCACATGCTCAGTTCTGAGAGATAAGTGTGTTTGAAAGCCGTCCTTCACTTAGCTTGTTGGGAACACAAAGATTCTTTTCAGTTGCAAACTACACTCCATACATATATATGGGGAGGCACAAGCTCCAACTCGGTTTTACAGTGAAAACTGCAGGAACTTCAAACAGGCACTAGGAAACACACTGAGAAACCAGAGTAAAAGTTTCTCCTGCAACTCATTCCCTTTGTGCTAGATGAACGAACGTCTCTCCACATGCTCAGTTCTGAGAGATAAGTGTGTGTGAAAGCCGTCCTTCACCTAGCTTGTTGGGAACACAAAGTTTCTTTTTAGTTGCAAACTACAATCCATACATATATATGTGGAGGCACAAGCTCGAACTCGGTTTTACAGTGAAATCTGCAGGAACATCTAACCGGCACTAGGAAACACACTGAGAAACCATAGAAAAAGTTTCTCCTGCTACCCATTCCCTTTGTGCCAGATGAACGAACGTCTCTCCACATGCTCAATTCTGAGAGATAAGTGTGTGTGAAAGCCGTCCTTCACCTAGCTTGTTGGGAACACAAAGTTACTTTTCAGTTGCAAACTACACTCCATACATATATATGGGGAGGCAACAGCTCCAACTCTGTTTTAAGTGAAAACTGCAGGAACTTCAAACCGGCACTAGGAAACACACTGAGAAACCTGAGAAAAGTTTCTCCTGCAACCCATTCCCTTTGTGCTAGATGAACGAACGTCTCTCCACATGCTCAGTTCTGAGAGATAAGTGTGTGTGAAAGCCGTCCTTCACCTAGCTTGTTGGGAACACAAAGTTTCTTTTCAGTTGCAAACTACACTCCATACATATATATGGGGAGGCAAAATCTCCAACTCGGTTTTACAGTGAAAACTGCAGGAACTTCAAAACGGCACTAGGAAACACAATGAGAATCCAGAGAAAAAGTTTCTCCTGCAACCCATTCCCCTTGTGCTAGGTGAACGAACGTCTCCCACATGCTCAGTTCTGAGAGATAAGTGTGTGTGAAAGCCGTCCTTCACCTAGCTTGTTGGGAACACAAAGTTTCTTTTTAGTTGCAAACTACATTCCATACATATATATGGGGAGGCAAAAGCTCCAACTCGGTTTTACAGTGAAAACTGCAGGAACTTCAAACCGGCACTAGGAAACACACTGAGAAACCAGAGAAAAAGTTTCTCTTGCTACCCATTCCCTTTGTGCTAGATGAACGAACGTCTCTCCACATGCTCAGTTCTGAGAGATAAGTGTGTGTGAAAGCCGTCCTTCACCTAGCTGTTGGGAACACAAAGTTTCTTTTCAGTTGCAAACTACACTCCATACATATATATGGGGAGGCACAATCTCCAACTCGGTTTTACAGTGAAAACTGCAGGAACTTCAAACAGGCACTAGGAAACACACTGAGGAACCAGAATAAATGTTTCTCCTGCAACCCGTTATCTTTGTGCTAGATGAACGAACGTCTCTCCACATGCTCAGTTCTGAGAGGTAAGTGTGTGTGAAAGCCGTACTTCACCCAGCTTGTTGGGAACACAAAGTTTCTTTTCAGTTGCAAACTACACTCCATACATATATATGGGGAGGCACAAGCTCCAACTCGGTTTTACAGAGAAAACTGAAGGACCTTCAAACCGGCACTAGGAAACACACTGAGAAACCAGAGAAAAAGTTTCTCCTGCAACTATTCCCATTGTGCTAGATGAACGAACGTCTCTCCACATGCTCAGTTCTGAGAGATAAGTGTGTGTGAAAGCCGTCCTTCACCTAGCTTGTTGGGAACACAAAGTTTCTTTTCAGTTGCAAACTACACTCCATACATATATATGGGGAGGCACAAGCTCCAACTCGGTTTTACAGTGAAAACTGCAGGAACTTCAAACCGGCACTAGGAAACACACTGAGAAACCAGAGAAAAAGTTTCTCCTGCAACCCATTCCCTTTGTGCTAGATGAACGAACGTCTCTCCACATGCTCAGTTCTGAGAGATAAGTGTGTGTGAAAGCCGTCCTTCACCTAGCTTGTTGGGAACACAAAGTTTCTTTTCAGTTGCAAACTACACTCCATACATATATATGGGGAGGCACAAGCTCCAACTCGGTTTTACAGTGAAAACTGCAGGAACTTCAAACCGGCACTAGGAAACACACTGAGAAACCAGAGAAAAAGTTTCTCCTGCAACCCATTCCCTTTGTGCTAGATGAACGAACGTCTCTCCACATGCTCAGTTCTGAGAGATAAGTGTGTGTGAAAGCCGTCCTTCACCTAGCTTGTTGGGAACACAAAGTTTCTTTTCAGTTGCAAACTACACTCCATACATATATATGGGGAGGCACAATCTCCAACTCGGTTTTACAGTGAAAACTGCAGGAACTTCAAACCGGCACTAGGAAACACAATGAGATTCCAGAGTAAAAGTTTCTCCTGCAACCCATTCCATTTGTGCTAGATGAACGAACGTCTCTCCACATGCTCAGTTCTGAGAGATAAGTGAGTGTGAAAGCCGTCCTTCACCTATCTTGTTGGGAACACAAAGTTTTTTTTCAGTTGCAAACTACACTCCATACATATATATGGGGAGGCACAAGCTCCAACTCTGTTTTACAGTGAAAACTGCAGGAACTTCAAACAGGCACTAGGAAACACACTGAGAAACCAGAGTAAAATTTTCTCCTGCAACTCATTCCCTTTGTGCTAGATGAACGAACGTCTCTCCACATGCTCAGTTCTGAGAGATAAGTGTGTGTGAAAGCCGTCCTTCACCTAGCTTGTTGGGAACACAAAGTTTCTTTTTAGTTGCAAACTACAATCCATACATATATATGTGGAGGCACAAGCTCGAACTCGGTTTTACAGTGAAATCTGCAGGAACATCTAACCGGCACTAGGAAACACACTGAGAAACCATAGAAAAAGTTTCTCCTGCTACCCATTCCCTTTGTGCCAGATGAACGAACGTCTCTCCACATGCTCAATTCTGAGAGATAAGTGTGTGTGAAAGCCGTCCTTCACCTAGCTTGTTGGGAACACAAAGTTACTTTTCAGTTGCAAACTACACTCCATAAATATATATGGAGAGGCAACAGCTCCAACTCTGTTTTAAGTGAAAACTGCAGGAACTTCAAACCGGCACTAGGAAACACACTGAGAAACCTGAGAAAAGTTTCTCCTGCAACCCATTCCCTTTGTGCTAGATGAACGAACGTCTCTCCACATGCTCAGTTCTGAGAGATAAGTGTGTGTGAAAGCCGTCCTTCACCTAGCTTTTTGGGAACACAAAGTTTCTTTTCAGTTGCAAACTACACTCCATACATATATATGGGGAGGCACAATCTCCAACTCGGTTTTACAGTGAAAACTGCAGGAACTTCAAACAGGCACTAGGAAACACACTGAGAATCCAGAGAAAAAGTTTCTCCTGCAACCCATTCCCCTTGTGCTAGGTGAACGAACGTCTCCCACATGCTCAGTTCTGAGAGATAAGTGTGTGTGAAAGCCGTCCTTCACCTAGCTTGTTGGGAACACAAAGTTTCTTTTTAGTTGCAAACTACATTTCATACATATATATGGGGAGGCACAAGCTCGAACTCGGTTTTACAGTGAAAACTGCAGGAACTTCAAACCGGCACTAGGAAACACACTGAGAAACCAGGGAAAAAGTTTCTCTTGCTACCCATTCCCTTTGTGCTAGATGAACGAAAGTCTCTCCACATGCTCAATTCTGAGAGATAAGTGTGTGTGAAAGCCGTCCTTCACCTAGCTTGTTGGGAACACAAAGTTTCTTTTCAGTTGCAAACTACACTCCATACATATATATGGGGAGGCAAAAGCTCCAACTCGGTTTTACAGTGAAAACTGCAGGAACTTCAAACCGGCACTAGGAAACACACTGAGAAACCAGAGAAAAAGTTTCTCCTGCAACCCATTCCCTTTGTGCTAGATGAACGAACGTCTCTCCACATGCTCAGTTCTGAGAGATAAGTGTGTGTGAAAGCCGTCCTTCACCTAGCTGTTGGGAACACAAAGTTTCTTTTCAGTTGCAAACTACACTCCATACATATATATGGGGAGGCACAATCTCCAACTCGGTTTTACAGTGAAAACTGCAGGAACTTCAAACAGGCACTAGGAAACACACTGAGGAACCAGAGTAAATGTTTCTCCTGCAACCCGTTATCTTTGTGCTAGATGAACGAACGTCTCTCCACATGCTCAGTTCTGAGAGATAAGTGTGTGTGAAAGCCGTACTTCACCCAGCTTGTTGGGAACACAAAGTTTCTTTTCAGTTGCAAACTACACTCCATACATATATATGGGGAGGCACAAGCTCCAACTCGGTTTTACAGAGAAAACTGAAGGACCTTCAAACCGGCACTAGGAAACACACTGAGAAACCAGAGAAAAAGTTCCTCCTGCAACTATTCCCATTGTGCTAGATGAACGAACGTCTCTCCACATGCTCAGTTCTGAGAGATAAGTGTGTGTGAAAGCCGTCCTTCACCTAGCTTGTTGGGAACACAAAGTTTCTTTTCAGTTGCAAACTACACTCCATACATATATAGGGGAGGCACAAGCTCCAACTCGGTTTTACAGTGAAAACTGCAGGAACTTCAAACCGGCACTAGGAAACACACTGAGAAACCAGAGAAAAAGTTTCTCCTGCAACCCATTCCCTTTGTGCTAGATGAACGAACGTCTCTCCACATGCTCAGTTCTGAGAGATAAGTGTGTGTGAAAGCCGTCCTTCACCTAGCTTGTTGGGAACACAAAGTTTCTTTTCAGTTGCAAACTACACTCCATACATATATATGGGGAGGCACAAGCTCCAACTCGGTTTTACAGTGAAAACTGCAGGAACTTCAAACCGGCACTAGGAAACACACTGAGAAACCAGAGAAAAAGTTTCTCCTGCAACCCATTCCCTTTGTGCTAGATGAACGAACGTCTCTCCACATGCTCAGTTCTGAGAGATAAGTGTGTGTGAAAGCCGTCCTTCACCTAGCTTGTTGGGAACACAAAGTTTCTTTTCAGTTGCAAACTACACTCCATACATATATATGGGGAGGCACAAGCTCCAACTCGGTTTTACAGTGAAAACTGCAGGAACTTCAAACAGGCACTAGGAAACACACTGAGATTCCAGAGTAAAAGTTTCTCCTGCAACCCATTCCATTTGTGCTAGATGAACGAACGTCTCTCCACATGCTCAGTTCTGAGAGATAAGTGTGTGTGAAAGCCGTCCTTCACCTAGCTTGTTGGGAACACAAAGTTTTTTTTCAGTTGCAAACTACACTCCATACATATATATGTGGAGGCACAAGCTCCAACTCGGTTTTACAGTGAAAACTGCAGGAACTTCAAACATGCACTAGGAAACACACTGAGAAACCAGAGTAAAAGTTTCTCCTGCAACTCGTTCCCTTTGTGCTAGATGAACGAACGTCTCTCCACATGCTCAGTTCTGAGAGATAAGTGTGTGTGAAAGCCGTCCTTCACCTAGATTGTTGGGAACACAAAGTTTCTTTTTAGTTGCAAACTACACTCCATACATATATATGTGGAGACACAAGCTCGAACTCGGTTTTACAGTGAAAACTGCAGGAACATCTAACCGGCACTAGGAAACACACTGAGAAACCAGAGAAAAAGTTTCTCCTGCTACCCATTCCCTTTGTGCTAGATGAACAGACGTCTCTCCACATGCTAAATTCTGAGAGATAAGTGTGTGTGAAAGCCGTCCTTCACCTAGCTTGTTGGGAACACAAAGTTTCTTTTCAGTTGCAAACTACACTCCATACATATATATGGGGAGGTAACAGCTCCAACTCGGTTTTAAGTGAAAACTGCAGGAACTTCAAACCGGCACTAGGAAACACACTGAGAAACCAGAGAAAAAGTTTCTCCTGCTACCCATTCCCTTTGTGCTAGATGAACGAACGTCTCTCCACATGCTCAGTTCTGAGAGATAAGTGTGTGTGAAAGCCGTCCTTCACCTAGCTTGTTGGGAACACAAAGTTTCTTTTCAGTTGCAAACTACACTCCATACATATATATGGGGAGGCACAATCTCCAACTCGGTTGTACAGTGAAAACTGCAGGAATTTTAAAAAGGCACTAGGAAACACACTGACAAACCAGAGTAAATGTTTCTCCTGCAACCCGTTAACTTTGTGCTAGATGAACGAACGTCTCTCCACATGCTCAGTTCTGAGAGATAAGTGTGTGTGAAAGCCGTCCTTCACCTAGCTTGTTGGGAACACAAAGTTTCTTTTCAGTTGCAAACTACACTCCATACATATATATGTGGAGGCACATGCTCGAACTCGGTTTTACAGTGAAAACTGCAGGAACTTCAAACCGGCACTAGGAAACACACTGAGAATCCAGAGAAAAAGTTTCTCCTGCAACCCATTCCCCTTGTGCTAGATGAACGAACGTCTCCCACATGCTCAATTCTGAGAGATAAGTGTGTGTGAAAGCCGTCCTTCACCTAGCTTGTTGGGAACACAAAGTTTCTTTGCAGTTGCAAACTACACTCCATACATATATATGGGTAGGCAAAAGCTCCAACTCGATTTTACAGTGAAAACTGCAGGAACTTCAAACCGGCACTAGGAAACACACTGAGAAACCAGAGAAAAAGTTTCTCCTGCAACCCATTCCCTTTGTGCTAGATGAACGGACGTCTCTCCACATGGTCAGTTCTGAGAGATAAGTGTGTGTGAAAGCCGTCCTTCACCTAGCTTGTTGGGAACACAAAGTTTCTTTTCAGTTGCAAACTACACTCCATACATATATATGGGGAGGCACAAGCTCCAACTCGGTTTTACAGTGAAAACTGCAGGAACTTCAAACCGGCACTAGGAAACACACTGAGAAACCAGAGAAAAAGTTTCTCCTGCAACCCATTCCCTTTGTGCTAGATGAACGAACGTCTCTCCACATGCTCAGTTCTGAGAGATAAGTGTGTGTGAAAGCCGTCCTTCACCTAGCTTGTTGGGAACACAAAGTTTCTTTTCAGTTGCAAACTACACTCCATACATATATATGGGGAGGCACAAACTCCAACTCGGTTTTACAGTGAAAACTGCAGGAACTTCAAACCGGCACTAGGAAACACAATGAGATTCCAGAGTAAAAGTTTCTCCTGCAACCCATTCCATTTGTGCTAGATGAACGAACGTCTCTCCACATGCTCAGTTCTGAGAGATAAGTGAGTGTGAAAGCCGTCCTTCACCTAGCTTGTTGGGAACACAAAGTTTTTTTTCAGTTGCAAACTACACTCCATACATATATATGGGGAGGCACAAGCTCCAACTCGGTTTTACAGTGAAAACTGCAGGAACTTCAAACAGGCACTAGGAAACACACTGAGAAACCAGAGTAAAATTTTCTCCTGCAACTCATTCCCTTTGTGCTAGATGAACGAACGTCTCTCCACATGCTCAGTTCTGAGAGATAAGTGTGTGTGAAAGCCGTCCTTCACCTAGCTTGTTGGGAACACAAAGTTTCTTTTTAGTTGCAAACTACAATCCATACATATATATGTGGAGGCACAAGCTCGAACTCGGTTTTACAGTGAAATCTGCAGGAACATCTAACCGGCACTAGGAAACACACTGAGAAACCATAGAAAAAGTTTCTGCTGCTACCCATTCCCTTTGTGCCAGATGAACGAACGTCTCTCCACATGCTCAATTCTGAGAGATAAGTGTGTGTGAAAGCCTTCCTTCACCTAGCTTGTTGGGAACACAAAGTTACTTTTCAGTTGCAAACTACACTCCATAAATATATATGGAGAGGCAACAGCTCCAACTCTGTTTTAAGTGAAAACTGCAGGAACTTCAAACCGGCACTAGGAAACACACTGAGAAACCTGAGAAAAGTTTCTCCTGCAACCCATTCCCTTTGTGCTAGATGAACGAACGTCTCTCCACATGCTCAGTTCTGAGAGATAAGTGTGTGTGAAAGCCGTCCTTCACCTAGCTTTTTGGGAACACAAAGTTTCTTTTCAGTTGCAAACTACACTTCATACATATATATGGGGAGGCACAATCTCCAACTCGGTTTTACAGTGAAAACTGCAGGAACTTCAAACAGGCACTAGGAAACACACTGAGAATCCAGAGAAAAAGTTTCTCCTGCAACCCATTCCCCTTGTGCTAGGTGAACGAACGTCTCCCACATGCTCAGTTCTGAGAGATAAGTGTGTGTGAAAGCCGTCCTTCACCTAGCTTGTTGGGAACACAAAGTTTCTTTTTAGTTGCAAACTACATTTCATACATATATATGGGGAGGCACAAGCTCGAACTCGGTTTTACAGTGAAAACTGCAGGAACTTCAAACCGGCACTAGGAAACACACTGAGAAACCAGAGAAAAAGTTTCTCTTGCTACCCATTCCCTTTGTGCTAGATGAACGAAAGTCTCTCCACATGCTCAATTCTGAGAGATAAGTGTGTGTGAAAGCCGTCCTTCACCTAGCTTGTTGGGAACACAAAGTTTCTTTTCAGTTGCAAACTACACTCCATACATATATATGGGGAGGCAAAAGCTCCAACTCGGTTTTACAGTGAAAACTGCAGGAACTTCAAACCGGCACTAGGAAACACACTGAGAAACCAGAGAAAAAGTTTCTCCTGCAACCCATTCCCTTTGTGCTAGATGAACGAACGTCTCTCCACATGCTCAGTTCTGAGAGATAAGTGTGTGTGAAAGCCGTCCTTCACCTAGCTGTTGGGAACACAAAGTTTCTTTTCAGTTGCAAACTACACTCCATACATATATATGGGGAGGCACAATCTCCAACTCGGTTTTACAGTGAAAACTGCAGGAACTTCAAACAGGCACTAGGAAACACACTGAGGAACCAGAGTAAATGTTTCTCCTGCAACCCGTTATCTTTGTGCTAGATGAACGAACGTCTCTCCACATGCTCAGTTCTGAGAGATAAGTGTGTGTGAAAGCCGTACTTCACCCAGCTTGTTGGGAACACAAAGTTTCTTTTCAGTTGCAAACTACACTCCATACATATATATGGGGAGGCACAAGCTCCAACTCGGTTTTACAGAGAAAACTGAAGGACCTTCAAACCGGCACTAGGAAACACACTGAGAAACCAGAGAAAAAGTTCCTCCTGCAACTATTCCCATTGTGCTAGATGAACGAACGTCTCTCCACATGCTCAGTTCTGAGAGATAAGTGTGTGTGAAAGCCGTCCTTCACCTAGCTTGTTGGGAACACAAAGTTTCTTTTCAGTTGCAAACTACACTCCATACATATATATGGGGAGGCACAACTCCAACTCGGTTTTACAGTGAAAACTGCAGGAACTTCAAACCGGCACTAGGAAACACACTGAGAAACCAGAGAAAAAGTTTCTCCTGCAACCCATTCCCTTTGTGCTAGATGAACGAACGTCTCTCCACATGCTCAGTTCTGAGAGATAAGTGTGTGTGAAAGCCGTCCTTCACCTAGCTTGTTGGGAACACAAAGTTTCTTTTCAGTTGCAAACTACACTCCATACATATATATGGGGAGGCACAAGCTCCAACTCGGTTTTACAGTGAAAACTGCAGGAAATTCAAACCGGCACTAGGAAACACACTGAGAAACCAGAGAAAAAGTTTCTCCTGCAACCCATTCCCTTTGTGCTAGATGAACGAACGTCTCTCCACATGCTCAGTTCTGAGAGATAAGTGTGTGTGAAAGCCGTCCTTCACCTAGCTTGTTGGGAACACAAAGTTTCTTTTCAGTTGCAAACTACACTCCATACATATATATGGGGAGGCACAAGCTCCAACTCGGTTTTACAGTGAAAACTGCAGGAACTTCAAACAGGCACTAGGAAACACACTGAGATTCCAGAGTAAAAGTTTCTCCTGCAACCCATTCCATTTGTGCTAGATGAACGAACGTCTCTCCACATGCTCAGTTCTGAGAGATAAGTGTGTGTGAAAGCCGTCCTTCACCTAGCTTGTTGGGAACACAAAGTTTTTTTTCAGTTGCAAACTACACTCCATACATATATATGTGGAGGCACAAGCTCCAACTCGGTTTTACAGTGAAAACTGCAGGAACTTCAAACATGCACTAGGAAACACACTGAGAAACCAGAGTAAAAGTTTCTCCTGCAACTCGTTCCCTTTGTGCTAGATGAACGAACGTCTCTCCACATGCTCAGTTCTGAGAGATAAGTGTGTGTGAAAGCCGTCCTTCACCTAGATTGTTGGGAACACAAAGTTTCTTTTTAGTTGCAAACTACACTCCATACATATATATGTGGAGACACAAGCTCGAACTCGGTTTTACAGTGAAAACTGCAGGAACATCTAACCGGCACTAGGAAACACACTGAGAAACCAGAGAAAAAGTTTCTCCTGCTACCCATTCCCTTTGTGCTAGATGAACAGACGTCTCTCCACATGCTAAATTCTGAGAGATAAGTGTGTGTGAAAGCCGTCCTTCACCTAGCTTGTTGGGAACACAAAGTTTCTTTTCAGTTGCAAACTACACTCCATACATATATATGGGGAGGTAACAGCTCCAACTCGGTTTTAAGTGAAAACTGCAGGAACTTCAAACCGGCACTAGGAAACACACTGAGAAACCAGAGAAAAAGTTTCTCCTGCTACCCATTCCCTTTGTGCTAGATGAACGAACGTCTCTCCACATGCTCAGTTCTGAGAGATAAGTGTGTGTGAAAGCCGTCCTTCACCTAGCTTGTTGGGAACACAAAGTTTCTTTTCAGTTGCAAACTACACTCCATACATATATATGGGGAGGCACAATCTCCAACTCGGTTGTACAGTGAAAACTGCAGGAATTTCAAAAAGGCACTAGGAAACACACTGAGAAACCAGAGTAAATGTTTCTCCTGCAACCCGTTAACTTTGTGCTAGATGAACGAACGTCTCTCCACATGCTCAGTTCTGAGAGATAAGTGTGTGTGAAAGCCGTCCTTCACCTAGCTTGTTGGGAACACAAAGTTTCTTTTCAGTTGCAAACTACACTCCATACATATATATGGGGAGGCACAAGCTCCAACTCGGTTTTACAGTGAAAACTGCAGGAACTGCAAATCGGCACTAGGAAACACACTGAGAAACCAGAGAAAAAGTTTCTCCTGCTACCCATTCCCTTTGTGCTAGATGAACGGACGTCTCTCCACATGCTCAGTTCTGAGAGATTAGTGTGTGTGAAAGCCGTCCTTCACCTAGCTTGTTGGGAACACAAAGTTTCTTTTCAGTTGCAAACTACACTCCATACATATATATGTGGAGGCACATGCTCGAACTCGGTTTTACAGTGAAAACTGCAGGAACTTCAAACAGGCACTAGGAAACACACTGAGAATCCAGAGAAAAAGTTTCTCCTGCAACCCATTCCCCTTGTGCTAGATGAACGAACGTCTCCCACATGCTCAATTCTGAGAGATAAGTGTGTGTGAAAGCCGTCCTTCACCTAGCTTGTTGGGAACACAAAGTTTCTTTTCAGTTGCAAACTACATTCCATACATATATATGGGTAGGCACAAGCTCGAACTCGGTTTTACAGTGAAAACTGCAGGAACTTCAAACCGGCACTAGGAAACACACTGAGAAACCAGAGAAAAAGTTTCTCTTGCTACCCATTCCCTTTGTGCTAGATGAACGAAAGTCTCTCCACATGCTCAATTCTGAGAGATAAGTGTGTGTGAAAGCCGTCCTTCACCTAGCTTGTTGGGAACACAAAGTTTCTTTTCAGTTGCAAACTACACTCCATACATATATATGGGGAGGCAAAAGCTCCAACTCGATTTTACAGTGAAAACTGCAGGAACTTCAAACCGGCACTAGGAAACACACTGAGAAACCAGAGAAAAAGTTTCTCCTGCAACCCATTCCATTTGTGCTAGATGAACGGACGTCTCTCCACATGCTCAGTTCTGAGAGATAAGTGTGTGTGAAAGCCGTACTTCACCTAGCTTGTTGAGAACACAAAGTTTCTTTTTAGTTGCAAACTACACTCCATACATATATATGGGGAGGCACAATCTCCAACTCGGTTTTACAGTGAAAACTGCAGGAACTTCAAAAAGGCACTAGGAAACACACTGAGAAACCAGAGTAAATGTTTCTCCTGCAACCCGTTAACTTTGTGCTAGATGAACGAAAGTCTCTCCACATGCTCAGTTCTGAGAGATAAGTGTGTGTGAAAGCCGTACTTCACCTAGCTTGTTGGGAACACAAAGTTTCTTTTCAGTTGCAAACTACACTCCATACATATATATGGGGAGGCACAAGCTCCAACTCGGTTTTACAGTGAAAACTGCAGGAACTTCAAACCGGCACTAGGAAACACACTGAGAAACCAGAGAAAAAGTTTCTCCTGCAACCCATTCCCTTTGTGCTAGATGAACGAACGTCTCTCCACATGCTCAGTTCTGAGAGATAAGTGTGTGTGAAAGCCGTCCTTCACCTAGCTTGTTGGGAACACAAAGTTTCTTTTCAGTTGCAAACTACACTCCATACATATATATGTGGAGGCACATGCTCGAACTCGGTTTTACAGTGAAAACTGCAGGAACTTCAAACCGGCACTAGGAAACACACTGAGAATCCAGAGAAAAAGTTTCTCCTGCAACCCATTCCCCTTGTGCTAGATGAACGAACGTCTCCCACATGCTCAGTTCTGAGAGATAAGTGTGTGTGAAAGCCGTCCTTCACCTAGCTTGTTGGGAACACAAAGTTTCTTTTCAGTTGCAAACTACATTCCATACATATATATGGGGAGGCACAAGCTCGAACTCGGTTTTACAGTGAAAACTGCAGGAACTTCAAACCGGCACTAGGAAACACACTGAGAAACCAGAGAAAAAGTTTCTCTTGCTACCCATTCCCTTTGTGCTAGATGAACGAAAGTCTCTCCAAATGCTCAATTCTGAGAGATAAGTGTGTGTGAAAGCCGTTCTTCACCTAGCTTGTTGGGAACACAAAATTTCTTTTCAGTTGCAAACTACACTCCATACATATATATGGGGAGGCAAAAGCTCGAACTCGGTTTTACAGTGAAAACTGCAGGAACTTCAAACCGGCACTAGGAAACACACTGAGAAACCAGAGAAAAAGTTCCTCCTGCAACCCAATCCTTTGGGCTAGATGAACGAACGTCTCTCCACATGCTCAGTTCTGAGAGATAAGTGTGTTTGAAAGCCGTCCTTCACCTAGCTTGTTGGGAACACAAAGTTTCTTTTCAGTTGCAAACTACCTCCATACATATATATGGGGAGGCACAAGCTCCAACTCGGTTTTACAGTGAAAACTGCAGGAACTTCAAACCGGCACTAGGAAACACAATGAGATTCCAGAGTAAAAGTTTCTCCTGCAACCCATTCCATTTGTGCTAGATGAACGAACGTCTCTCCACATGCTCAGTTCTGAGAGATAAGTGAGTGTGAAAGCCGTCCTTCACCTAGCTTGTTGGGAACACAAAGTTTTTTTTCAGTTGCAAACTACACTCCATACATATATATGGGGAGGCACAAGCTCCAACTCGGTTTTACAGTGAAAACTGCAGGAACTTCAAACAGGCACTAGGAAACACACTGAGAAACCAGAGTAAAAGTTTCTCCTGCAACTCATTCCCTTTGTGCTAGATGAACGAACGTCTCTCCACATGCTCAGTTCTGAGAGATAAGTGTGTGTGAAAGCCGTCCTTCACCTAGCTTGTTGGGAACACAAAGTTTCTTTTTAGTTGCAAACTACAATCCATACATATATATGTAGAGGCACAAGCTCGAACTCGGTTTTACAGTGAAATCTGCAGGAACATCTAACCGGCACTAGGAAACACACTGAGAAACCATAGAAAAAGTTTCTCCTGCTACCCATTCCCTTTGTGCTAGATGAACGAACGTCTCTCCACATGCTCAATTCTGAGAGATAAGTGTGTGTGAAAGCCGTCCTTCACCTAGCTTGTTGGGAACACAAAGTTACTTTTCATTTGCAAACTACACTCCATACATATATATGGGGAGGCAACAGCTCCAACTCTGTTTTAAGTGAAAACTGCAGGAACTTCAAACCGGCACTAGGAAACACACTGATAAACCTGAGAAAAGTTTCTTCTGCAACCCATTCCCTTTGTGCTAGATGAACGAACGTCTCTCCACATGCTCAGTTCTGAGAGATAAGTGTGTGTGAAAGCCGTCCTTCACCTAGCTTGTTGGGAACACAAAGTTTCTTTTCAGTTGCAAACTACACTCCATACATATATATGGGGAGGCACAATCTCCAACTCGATTTTACAGTGAAAACTGCAGGAACTTCAAACAGGCACTAGGAAACACACTGAGAATCCAGAGAAAAAGTTTCTCCTGCAACCCATTCCCCTTGTGCTAGGTGAACGAACGTCTCCCACATGCTCAGTTCTGAGAGATAAGTGTGTGTGAAAGCCGTCCTTCACCTAGCTTGTTGGGAACACAAAGTTTCTTTTTAGTTGCAAACTACATTCCATACATATATATGGGGAGGCACAAGCTCGAACTCGGTTTTACAGTGAAAACTGCAGGAACTTCAAACCGGCACTAGGAAACACACTGAGAAACCAGAGAAAAAGTTTCTCTTGCTACCCATTCCCTTTGTGCTAGATGAACGAAAGTCTCTCCACATGCTCAATTCTGAGAGATAAGTGTGTGTGAAAGCCGTCCTTCACCTAGCTTGTTGGGAACACAAAGTTTCTTTTCAGTTGCAAACTACACTCCATACATATATATGGGGAGGCACAAGCTCCAACACGGTTTTACAGTGAAAACTGCAGGAACTTCAAACCGGCACTAGGAAACACACTGAGAAACCAGAGAAAAAGTTTCTCCTGCAACCCATTCCCTTTGTGCTAGATGAACGAACGTCTCTCCACATGCTCAGTTCTGAGAGATAAGTGTGTTTGAAAGCCGTCCTTCACCTAGCTTGTTGGGAACACAAAGTTTCTTTTAAGTTGCAAACTACACTCCATACATATATATGGGGAGGCACAATCTCCAACTCGGTTTTACAGTGAAAACTGCAGGAACTTCAAAAAGGCTCTAGGAAACACACTGAGAAACCAGAGTAAATGTTTCTCCTGCAAACCGTTAACTTTGTGCTAGATGAACGAAAGTCTCTCCACATGCTCAGTTCTGAGAGATAAGTGTGTGTGAAAGCCGTCCTTCACCTAGCTTGTTGGGAACACAAAGTTTCTTTTCAGTTGCAAACTACAATCCATACATATATATGGGGAGGCACAATCTCCAACTCGGTTGTACAGTGAAAACTGCAGGAACTTCAAAAAGGCACTAGGAAACACACTGAGAAACCAGAGTAAATATTTCTCCTGCAACCCGTTAACTTTGTGCTAGATGAACGAATGTCTCTCCACATGCTCAGTTCTGAGATATAAGTGTGTGTGAAAGCCGTCCTTCACCTAGCTTGTTGGGAACACAAAGTTTCTTTTCAGTTGCAAACTACACTCCATACATATATATGGGGAGGCACAAGCTCCAACTCGGTTTTACAGAGAAAACTGAAGGACCTTCAAACCGGCACTAGGAAACACACTGAGAAACCAGAGAAAAAGTTTCTCCTGCAACTATTCCCATTGTGCTAGATGAACGAACGTCTCTCCACATGCTCAGTTCTGAGAGATAAGTGTGTGTGAAAGCCGTCCTTCACCTAGCTTGTTGGGAACACAAAGTTTCTTTTCAGTTGCAAACTACACTCCATACATATATATGGGGAGGCACAAGCTCCAACTCGGTTTTACAGTGAAAACTGCAGGAACTTCAAACAGGCACTAGGAAACACACTGAGAAACCAGAGAAAAAGTTTCTCCTGCAACCCATTCCCTTTGTGCTAGATGAACGAACGTCTCTCCACATGCTCAGTTCTGAGAGATAAGTGTGTTTGAAAGCCGTCCTTCACCTAGCTTGTTGGGAACACAAAGTTTCTTTTCAGTTGCAAACTACACTCCATACATATATATGGGGAGGCACAAGCTCCAACTCGGTTTTACAGTGAAAACTGCAGGAACTTCAAACCGGCACTAGGAAACACAATGAGATTCCAGAGTAAAAGTTTCTCCTGCAACCCATTCCATTTGTGCTAGATGAACGAACGTCTCTCCACATGCTCAGTTCTGAGAGATAAGTGAGTGTGAAAGCCGTCCTTCACCTAGCTTGTTGGGAACACAAAGTTTTTTTTCAGTTGCAAACTACAATCCATACATATATATGGGGAGGCACAAGCTCCAACTCGGTTTTACAGTGAAAACTGCAGGAACTTCAAACAGGCACTAGGAAACACACTGAGAAACCAGAGTAAAAGTTTCTCCTGCAACTCATTCCCTTTGTGCTAGATGAACGAACGTCTCTCCACATGCTCAGTTCTGAGAGATAAGTGTGTGTGAAAGCCGTCCTTCACCTAGCTTGTTGGGAACACAAAGTTTCTTTTTAGTTGCAAACTACAATCCATACATATATATGTGGAGGCACAAGCTCGAACTCGGTTTTACATTGAAAACTGCAGGAACTTCAAACCGGCACTAGGAAACACACTGAGAAACCAGAGAAAAAGTTTCTCCTGCAACCCATTCCCTTTGTGCTAGATGAACGAACGTCTCTCCACATGCTCAGTTCTGAGAGATAAGTGTGTGTGAAAGCCGTCCTTCACCTAGCTGTTGGGAACACAAAGTTTCTTTTCAGTTGCAAACTACACTCCATACATATATATGGGGAGGCACAATCTCCAACTCGGTTTTACAGTGAAAACTGCAGGAACTTCAAACAGGCACTAGGAAACACACTGAGGAACCAGAGTAAATGTTTCTCCTGCAACCCGTTATCTTTGTGCTAGATGAACGGACGTCTCTCCACATGCTCAGTTCTGAGAGATAAGTGTGTGTGAAAGCCGTACTTCACCCAGCTTGTTGGGAACACAAAGTTTCTTTTCAGTTGCAAACTACACTCCATACATATATATGGGGAGGCACAAGCTCCAACTCGGTTTTACAGAGAAAACTGAAGGACCTTCAAACCGGCACTAGGAAACACACTGAGAAACCAGAGAAAAAGTTTCTCCTGCAACTATTCCCATTGTGCTAGATGAACGAACGTCTCTCCACATGCTCAGTTCTGAGAGATAAGTGTGTGTGAAAGCCGTCCTTCACCTAGCTTGTTGGGAACACAAAGTTTCTTTTCAGTTGCAAACTACACTCCATACATATATATGGGGAGGCACAAGCTCCAACTCGGTTTTACAGTGAAAACTGCAGGAACTTCAAACCGGCACTAGGAAACACACTGAGAAACCAGAGAAAAAGTTTCTCCTGCAACCCATTCCCTTTGTGCTAGATGAACGAACGTCTCTCCACATGCTCAGTTCTGAGAGATAAGTGTGTTTGAAAGCCGTCCTTCACTTAGCTTGTTGGGAACACAAAGATTCTTTTCAGTTGCAAACTACACTCCATACATATATATGGGGAGGCACAAGCTCCAACTCGGTTTTACAGTGAAAACTGCAGGAACTTCAAACAGGCACTAGGAAACACACTTAGAAACCAGAGTAAAAGTTTCTCCTGCAACTCATTCCCTTTGTGCTAGATGAACGAACGTCTCTCCACATGCTCAGTTCTGAGAGATAAGTGTGTGTGAAAGCCGTCCTTCACCTAGCTTGTTGGGAACACAAAGTTTCTTTTTAGTTGCAAACTACAATCCATACATATATATGTGGAGGCACAAGCTCGAACTCGGTTTTACAGTGAAATCTGCAGGAACATCTAACCGGCACTAGGAAACACACTGAGAAACCATAGAAAAAGTATCTCCTGCTACCCATTCCCTTTGTGCCAGATGAACGAACGTCTCTCCACATGCTCAATTCTGAGAGATAAGTGTGTGTGAAAGCCGTCCTTCACCTAGCTTGTTGGGAACACAAAGTTACTTTTCAGTTGCAAACTACACTCCATACATATATATGGGGAGGCAACAGCTCCAACTCTGTTTTAAGTGAAAACTGCAGGAACTTCAAACCGGCACTAGGAAACACACTGAGAAACCTGAGAAAAGTTTCTCCTGCAACCCATTCCCTTTGTGCTAGATGAACGAACGTCTCTCCACATGCTCAGTTCTGAGAGATAAGTGTGTGTGAAAGCCGTCCTTCACCTAGCTTGTTGGGAACACAAAGTTTCTTTTCAGTTGCAAACTACACTCCATACATATATATGGGGAGGCAAAATCTCCAACTCGGTTTTACAGTGAAAACTGCAGGAACTTCAAACAGGCACTAGGAAACACACTGAGAATCCAGAGAAAAAGTTTCTCCTGCAACCCATTCCCCTTGTGCTAGGTGAACGAACGTCTCCCACATGCTCAGTTCTGAGAGATAAGTGTGTGTGAAAGCCGTCCTTCACCTAGCTTGTTGGGAACACAAAGTTTCTTTTTAGTTGCAAACTACATTCCATACATATATATGGGGAGGCACAAGCTCGAACTCGGTTTTACAGTGAAAACTGCAGGAACTTCAAACCGGCACTAGGAAACACACTGAGAAACCAGAGAAAAAGTTTCTCTTGCTACCCATTCCCTTTGTGCTAGATGAACGAAAGTCTCTCCACATGCTCAATTCTGAGAGATAAGTGTGTGTGAAAGCCGTCCTTCACCTACCTAGTTGGGAACACAAAGTTTCTTTTCAGTTGCAAACTACACTCCATACATATATATGGGGAGGCAAAAGCTCCAACTCGGTTTTACAGTGAAAACTGCAGGAACTTCAAACCGGCACTAGGAAACACACTGAGAAACCAGAGAAAAAGTTTCTCCTGCAACCCATTCCCTTTGTGCTAGATGAACGAACGTCTCTCCACATGCTCAGTTCTGAGAGATAAGTGTGTGTGAAAGCCGTCCTTCACCTAGCTGTTGGGAACACAAAGTTTCTTTTCAGTTGCAAACTACACTCCATACATATATATGGGGAGGCACAATCTCCAACTCGGTTTTACAGTGAAAACTGCAGGAACTTCAAACAGGCACTAGGAAACACACTGAGGAACCAGAGTAAATGTTTCTCCTGCAACCCGTTATCTTTGTGCTAGATGAACGAACGTCTCTCCACATGCTCAGTTCTGAGAGGTAAGTGTGTGTGAAAGCCGTACTTCACCCAGCTTGTTGGGAACACAAAGTTTCTTTTCAGTTGCAAACTACACTCCATACATATATATGGGGAGGCACAAGCTCCAACTCGGTTTTACAGAGAAAACTGAAGGACCTTCAAACCGGCACTAGGAAACACACTGAGAAACCAGAGAAAAAGTTTCTCCTGCAACTATTCCCATTGTGCTAGATGAACGAACGTCTCTCCACATGCTCAGTTCTGAGAGATAAGTGTGTGTGAAAGCCGTCCTTCACCTAGCTTGTTGGGAACACAAAGTTTCTTTTCAGTTGCAAACTACACTCCATACATATATATGGGGAGGCACAAGCTCCAACTCGGTTTTACAGTGAAAACTGCAGGAACTTCAAACCGGCACTAGGAAACACACTGAGAAACCAGAGAAAAAGTTTCTCCTGCAACCCATTCCCTTTGTGCTAGATGAACGAACGTCTCTCCACATGCTCAGTTCTGAGAGATAAGTGTGTGTGAAAGCCGTCCTTCACCTAGCTTGTTGGGAACACAAAGTTTCTTTTCAGTTGCAAACTACACTCCATACATATATATGGGGAGGCACAAGCTCCAACTCGGTTTTACAGTGAAAACTGCAGGAACTTCAAACCGGCACTAGGAAACACACTGAGAAACCAGAGAAAAAGTTTCTCCTGCAACCCATTCCCTTTGTGCTAGATGAACGAACGTCTCTCCACATGCTCAGTTCTGAGAGATAAGTGTGTGTGAAAGCCGTCCTTCACCTAGCTGTTGGGAACACAAAGTTTCTTTTCAGTTGCAAACTACACTCCATACATATATATGGGGAGGCACAATCTCCAACTCGGTTTTACAGTGAAAACTGCAGGAACTTCAAACACGCACTAGGAAACACACTGAGGAACCAGAGTAAATGTTTCTCCTGCAACCCGTTATCTTTGTGCTAGATGAACGAACGTCTCTCCACATGCTCAGTTCTGAGAGGTAAGTGTGTGTGAAAGCCGTACTTCACCCAGCTTGTTGGGAACACAAAGTTTCTTTTCATTTGCAAACTACACTCCATACATATATATGGGGAGGCACAAGCTCCAACTCGGTTTTACAGAGAAAACTGAAGGACCTTCAAACCGGCACTAGGAAACACACTGAGAAACCAGAGAAAAAGTTTCTCCTGCAACTATTCCCATTGTGCTAGATGAACGAACGTCTCTCCACATGCTCAGTTCTGAGAGATAAGTGTGTGTGAAAGCCGTCCTTCACCTAGCTTGTTGGGAACACAAAGTTTCTTTTCAGTTGCAAACTACACTCCATACATATATATGGGGAGGCACAAGCTCCAACTCGGTTTTACAGTGAAAACTGCAGGAACTTCAAACCGGCACTAGGAAACACACTGAGAAACCAGAGAAAAAGTTTCTCCTGCAACCCATTCCCTTTGTGCTAGATGAACGAACGTCTCTCCACATGCTCAGTTCTGAGAGATAAGTGTGTGTGAAAGCCGTCCTTCACCTAGCTTGTTGGGAACACAAAGTTTCTTTTCAGTTGCAAACTACACTCCATACATATATATGGGGAGGCACAATCTCCAACTCGGTTTTACAGTGAAAACTGCAGGAACTTCAAACACGCACTAGGAAACACACTGAGGAACCAGAGTAAATGTTTCTCCTGCAACCCGTTATCTTTGTGCTAGATGAACGAACGTCTCTCCACATGCTCAGTTCTGAGAGGTAAGTGTGTGTGAAAGCCGTACTTCACCCAGCTTGTTGGGAACACAAAGTTTCTTTTCAGTTGCAAACTACACTCCATACATATATATGGGGAGGCACAAGCTCCAACTCGGTTTTACAGAGAAAACTGAAGGACCTTCAAACCGGCACTAGGAAACACACTGAGAAACCAGAGAAAAAGTTTCTCCTGCAACTATTCCCATTGTGCTAGATGAACGAACGTCTCTCCACATGCTCAGTTCTGAGAGATAAGTGTGTGTGAAAGCCGTCCTTCACCTAGCTTGTTGGGAACACAAAGTTTCTTTTCAGTTGCAAACTACACTCCATACATATATATGGGGAGGCACAAGCTCCAACTCGGTTTTACAGTGAAAACTGCAGGAACTTCAAACCGGCACTAGGAAACACACTGAGAAACCAGAGAAAAAGTTTCTCCTGCAAACCATTCCCTTTGTGCTAGATGAACGAACGTCTCTCCACATGCTCAGTTCTGAGAGATATGTGTGTGTGAAAGCCGTCCTTCACCTAGCTTGTTGGGAACACAAAGTTTCTTTTGAGTTGCAAACTACACTCCATACATATATATGGGGAGGCACAAGCTCCAACTCGGTTTTACAGTGAAAACTGCAGGAACTTCAAACCGGCACTAGGAAACACAATGAGATTCCAGAGTAAAAGTTTCTCCTGCAACCCATTCCATTTGTGCTAGATGAACGAACGTCTCTCCACATGCTCAGTTCTGAGAGATAAGTGAGTGTGAAAGCCGTCCTTCACCTAGCTTGTTGGGAACACAAAGTTTCTTTTCAGTTGCAAACTACACTCCATACATATATATGGGGAGGCACAAGCTCCAACTCGGTTTTACAGTGAAAACTGCAGGAACTTCAAACCGGCACTAGGAAACACACTGAGAAACCAGAGAAAAAGTTTCTCCTGCAACCCATTCCCTTTGTGCTAGATGAACGAACGTCTCTCCACATGCTCAGTTCTGAGAGATAAGTGTGTGTGAAAGCCGTCCTTCACCTAGCTTGTTGGGAACACAAAGTTTCTTTTCAGTTGCAAACTACACTCCATACATATATATGGGGAGGCACAAGCTCCAACTCGGTTTTACAGTGAAAACTGCAGGAACTTCAAACCGGCACTAGGAAACACACTGAGAAACCAGAGAAAAAGTTTCTCCTGCAACCCATTCCCTTTTTTGCTAGATGAACGAACGTCTCTCCACATGCTCAGTTCTGAGAGATAAGTGTGTGTGAAAGCCGTCCTTCACCTAGCTTGTTGGGAACACAAAGTTTCTTTTCAGTTGCAAACTACACTCCATACATATATATGGGGAGGCACAAGCTCCAACTCGGTTTTACAGTGAAAACTGCAGGAACTTCAAACCGGCACTAGGAAACACACTGAGAAACCAGAGAAAAAGTTTCTCCTGCAACCCATTCCCTTTGTGCTAGATGAACGAACGTCTCTCCACATGCTCAGTTCTGAGAGATAAGTGTGTGTGAAAGCCGTCCTTCACCTAGCTGTTGGGAACACAAAGTTTCTTTTCAGTTGCAAACTACACTCCATACATATATATGGGGAGGCACAATCTCCAACTCGGTTTTACAGTGAAAACTGCAGGAACTTCAAACACGCACTAGGAAACACACTGAGGAACCAGAGTAAATGTTTCTCCTGCAACCCGTTATCTTTGTGCTAGATGAACGAACGTCTCTCCACATGCTCAGTTCTGAGAGGTAAGTGTGTGTGAAAGCCGTACTTCACCCAGCTTGTTGGGAACACAAAGTTTCTTTTCATTTGCAAACTACACTCCATACATATATATGGGGAGGCACAAGCTCCAACTCGGTTTTACAGAGAAAACTGAAGGACCTTCAAACCGGCACTAGGAAACACACTGAGAAACCAGAGAAAAAGTTTCTCCTGCAACTATTCCCATTGTGCTAGATGAACGAACGTCTCTCCACATGCTCAGTTCTGAGAGATAAGTGTGTGTGAAAGCCGTCCTTCACCTAGCTTGTTGGGAACACAAAGTTTCTTTTCAGTTGCAAACTACACTCCATACATATATATGGGGAGGCACAAGCTCCAACTCGGTTTTACAGTGAAAACTGCAGGAACTTCAAACCGGCACTAGGAAACACACTGAGAAACCAGAGAAAAAGTTTCTCCTGCAACCCATTCCCTTTGTGCTAGATGAACGAACGTCTCTCCACATGCTCAGTTCTGAGAGATAAGTGTGTGTGAAAGCCGTCCTTCACCTAGCTTGTTGGGAACACAAAGTTTCTTTTCAGTTGCAAACTACACTCCATACATATATATGGGGAGGCACAATCTCCAACTCGGTTTTACAGTGAAAACTGCAGGAACTTCAAACACGCACTAGGAAACACACTGAGGAACCAGAGTAAATGTTTCTCCTGCAACCCGTTATCTTTGTGCTAGATGAACGAACGTCTCTCCACATGCTCAGTTCTGAGAGGTAAGTGTGTGTGAAAGCCGTACTTCACCCAGCTTGTTGGGAACACAAAGTTTCTTTTCAGTTGCAAACTACACTCCATACATATATATGGGGAGGCACAAGCTCCAACTCGGTTTTACAGAGAAAACTGAAGGACCTTCAAACCGGCACTAGGAAACACACTGAGAAACCAGAGAAAAAGTTTCTCCTGCAACTATTCCCATTGTGCTAGATGAACGAACGTCTCTCCACATGCTCAGTTCTGAGAGATAAGTGTGTGTGAAAGCCGTCCTTCACCTAGCTTGTTGGGAACACAAAGTTTCTTTTCAGTTGCAAACTACACTCCATACATATATATGGGGAGGCACAAGCTCCAACTCGGTTTTACAGTGAAAACTGCAGGAACTTCAAACCGGCACTAGGAAACACACTGAGAAACCAGAGAAAAAGTTTCTCCTGCAAACCATTCCCTTTGTGCTAGATGAACGAACGTCTCTCCACATGCTCAGTTCTGAGAGATATGTGTGTGTGAAAGCCGTCCTTCACCTAGCTTGTTGGGAACACAAAGTTTCTTTTCAGTTGCAAACTACACTCCATACATATATATGGGGAGGCACAAGCTCCAACTCGGTTTTACAGTGAAAACTGCAGGAACTTCAAACCGGCACTAGGAAACACAATGAGATTCCAGAGTAAAAGTTTCTCCTGCAACCCATTCCATTTGTGCTAGATGAACGAACGTCTCTCCACATGCTCAGTTCTGAGAGATAAGTGAGTGTGAAAGCCGTCCTTCACCTAGCTTGTTGGGAACACAAAGTTTTTTTTCAGTTGCAAACTACACTCCATACATATATATGGGGAGGCACAAGCTCCAACTCGGTTTTACAGTGAAAACTGCAGGAACTTCAAACAGGCACTAGGAAACACACTGAGAAACCAGAGTAAAATTTTCTCCTGCAACTCATTCCCTTTGTGCTAGATGAACGAACGTCTCTCCACATGCTCAGTTCTGAGAGATAAGTGTGTGTGAAAGCCGTCCTTCACCTAGCTTGTTGGGAACACAAAGTTTCTTTTTAGTTGCAAACTACAATCCATACATATATATGTGGAGGCACAAGCTCGAACTCGGTTTTACAGTGAAATCTGCAGGAACATCTAACCGGCACTAGGAAACACACTGAGAAACCATAGAAAAAGTTTCTCCTGCTACCCATTCCCTTTGTGCCAGATGAACGAACGTCTCTCCACATGCTCAATTCTGAGAGATAAGTGTGTGTGAAAGCAGTCCTTCACCTAGCTTGTTGGGAACACAAAGTTACTTTTCAGTTGCAAACTACACTCCATAAATATATATGGGGAGGCAACAGCTCCAACTCTGTTTTAAGTGAAAACTGCAGGAACTTCAAACCGGCACTAGGAAACACACTGAGAAACCTGAGAAAAGTTTCTCCTGCAACCCATTCCCTTTGTGCTAGATGAACGAACGTCTCTCCACATGCTCAGTTCTGAGAGATAATTGTGTGTGAAAGCCGTCCTTCACCTAGCTTTTTGGGAACACAAAGTTTCTTTTCAGTTGCAAACTACACTCCATACATATATATGGGGAGGCACAAGCTCCAACTCGGTTTTACAGTGAAAACTGCAGGAACTTCAAACACGCACTAGGAAACACACTGAGGAACCAGAGTAAATGTTTCTCCTGCAACCCGTTATCTTTGTGCTAGATGAACGAACGTCTCTCCACATGCTCAGTTCTGAGAGGTAAGTGTGTGTGAAAGCCGTACTTCACCCAGCTTGTTGGGAACACAAAGTTTCTTTTCAGTTGCAAACTACACTCCATACATATATATGGGGAGGCACAAGCTCCAACTCGGTTTTACAGAGAAAACTGAAGGACCTTCAAACCGGCACTAGGAAACACACTGAGAAACCAGAGAAAAAGTTTCTCCTGCAACTATTCCCATTGTGCTAGATGAACGAACGTCTCTCCACATGCTCAGTTCTGAGAGATAAGTGTGTGTGAAAGCCGTCCTTCACCTAGCTTGTTGGGAACACAAAGTTTCTTTTCAGTTGCAAACTACACTCCATACATATATATGGGGAGGCACAAGCTCCAACTCGGTTTTACAGTGAAAACTGCAGGAACTTCAAACCGGCACTAGGAAACACACTGAGAAACCAGAGAAAAAGTTTCTCCTGCAACCCATTCCCTTTGTGCTAGATGAACGAACGTCTCTCCACATGCTCAGTTCTGAGAGATAAGTGTGTGTGAAAGCCGTCCTTCACCTAGCTTGTTGGGAACACAAAGTTTCTTTTCAGTTGCAAACTACACTCCATACATATATATGGGGAGGCACAAGCTCCAACTCGGTTTTACAGTGAAAACTGCAGGAACTTCAAACCGGCACTAGGAAACACACTGAGAAACCAGAGAAAAAGTTTCTCCTGCAACCCATTCCCTTTGTGCTAGATGAACGAACGTCTCTCCACATGCTCAGTTCTGAGAGATAAGTGTGTGTGAAAGCCGTCCTTCACCTAGCTTGTTGGGAACACAAAGTTTCTTTTCAGTTGCAAACTACACTCCATACATATATATGGGGAGGCACAAGCTCCAACTCGGTTTTACAGTGAAAACTGCAGGAACTTCAAACCGGCACTAGGAAACACACTGAGAAACCAGAGAAAAAGTTTCTCCTGCAACCCATTCCCTTTGTGCTAGATGAACGAACGTCTCTCCACATGCTCAGTTCTGAGAGATAAGTGTGTGTGAAAGCCGTCCTTCACCTAGCTTGTTGGGAACACAAAGTTTCTTTTCAGTTGCAGACTACACTCCATACATATATATGGGGAGGCACAAGCTCCAACTCGGTTTTACAGTGAAAACTGCAGGAACTTCAAACCGGCACTAGGAAACACAATGAGATTCCAGAGTAAAAGTTTCTCCTGCAACCCATTCCATTTGTGCTAGATGAACGAACGTCTCTCCACATGCTCAGTTCTGAGAGATAAGTGAGTGTGAAAGCCGTCCTTCACCTAGCTTGTTGGGAACACAAAGTTTTTTTTCAGTTGCAAACTACACTCCATACATATATATGGGGAGGCACAAGCTCCAACTCGGTTTTACAGTGAAAACTGCAGGAACTTCAAACAGGCACTAGGAAACACACTGAGAAACCAGAGTAAAATTTTCTCCTGCAACTCATTCCCTTTTTGCTAGATGAACGAACGTCTCTCCACATGCTCAGTTCTGAGAGATAAGTGTGTGTGAAAGCCGTCCTTCACCTAGCTTGTTGGGAACACAAAGTTTCTTTTTAGTTGCAAACTACAATCCATACATATATATGTGGAGGCACAAGCTCGAACTCGGTTTTACAGTGAAATCTGCAGGAACATCTAACCGGCACTAGGAAACACACTGAGAAACCATAGAAAAAGTTTCTCCTGCTACCCATTCCCTTTGTGCCAGATGAACGAACGTCTCTCCACATGCTCAATTCTGAGAGATAAGTGTGTGTGAAAGCCGTCCTTCACCTAGCTTGTTGGGAACACAAAGTTACTTTTCAGTTGCAAACTACACTCCATAAATATATATGGGGAGGCAACAGCTCCAACTCTGTTTTAATTGAAAACTGCAGGAACTTCAAACCGGCACTAGGAAACACACTGAGAAACCTGAGAAAAGTTTCTCCTGCAACCCATTCCCTTTGTGCTAGATGAACGAACGTCTCTCCACATGCTCAGTTCTGAGAGATAATTGTGTGTGAAAGCCGTCCTTCACCTAGCTTTTTGGGAACACAAAGTTTCTTTTCAGTTGCAAACTACACTCCATACATATATATGGGGAGGCACAATCTCCAACTCGGTTTTACAGTGAAAACTGCAGGAACTTCAAACAGGCACTAGGAAACACACTGAGAATCCAGAGAAAAAGTTTCTCCTGCAACCCATTCCCCTTGTGCTAGGTGAACGAACGTCTCCCACATGCTCAGTTCTGAGAGATAAGTGTGTGTGAAAGCCGTCCTTCACCTAGCTTGTTGGGAACACAAAGTTTCTTTTTAGTTGCAAACTACATTTCATACATATATATGGGGAGGCACAAGCTCGAACTCGGTTTTACAGTGAAAACTGCAGGAACTTCAAACCGGAACTAGGAAACACACTGAGAAACCAGAGAAAAAGTTTCTCTTGCTACCCATTCCCTTTGTGCTAGATGAACGAAAGTCTCTCCACATGCTCAATTCTGAGAGATAAGTGTGTGTGAAAGCCGTCCTTCACCTAGCTTGTTGGGAACACAAAGTTTCTTTTCAGTTGCAAACTACACTCCATACATATATATGGGGAGGCAAAAGCTCCAACTCGGTTTTACAGTGAAAACTGCAGGAACTTCAAACCGGCACTAGGAAACACACTGAGAAACCAGAGAAAAAGTTTCTCCTGCAACCCATTCCCTTTGTGCTAGATGAACGAACGTCTCTCCACATGCTCAGTTCTGAGAGATTAGTGTGTGTGAAAGCCGTCCTTCACCTAGCTGTTGGGAACACAAAGTTTCTTTTCAGTTGCAAACTACACTCCATACATATATATGGGGAGGCACAAACTCCAACTCGGTTTTACAGTGAAAACTGCAGGAACTTCAAACAGGCACTAGGAAACACACTGAGGAACCAGAGTAAATGTTTCTCCTGCAACCCGTTATCTTTGTGCTAGATGAACGAACGTCTCTCCACATGCTCAGTTCTGAGAGATAAGTGTGTGTGAAAGCCGTACTTCACCCAGCTTGTTGGGAACACAAAGTTTCTTTTCAGTTGCAAACTACACTCCATACATATATATGGGGAGGCACAAGCTCCAACTCGGTTTTACAGAGAAAACTGAAGGACCTTCAAACCGGCACTAGGAAACACACTGAGAAACCAGAGAAAAAGTTCCTCCTGCAACTATTCCCATTGTGCTAGATGAACGAACGTCTCTCCACATGCTCAGTTCTGAGAGATAAGTGTGTGTGAAAGCCGTCCTTCACCTAGCTTGTTGGGAACACAAAGTTTCTTTTCAGTTGTAAACTACACTCCATACATATATATGGGGAGGCACAAGCTCCAACTCGGTTTTACAGTGAAAACTGCAGGAACTTCAAACCGGCACTAGGAAACACACTGAGAAACCAGAGAAAAAGTTTCTCCTGCAAACCATTCCCTTTGTGCTAGATGAACGAACGTCTCTCCACATGCTCAGTTCTGAGAGATATGTGTGTGTGAAAGCCGTCCTTCACCTAGCTTGTTGGGAACACAAAGTTTCTTTTCAGTTGCAAACTACACTCCATACATATATATGGGGAGGCACAAGCTCCAACTCGGTTTTACAGTGAAAACTGCAGGAACTTCAAACCGGCACTAGGAAACACAATGAGATTCCAGAGTAAAAGTTTCTCCTGCAACCCATTCCATTTGTGCTAGATGAACGAACGTCTCTCCACATGCTCAGTTCTGAGAGATAAGTGAGTGTGAAAGCCGTCCTTCACCTAGCTTGTTGGGAACACAAAGTTTTTTTTCAGTTGCAAACTACACTCCATACATATATATGGGGAGGCACAAGCTCCAACTCGGTTTTACAGTGAAAACTGCAGGAACTTCAAACAGGCACTAGGAAACACACTGAGAAACCAGAGTAAAATTTTCTCCTGCAACTCATTCCCTTTGTGCTAGATGAACGAACGTCTCTCCACATGCTCAGTTCTGAGAGATAAGTGTGTGTGAAAGCCGTCCTTCACCTAGCTTGTTGGGAACACAAAGTTTCTTTTTAGTTGCAAACTACAATCCATACATATATATGTGGAGGCACAAGCTCGAACTCGGTTTTACAGTGAAATCTGCAGGAACATCTAACCGGCACTAGGAAACACACTGAGAAACCATAGAAAAAGTTTCTCCTGCTACCCATTCCCTTTGTGCCAGATGAACGAACGTCTCTCCACATGCTCAATTCTGAGAGATAAGTGTGTGTGAAAGCAGTCCTTCACCTAGCTTGTTGGGAACACAAAGTTACTTTTCAGTTGCAAACTACACTCCATAAATATATATGGGGAGGCAACAGCTCCAACTCTGTTTTAAGTGAAAACTGCAGGAACTTCAAACCGGCACTAGGAAACACACTGAGAAACCTGAGAAAAGTTTCTCCTGCAACCCATTCCCTTTGTGCTAGATGAACGGACGTCTCTCCACATGCTCAGTTCTGAGAGATAATTGTGTGTGAAAGCCGTCCTTCACCTAGCTTTTTGGGAACACAAAGTTTCTTTTCAGTTGCAAACTACACTCCATACATATATATGGGGAGGCACAAGCTCCAACTCGGTTTTACAGTGAAAACTGCAGGAACTTCAAACACGCACTAGGAAACACACTGAGGAACCAGAGTAAATGTTTCTCCTGCAACCCGTTATCTTTGTGCTAGATGAACGAACGTCTCTCCACATGCTCAGTTCTGAGAGGTAAGTGTGTGTGAAAGCCGTACTTCACCCAGCTTGTTGGGAACACAAAGTTTCTTTTCAGTTGCAAACTACACTCCATACATATATATGGGGAGGCACAAGCTCCAACTCGGTTTTACAGAGAAAACTGAAGGACCTTCAAACCGGCACTAGGAAACACACTGAGAAACCAGAGAAAAAGTTTCTCCTGCAACTATTCCCATTGTGCTAGATGAACGAACGTCTCTCCACATGCTCAGTTCTGAGAGATAAGTGTGTGTGAAAGCCGTCCTTCACCTAGCTTGTTGGGAACACAAAGTTTCTTTTCAGTTGCAAACTACACTCCATACATATATATGGGGAGGCACAAGCTCCAACTCGGTTTTACAGTGAAAACTGCAGGAACTTCAAACCGGCACTAGGAAACACACTGAGAAACCAGAGAAAAAGTTTCTCCTGCAACCCATTCCCTTTGTGCTAGATGAACGAACGTCTCTCCACATGCTCAGTTCTGAGAGATAAGTGTGTGTGAAAGCCGTCCTTCACCTAGCTTGTTGGGAACACAAAGTTTCTTTTCAGTTGCAAACTACACTCCATACATATATATGGGGAGGCACAAGCTCCAACTCGGTTTTACAGTGAAAACTGCAGGAACTTCAAACCGGCACTAGGAAACACACTGAGAAACCAGAGAAAAAGTTTCTCCTGCAACCCATTCCCTTTGTGCTAGATGAACGAACGTCTCTCCACATGCTCAGTTCTGAGAGATAAGTGTTTGTGAAAGCCGTCCTTCACCTAGCTTTTTGGGAACACAAAGTTTCTTTTCAGTTGCAGACTACACTCCATACATATATATGGGGAGGCACAAGCTCCAACTCGGTTTTACAGTGAAAACTGCAGGAACTTCAAACCGGCACTAGGAAACACAATGAGATTCCAGAGTAAAAGTTTCTCCTGCAACCCATTCCATTTGTGCTAGATGAACGAACGTCTCTCCACATGCTCAGTTCTGAGAGATAAGTGAGTGTGAAAGCCGTCCTTCACCTAGCTTGTTGGGAACACAAAGTTTTTTTTCAGTTGCAAACTACACTCCATACATATATATGGGGAGGCACAAGCTCCAACTCGGTTTTACAGTGAAAACTGCAGGAACTTCAAACAGGCACTAGGAAACACACTGAGAAACCAGAGTAAAATTTTCTCCTGCAACTCATTCCCTTTTTGCTAGATGAACGAACGTCTCTCCACATGCTCAGTTCTGAGAGATAAGTGTGTGTGAAAGCCGTCCTTCACCTAGCTTGTTGGGAACACAAAGTTTCTTTTTAGTTGCAAACTACAATCCATACATATATATGTGGAGGCACAAGCTCGAACTCGGTTTTACAGTGAAATCTGCAGGAACATCTAACCGGCACTAGGAAACACACTGAGAAACCATAGAAAAAGTTTCTCCTGCTACCCATTCCCTTTGTGCCAGATGAACGAACGTCTCTCCACATGCTCAATTCTGAGAGATAAGTGTGTGTGAAAGCCGTCCTTCACCTAGCTTGTTGGGAACACAAAGTTACTTTTCAGTTGCAAACTACACTCCATAAATATATATGGGGAGGCAACAGCTCCAACTCTGTTTTAATTGAAAACTGCAGGAACTTCAAACCGGCACTAGGAAACACACTGAGAAACCTGAGAAAAGTTTCTCCTGCAACCCATTCCCTTTGTGCTAGATGAACGAACGTCTCTCCACATGCTCAGTTCTGAGAGATAATTGTGTGTGAAAGCCGTCCTTCACCTAGCTTTTTGGGAACACAAAGTTTCTTTTCAGTTGCAAACTACACTCCATACATATATATGGGGAGGCACAATCTCCAACTCGGTTTTACAGTGAAAACTGCAGGAACTTCAAACAGGCACTAGGAAACACACTGAGAATCCAGAGAAAAAGTTTCTCCTGCAACCCATTCCCCTTGTGCTAGGTGAACGAACGTCTCCCACATGCTCAGTTCTGAGAGATAAGTGTGTGTGAAAGACGTCCTTCACCTAGCTTGTTGGGAACACAAAGTTTCTTTTTAGTTGCAAACTACATTTCATACATATATATGGGGAGGCACAAGCTCGAACTCGGTTTTACAGTGAAAACTGCAGGAACTTCAAACCGGAACTAGGAAACACACTGAGAAACCAGAGAAAAAGTTTCTCTTGCTACCCATTCCCTTTGTGCTAGATGAACGAAAGTCTCTCCACATGCTCAATTCTGAGAGATAAGTGTGTGTGAAAGCCGTCCTTCACCTAGCTTGTTGGGAACACAAAGTTTCTTTTCAGTTGCAAACTACACTCCATACATATATATGGGGAGGCAAAAGCTCCAACTCGGTTTTACAGTGAAAACTGCAGGAACTTCAAACCGGCACTAGGAAACACACTGAGAAACCAGAGAAAAAGTTTCTCCTGCAACCCATTCCCTTTGTGCTAGATGAACGAACGTCTCTCCACATGCTCAGTTCTGAGAGATAAGTGTGTGTGAAAGCCGTCCTTCACCTAGCTGTTGGGAACACAAAGTTTCTTTTCAGTTGCAAACTACACTCCATACATATATATGGGGAGGCACAAACTCCAACTCGGTTTTACAGTGAAAACTGCAGGAACTTCAAACAGGCACTAGGAAACACACTGAGGAACCAGAGTAAATGTTTCTCCTGCAACCCGTTATCTTTGTGCTAGATGAACGAACGTCTCTCCACATGCTCAGTTCTGAGAGATAAGTGTGTGTGAAAGCCGTACTTCACCCAGCTTGTTGGGAACACAAAGTTTCTTTTCAGTTGCAAACTACACTCCATACATATATATGGGGAGGCACAAGCTCCAACTCGGTTTTACAGAGAAAACTGAAGGACCTTCAAACCGGCACTAGGAAACACACTGAGAAACCAGAGAAAAAGTTCCTCCTGCAACTATTCCCATTGTGCTAGATGAACGAACGTCTCTCCACATGCTCAGTTCTGAGAGATAAGTGTGTGTGAAAGCCGTCCTTCACCTAGCTTGTTGGGAACACAAAGTTTCTTTTCAGTTGCAAACTACACTCCATACATATATATGGGGAGGCACAAGCTCCAACTCGGTTTTACAGTGAAAACTGCAGGAACTTCAAACCGGCACTAGGAAACACACTGAGAAACCAGAGAAAATGTTTCTCCTGCAACCCATTCCCTTTGTGCTAGATGAACGAACGTCTCTCCACATGCTCAGTTCTGAGAGATAAGTGTGTGTGAAAGCCGTCCTTCACCTAGCTTGTTGGGAACACAAAGTTTCTTTTCAGTTGCAAACTACACTCCATACATATATATGGGGAGGCACAAGCTCCAACTCGGTTTTACAGTGAAAACTGCAGGAACTTCAAACCGGCACTAGGAAACACACTGAGAAACCAGAGAAAAAGTTTCTCTTGCTACCCATTCCCTTTGTGCTAGATGAACGAAAGTCTCTCCACATGCTCAATTCTGAGAGATAAGTGTGTGTGAAAGCCGTCCTTCACCTAGCTTGTTGGGAACACAAAGTTTCTTTTCAGTTGCAAACTACACTCCATACATATATATGGGGAGGCAAAAGCTCCAACTCGGTTTTACAGTGAAAACTGCAGGAACTTCAAACCGGCACTAGGAAACACACTGAGAAACCAGAGAAAAAGTTTCTCCTGCAACCCATTCCCTTTGTGCTAGATGAACGAACGTCTCTCCACATGCTCAGTTCTGAGAGATAAGTGTGTGTGAAAGCCGTCCTTCACCTAGCTGTTGGGAACACAAAGTTTCTTTTCAGTTGCAAACTACACTCCATACATATATATGGGGAGGCACAAACTCCAACTCGGTTTTACAGTGAAAACTGCAGGAACTTCAAACAGGCACTAGGGAACACACTGAGGAACCAGAGTAAATGTTTCTCCTGCAACCCGTTATCTTTGTGCTAGATGAACGAACGTCTCTCCACATGCTCAGTTCTGAGAGATAAGTGTGTGTGAAAGCCGTACTTCACCCAGCTTGTTGGGAACACAAAGTTTCTTTTCAGTTGCAAACTACACTCCATACATATATATGGGGAGGCACAAGCTCCAACTCGGTTTTACAGAGAAAACTGAAGGACCTTCAAACCGGCACTAGGAAACACACTGAGAAACCAGAGAAAAAGTTCCTCCTGCAACTATTCCCATTGTGCTAGATGAACGAACGTCTCTCCACATGCTCAGTTCTGAGAGATAAGTGTGTGTGAAAGCCGTCCTTCACCTAGCTTGTTGGGAACACAAAGTTTCTTTTCAGTTGCAAACTACACTCCATACATATATATGGGGAGGCACAAGCTCCAACTCGGTTTTACAGTGAAAACTGCAGGAACTTCAAACCGGCACTAGGAAACACACTGAGAAACCAGAGAAAATGTTTCTCCTGCAACCCATTCCCTTTGTGCTAGATGAACGAACGTCTCTCCACATGCTCAGTTCTGAGAGATAAGTGTGTGTGAAAGCCGTCCTTCACCTAGCTTGTTGGGAACACAAAGTTTCTTTTCAGTTGCAAACTACACTCCATACATATATATGGGGAGGCACAAGCTCCAACTCGGTTTTACAGTGAAAACTGCAGGAACTTCAAACCGGCACTAGGAAACACACTGAGAAACCAGAGAAAAAGTTTCTCCTGCAACCCATTCCCTTTGTGCTAGATGAACGAACGTCTCTCCACATGCTCAGTTCTGAGAGATAAGTGTGTGTGAAAGCCGTCCTTCACCTAGCTTGTTGGGAACACAAAGTTTCTTTTCAGTTGCAAACTACACTCCATACATATATATGGGGAGGCACAAGCTCCAACTCGGTTTTACAGTGAAAACTGCAGGAACTTCAAACAGGCACTAGGAAACACACTGAGATTCCAGAGTAAAAGTTTCTCCTGCAACCCATTCCATTTGTGCTAGATGAACGAACGTCTCTCCACATGCTCAGTTCTGAGAGATAAGTGTGTGTGAAAGCCGTCCTTCACCTAGCTTGTTGGGAACACAAAGTTTTTTTTCAGTTGCAAACTACACTCCATACATATATATGTGGAGGCACAAGCTCCAACTCGGTTTTACAGTGAAAACTGCAGGAACTTCAAACATGCACTAGGAAACACACTGAGAAACCAGAGTAAAAGTTTCACCTGCAACTCGTTCCCTTTGTGCTAGATGAACGAACGTCTCTCCACATGCTCAGTTCTGAGAGATAAGTGTGTGTGAAAGCCGTCCTTCACCTAGATTGTTGGGAACACAAAGTTTCTTTTTAGTTGCAAACTACACTCCATACATATATATGTGGAGACACAAGCTCGAACTCGGTTTTACAGTGAAAACTGCAGGAACATCTAACCGGCACTAGGAAACACACTGAGAAACCAGAGAAAAAGTTTCTCCTGCTACCCATTCCCTTTGTGCTAGATGAACAGACGTCTCTCCACATGCTAAATTCTGAGAGATAAGTGTGTGTGAAAGCCGTCCTTCACCTAGCTTGTTGGGAACACAAAGTTTCTTTTCAGTTGCAAACTACACTCCATACATATATATGGGGAGGTAACAGCTCCAACTCGGTTTTAAGTGAAAACTGCAGGAACTTCAAACCGGCACTAGGAAACACACTGAGAAACCAGAGAAAAAGTTTCTCCTGCTACCCATTCCCTTTGTGCTAGATGAACGAACGTCTCTCCACATGCTCAGTTCTGAGAGATAAGTGTGTGTGAAAGCCGTCCTTCACCTAGCTTGTTGGGAACACAAAGTTTCTTTTCAGTTGCAAACTACACTCCATACATATATATGGGGAGGCACAATCTCCAACTCGGTTGTACAGTGAAAACTGCAGGAATTTCAAAAAGGCACTAGGAAACACACTGAGAAACCAGAGTAAATGTTTCTCCTGCAACCCGTTAACTTTGTGCTAGATGAACGAACGTCTCTCCACATGCTCAGTTCTGAGAGATAAGTGTGTGTGAAAGCCGTCCTTCACCTAGCTTGTTGGGAACACAAAGTTTCTTTTCAGTTGCAAACTACACTCCATACATATATATGGGGAGGCACAAGCTCCAACTCGGTTTTACAGTGAAAACTGCAGGAACTGCAAACCGGCACTAGGAAACACACTGAGAAACCAGAGAAAAAGTTTCTCCTGCTACCCATTCCCTTTGTGCTAGATGAACGGACGTCTCTCCACATGCTCAGTTCTGAGAGATTAGTGTGTGTGAAAGCCGTCCTTCACCTAGCTTGTTGGGAACACAAAGTTTCTTTTCAGTTGCAAACTACACTCCATACATATATATGTGGAGGCACATGCTCGAACTCGGTTTTACAGTGAAAACTGCAGGAACTTCAAACCGGCACTAGGAAACACACTGAGAATCCAGAGAAAAAGTTTCTCCTGCAACCCATTCCCCTTGTGCTAGATGAACGAACGTCTCCCACATGCTCAATTCTGAGAGATAAGTGTGTGTGAAAGCCGTCCTTCACCTAGCTTGTTGGGAACACAAAGTTTCTTTTCAGTTGCAAACTACATTCCATACATATATATGGGGAGGCACAAGCTCGAACTCGGTTTTACAGTGAAAACTGCAGGAACTTCAAACCGGCACTAGGAAACACACTGAGAAACCAGAGAAAAAGTTTCTCTTGCTACCCATTCCCTTTGTGCTAGATGAACGAAAGTCTCTCCACATGCTCAATTCTGAGAGATAAGTGTGTGTGAAAGCCGTCCTTCACCTAGCTTGTTGGGAACACAAAGTTTCTTTTCAGTTGCAAACTACACTCCATACATATATATGGGGAGGCAAAAGCTCCAACTCGATTTTACAGTGAAAACTGCAGGAACTTCAAACCGGCACTAGGAAACACACTGAGAAACCAGAGAAATAGTTTCTCCTGCAACCCATTCCATTTGTGCTAGATGAACGGACGTCTCTCCACATGCTCAGTTCTGAGAGATAAGTGTGTGTGAAAGCCGTACTTCACCTAGCTTGTTGAGAACACAAAGTTTCTTTTTAGTTGCAAACTACACTCCATACATATATATGGGGAGGCACAATCTCCAACTCGGTTTTACAGTGAAAACTGCAGGAACTTCAAAAAGGCACTAGGAAACACACTGAGAAACCAGAGTAAATGTTTCTCCTGCAACCCGTTAACTTTGTGCTAGATGAACGAACTTCTCTCCACATGCTCAGTTCTGAGAGATAAGTGTGTGTGAAAGCCGTCCTTCACCTAGCTTGTTGGGAACACAAAGTTTCTTTTCAGTTGCAAACTACACTCCATAAATATATATGGGGAGGCACAATCTCCAACTCGGTTTTACAGTGAAAACTGCAGGAACTTCAAACCGGCACTAGGAAACACACTGAGAAACCAGAGTAAATGTTTCTCCTGCAACCCGTTAACTTTGTGCTAGATGAACGAAAGTCTCTCCACATGCTCAGTTCTGAGAGATAAGTGTGTGTGAAAGCCGTCCTTCACCTAGCTTGTTGGGAACACAAAGTTTTTTTTCAGTTGCAAACTACACTCCATACATATATATGTGGAGGCACAAGCTCCAACTCGGTTTTACAGTGAAAACTGCAGGAACTTCAAACATGCACTAGGAAACACACTGAGAAACCAGAGTAAAAGTTTCTCCTGCAACTCGTTCCCTTTGTGCTAGATGAACGAACGTCTCTCCACATGCTCAGTTCTGAGAGATAAGTGTGTGTGAAAGCCGTCCTTCACCTAGCTTGTTGGGAACACAAAGTTTCTTTTTAGTTGCAAACTACACTCCATACATATATATGTGGAGACACAAGCTCGAACTCGGTTTTACAGTGAAAACTGCAGGAACATCTAACCGGCACTAGGAAACACACTGAGAAACCAGAGAAAAAGTTTCTCCTGCTACCCATTCCCTTTGTGCTAGATGAACAGACGTCTCTCCACATGCTAAATTCTGAGAGATAAGTGTGTGTGAAAGCCGTCCTTCACCTAGCTTGTTGGGAACACAAAGTTTCTTTTCAGTTGCAAACTACACTCCATACATATATATGGGGAGGTAACAGCTCCAACTCGGTTTTAAATGAAAACTGCAGGAACTTCAAACCGGCACTAGGAAACACACTGAGAAACCAGAGAAAAAGTTTCTCCTGCTACCCATTCCCTTTGTGCTAGATGAACGAACGTCTCTCCACATGCTCAGTTCTGAGAGATAAGTGTGTGTGAAAGCCGTCCTTCACCTAGCTTGTTGGGAACACAAAGTTTCTTTTCAGTTGCAAACTACACTCCATACATATATATGGGGAGGCACAATCTCCAACTCGGTTGTACAGTGAAAACTGCAGGAATTTCAAAAAGGCACTAGGAAACACACTGAGAAACCAGAGTAAATGTTTCTCCTGCAACCCGTTAACTTTGTGCTAGATGAACGAACGTCTCTCCACATGCTCAGTTCTGAGAGATAAGTGTGTGTGAAAGCCGTCCTTCACCTAGCTTGTTGGGAACACAAAGTTTCTTTTCAGTTGCAAACTACACTCCATACATATATATGGGGAGGCACAAGCTCCAACTCGGTTTTACAGTGAAAACTGCAGGAACTGCAAACCGGCACTAGGAAACACACTGAGAAACCAGAGAAAAAGTTTCTCCTGCTACCCATTCCCTTTGTGCTAGATGAACGGACGTCTCTCCACATGCTCAGTTCTGAGAGATTAGTGTGTGTGAAAGCCGTCCTTCACCTAGCTTGTTGGGAACACAAAGTTTCTTTTCAGTTGCAAACTACACTCCATACATATATATGTGGAGGCACATGCTCGAACTCGGTTTTACAGTGAAAACTGCAGGAACTTCAAACCGGCACTAGGAAACACACTGAGAATCCAGAGAAAAAGTTTCTCCTGCAACCCATTCCCCTTGTGCTAGATGAACGAACGTCTCCCACATGCTCAATTCTGAGAGATAAGTGTGTGTGAAAGCCGTCCTTCACCTAGCTTGTTGGGAACACAAAGTTTCTTTTCAGTTGCAAACTACATTCCATACATATATATGGGGAGGCACAAGCTCGAACTCGGTTTTACAGTGAAAACTGCAGGAACTTCAAACCGGCACTAGGAAACACACTGAGAAACCAGAGAAAAAGTTTCTCTTGCTACCCATTCCCTTTGTGCTAGATGAACGAAAGTCTCTCCACATGCTCAATTCTGAGAGATAAGTGTGTGTGAAAGCCGTCCTTCACCTAGCTTGTTGGGAACACAAAGTATCTTTTCAGTTGCAAACTACACTCCATACATATATATGGGGAGGCAAAAGCTCCAACTCGATTTTACAGTGAAAACTGCAGGAACTTCAAACCGGCACTAGGAAACACACTGAGAAACCAGAGAAAAAGTTTCTCCTGCAACCCATTCCATTTGTGCTAGATGAACGGACGTCTCTCCACATGCTCAGTTCTGAGAGATAAGTGTGTGTGAAAGCCGTACTTCACCTAGCTTGTTGAGAACACAAAGTTTCTTTTTAGTTGCAAACTACACTCCATACATATATATGGGGAGGCACAATCTCCAACTCGGTTTTACAGTGAAAACTGCAGGAACTTCAAAAAGGCACTAGGAAACACACTGAGAAACCAGAGTAAATGTTTCTCCTGCAACCCGTTAACTTTGTGCTAGATGAACGAAAGTCTCTCCACATGCTCAGTTCTGAGAGATAAGTGTGTGTGAAAGCCGTACTTCACCTAGCTTGTTGGGAACACAAAGTTTCTTTTCAGTTGCAAACTACACTCCATACATATATATGGGGAGGCACAAGCTCCAACTCGGTTTTACAGTGAAAAATGCAGGAACTTCAAACCGGCACTAGGAAACACACTGAGAAACCAGAGAAAAAGTTTCTCCTGCAAACCATTCCCTTTGTGCTAGATGAAAGGAAGTCTCTCCACATGCTCAGTTCTGAGAGATTAGTGTGTGTGAAAGCCGTCCTTCACCTAGCTTGTTGGGAACACAAAGTTTCTTTTCAGTTGCAAACTACACTCCATACATATATATGTGGAGGCACATGCTCGAACTCGGTTTTACAGTGAAAACTGCAGGAACTTCAAACCGGCACTAGGAAACACACTGAGAATCCAGAGAAAAAGTTTCTCCTGCAACCCATTCCATTTGTGCTAGATGAACGGACGTCTCTCCACATGCTCAGTTCTGAGAGATAAGTGTGTGTGAAAGCCGTACTTCACCTAGCTTGTTGAGAACACAAAGTTTCTTTTTAGTTGCAAACTACACTCCATACATATATATGGGGAGGCACAATCTCCAACTCGGTTTTACAGTGAAAACTGCAGGAACTTCAAAAAGGCACTAGGAAACACACTGAGAAACCAGAGTAAATGTTTCTCCTGCAACCCGTTAACTTTGTGCTAGATGAACGAACGTCTCTCCACATGCTCAGTTCTGAGAGATAAGTGTGTGTGAAAGCCGTACTTCACCTAGCTTGTTGGGAACACAAAGTTTCTTTTCAGTTGCAAACTACACTCCATACATATATATGGGGAGGCACAAGCTCCAACTCGGTTTTACAGTGAAAACTGCAGGAACTTCAAACCGGCACTAGGAAACACACTGAGAAACCAGAGAAATAGTTTCTCCTGCAACCCATTCCCTTTGTGCTAGATGAACGAACGTCTCTCCACATGCTCAGTTCTGAGAGATAAGTGTGTGTGAAAGCCGTCCTTCACCTAGCTTGTTGGGAACACAAAGTTTCTTTTCAGTTGCAAACTACACTCCATACATATATATGTGGAGGCACATGCTCGAACTCGGTTTTACAGTGAAAACTGCAGGAACTTCAAACCGGCACTAGAAAACACACTGAGAATCCAGAGAAAAAGTTTCTCCTGCAACCCATTCCCCTTGTGCTAGATGAACGAACGTCTCCCACATGCTCAGTTCTGAGAGATAAGTGTGTGTGAAAGCCGTCCTTCACCTAGCTTGTTGGGAACACAAAGTTTCTTTTCAGTTGCAAACTACATTCCATACATATATATGGGGAGGCACAAGCTCGAACTCGGTTTTACAGTGAAAACTGCAGGAACTTCAAACCGGCACTAGTAAACACACTGAGAAACCAGAGAAAAAGTTTCTCTTGCTACCCATTCCCTTTGTGCTAGATGAACGAAAGTCTCTCCACATGCTCAATTCTGAGAGATAAGTGTGTGTGAAAGCCGTTCTTCACCTAGCTTGTTGGGAACACAAAATTTCTTTTCAGTTGCAAACTACACTCCATACATATATATGGGGAGGCAAAAGCTCCAACTCGATTTTACTGTGAAAACTGCAGGAACTTCAAACCGGCACTAGGAAACACACTGAGAAACCAGAGAAATAGTTTCTCCTGCAACCCATTCCATTTGTGCTAGATGAACGGACGTCTCTCCACATGCTCAGTTCTGAGAGATAAGTGTGTGTGAAAGCCGTACTTCACCTAGCTTGTTGAGAACACAAAGTTTCTTTTTAGTTGCAAACTACACTCCATACATATATATGGGGAGGCACAATCTCCAACTCGGTTTTACAGTGAAAACTGCAGGAACTTCAAAAAGGCACTAGGAAACACACTGAGAAACCAGAGTAAATGTTTCTCCTGCAACCCGTTAACTTTGTGCTAGATGAACGAACGTCTCTCCACATGCTCAGTTCTGAGAGATAAGTGTGTGTGAAAGCCGTCCTTCACCTAGCTTGTTGGGAACACAAAGTTTCTTTTCAGTTGCAAACTACACTCCATACATATATATGGGGAGGCACAATCTCCAACTCGGTTGTACAGTGAAAACTGCAGGAACTTCAAACCGGCACTAGGAAACACACTGAGAAACCAGAGAAAAAGTTTCTCCTGCTACCCATTCCCTTTGTGCTAGATGAACGAACGTCTCTCCACATGCTCAGTTCTGAGTGATAAGTGTGTGTGAAAGCCGTCCTTCACATAGCTTGTTGGGAACACAAAGATTCTTTTCAGTTGCAAACTACACTCCATACATATATATGGGGAGGCACAATCTCCAACTCGGTTGTACAGTGAAAACTGCAGGAACTTCAAAAAGGCACTAGGAAACACACTGAGAAACCAGATTAAATGTTTCTCCTGCAACCCGTTAACTTTGTGCTAGATGAACGAACGTCTCTCCACATGCTCAGTTCTGAGAGATAAGTGTGTGTGAAAGCCGTCCTTCACCTAGCTTGTTGGGAACACAAAGTTTCTTTTCAGTTGCAAACTACACTCCATACATATATGTGGGTAGGCACAAGCTCCAACTCGGTTTTAATGTGAAAACTGCAGGAACTTCAAAACGGCACTAGGAAACACACTGAGAAACCAGAGAAAAAGTTTCTCCTGCAACCCATTCCCTTTGTGCTAGATGAACGGACGTCTCTCCACATGCTCAGTTCTGAGAGATTAGTGTGTGTGAAAGCCGTCCTTCACCTAGCTTGTTGGGAACACAAAGTTTCTTTTCAGTTGCAAACTACACTCCATACATATATATGTGGAGGCACAAGCTCGAACTCGGTTTTACAGTGAAAACTGCAGGAACTTCAAAAAGGCACTAGGAAACACACTGAGAAACCAGAGTAAATGTTTCTCCTGCAACCCGTTAACTTTGTGCTAGATGAACGAACGTCTCTCCACATGCTCAGTTCTGAGAGATAAGTGTGTGTGAAATCCGTCCTTCACCTAGCTTGTTGGGAACACAAAGTTTCTTTTCAGTTGCAAACTACACTCCATACATATATATGGGGAGGCACAAGCTCCAACTCGGTTTTACAGTGAAAACTGCAGGAACTTCAAAACGGCACTAGGAAACACACTGAGAAACCAGAGAAAAAGTTTCTCCTGCAACCCATTCCCTTTGTGCTAGATGAACGGACGTCTCTCCACATGCTCAGTTCTGAGAGATTAGTGTGTGTGAAAGCCGTCCTTCACCTAGCTTGTTGGGAACACAAAGTTTCTTTTCAGTTGCAAATTACACTCCATACATATATATGTGGAGGCACAAGCTCGAACTCGGTTTTACAGTGAAAACTGCAGGAACTTCAAACCGGCACTAGGAAACACACTGAGAATCCAGAGAAAAAGTTTCTCCTGCAACCCATTCCCCTTGTGCTAGATGAACGAACGTCTCCCACATGCTCAGTTCTGAGAGATAAGTGTGTGTGAAAGCCGTCCTTCACCTAGCTTGTTGGGAACACAGAGTTTCTTTTCAGTTGCAAACTACATTCCATACATATATATGGGGAGGCAAAAGCTCCAACTCGGTTTTACAGTGAAAACTGCAGGAACTTCAAACCGGCACTAGGAAACACACTGAGAAACTAGAGAAAAAGTTTCTCCTGCAACCCATTTCCTTTGTGCTAGATGAACGGACGTCTCTCCACATGCTCAGTTCTGAGAGATAAGTGTGTGTGAAAGCCGTCCTTCACCTAGCTTGTTGAGAACAGAAAGTTTCTTTTTAGTTGCAAACTACACTCCATACATATATATGGGGAGGCACAATCTCCAACTCGGTTTTACTGTGAAAACTGCAGGAACTTCAAAAAGGCACTAGGAAACACACTGAGAAACCAGAGTAAATGTTTCCCCTGCAACCCGTTAACTTTGTGCTAGATGAACGAACGTCTCTCCACATGCTCAGTTCTGAGAGATAAGTGTGTGTGAAAGCCGTCCTTCACCTAGCTTGTTGGGAACACAAAGTTTCTTTTCAGTTGCAAACTACACTCCATACATATATATGGGGAGACACAATCTCCAACTCGGTTTTACAGTGAAAACTGCAGGAACTTCAAATAGGCACTAGGAAACACACTGAGAAACCAGAGAAAAAGTTTCTCCTGCAACCCATTCAATTTGTGCTAGATGAACGAACGTCTCTCCACATGCTCAGTTCTGAGAGATAAGTGTGTGTGAAACCCGTCCTTCACCTAGCTTGTTGGGAACACAAAGTTTCTTTTCAGTTGCAAACTACACTCCATACAAATATATGGGGAGGCACAAGCTCGAACTCGGTTTTACAGTGAAAACTGCAGGAACTTCAAACCGGCACTAGGAAACACACTGAGAAACCAGAGAAATAGTTTCTCCTGCAACCCATTCTCTTTGTGCTAGATGAACGGACGTCTCTCCACATGCTCAGTTCTGAGAGATAAGTGTGTGTGAAAGCCGTCCTTCACCTAGCTTGTTGGGAACACAAAATTTCTTTTCAGTTGCAAACTACACTCCATACATATATATGGGGAGGCACAAGCTCCAACTCGGGTTTACAGTGAAAACTGCAGGAACTTCAAACTGGTACTAGGAAACACACTGAGAAACCAGAGAAAAAGATTTTCCTGCAACTCATTCCCTTTGTGCTAGATGAACGAACGTCTCTCCACAGGCTCAGTTCTGAGAGATAAGTGTGTGTGAAAGCCGTCCTTCACCTAGCTTGTTGGGAACACAGAGTTTCTTTTCAGTTGCAAACTACACTCCATACATATATATGGGGAGGCACAAGCTCGAACTCGGTTTTACAGTGAAAACTGCAGGAACTTCAAACCGGCACTAGGAAACACACTGAGAAACCAGAGTAAATGTTTCTCCTGCAACCCGTAATCTTTGTGCTAGATGAACGAACGTCTCTCCACATGCTCGGTTCTGAGAGATAAGTGTGTGTGAAAGCCGCCTTCACCTAGCTTGTTGGGAACACAAAGTTTCTTTTCAGTTGCAAACTACACTCCATACATATATACGGGGAGGCACAAGCTCCAACTCGGTTTTACAGTGAAAACTGCAGGAAATTCAAACAGGCACTAGGAAACACACTGAGAAACCAGAGTAAATGTTTCCCCTGCAACCCGTTAACTTTGTGCTAGATGAACGAACGTCTCTCCACATGCTCGGTTCTGAGAGATAAGTGTGTGTGAAAGCCGTCCTTCACCTAGCTTGTTGGGAACACAAAGTTTCTTTTCAGTTGCAAACTACACTCCATACATATTTATGTGGAGGCACAAGCTCGAACTCTGTTTTACAGTAAAAACTGAAGGGCCTTCAAACCGGCACTAGGAAACACACTGAGAAACCAGAGAAAAAGTTTCTCCTGCAACCCATTAGCTTTGTGCTAGATGAACGAACGTCTCTCCACATGCTCAGTTCTGAGAGATAAGTGTTTGTGAAACCCGTCCTTCACTTATCTTGTTGGGAACACAAAGTTTCTTTTCAGTTGCAAACTACACTCCATACATATATATGGGGAGGCACAAGCTCGAACTCGGTTTTACAGTGAAAACTGCAGGAACTTCAAACCGGCACTAGGAAACACACTGAGAAACCAGAGAAGAAGTTTCTCCTGCAACCCATTTTCTTTGTGCTAGATGAACGGACGTCTCTCCACATGCTCAGTTCTGAGAGATAAGTGTGTGTGAAAGCCGTCCTTCACCTAGCTTGTTGGGAACACAAAATTTCTTTTCAGTTGCAAAGTACACTCCATACATATATATGGGGAGGAACAAGCTCCAACTCGGGTTTACAGTGAAAACTGCAAGAACTTCAAACTGGTACTAGGAAACACACTGAGAAACCAGAGAAAGAGTTTTTCCTGCAACTCATTCCCTTTGTGCTGGATGAACGAACGTCTCTCCACATGCTCAGTTCTGAGAGATAAGTGTGTGTGAAAGCCGTCCTTCACCTAGCTTGTTGGGAACACAGAGTTTCTTTTCAGTTGCAAACTACACTCCATACATATATATAGGGAGGCACAAGCTCCAACTCGGTTTTACAGTGAAAACTGCAGGAAATTCAAACAGGCACTAGGAAACACACTGAGAAACCAGAGTAAATGTTTCCCCTGCAACCCGTTAACTTTGTGCTAGATGAACGAACGTCTCTCAACATGCTCGGTTCTGAGAGATAAGTGTGTGTGAAAGCCGTCCTTCACCTAGCTTGTTGGGAACACAAAGTTTCTTTTCAGTTGCAAACTACACTCCATACATATATATGTGGAGGCACAAGCTCGAACTCTGTTTTACAGTGAAAACTGAAGGGCCTTCAAACCGGCACTAGGAAACACACTGAGAAACCAGAGAAAAAGTTTCTCCTGCAAACCATTCTCTTTGTGCTAGATGAACGGACGTCTCTCTACATGCTCAGTTCTGAGAGATAAGTGTGTGTGAAAGCCGTCCTTCACCTAGCTTGTTGGGAACACAAAATTTCTTTTCAGTTGCAAACTACACTCCATACATATATATGGGGAGGCACAAGCTCCAACTCGGGTTTACAGTGAAAACTGCAGGAACTTCAAACTGGTATTAGGAAACACACTGAGAAACCAGAGAAAAAGTTTTTCCTGCAACTCACTCCCTTTGTGCTAGATGAACGAACGTCTCTCCACATGCTCAGTTCTGAGAGATAAGTGTCTGTGAAAGCCGTCCTTCACCTAGCTTGTTGGGAATACAGAGTTTCTTTTCAGTTGCAAACTACACTCCATACATATATATGGGGAGGCACAAGCTCGAACACGGTTTTACAGTGAAAACTGCAGGAACTTCAAACCGGCACTAGGAAACACACTGAGAAACCAGAGAAAAAGTTTCTCCTGCAACTCATTCCCTTTGTGCTAGATGAACGAACGTCTCTCCACATGCTCGGTTCTGAGAGATAAGTGTGTGTGAAAGCCGCCTTCACCTAGCTTTTTGGGAACACAAAGTTACTTTTCAGTTGCAAACTACACTCCATACATATATATGGGGAGGCACAAGCTCCAACACTGTTTTACAGTGAAAACTGCAGGAAATTCAAACAGGCACTAGGAAACACACTGAGAAACCAGAGTAAATGTTTCCCCTGCAACCCGTTAATTTTGTGCTAGATGAACGAACGTCTCTCCACATGCTCGGTTCTGAGAGATAAGTGTGTGTGAAAGCCGTCCTTCACCTAGCTTGTTGGGAACACAAAGTTTCTTTTCAGTTGCAAACTACACTCCATACATATATATGGGGAGGCACAAGCTCCAACTCGGTTTTACAGTGAAAACTGCAGGAACTTCAAACAGGCACTAGGAAACACACTGAGAAACAAGAGTAAATGTTTCTCCTGCAACCCGTTATCTTTGTGCTAGATGAACGAACGTCTCTCCACATGCTCAGTTCTGAGAGATAAGTGTGTGTGAAAGCCGTCCTTCACATAGCTTGTTGGGAACACAAAGTTTCTTTTCAGTTGCAAACTACACTCCATACATATATATGTGGAGGCCCAAGCTCCAACTCGGTTTTACAGTGAAAACTGCAGGAACTTCAAACAGGCACTAGGAAACACAGTGAGAAACCAGAGAAAAAGTTTCTCCTGCAACGCATTCCCTTTGTGCTAGATGAACGGACGTCTCACCACATACTCAGTTCTGAGAGATTAGTGTGTGTGAAAGCCGTCCTTCACCTAGCTTGTTGGGAACACAAAGTTTCTTTTCAGTTGCAAACTACACTCCATATATATATATTTGGAGGCACAAGCTCGAACTCGGTTTTACAGTGAAAACTGCAGGACCTTCAAACCGGCACTAGGAAACACACTGAGAATCCAGAGAAAAAGTTTCTCCTGCAACCCATTCCCCTTGTTCTAGATGAACGAACGTCTCTCCACATGCTCAGTTCTGAGAGATAAGTGTGTGTGAAAGCCGTCCTTCACCTAGCTTGTTGGGAACACAAAGTTTCTTTTCAGTTGCAAACTACATTCCATACATATATATGGGGAGGCACAAGCTCGAACTCGGTTTTACAGTGAAAACTGCAGGAACTTCAAACCGGCACTAGGAAACACACTGAGAAACCAGAGAAAAAGTTTCTCCTGCAACCCATTCCCTTTGTGCTAGATGAACGAACGTCTCTCCACATGCTCAGTTCTGAGAGATAAGTGTGTGTGAAAGCCGTCCTTCACCTAGCTTGTTGGGAACACAAAGTTTCTTTTCAGGTGCAAACTACACTCCATACATATATATGGGGAGGCACAAGCCCCAACTCGGTTTTACAGTGAAAACTGCAGGAACTTCAAACCGGCACTAGGAAACACACTGAGAATCCATAGAAAAAGTTTCTCCTGCAAGCCATACCCCTTGTGCTAGATGAACGAACGTCTCTCCACATGCTCAGTTCTGAGAGATAAGTGTGTGTGAAAGCCGTCCTTCACCTAGCTTGTTGGGAACACAGAGTTTCTTTTCAGTTGCAAACTACACTCCATACATATATATGGGGAGGCACAAGCTCGAACTCGGTTTTAAAGTGAAAACTGCAGGAACTTCAAACCGGCACTAGGAAACACACTGTGAAACCAGAGTAAATGTTTCTCCTGCAACCCGTCATCTTGGTGCTAGATGAACGAACGTCTCTCCACATGCTCGGTTCTTAGAGATAAGTGTGTGTGAAAGCCGCCTTCAACTAGCTTGTTGGGAACACAAAGTTTCTTTTCAGTTGCAAACTACACTCCATACATATATATGGGGAGGCACAAGCTCCAACTCGGTTTTACAGTGAAAACTGCAGGAAATTCAAACAGGCACTAGGAAACACACTGAGAAACCAGAGTAAATGTTTCCCCAGCAACCCGTTAACTTTGTGCTAGATGAACGAACGTCTCTCCACATGCTCGGTTCTGAGAGATAAGTGTGTGTGAAAGCCGTCCTTCACCTAGCTTGTTGGGAACACAAAGTTTCTTTTCAGTTGCAAACTACACTCCATAAATATATATGTGGAGGCACAAGATCGAACTCTGTTTTACAGTGAAAACTGAAGGGCCTTCAAACCGGCACTAGGAAACACACTGAGAAACCAGAGAAAAAGTTTCTCCTGCAACCCATTCCCTTTGTGCTAGATGAACGAACGTCTCTCCACATGCTCAGTTCTGAGAGATAAGTGTGTGTGAAAGCCGTCCTTCACCTAGCTTGTTGGGAACACAAAGTTTCTTTTCAGTTGCAAACTACACTCCATACATATATATGGGGAGGCACAAGCTCCAAATCGTTTTTACAGTGAAAACTGCAGGAAATTCAAACAGGCACTAGGAAACACACTGAGAAACCAGAGTAAATGTTTCTCCTGCAACCCGTTATCTTTGTGCTAGATGAACGAACGTCTCTCCACATGCTCGGTTCTGAGAGATAAGTGTGTGTGAAAGCAGCCTTCACCCAGCTTGTTGGGAACACAAAGTTTCTTTTCAGTTGCAAACTACACTCCATACATATATATGGGGAGGCACAAGCTCCAACTCGCTTTTACAGTGAAAACTGCAGGAAATTCAAACAGGCAGTAGGAAACACACTGAGAAACCAGAGTAAATGTTTCCCCTGCAACCCGTTAATTTTGTGCTAGATGAACGAACGTCTCTCCACTTGCTCGGTTCTGAGAAATAAGTGTGTGTGAAAGCCGTCCTTCACCTAGCTTGTTGGGAACACAAAGTTTCTTTTCAGTTGCAAACTACACTCCATACATATATATGTGGAGGCACAAGCTCGAACTCTGTTTTACAGTGAAAACTGAAGGGCCTTCAAACCGGCACTAGGAAACACACTGAGAAACCAGAGAAAAAGTTTCTCCTGCAACCCATTCCCTTTGTGCTAGATGAACGAACGTCTCTCCACATGCTCAGTTCTGAGAGATAAGTGTGTGTGAAAGCCGTCCTTCACCTAGATTGTTGGGAACACAGAGTTTCTTTTCAGTTGCAAACTACACTCCATACATATATATGGGGAGGCACAAGCTCGAACTCGGTTTTACAGTGAAAACTGCAGGAACTTCAAACAGGCACTAGGAAACACACTGAGAAACAGGAGTAAATATTTCTCCTGCAAACTGTTATCTTTGTGCTAGATGAACGAACGTCTCTCCACATGCTCAGTTCTGAGAGATAAGTGTGTGTGAAAGCCGTCCTTCACCTAGCTTGTTGGGAACACAAAGTTTCTTTTCAGTTGCAAACTACACTCCATACATATATATGGGGAGGCCCAAGCTCCAACTCGGTTTTACAGTGAAAACTGCAGGAACTTCAAACAGGCACTAGGAAACACACTGAGAAACCAGAGAAAAAGTTTCTCCTGCAACCCATTCCCTTTGTACTAGATGAACGGACGTCTCACCACATGCTCAGTTCTGAAAGATTAGTGTGTGTGAAAGCCGTCCTTCACCTAGCTTGTTGGGAACACAAAGTTTCTTTTCAGTTGCAAACTACACTCCATACATATATATGTGGAGGCACAAGCTCGAACTCGGTTTTACAGTGAAAACTGCAGGACCTTCAAACCGGCACTAGGAAACACACTGAGAATCCAGAGAAAAAGTTTCTCCTGCAACCCATTACCCATGTGCTAGATGAACGAACGTCTCTCCACATGCTCAGTTCTGAGAGATAAGTGTGTGTGAAAGCCGTCCTTCACCTAGCTTGTTGGGAACACAAAGTTTCTTTTCAGTTGCGAACTACATTCCATACATATATATGGGGAGGCACAAGCTCGAACTCGGTTTTACAGTGAAAACTGCAGGAACTTCAAACCGGCACTAGGAAACACACTGAGAAACCAGAGAAAAAGTTTCTCCTGCAACCCATTCCCTTTGTGCTAGATGAACGAACGTCTCTCCACATGCTCAGTTCTGAGAGATAAGTGTGTGTGAAAGCCGTCCTTCACCTAGCTTGTTGGGAACACAAAGTTTCTTTTCAGGTGCAAACTACACTCCATACATATATATGGGGAGGCACAAGCTCCAACTCGGTTTTACAGTGAAAACTGCAGGAACTTCAAACCGGCACTAGGAAACACACTGAGAATCCATAGAAAAAGTTTCTCTTGCAACCCATACCCCTTGTGCTAGATGAACGAACGTCTCTCCACATGCTCAGTTCTGAGAGATAAGTGTGTGTGAAAGCCGTTCTTCACCTAGCTTGTTGGGAACACAGAGTTTCTTTTCAGTTGCAAACAACACTCCATATATATATATGGGGAGGCACAAGCTCGAACTCGGTTTTACACTGAAAACTGCAGGAACTTCAAACCGGCACTAGGAAACACACTGAGAAACCAGAGTAAATGTTTCTCCTGCAACCCGTTATCTTGGTGCTAGATGAACGAACGTCTCTCCACATGCTCGGTTCTGAGAGATAAGTGTGTGTGAAAGCCGCCTTCACCTAGATTGTTGGGAACACAAAGTTTCTTTTCAGTTGCAAACTACACTCCATACATATATATGGGGAGGCACAAGCTCCAACTCGGTTTTACAGTGAAAACTGCAGGAACTTCAAACAGGCACTAGGAAACACACTGAGAAACCAGAGAATAAGTTTCTCCTGCAACCCATTCCCTTTGTGCTAGATGAACGAACGTCTCTCCACATGCTCAATTCTGAGAAATAATTGTGTGTGAAAGCCGTCCTTCAATTAGCTTGTTGGGAACACAGAGTTTCTTTTCAGTTGCAAACTACACTCCATACATATATATGGGGAGGCACAAGCTCGAACACGGTTTTACAGTGAAAACTGCAGGAACTTCAAACTGGCACTAGGAAACACACTGAGAAACCAGAGAAAAAGTTTCTCCTGCAACCCATTCCCTTTGTGCTAGATGAACGAACGTCTCTCCACATGCTCGGTTCTGAGAGATAAGTGTGTGTGAAAGCCGCCTTCACCTAGCTTGTTGGGAACACAAAGTTTCTTTTCAGTTGAAAACTACACTCCATACATATATATGGGGAGGCACAAGCTCCAACTCGGTTTTAAAGTGAAAACTGCAGGAAATTCAAACAGGCACTAGGAAACACACTGAGAAACCAGAGTAAATGTTTCCCCTGCAAACCGTTAACTTTGTGCTAGATGAACGAACGTCTCTCCACATGCTCGGTTCTGAGAGATAAGTGTGTGTGAAAGCCGTCCTTCACCTAGCTTGTTGGGAACACAAAGTTTCTTTTCAGTTGCAAACTACACTCCATACATATATATGTGGAGGCACAAGCTCGAACTCTGTTTTACAGTGAAAACTGAAGGGCCTTCTAACCGGCACTAGGAAACACACTGAGAAACCAGAGAAAAAGTTTCTCCTGCAACCCATTCCCTTTGTGCTAGATGAACGAACGTCTCTACACATGCTCAGTTCTGAGAGATAAGTGTGTGTGAAAGCCGTCCTTCACCTAGCTTGTTGGGAACACAAAGTTTCTTTTCAGTTGCAAACTACACTCCATACATATATATGGGGAGGCACAAGCTCCAACTCGGTTTTACATTGAAAACTGCAGGAACTTCAAACCGGCACTAGGAAACACACTGAGAAACCAGAGAAAAAGTTTCTCCTGCAACCCATTCTCTTTGTGCTAGATGAACGGACGTCTCTCCACATGCTCAGTTCTGAGAGATAAGTGTGTGTGAAAGCCGTCCTTCACCTAGCTTGTTGGGAACACAAAATTTCTTTTCAGTTGCAAACTACACTCCATTCATATATATGGGGAGGCACAAGCTCCACCTCGGGTTTACAGTGAAAACTGCAGGAACTTCAAACTGGTACTAGGAAACACACTGAGAAACCAGAGAAAAAGTTTTTCCTGCAACTCATTCCCTTTGTGCTAGATGAACGAACGTCTCTCCACATGCTCAGTTCTGAGAGATAAGTGTGTGTGAAAGCCGCCTTCACCTAGCTTGTTGGGAACACAAAGTTTCTTTTCAGTTGAAATCTACACTCCATACATATATATGGGGAGGCACAAGCTCCAACTCGGTTTTACAGTGAAAACTGCAGGAACTTCAAACCGGCACTAGGAAACACACTGAGAAACCAGAGAAAAAGTTTCTCCTGCAACCCGTTAACTTTGTACTAGATGAAGAAACGTCTCTCCACGTGCTCGGTTCTGAGAGATAAGTGTGTGTAAAAGCCGTCCTTCACCTAGCTTGTTGGGAACACAAAGTTTCCTTTCAGTTGCAAACTACACTAAATACATATATATGGGGAGACCCAAGCTCCAACTCGGTTTTACAGTGAAAACTGCAGGAACTTCAAACAGGCACTAGGAAACACACTGAGAAACCAGAGTAAATGTTTCTCCTGCAACCCATTCCATTTGTGCTAGATGAACGAACGTCTCTCCACATGCTCAGTTCTGAGAGATAAGTGTGTGTGAAAGCCGTCCTTCACCTAGCTTGTTGGGAACACAAAGTTTCTTTTCAGTTGCAAACTACACTCCATACATATATATGTGGAGGCACAAGCTCGAACTCTGTTTTACAGTGAAAACTGCAGGAACTTCAAACCGGCACTAGGAAACACACTGAGAATCCATAGAAAAAGTTTCTCCTGCAACCCATACCCCTTGTGCCAGATGAACGAACGTCTCTCCACAAGCTCTTTTCTGAGAGATAAGTGTGTGTGAAAGCCGTCCTTCACCTAGCTTCTTGGGAACACAAAGTTTCTTTTCAGTTGCAAACTACACTCCATACATATATATGGGGAGGCACAAGCTCCAACACGGTTTTACAGTGCAAACTGCAGGAACTTCAAAACGGCACTAGGAAACACACTGAGAAACCAGAGTAAATGTTTCCCCTGCAACCCGTTAAATTTGTGCTAGATGAACGAAAGTCTCTCCACGTGCTCGGTTCTGAGAGATAAGTGTGTGTGAAAGCCGTCCTTCAGCTAGCTTGTTGGGAACACAAAGTTTCTTTTCAGGTGCAAACTACACTCCAAACAAATATATGGGGAGGCACAAGCTCCAACTCGGTTTTACAGTGAAAACTGCAGGAACTTCAAACCGGCACTAGGAAACACACTGAGAAACCAGAGAAAAAGTTTCTCCTGCAACCCATTCCCTTTATGCTAGATGAACGAAAGTCTCTCCACATGCTCAGTTCTGAGAGATAAATGTGTGTGAAAGCTGTCCTTCACCTGGCTTGTTGGGAACACAAAGTTTCTTTTCAGTTGCAAACTACACTCCATACATATATATGTGGAGGCACAAGCTCGAACTCGCTTTTACAGTGAAAACTGCAGGAACTTCAAACAGGCACTAGGAAACACACTGAGAAACCAGAGTAAATGTTTCTCCTGCAACCCGTTAACTTGGTGCTAGATGAACGAACGTCTCTCCACATGCTCGGTTCTGAGACATAAGTGTGTGGGAAAGCCGTCCTTCACCTAGCTTGTTGGGAACACAAAGTTTCTTTTCAGTTGCAAACTACACTCCATACATATATATGTGGAGGCACAAGCTCGAACTCGGTTTTACAGTGAAAACTGCAGGAACTTCAAACCGGCACTAGGAAACACACTGAGAATCCATAGAAAAAGTTTCTCCTGCAACCCATACCCCTTGTGCTACATGAACGAACGTCTCTCCACATGCTCAGTTCTGAGAGATAAGTGTGTGTGAAAGCCGTCCTTCACCTAGCTTGTTGGGAACACAAAGTTTCTCTTCAGTTGCAAACTACACTCCATACATATATATGGGAAGGCACAAGCTCCAACTCGGTTTTACAGTGAAAACTGCAGGAACTTCAAACCGGCACTAGGAAACACACTGAGAAACCAGAGTAAATGTTTCTCCTGCAACCCGTTAACTTTGTACTAGATGAACGAACGTCTCTCCACGTGCTCGGTTCTGAGAGATAAGTGTGTGTAAAAGCCGACCCTCACCTAGCTTGTTGGGAACACAAAGTTTCCTTTCAGTTGAAAACTACACTCCATACATATATATGGGGAGGCCCAAGCTCCAACTCGGTTTTACAGTGAAAACTGCAGGAACTTCAAACCGGCACTAGGAAACACACTGAGAAAACAGAGTAAATGTTTCTCCTGCAACCCATTCCATTTGTGCTAGATGAACGAACGTCTCTCCACATGCTCAGTCCTGAGAGATAAGTGTGTATGAAAGCCGTCCTTCACCTAGCTTGTTGGGAACACAAAGTTTCTTTTCAGTTGCAAACTACACTCCATACATATATATGTGAAGGCACAAGCTCGAACTCTGTTTTACACTGAAAACTGCAGGAACTTCAAACCGGCACTAGGAAACACACTGAGAATCCATAGAAAAAGTTTCTCCTGCAACCCTTACCCCTTGTGCCAGATGAACGAACGTCTCTCCACATGCTCTTTTCTGAGAGATAAGTGTGTGTGAAAGCCGTCCTTCACCTAGCTTGTTGGGAACACAAAGTTTCTTTTCAGTTGCAAACTACACTCCATACATATATATGGGGAGGCACAAGCTCCAACTCGGTTTTACAGAGAAAACTGCAGGAACTTCAAAACGGCACTAGGAAACACACTGAGAAACCAGAGTAAATGTTTCTCCTGCAACCCGTTAACTTTGTACTAGATGAACGAACGTCTCTCCACGTGCTCGGTTCTGAGAGAAAAGTGTGTGTGAAAGCCGTCCTTCACCTAGCTTGTTGGGAACACAAAGTTTCTTTTCAGTTGCAAACTACACTCCATACATATATATGTGGAGGCAAAAGCTCGAACTCGGTTTTACAGTGAAAACTGCAGGAACTTCAAACAGGCACTAGGAAACACACTGAGAAACCAGAGTAAATGTTTCTCCTGCAACCCGTTAACTTGGTGCTAGATGAACGAACGTCTCTCCACATGCTCGGTTCTGAGAAATAAGTGTGTGGGAAAGCCGTCCTTCACCTAGCTTGTTGGGAACACAAAGTTTCTTTTCAGTTGCAAACTACACTCCATACATATATATGTGGAGGCACAAGCTCGAACTCGGTTTTACAGTGAAAACTGCAGGAACTTCAAACCGGCACTAGGAAACACACTGAGAAACCAGAGTAAATGTTTCTCCTGCAACCCATTCCATTTGTGCTAGATGAACGAACGTCTCTCCACATGCTCAGTTCTGAGAGATAAGTGTGTGTGAAAGCCGTCCTTCACCTAGCTTGTTGGGAACACAAAGTTTCTTTTCAGTTGCAAACTACACTCCATATATATATATGTGGAGGCACAAGCTCGAACTCTGTTTTACAGTGAAAACTGCAGGAACTTCAAACCGGCACTAGGAAACACACTGAGAATCCATAGAAAAAGTTTCTCCTGCAACCCATACCCCTTGTGCCAGATGAACGAACGTCTCTCCACATGCTCTTTTCTGAGAGATAAGTGTGTGTGAAAGCCGTCCTTCACCTAGCTTCTTGGGAACACAAAGTTTCCTTTCAGTTGCAAACTACACTCCATACATATATATGGGGAGACCCAAGCTCCAACTCGGTTTTACAGTGAAAACTGCAGGAACTTCAAAACGGCACTGGGAAACACACTGAGAAACCAGAGTAAATGTTTCCCCTGCAACCCGTTAACTTTGTGCTAGATGAACGAACGTCTCTCCACGTGCTCGGTTCTGAGAGATAAGTGTGTGTGAAAGCCGTCCTTCACCTAGCTTGTTTGGAGCACAAAGTTTCTTTTCAGGTGCAAACTACACTCCATACAAATATATGGGGAGGCACAAGCTCCAAATCGGTTTTACAGTGAAAACTGCAGGAACTTCAAACCGGCACTAGGAAACACACTGAGAAACCAGAGAAAAAGTTTCTCCTGCAACCCATTCCCTTTATGCTAGATGAACGAATGTCTCTCCACATGCTCAGTTCTGAGAGATAAGTGTGTGTGAAAGCCGTCCTTCACCTAGCTTGTTGGGAACACAAAGTTTCTTTTCAGTTGCAAACTACACTCCATACATATATATGTGGAGGCACAAGCTCGAACTCGGTTTTACAGTGAAAACTGCAGGAACTTCAAACAGGCACTAGGAAACACACTGAGAAACCAGAGTAAATGTTTCTCCTGCAACCCGTTAACTTGGTGCTAGATGAACGAAAGTCTCTCCACATGCTCGGTTCTGAGAAATAAGTGTGTGGGAAAGCCGTCCTTCACCTAGCTTGTTGGGAACACAAAGTTTCTTTTCAGTTGCAAACTACACTCCATACATATATATGTGGAGGCACAAGCTCGAACTCGGTTTTACAGTGAAAACTGCAGGAACTTCAAACCGGCACTAGGAAACACACTGAGAATCCATAGAAAAAGTTTCTCCTGCAACCCATACCCCTTGTGCTACATGAACGAACGTCTCTCCACATGCTCAGTTCTGAGAGATAAGTGTGTGTGAAAGCCGTCCTTCACCTAGCTTGTTGGGAACACAAAGTTTCTTTTCAGTTGCAAACTACACTCCATACATATATATGGGAAGGCACAACCTCCAACTCGGTTTTACAGTGAAAACTGCAGGAACTTCAAACCGGCACTAGGAAAAACACTGAGAAACCAGAGTAAATGTTTCTCCTGCAACCCGTTAACTTTGTACTAGATGAACGAACGTCTCTCCACGTGCTCGGTTCTGAGAGATAAGTGTGTGTAAAAGCCGTCCTTCACCTAGCTTGTTGGGAACACAAAGTTTCCTTTCAGTTGCAAACTACACTCCATACATATATATGTGGAGGCACAAGCTCGAACTCTGTTTTACAGTGAAAACTGCAGGAACTTCAAACCGGCACTAGGAAACACACTGAGAATCCATAGAAAAAGTTTCTCCTGCAACCCATACCCCTTGTGCCAGATGAACGAACGTCTCTCCACATGCTCTTTTCTGAGAGATAAGTGTGTGTGAAAGCCGTCCTTCACCTAGCTTCTTGGGAACACAAAGTTTCTTTTCAGTTGCAAACTACACTCCATACATATATATGGGGAGGCACAAGCTCCAACTCGGTTTTACAGTGCAAACTGCAGGAACTTCAAACCGGCACTAGGAAACACACTGAGAAACCAGAGTAAATGTTTCCCCTGCAACCCGTTAAATTTGTGCTAGATGAACGAACGTCTCCCCACGTGCTCGGTTCTGAGAGATAAGTGTGTGTGAAAGCCGTCCTTCACCTAGCTTGTTGGGAACACAAAGTTTCTTTTCAGGTGCAAACTACACTCCATACAAATATATGGGGAGGCACAAGCTCCAACTCGGTTTTACAGTGAAAACTGCAGGAACTTCAAACCGGCACTAGGAAACACACTGAGAAACCAGAGAAAAAGTTTCTCCTGCAACCCATTCCCTTTATGCTAGATGAACGAAAGTCTCTCCACATGCTCAGTTCTGAGAGATAAGTGTGTGTGAAAGCCGTCCTTCACCTAGCTTGTTGGGAACACAATGTTTCTTTTCAGTTGCAAACTACACTCCATACATATATATGTGGAGGCACAAGCTCGAACTCGGTTTTACAGTGAAAACTGCAGGAACTTCAAACAGGCACTAGGAAACACACTGAGAAACCAGAGTAAATGTTTCTCCTGCAACCCGTTAACTTGGTGCTAGATGAACGAACGTCTCTCCACATGCTCGGTTCTGAGACATAAGTGTGTGGGAAAGCCGTCCTTCACCTAGCTTGTTGGGAACACAAAGATTCTTTTCAGTTGCAAACTACACTCCATACATATATATGTGGAGGCACAAGCTCGAAGTCGGTTTTACAGTGAAAACGGCAGGAACTTCAAACCGGCACTAGGAAACACACTGAGAATCCATAGAAAAAGTTTCTCCTGCAACCCATACCCCTTGTGCTACATGAACGAACGTCTCTCCACATGCTCAGTTCTGAGAGATAAGTGTGTGTGAAAGCCGTCCTTCACCTAGCTTGTTGGGAACACAAAGTTTCTTTTCAGTTGCAAACTACACTCCATACATATATATGGGGAGGCACAAGCTCCAACTCGGTTTTACAGTGAAAACTGCAGGAACTTCAAAACGGCACTAGGAAACACACTGAGAAACCAGAGTAAATGTTTCTCCTGCAACCCGTTAACTTTGTACTAGATGAACGAACGTCTCTCCACGTGCTCGGTTCTGAGAGATAAGTGTGTGTGAAAGCCGTCCTTCACCTAGCTTGTTGGGAACACAAAGTTTCTTTTCAGTTGCAAACTACACTCCATACATATATATGTGGAGGCACAAGCTCGAACTCGGTTTTACAGTGCAAACTGCAGGAACTTCAAACAGGCACTAGGAAACACACTGAGAAACCAGAGTAAATGTTTCTCCTGCAACCCGTTAACTTGGTGCTAGATGAACGAACGTCTCTCCACATGCTCTGTTCTGAGAAATAAGTGTGTGGGAAAGCCGTCCTTCACCTAGCTTGTTGGGAACACAAAGTTTCTTTTCAGTTGCAAACTACACTCCATACATATATATGTGGAGGCACAAGCTCGAACTCGGTTTTACAGTGAAAACTGCAGGAACTTCAAACCGGCACTAGGAAACACACTGAGAAACCAGTGTAAATGTTTCTCCTGCAACCCATTCCATTTGTGCTAGATGAACGAACGCCTCTCCACATGCTCAGTTCTGAGAGATAAGTGTGTGTGAAAGCCGTCCTTCACCTAGCTTGTTGGGAACACAAAGTTTCTTTTCAGTTGCAAACTACACTCCATACATATATATGTGGAGGCACAAGCTCGAACTCTGTTTTACAGTGAAAACTGCAGGAACTTCAAACCGGCACTAGGAAACACACTGAGAATCCATAGAAAAAGTTTCTCCTGCAACCCATACCCCTTGTGCCAGATGAACGAACGTCTCTCCACATGCTCTTTTCTGAGAGATAAGTGTGTGTGAAAGCCGTCCTTCACCTTGCTTCTTGGGAACACAAAGTTTCCTTTCAGTTGCAAACTACATTCCATACATATATATGGGGAGACCCAAGCTCCAACTCGGTTTTACAGTGAAAACTGCAGGAACTTCAAAACGGCACTAGGAAACACACTGAGAAACCAGAGTAAATGTTTCCCCTGCAACCCGTTAACTTTGTGCTAGATGAACGAACGTGTCTCCACGTGCTCGGTTCTGAGAGATAAGTGTGTGTGAAAGCCGTCCTTCACCTAGCTTCTTGGGAACACAAAGTTTCTTTTCAGTTGCAAACTACACTCCATACATATATATGTGGAGGCACAAGCTCGAACTCGGTTTTACAGTGAAAACTGCAGGAACTTCAAACCGGCACTAGGAAACACACTGAGATTCCAGAGTAAAAGTTTCTCCTGCAACCCATACCCCTTGTACTACATGAACGAACGTCTCTCCACATGCTCAGTTCTGAGAGATAAGTGTGTGTGAAAGCCGTCCTTCACCTAGCTTGTTGGGAACACAAAGTTTCTTTTCAGTTGCAAACTACACTCCATACATATATATGTGGAGGCACAAGCTCGAACTCTCTTTTACAGTGAAAACTGCAGGAACTTCAAACCGGCACTAGGAAACACCCTGAGAATCCATAGAAAAAGTTTCTCCTGCAACCCATACCCCTTGTGCCAGATGAACGAACGTCTCTCCACATGCTCTTTTCTGAGAGATAAGTGTGTGTGAAAGCCGTCCTTCACCTAGCTTCTTGGGAACACAAAGTTTCTTTTCAGTTGCAAACTACACTCCATACATATATATGGGGAGGCACAAGCTCCAACTCGGTTTTACAGTGCAAACTGCAGGAACTTCAAAACGGCACTAGGAAACACACTGAGAAACCAGAGTAAATGTTTCCCCTGCAACCCGTTAACTTTGTGCTAGATGAACGAACGTCTCTCCACGTGCTCGGTTCTGAGAGATAAGTGTGTGTGAAAGCCGTCCTTCACCTAGCTTCTTGGGAACACAAAGTTTCTTTTCAGGTGCAAACTACACTCCATACAAATATATGGGGAGGCACAAGCTCCAACTCGGTTTTACAGTGAATACTGCAGGAACTTCAAACCGGCACTAGGAAACACACTGAGAAACCAGAGTAATAGTTTCTCCTGCAACCCATTCCCTTTATGCTAGATGAACGAAAGTCTCTCCACATGCTCAGTTCTGAGAGATAAGTGTGTGTGAAAGCCGTCCTTCACCTAGCTTGTTGGGAACACAAAGTTTCTTTTCAGTTGCAAACTACACTCCATACATATATATGTGGAGGCACAAGCTCGAACTCGGTTTTACAGTGAAAACTGCAGGAACTTCAAACAGGCACTAGGAAACACACTGTGAAACCAGAGTAAATGTTTCTCCTGCAACCCGTTAACTTGGTGCTAGATGAACGAACGTCTCTCCACATGCTCGGTTCTGAGACATAAGTGTGTGGGAAAGCCGTCCTTCACCTAGCTTGTTGGGAACACAAAGTTTCTTTTCAGTTGCAAACTACACTCCATACATATATATGTGGAGGCACAAGCTCGAAGTCGGTTTTACAGTGAAAACGGCAGGAAATTCAAACCGGCACTAGGAAACACACTGAGAATCCATAGAAAAAGTTTCTCCTGCAACCCATACCCCTTGTGCTACATGAACAAACGTCTCTCCACATGCTCAGTTCTGAGAGATAAGTGTGTGTGAAAGCCGTCCTTCACCTAGCTTGTTGGGAACACAAAGTTTCTTTTCAGTTGCAAACTACACTCCATACATATATATGGGGAGGCAGAAGCTCCAACTCGGTTTTACAGTGAAAACTGCAGGAACTTCAAAACGGCACTAGGAAACACACTGAGAAACCAGAGTAAATGTTTCTCCTGCAACCCGTTAACTTTGTACTAGATGAACGAACGTCTCTCCACGTGCTCGGTTCTGAGAGATAAGTGTGTGTGAAAGCCGTCCTTCACCTAGCTTGTTGGGAACACAAAGTTTCTTTTCAGTTGCAAACTACACTCCATACATATATATGTGGAGGCACAAGCTCGAACTCGTTTTTACAGTGAAAACTGCAGGAACTTCAAACAGGCACTAGGAAACACACTGAGAAACCAGAGTAAATGTTTCTCCTGCAACCCGTTAACTTGGTGCTAGATGAACGAACGTCTCTCCACATGCTCGGTTCTGAGAAATAAGTGTGTGGGAAAGCCGTCCTTCACCTAGCTTGTTGGGAACACAAAGTTTCTTTTCAGTTGCAAACTACACTCCATACATATATATGTGGAGGCACAAGCTCGAACTCGGTTTTACAGTGAAAACTGCAGGAACTTCAAACCGGAACTAGGAAACACACTGAGAAAACAGAGTAAATGTTTCTCCTGCAACCCATTCCATTTGTGCTAGATGAACGAACGCCTCTCCACATGCTCAATTCTGAGAGATAAGTGTGTGTGAAAGCCGTCCTTCACCTATCTTGTTGGGAACACAAAGTTTCTTTTCAGTTGCAAACTACACTCCATACATATATATGTGGAGGCACAAGCTCGAACTCTGTTTTACAGTGAAAACTGCAGGAACTTCAAACCGGCACTAGGAAACACACTGAGAATCCATAGAAAAAGTTTCTCCTGCAAACCATACCCCTTGTGCCAGATGAACGAACGTCTCTCCACATGCTCTTTTCTGAGAGATAAGTGTGTGTGTAAGCCGTCCTTCACCTAGCTTCTTGGGAACACAAAGTTTCCTTTCAGTTGCAAACTACACTCCATACATATATATGGGGAGACCCAAGCTCCAACTCGGTTTTACAGTGAAAACTGCAGGAACTTCAAAACGGCACTAGGAAACACACTGAGAAACCAGAGTAAATGTTTCCCCTGCAACCCGTTAACTTTGTGCTAGATGAACGAAAGTCTCTCCACGTGCTCGGTTCTGAGAGATAAGTGTGTGTGAAAGCCGTCCTTCACCTAGCTTGTTGGGAACACAAAGTTTCTTTTCAGGTGCAAACTACACTCCATACAAATATATGGGGAGGCACAAGCTCCAACTCGGTTTTACAGTGAAAACTGCAGGAACTTCAAACCGGCACTAGGAAACACACTGAGAAACCAGAGAAAAAGTTTCTCCTGCAACCCATTCCATTTATGCTAGATGAACGAAATTCTCTCCACATGCTCAGTTCTGAGAGATAAGTGTGTGTGAAAGCCGTCCTTCACCTAGCTTGTTGGGAACACAAAGTTTCTTTTCAGTTGCAAACTACACTCCATACATATATATGTGGAGGCACAAGCTCGAACTCGGTTTTACAGTGAAAACTGCAGGAACTTCAAACAGGCACTAGGAAACACACTGAGAAACCAGAGTAAATGTTTCTCCTGCAACCCGTTAACTTGGTGCTAGATGAACGAACGTCTCTCCACATGCTCGGTTCTGAGAAATAAGTGTGTGGGAAAGCCGTCCTTCACCTAGCTTGTTGGGAACACAAAGTTTCTTTTCAGTTGCAAACTACACTCCATACATATATATGTGGAGGCACAAGCTCGAACTCGGTTTTACAGTGAAAACTGCAGGAACTTCAAACCGGCACTAGGAAACACACTGAGAATCGATAGAAAAAGTTTCTCCTGCAACCCATACCCCTTGTGCTACATGAACGAACGTCTCTCCACATGCTCAGTTCTGAGAGATAAGTGTGTGTGAAAGCCGTCCTTCACCTAGCTTGTTGGGAACACAAAGTTTCTTTTCAGTTGCAAACTACACTCCATAAATATATATGGGAAGGCACAACCTCCAACTCGGTTTTACAGTGAAAACTGCAGGAACTTCAAACCGGCACTAGGAAACACACTGAGAAACCAGAGTAAATGTTTCTCCTGCAACCCGTTAACTTTGTACTAGATGAACGAACGTCTCTCCACGTGCTCGGTTCTGAGAGATAAGTGTGTGTAAAAGCCGTCCTTCACCTAGCTTGTTGGGAACACAAAGTTTCCTTTCAGTTGAAAACTACACTCCATACATATATATGGGGAGGCCCAAGCTCCAACTCGGTTTTACAGTGAAAACTGCAGGAACTTCTAACCGGCACTAGGAAACACACTGAGAAAACAGAGTAAATGTTTCTCCTGCAACCCATTCCATTTGTGCTAGATGAACGAACGTCTCTCCACATGCTCAGTTCTGAGAGATAAGTGTGTGTGAAAGCCGTCCTTCACCTAGCTTGTTGGGAACACAGAGTTTCTTTTCAGTTGCAAACTACACTCCATACATATATATGTGGAGGCACAAGCTCGAACTCTGTTTTACAGTGAAAACTGCAGGAACTTCAAACCGGCACTAGGAAACACACTGAGAATCCATAGAAAAATTTCTCCTGCAACCCTTACCCCTTGTGCCAGATGGACGAAAGTCTCTCCACTTGCTCTTTTCTGAGAGATAAGTGTGTGTGAAAGCCGTCCTTCACCTAGCTTGTTGGGAACACAAAGTTTCTTTTCAGTTGCAAACTACACTCCATACATATATATGGGGAGGCACAAGCTCCAACTCGGTTTTACAGTGAAAACTGCAGGAACTTCTAAACGGCACTAGGAAACACACTGAGAAACCAGAGTAAATGTTTCTCCTGCAACCCGTTAACTTTGTACTAGATGAACGAACGTCTCTCCACGTGCTCGGTTCTGAGAGATAAGTGTGTGTGAAAGCCGTCCTTCACCTAGCTTGTTGGGAACACAAAGTTTCTTTTCAGTTGCAAACTACACTCCATACAAATATATGGGGAGGCACAAGCTCCAACTCGGTTTTACAGTGAAAACTGCAGGAACTTCAAACCGGCACTAGGAAACACACTGAGAAACCAGAGAAAAAGTTTCTCCTGCAACCTATTCCCTTTATGCTAAATGAACGAAATTCTCTCCACATGCTCAGTTCTGAGAGATAAGTGTGTGTGAAAGCCGTCCTTCACCTAGCTTGTTGGGAACACAAAGTTTCTTTTCAGTTGCAAACTACACTCCATACATATATATGTGGAGGCACAAGCTCGAACTCGGTTTTACAGTGAAAACTGCAGGAACTTCAAACAGGCACTAGGAAACACACTGAGAAACCAGAGTAAATGTTTCTCCTGCAACCCGTTAACTTGGTGCTAGATGAACGAACGTCTCTCCACATGCTCGGTTCTGAGAAATAAGTGTGTGGGAAAGCCGTCCTTCACCTAGCTTGTTGGGAACACAAAGTTTCTTTTCAGTTGCAAACTACACTCCATACATATATATGTGGAGGCACAAGCTCGAACTCGGTTTTACAGTGAAAACTGCAGGAACTTCAAACCGGCACTAGGAAACACACTGAGAATCCATAGAAAAAGTTTCTCCTGCAACCCATACCCCTTGTGCTACATGAACGAACGTCTCTCCACATGCTCAGTTCTGAGAGATAAGTGTGTGTGAAAGCCGTCCTTCACCTAGCTTGTTGGGAACACAAAGTTTCTTTTCAGTTGCAAACTACACTCCATACATATATATGGGAAGGCACAATCTCCAACTCGGTTTTACAGTGAAAACTGCAGGAACTTCAAACCGGCACTAGGAAACACACTGAGAAACCAGAGTAAATGTTTCTCCTGCAACCCGTTAACTTTGTACTAGATGAACGAACGTCTCTCCACGTGCTCGGTTCTGAGAGATAAGTGTGTGTAAAAGCCGTCCTTCACCTAGCTTGTTGGGAACACAAAGTTTCCTTTCAGTTGAAAACTACACTCCATACATATATATGGGGAGGCCCAAGCTCCAACTCGGTTTTACAGTGAAAACTGCAGGAACTTCTAACCGGCACTAGGAAACACACTGAGAAAACAGAGTAAATGTTTCTCCTGCAAACCATTCCCTTTCTGCTAGATGAACGAACGTCTCTCCACATGCTCGGTTCTGAGAGATAAGTTTGTGTGAAAGCCGTCCTTCACCTAGCTTGTTGGGAACACAAAGTTTCTTTTCAGTTGCAAACTACACTCCATACATATATATGTGGAGGCACAAGCTCGAACTCGGTTTTACAGTGAAAACTGCAGGAACTTCAAACCGGCACTAGGAAACACACTGAGAAACCAGAGAAAAAGTTTCTCCTGCAACCCATTCCATTTGTGCTAGATGAAGGAACGTCTCTCCATATGCTCAGTACTGAGAGATAAGTGTGTGTGAAAGCCGTACTTCACCTAGCTTGTTGGGAACACAAAGTTTCTTTTCAGTTGCAAACTATACTCCATACATATATATGGGGAGGCACAAGCTCCAACTCGGTTTTACAGTGAAAACTGCAGGAACTTCAAACCGGCACTAGGAAACACACTGAGAAACCAGAGAAAAAGTTTCTCCTACTACCAATTCCCTTTGTGCTAGATTAACGAACGTCTCTCCACATGCTCAGTTCTGAGAGATAAGTGTGTGTGAAAGGCGTCCTTCACCTAGCTTGTTGGGAACACAAAGTTTCTTTTCAGTTGCAAACTACACTCCATACATATATATGGGGTGGCAAAAGCTCCAACTCGGTTTTACAGTGAAAACTGCAGGAACTTCAAACCGGCACTGGGAAACACACTGAGAAACCAGAGAAAAAGTTTCTCCTGCCACCCATTCCATTTGTGCTAGATGAACGAACGTCTCTCCACATGCTCAGTTCTGAGAGATAAGTGTGTGTGAAAGCCGTCCTTCACCTAGCTTGTTGGGAACACAAAGTTTCTTTTCAGTTGCAAACTACACTCCATACATATATATGTGGAGGCACAAGCTCGAACTCGGTTTTACAGTGAAAACTGCAGGAACTTCAAACAGGCACTAGGAAACACACTGAGAAACCAGAGTAAATGTTTCTCCTGCAACCCGTTAACTTGGTGCTAGATGAACGAACGTCTCTCCACATGCTCGGTTCTGAGAAATAAGTGTGTGGGAAAGCCGTCCTTCACCTAGCTTGTTGGGAACACAAAGTTTCTTTTCAGTTGCAAACTACACTCCATACATATATATGGGGAGGCACAAGCTCGAACTCGATTTTACAGTGAAAACTGCAGGAACTTCAAACCGGCACTAGGAAACACACTGAGAATCCACAGAAAAAGTTTCTCCTGCAACCCATACCCCTTGTGCTACATGAACGAACGTCTCTCCACATGCTCAGTTCTGAGAGATAAGTGTGTGTGAAAGCCGTCCTTCACCTAGCTTGTTGGGAACACAAAGTTTCTTTTCAGTTGCAAACTACACTCCATACATATATATGGGGAGGCACAAGCTCCAACTCGGTTTTACAGTGAAAACTGCAGGAACTTCAAACCGGCACTAGGAAACACACTGAGAATCCATAGAAAAAGTTTCTCCTGCAACCCATACCCCTTGAGCCAGATGAACGAACGTCTCTCCACATGCTCTTTCTGAGAGATAAGTGTGTGTGAAAGCCGTCCTTCACCTAGCTTGTTGGGAACACAAAGTTTCTTTTCAGTTGCAAACTACACTCCATACATATATATGGGGAGGCACAAGCTCCAACTCGGTTTTACAGTGAAAACTGCAGGAACTTCAAACCGGCACTAGGAAACACACTGAGAATCCATAGAAAAAGTTTCTCCTGCAACCCATACCCCTTGTGCTACATGAACGAACGTCTCTCCACATGCTCAGTTCTGAGAGATAAGTGTGTGTGAAAGCCGTCCTTCACCTAGCTTGTTGGGAACACAAAGTTTCTTTTCAGTTGCAAACTACACTCCATACATATATATGGGGAGGCACAAGCTCCAACTCGGTTTTACAGTGAAAACTGCAGGAACTTCATACCGGCACTAGGAAACACACTGAGAATCCATAGAAAAAGTTTCTCCTGCAACCCATACCTCTTGTGCCAGATGAACGAACGTCTCTCTACATGCTCTTTTTTGAAAGATAAGTGTGTGTGAAAGCCGTCCTTCACCTAGCTTGTTGGGAACACAAAGTTTCTTTTCAGTTGCAAACTACACTCCATACATATATATGTGGAGGCACAAGCTCGAACTCGGTTTTACAGTGAAAACTGCAGGAACTTCAAACCGGCACTAGGAAACACACTGAGAATCCATAGAAAAAGTTTCTCCTGCAACCCATACCCCTTGTGCTACATGAACGAACGTCTCTCCACATGCTCAGTTCTGAGAGATAAGTGTGTGTGAAAGCCGTCCTTCAGCTAGCTTGTTGGGAACACAAAGTTTCTTTTCAGTTGCAAACTACACTCCATACATATATATGGGGAGGCACAAGCTCCAACTCGGTTTTACAGTGAAAACTGCAGGAACTTCATACCGGCACTAGGAAACACACTGAGAAACCAGAGTAAATGTTTCTCCTGCAACCCGTTAACTTTGTACTAGATGAACGAACGTCTCTCCACGTGCTCGGTTCTGAGAGATAAGTGTGTGTAAAAGCCGTCCTTCACCTAGCTTGTTGGGAACACAAAGTTTCTTTTCAGTTGCAAACTACACTCCATACATATATATGTGGAGGCACAAGCTCGAACTCTGTTTTACAGTGAAAACTGCAGGAACTTCAAACCGGCACTAGGAAACACACTGAGAATCCATAGAAAAAGTTTCTCCTGCAACCCATACCCCTTGTGCCAGATGAACGAACGTCTCTCTACATGCTCTTTTCTGAAAGATAAGTGTGTGTGAAAGCCGTCCTTCACCTAGCTTGTTGGGAACACAAAGTTTCTTTTCAGTTGCAAACTACACTCCATACATATATATGTGGAGGCACAAGCTCGAACTCGGTTTTACAGTGAAAACTGCAGGAACTTCAAACCGGCACTAGGAAACACACTGAGAATCCATAGAAAAAGTTTCTCCTGCAACCCATACCCCTTGTGCTACATGAACGAACGTCTCTCCACATGCTCAGTTCTGAGAGATAAGTGTGTGTGAAAGCCGTCCTTCAGCTAGCTTGTTGGGAACACAAAGTTTCTTTTCAGTTGCAAACTACACTCCATACATATATATGGGGAGGCACAAGCTCCAACTCGGTTTTACAGTGAAAACTGCAGGAACTTCATACCGGCACTAGGAAACACACTGAGAAACCAGAGTAAATGTTTCTCCTGCAACCCGTTAACTTTGTACTAGATGAACGAACGTCTCTCCACGTGCTCGGTTCTGAGAGATAAGTGTGTGTAAAAGCCGTCCTTCACCTAGCTTGTTGGGAACACAAAGTTTCTTTTCAGTTGCAAACTACACTCCATACATATATATGTGGAGGCACAAGCTCGAACTCAGTTTTACAGTGAAAACTGCAGGAACTTCAAACCGGCACTAGGAAACACACTGAGAATCCATAGAAAAAGTTTCTCCTGCAACCCATACCCCTTGTGCCAGATGAACGAACGTCTCTCCACATGCTCTTTCTGAGAGATAAGTGTGTGTGAAAGCCGTCCTTCACCTAGCTTGTTGGGAACACAAAGTTTCTTTTCAGTTGCAAACTACACTCCATACATATATATGGGGAGGCACAAGCTCCAACTCGGTTTTACAGTGAAAACTGCAGGAACTTCAAACCGGCACTAGGAAACACACTGAGAATCCATAGAAAAAGTTTCTCCTGCAACCCATACCCCTTGTGCTACATGAACGAACGTCTCTCCACATGCTCAGTTCTGAGAGATAAGTGTGTGTGAAAGCCGTCCTTCACCTAGCTTGTTGGGAACACAAAGTTTCTTTTCAGTTGCAAACTACACTCCATACATATATATGGGGAGGCACAAGCTCCAACTCGGTTTTACAGTGAAAACTGCAGGAACTTCATACCGGCACTAGGAAACACACTGAGAAACCAGAGTAAATGTTTCTCCTGCAACCCGTTAACTTTGTACTAGATGAACGAACGTCTCTCCACGTGCTCGGTTTTGAGAGATAAGTGTGTGTCAAAGCCGTCCTTCACCTAGCTTGTTGGGAACACAAAGTTTCTTTTCAGTTGCAAACTACACTCCATACATATATATGGGGAGGCACAAGCTCCAACTCGGTTTTACAGTGAAAACTGCAGGAACTTCATACCGGCACTAGGAAACACACTGAGAAACCAGAGTAAATGTTTCTCCTGCAACCCGTTAACTTTTTACTAGATGAACGAACGTCTCTCCACGTGCTCGGTTCTGAGAGATAAGTGTGTGTAAAAGCCGTCCTTCACCTAGCTTGTTGGGAACACAAAGTTTCTTTTCAGTTGCAAACTACACTCCATACATATATATGTGGAGGCACAAGCTCGAACTCTGTTTTACAGTGAAAACTGCAGGAACTTCAAACCGGCACTAGGAAACACACTGAGAATCCATAGAAAAAGTTTCTCCTGCAACCCATACCCCTTGTGCCAGATGAACGAACGTCTCTCCACATGCTCTTTCTGAGAGATAAGTGTGTGTGAAAGCCGTCCTTCACCTAGCTTGTTGGGAACACAAAGTTTCTTTTCAGTTGCAAACTACACTCCATACATATATATGGGGAGGCACAAGCTTCAACTCGGTTTTACAGTGAAAACTGCAGGAACTTCAAAACGGCACTAGGAAACACACTGAGAAACCAGAGTAAATGTTTCTCCTGCAACCCGTTAACTTTGTACTAGATGAACGAACGTCTCTCCACGTGCTCGGTTCTGAGAGATAAGTGTGTGTGAAAGCCGTTCTTCACCTAGCTTGTTGGGAACACAAAGTTTCTTTTCAGTTGCAAACTACACTCCATACATATATATGGGGAGGCACAAGCTCCAACTCGGTTTTACAGTGAAAACTGCAGGAACTTCAAACCGGCACTAGGAAACACACTGAGAAACCAGAGAAAAAGTTTCTCCTGCAACCCATTCCCTTTGTGCTACATGAACGAACGTCTCTCCACATGCTCAGTTCTGAGAGATAAGTGTGTGTGAAAGCCGTCCTTCACCTAGCTTGTTGGGAACACAAAGTTTCTTTTCAGTTGCAAATTACACTCCATACATATATATGGGGAGGCACAATCTCCAACTCGGTTTTACAGTGAAAACTGCAGGAACTTCAAACCGGCACTAGGAAACACACAGAGAAACCAGAGAAAAAGATTCTCCTGCTACCCATTCCCTTTGTGCTAGATGAACGAACGTCTCTCCACATGCTCAGTTCTGAGAGATAAGTGTGTGTGAAAGCCGTCCTTCACCTAGCTTGTTGGGAACACAAAGTTTCTTTTCAGTTGCAAACTATACTCCATACATATATATGGGGAGGCACAAGCTTCAACTCGGTTTTACAGTGAAATCTGCAGGAACTTCAAACCGGCACTAGGAAACACACTGAGAAACCAGAGTAAATGTTTCTCCTGCAACCCTTTAACATTGTACTAGATGAAGGAACGTCTCTCCACGTGCTCGGTTCTAAGAGATAAGTGTGTGTAAAAGCCGTCCTTCACCTAGCTTGTTGGGAACACAAAGTTTCCTTTCAGTTGCAAACTACACTCCATACATATATATGGGTAGACCCAAGCTCCAACTCGGTTTTACAGTGAAAACTGCAGGAACTTCTAACCGGCACTAGGAAACACACTGAGAAACCAGAGTAAATGTTTCTCCTGCAACCCATTCCATTTGTGCTAGATGAACGAACGTCTCTCCACATGCTCAGTTCTGAGAGATTAGTGTGTGTGAAAGCCGTCCTTCACCTAGCTTGTTGGGAACACAAAGTTTCTTTTCAGTTGCAAACTACACTCCATACATATATATGTGGAGGCACAAGCTCGAACTCTGTTTTACAGTGAAAACTGCAGGAACTTCAAACCGGCACTAGGAAACACACTGAGAATCCATAGAAAAAGTTTCTCCTGCAACCCATACCCCTTGTGCCAGATGAACGAACGTCTCTCCACATGCTCTTTTCTGAGAGATAAGTGTGTGTGAAAGCCGTCCTTCACTTAGCTTCTTGGGAACACAAAGTTTCTTTTCAGTTGCAAACTACACTCCATACATATATATGGGGAGGCACAAGCTCCAACTCGGTTTTACAGTGCAAACTGCAGGAACTTCAAACCGGCACTAGGAAACACACTGAGAAACCAGAGTAAATGTTTCCCCTGCAACCCGTTAACTTTGTGCTAGATGAACGAACGTCTCTCCACGTGCTCGGTTCTGAGAGATAAGTGTGTGTGAAAGCCGTCCTTCACCTAGCTTGTTGGGAACACAAAGTTTCTTTTCAGGTGCAAACTACACTCCATACAAATATATGGGGAGGCACAAGCTCCAACTCGGTTTTACAGTGAAAACTGCAGGAACTTCAAACCGGCACTAGGAAACACACTGAGAAACCAGAGAAAAAGTTTCTCCTGCAACCCATTCCCTTTATGCTAGATGAACGAAAGTCTCTCCACATGCTCAGTTCTGAGAGATAAGTGTGTGTGAAAGCCGTCCTTCACCTAGCTTGTTGGGAACACAAAGTTTCTTTTCAGTTGCAAACTACACTCCATACATATATATGTGGAGGCACAAGCTCGAACTCGGTTTTACAGTGAAAACTGCAGGAACTTCAAACCGGCACTAGGAAACACACTGAGAAACCAGAGTAAATGTTTCTCCTGCAACCCGTTAACTTGGTGCTAGATGAACGAACGTCTCTCCACATGCTCGGTTCTGAGACATAAGTGTGTGGGAAAGCCGTACTTCACCTAGCTTGTTGGGAACACATAGTTTCTTTTCAGTTGCAAACTACACTCCATACATATATATGTGGAGGCACAAGCTCGAAGTCGGTTTTACAGTGAAAACGGCAGGAAATTCAAACCGGCACTAGGAAACACACTGAGAATCCATAGAAAAAGTTTCTCCTGCAACCCATACCCCTTGTGCTACATGAACGAACGTCTCTCCACATGCTCAGTTCTGAGAGATAAGTGTGTGTGAAAGCCGTCCTTCACCTAGCTTGTTGGGAATACAAAGTTTCTTTTCAGTTGCAAACTACACTCCATAAATATATATGGGAAGGCACAAGCTCCAACTCGGTTTTACAGTGAAAACTGCAGGAACTTCAAACCGGCACTAGGAAACACACTGAGAAACCAGAGTAAATGTTTCTCCTGCAACCCGTTAACTTTGTACTAGATGAACGAACGTCTCTCCACGTGCTCGGTTCTGAGAGATAAGTGTGTGTAAAAGCCGTCTCTCACCTAGCTTGTTGGGAACACAAAGTTTCCTTTCAGTTGAAAACTACACTCCATACATATATATGGGGAGGCCCAAGCTCCAACTCGGTTTTACAGTGAAAACTGCAGGAACTTCAAACCGGCACTAGGAAACACACTGAGAAAACAGAGTAAATGTTTCTCCTGCAACCCATTCCATTTGTGCTAGATGAACGAACGTCTCTCCACATGCTCAGTTCTGAGAGATAAGTGTGTGTGAAAGCCGTCATTCACCTAGCTTGTTGGGAACACAAAGTTTCTTTTCAGTTGCAAACTACACTCCATACATATATATGTGGAGGCACAAGCTCGAACTCTGTTTTACAGTGAAAACTGCAGGAACTTCAAACCGGCACTAGGAAACACACTGAGAATCCATAGAAAAAGTTTCTCCTGCAACCCTTACCCCTTGTGCCAGATGAACGAACGTCTCTCCACATGCTCTTTTCTGAGAGATAAGTGTGTGTGAAAGCCGTCCTTCACCTAGCTTGTTGGGATCACAAAGTTTCTTTTCAGTTGCAAACTACACTCCATACATTTATATGGGGAGGCACAAGCTCCAACTCGGTTTTACAGTGAAAACTGCAGGAACTTCAAAACGGCACTAGGAAACACACTGAGAAACCAGAGTAAATGTTTCCCCTGCAACCCGTTAACTTTGTACTAGATGAACGAACGTCTCTCCACGTGCTCGGTTCTGAGAGATAAGTGTGTGTGAAAGCCGTCCTTCACCTAGCTTGTTGGGAACACAAAGTTTCTTTTCAGTTGCAAACTACACTCCATACATATATATGTGGAGGCACAAGCTCGAACTCGGTTTTACAGTGAAAACTGCAGGAACTTCAAACAGGCACTAGGAAACACACTGAGAAACCAGAGTAAATGTTTCTCCTGCAACCCGTTAACTTGGTGCTAGATGAACGAACGTCTCTCCACATGCTCGGTTTTGAGAAATAAGTGTGTGGGAAAGCCGTCCTTCACCTAGCTTGTTGGGAACACAAAGTTTCTTTTCAGTTGCAAACTACACTCCATACATATATATGTGGAGGCACAAGCTCGAACTCGGTTTTACAGTGAAAACTGCAGGAACTTCAAACCGGCACTAGGAAACACACTGAGAAACCAGAGTAAATGTTTCTCCTGCAACCCATTCCATTTGTGCTAGATGAACGAACGCCTCTCCACATGCTCAGGTCTGAGAGATAAGTGTGTGTGAAAGCCGTCCTTCACCTAGCTTGTTGGGAACACAAAGTTTCTTTTCAGTTGCAAACTACACTCCATACATATATATGTGGAGGCACAAGCTCGAACTCTGTTTTACAGTGAAAACTGCAGGAACTTCAAACCTGCACTAGGAAACACACTGAGAATCCATAGAAAATGTTTCTCCTGCAACCCATACCCCTTGTGCCAGATGAACGAACGTCTCTCCACATGCTCTTTCCTGAGAGAGAAGTGTGTGTGAAAGCCGTCCTTCACCTAGCTTCTTGGGAACACAAAGTTTCCTTTCAGTTGCAAACTACACTCCATACATATATATGGGGAGACCCAAGCTCCAACTCGGTTTTACAGTGAAAACTGCAGGAACTTCAAAACGGCACTAGGAAACACACTGAGAAACCAGAGTAAATGTTTCCCCTGCAAACCGTTAACTTTGTGATTGATGAACGAAAGTCTCTCCACGTGCTCGGTTCTGAGAGATAAGTGTGTGTGAAAGCCGTCCTTCACCTAGCTTGTTGGGAACACAAAGTTTCTTTTCAGGTGCAAACTACACTCCATACAAATATATGGGGAGGCACAAGCTCCAACTCGGTTTTACAGTGAAAACTGCAGGAACTTCAAACCGGCACTAGGAAACACACTGAGAAACCAGAGAAAAAGTTTCTCCTGCAACCCATACCCCTTGTGCTACATGAACGAACGTCTCTCCACATGCTCAGTTCTGAGAGATAAGTGTGTGTGAAAGCCGTCCTTCACCTAGCTTGTTGGGAACACAAAGTTTCTTTTCAGTTGCAAACTACACTCCATACATATATATGGGGAGGCACAAGCTCCAACTCGGTTTTACAGTGAAAACTGCAGGAACTTCAAAACGGCACTAGGAAACACACTGAGAAACCAGAGTAAATGTTTCACCTGCAACCCGTTAACTTGGTGCTAAATGAACGAACGTCTCTCCACATGCTCGGTTTTGAGAAATAAGTGTGTGGAAAAGCCGTCCTTCACCTAGCTTGTTGGGAACACAAAGTTTCTTTTCAGTTGCAAACTACACTCCATACATATATATGTGGAGGCACAAGCTCGAACTCGGTTTTACAGTGAAAACTGCAGGAACTTCAAACCGGCACTAGGAAACACACTGAGAAACCAGAGTAAATGTTTCTCCTGCAACCCATTCCATTTGTGCTAGATGAACGAACGCCTCTCCACATGCTCAGGACTGAGAGATAAGTGTGTGTGAAAGCCGTCCTTCACCTAGCTTGTTGGGAACACAAAGTTTCTTTTCAGTTGCAAACTACACTCCATACATATATATGTGGAGGCACAAGCTCGAACTCTGTTTTACAGTGAAAACTGCAGGAACTTCAAACAGGCACTAGGAAACACACTGAGAATCCATAGAAAATGTTTCTCCTGCAACCCATACCCCTTGTGCCAGATGAACGAACGTCTCTCCACATGCTCTTTTCTGAGAGATAAGTGTGTGTGAAAGCCGTCCTTCACCTAGCTTCTTGGGAACACAAAGTTTCCTTTCAGTTGAAAACTACACTCCATACATATATATGGGGAGACCCAAGCTCCAACTCGGTTTTACAGTGAAAACTGCAGGAACTTCAAAACGGCACTAGGAAACACACTGAGAAACCAGAGTAAATGTTTCCCCTGCAACCCGTTAACTTTGTACTAGATGAACGAACGTCTCTCCACGTGCTCGGTTCTGAGAGATAAGTGTGTGTGAAAGCCGTCCTTCACCTAGCTTGTTGGGAACACAAAGTTTCTTTTCAGTTGCAAACTACACTCCATACATATATATGTGGAGGCACAAGCTCGAACTCGGTTTTACAGTGAAAACTGCAGGAACTTCAAACAGGCACTAGGAAACACACTGAGAAACCAGAGTAAATGTTTCACCTGCAACCCGTTAACTTGGTGCTAGATGAACGAACGTCTCTCCACATGCTCGGTTCTGAGAGATAAGTGTGTGTGAAAGCCGTCCTTCACCTAGCTTGTTGGGAACACAAAGTTTCTTTTCAGTTGCAAACTACACTCCATACATATATATGTGGAGGCACAAGCTCGAACTCGGTTTTACAGTGAAAACTGCAGGAACTTCAAACAGGCACTAGGAAACACACTGAGAAACCAGAGTAAATGTTTCTCCTGCAACCCGTTAACTTGGTGCTAGATGAACGAACGTCTCTCCACATGCTCGGTTTTGAGAAATAAGTGTGTGGGAAAGCCGTCCTTCACCTAGCTTGTTGGGAACACAAAGTTTCTTTTCAGTTGCAAACTACACTCCATACATATATATGTGGAGGCACAAGCTCGAACTCGGTTTTACAGTGAAAACTGCAGGAACTTCAAACCGGCACTAGGAAACACACTGAGAAACCAGAGTAAATGTTTCTCCTGCAACCCATTCCATTTGTGCTAGATGAACGAACGCCTCTCCACATGCTCAGGTCTGAGAGATAAGTGTGTGTGAAAGCCGTCCTTCACCTAGCTTGTTGGGAACACAAAGTTTCTTTTCAGTTGCAAACTACACTCCATACATATATATGTGGAGGCACAAGCTCGAACTCTGTTTTACAGTGAAAACTGCAGGAACTTCAAACCGGCACTAGGAAACACACTGAGAATCCATAGAAAATGTTTCTCCTGCAACCCATACCCCTTGTGCCAGATGAACCAACGTCTCTCCACATGCTCTTTTCTGAGAGATAAGTGTGTGTGAAAGCCGTCCTTCACCTAGCTTCTTGGGAACACAAAGTTTCCTTTCAGTTGCAAACTACACTCCATACATATATATGGGGAGACCCAAGCTCCAACTCGGTTTTACAGTGAAAACTGCAGGAACTTCAAAACGGCACTGGGAAACACACTGAGAAACCAGAGTAATTGTTTCCCCTGCAACCCGTTAACTTTGTGATAGATGAACGAAAGTCTATCCACGTGCTCGGTTCTGAGAGATAAGTGTGTGTGAAAGCCGTCCTTCACCTAGCTTGTTGGGAACACAAAGTTTCTTTTCAGGTGCAAACTACACTCCATACAAATATATGGGGAGGCACAAGCTCCAACTCGGTTTTACAGTGAAAACTGCAGGAACTTCAAACCGGCACTAGGAAACACACTGAGAAACCAGAGAAAAAGTTTCTCCTGCAACCCATACCCCTTGTGCTACATGAACGAACGTCTCTCCACATGCTCAGTTCTGAGAGATAAGTGTGTGTGAAAGCCGTCCTTCACCTAGCTTGTTGGGAACACAAAGTTTCTTTTCAGTTGCAAACTACACTCCATACATATATATGGGGAGGCACAAGCTCCAACTCGGTTTTACAGTGAAAACTGCAGGAACTTCAAAACGGCACTAGGAAACACACTGAGAAACCAGAGTAAATGTTTCTCCTGCAACCCGTTAACTTTGTACTAGATGAACGAACGTCTCTCCACGTGCTAGGTTCTGAGAGATAAGTGTGTGTGAAAGCCGTCCTTCACCTAGCTTGTTGGGAACACAAAGTTTCTTTTCAGTTGCAAACTACACTCCATACATATATATGTGGAGGCACAAGCTCGAACTCGGTTTTACAGTGAAAACTGCAGGAACTTCAAACAGGCACTAGGAAACACACTGAGAAACCAGAGTAAATGTTTCACCTGCAACCCGTTAACTTGGTGCTAGATGAACGAACGTCTCTCCACATGCTCGGTTCTGAGAAATAAGTGTGTGGGAAAGCCGTCCTTCACCTAGCTTGTTGGGAACACAAAGTTTCTTTTCAGTTGCAAACTACACTCCATACATATATATGTGGAGGCACAAGCTCGAACTCGGTTTTACAGTGAAAACTGCAGGAACTTCAAACCGGCACTAGGAAACACACTGAGAAACCAGAGTAAATGTTTCTCCTTCAACCCATTCCATTTGTGCTAGATGAACGAACGCCTCTCCACATGCTCAGTTCTGAGAGATAAGTGTGTGTGAAAGCCGTCCTTCACCTAGCTTGTTGGGAACACAAAGTTTCTTTTCAGTTGCAAACTACACTCCATACATATATATGTGGAGGCACAAGCTCGAACTCTGTTTTACAGTGAAAACTGCAGGAACTTCAAACCGGCACTAGGAAACACACTGAGAATCCATAGAAAAAGTTTCTCCTGCAACCCTTACCCCTTGTGCCAGATGAACGAACGTCTCTCCACATGCTCTTTTCTGAGAGATAAGTGTGTGTGAAAGCCGTCCTTCACCTAGCTTGTTGGGAACACAAAGTTTCTTTTCAGTTGCAAACTACACTCCATACATATATATGTGGAGGCACAAGCTCGAACTCGGTTTTACAGTGAAAACTGCAGGAACTTCAAACCGGCACTAGGAAACACACTGAGAAACCAGAGTAAATGTTTCTCCTGCAACCCATTCCATTTGTGCTAGATGAACGAACGCCTCTCCACATGCTCAGGTCTGAGAGATAAGTGTGTGTGAAAGCCGTACTTCACCTAGCTTGTTGGGAACACAAAGTTTCTTTTCAGTTGCAAACTACACTCCATACATATATATGTGGAGGCACAAGCTCGAACTCGGTTTTACAGTGAAAACTGCAGGAACTTCAAACCGGCACTAGGAAACACACTGAGAATCCATAGAAAAAGTTTCTCCTGCAACCCATACCCCTTGTGCCAGATGAACGAACGTCTCTCCACTTGCTCTTTTCTGAGAGATAAGTGTGTGTGAAAGCCGTCCTTCACCTAGCTTCTTGGGAACACAAAGTTTCCTTTCAGTTGCAAACTACACTCCATACATATATATGGGGAGACCCAAGCTCCAACTCGGTTTTACAGTGAAAACTGCAGGAATTTCAAAACGGCACTAGGAAACACACTGAGAAACCAGAGTAAATGTTTCCCCTGCAACCCGTTAACTTTGTGCTAGATGAACGAAAGTCTCTCCACGTGCTCGGTTCTGAGAGATAAGTGTGTGTGAAAGCCGTCCTTCACCTAGCTTGTTGGGAACACAAAGTTTCTTTTCAGGTGCAAACTACACTCCATACAAATATATGGGGAGGCACAAGCTCCAACTCGGTTTAACAGTGAAAACTGCAGGAACTTCAAACCGGCACTAGGAAACACACTGAGAAACCAGAGAAAAAGTTTCTCCTGCAACCCATTCCCTTTATGCTAGATGAACGAAAGTCTCTCCACATGCTCAGTTCTGAGAGATAAGTGTGTGTGAAAACCGTCCTTCACCTAGCTTGTTGGGAACACAAAGTTTCTTTTCAGTTGCAAACTACACTCCATACATATATATGTGGAGGCACAAGCTCGAACTCGGTTTTACAGTGAAAACTGCAGGAACTTCAAACCGGCACTAGGAAACACACTGAGAATCCATAGAAAAAGTTTCTCCTGCAACCCTTACCCCTTGTGCCAGATGAACGAACGTCTCTCCACATGCTCTTTTCTGAGAGATAAGTGTGTGTGAAAGCCGTCCTTCACCTAGCTTGTTGGGAACACAAAGTTTCTTTTCAGTTGCAAACTACACTCCATACATATATATGGGGAGGCACAAGCTCCAACTCGGTTTTACAGTGAAAACTGCAGGAACATCAAAACGGCACTAGGAAACACACTGAGAAACCAGAGTAAATGTTTCTCCTGCAACCCGTTAACTTTGTACTAGATGAACGAACGTCTCTCCACGTGCTCGGTTCTGAGAGATAAGTGTGTGTGAAAGCCGTCCTTCACCTAGCTTGTTGGGAACACAAAGTTTCTTTTCAGTTGCAAACTACACTCCATACATATATATGTGGAGGCACAAGCTCGAACTCGGTTTTACAGTGAAAACTGCAGGAACTTCAAACAGGCACTAGGAAACACACTGAGAAACCAGAGTAAATGTTTCTCCTGCAACCCGTTAACTTGGTGCTAGATGAACGAACGTCTCTCCACATGCTCGGTTCTGAGAAATAAGTGTGTGGGAAAGCCGTCCTTCACCTAGCTTGTTGGGAACACAAAGTTTCTTTTCAGTTGCAAACTACACTCCATACATATATATGTGGAGGCACAAGCTCGAACTCGGTTTTACAGTGAAAACTGCAGGAACTTCAAACCGGCACTAGGAAACACACTGAGAAACCAGAGTAAATGTTTCTCCTGCAACCCATTCCATTTGTGCTAGATGAACGAACGCCTCTCCACATGCTCAGGTCTGAGAGATAAGTGTGTGTGAAAGCCGTCCTTCACCTAGCTTGTTGGGAACACAAAGTTTCTTTTCAGTTGCAAACTACACTCCATACATATATATGTGGAGGCACAAGCTCGAACTCTGTTTTACAGTGAAAACTGCAGGAACTTCAAACCGGCACTAGGAAACACACTGAGAATCCATAGAAAAAGTTTCTCCTGCAAACCATACCCCTTGTGCCAGATGAACGAACGTCTCTCCACATGCTCTTTTCTGAGAGATAAGTGTGTGTGAAAGCCGTCCTTCACATAGCTTCTTGGGAACACAAACTTTCCTTTCAGTTGCAAACTACACTCCATACATATATATGGGGAGACCCAAGCTCCAACTCGGTTTTACAGTGAAAACTGCAGGAACTTCAAAACGGCACTAGGAAACACACTGAGAAACCAGAGTAAATGTTTCCCCTTCAACCCGTTAACTTTGTGCTAGATGAACGAAAGTCTCTCCACGTGCTCGGTTCTGAGAGATAAGTGTGTGTGAAAGCCGTCCTTCACCTAGCTTGTTGGGAACACAAAGTTTCTTTTCAGGTGCAAACTACACTCCATACAAATATATGGGGAGGCACAAGCTCCAACTCGGTTTTACAGTGAAAACTGCAGGAACTTCAAACCGGCACTAGGAAACACACTGAGAAACCAGAGAAAAAGTTTCTCCTGCAACCCATTCCCTTTATGCTAGATGAACGAACGTCTCTCCACATGCTCAGTTCTGAGAGATAAGTGTGTGTGAAAGCCGTCCTTCACCTAGCTTGTTGGGAACACAAAGTTTCTTTTCAGTTGCAAACTACACTCCATACATATATATGGGGAGGCACAAGCTCCAACTCGGTTTTACAGTGAAAACTGCAGGAACTTCAAAACGGCACTAGGAAACACACTGAGAAACCTGAGTAAATGTTTCTCCTGCAACCCGTTAACTTTGTACTAGATGAACGAACGTCTCTCCACGTGCTCGGTTCTGAGAGATAAGTGTGTGTGAAAGCCGTCCTTCACCTAGCTTGTTGGGAACACAAAGATTCTTTTCAGTTGCAAACTACACTCCATACATATATATGGGGAGGCACAAGCTCCAACTCGGTTTTACAGTGAAAACTGCAGGAACTTCAAACCGGCACTAGGAAACACACTGAGAAACCAGAGAAAAAATTTCCCCTGCAACCCATTCCCTTTGTGCTACATGAACGAACGTCTCTCCACATGCTCAGTTCTGAGAGATAAGTGTGTGTGAAAGCCGTCCTTCACCTAGCTTGTTGGGAACACAAAGTTTCTTTTCAGTTGCAAACTACACTCCATATATATATATATGGGGAGGCACAATCTCCAACTCGGTTTTGCAGTGAAAACTGCAGGAACTTCAAACAGGCACTAGGAAACACACTGAGAAACCAGAGTAAATATTTCTCCTGCAAACCGTTAACTTTGTGCTAGATGAACGAACGTCTCTCCACATGCTCGGTTCTGAGAGATAAGTTTGTGTGAAAGCCGTCCTTCACCTAGCTTGTTGGGAACACAAAGTTTCTTTTCAGTTGCAAACTATACTCCATACATATATATGGGGAGGCACAAGCTCCAACTCGGTTTTACAGTGAAAACTGCAGGAACTTCAAACCGGCACTAGGAAACACACTGAGAAACCAGAGAAAAAGTTTCTCCTACTACCCATTCCCTTTGTGCTAGATTAACGAACGTCTCTCCACATGCTCAGTTCTGAGAGATAAGTGTGTGTGAAAGGCGTCCTTCACCTAGCTTGTTGGGAACACAAAGTTTCTTTTCAGTTGCAAACTACACTCCATACATATATATGGGGTGGCAAAAGCTCCAACTCGGTTTTACAGTGAAAACTGCAGGAACTTCAAACCGGCACTGGGAAACACACTGAGAAACCAGAGAAAAAGTTTCTCCTGCCACCCATTCCATTTGTGCTAGATGAACGAACGTCTCTCCACATGCTCAGTTCTGAGAGATAAGTGTGTGTGAAAGCCGTCCTTCACCTAGCTTGTTGGGAACACAAAGTTTCTTTTCAGTTGCAAACTACACTCCATACATATATATGTGGAGGCACAAGCTCGAACTCGGTTTTACAGTGAAAACTGCAGGAACTTCAAACAGGCACTAGGAAACACACTGAGAAACCAGAGTAAATGTTTCTCCTGCAACCCATACCCCTTGTGCTAGATGAACGAACGTCTTTCCACATGCTCAGTTCTGAGAGATAAGTGTGTGTGAAAGCCGTCCTTCACCTAGCTTGTTGGGAACACAAAGTTTCTTTTCAGTTGCAAACTACACTCCATACATATATATGTGGAGGCACAAGCTCGAACTCAGTTTTACAGAGAAAACTGCAGGAACTTCAAACCGGCACTAGGAAACACACTGAGAATCCATAGAAAAAGTTTCTCCTGCAACCCATACCCCTTGTGCCAGATGAACGAACGTCTCTCCACATGCTCTTTTCTGAAAGATAAGTGTGTGTGAAAGCCGTCCTTCACCTAGCTTGTTGGGAACACAAAGTTTCTTTTCAGTTGCAAACTACACTCCATACATATATATGTGGAGGCACAAGCTCGAACTCGGTTTTACACTGCAAACTGCAGGAACTTCAAACAGGCACTAGGAAACACACTGAGAAACCAGAGTAAATGTTTCTCCTGCAACCCGTTAACTTGGTGCTAGATGAACGAACGTCTCTCCACATGCTCGGTTCTGAGAAATAAGTGTGTGGGAAAGCCGTCCTTCACCTAGCTTGTTGGGAACACAAAGTTTCTTTTCAGTTGCAAACTACACTCCATACATATATATGTGGAGGCACAAGCTCGAACGCGGTTTTACAGTGAAAACTGCAGGAACTTCAAACCGGCACTAGGAAACACACTGAGAATCCATACAAAAAGTTTCTCCTGCAACCCATACCCCTTGTGCTACATGAACGAACGTCTCTCCACATGCTCAGTTCTGAGAGATAAGTGTGTGTGAAAGCCGTCCTTCACCTAGCTTGTTGGGAACACAAAGATTCTTTTCAGTTGCAAACTACAATCCATACATATATATGGGGATGCACAAGCTCCAACTCGGTTTTACAGTGAAAACTGCAGGAACTTCATACCGGCACTAGGAAACACACTGAGAAACCAGAGTAAATGTTTCTCCTGCAACCCGTTAACTTTGTACTAGATGAACGAACGTCTCTCCACGTGCTCGGTTCTGAGAGATAAGTGTGTGTAAAAGCCGTCCTTCACCTAGCTTGTTGGGAACACAAAGTTTCTTTTCAGTTGCAAACTACACTCCATACATATATATGTGGAGGCACAAGCTCGAACTCTGTTTTACAGTGAAAACTGCAGGAACTTCAAACCGGCACTACTAAACACACTGAGAATCCATAGAAAAAGTTTCTCCTGCAACACATACCCCTTGTGCCAGATGAACGAACGTCTCTCCACATGCTCTTTCTGAGAGATAAGTGTGTGTGAAAGCCGTCCTTCACCTAGCTTGTTGGGAACACAAAGTTTCTTTTCAGTTGCAAACTACACTCCATACATATACATGGGGAGGCACAAGCTCCAACTCGGTTTTACAGTGAAAACTGCAGGAACTTCAAAACGGCACTAGGAAACACACTGAGAAACCAGAGTAAATGTTTCTCCTGCAACCCGTTAACTTTGTACTAGATGAACGAACGTCTCTCCACGTGCTCGGTTCTGAGAGATAAGTGTGTGTGAAAGCCGTTCTTCACCTAGCTTGTTGGGAACACAAAGTTTCTTTTCAGTTGCAAACTACACTCCATACATATATATGGGGAGGCACAAGCTCCAACTCGGTTTTACAGTGAAAACTGCAGGAACTTCAAACCGGCACTAGGAAACACACTGAGAAACCAGAGAAAAAGTTTCTCCTGCAACCCATTCCCTTTGTGCTACATGAAAGAACGTCTCTCCACATGCTCAGTTCTGAGAGATAAGTGTGTGTGAAAGCCGTCCTTCACCTAGCTTGTTGGGAACACAAAGTTTCTTTTCAGTTGCAAACTACACTCCATACATATATATGGGGAGGCACAATCTCCAACTCGGTTTTACAGTGAAAACTGCAGGAACTTCAAACCGGCACTAGGAAACACACAGAGAAACCAGAGAAAAAGTTTCTCCTGCTACCCATTCCCTTTGTGCTAGATGAACGAACGTCTCTCCACATGCTCAGTTCTGAGAGATAAGTGTGTGTGAAAGCCGTCCTTCACCTAGCTTGTTGGGAACACAAAGTTTCTTTTCAGTTGCAAACTATAATCCATACATATATATGGGGAGGCAAAAGCTCCAACTCGAGTTTACACTGAAAACTGCAGGAACTTCAAACCGGCACTAGGAAACACACTGAGAAACCAGAGAAAAAGTTTCTCCTGCAACCCATTCCCTTTGTGCTAGATGAACGAACGTCTCTCCACATGCTCAGTTCTGAGAGATAAGTGTGTGTGAAAGCCGTCCTTCACCTAGCTTGTTGGGAACACAAAGTTTCTTTTCAGTTGCAAACTACACTCCATACATATACATGTGGAGGCACAAGCTCGAACTCGGTTTTACAGTGCAAACTGCAGGAACTTCAAACAGGCACTAGGAAACACACTGAGAAACCAGAGTAAATGTTTCTCCTGCAACCCGTTAACTTGGTGCTAGATGAACGAACGTCTCTCCACATGCTCGGTTCTGAGAAAGAAGTGTGTGTGAAAGCCGTCCTTCACCTAGCTTGTTGGGAACACAAAGTTTCTTTTCATTTGCAAACTACACTCCATACATATATATGGGGAGGCACAAGCTCCAACTCGGTTTTACAGTGAAAACTGCAGGAACTTCAAAGAGGCACTGGGAAACACACTGAGAAACCAGAGTAAATGTTTCTCCTGCAACCCGTTAACTTTGTGCTAGATGAACGAACGTCTCACCACATGCTCAGTTCTGAGAGATAAGTGTGTGTGAAAGCCGTCCTTCACCTAGCTTGTTGGGAACACAAAGTTTCTTTTCAGTTGCAAACTACACTCCATACATATAAATGGGGAGGCACAAGCTCCAACACGGTTTTACAGTGAAAACTGAAGGACCTTCAAACCGGCACTAGGAAACACACTGAGAAACCAGAGAAAAAGTTTCTCCTGCAACCCATTCCCTTTGTGCTAGATGAACGAACGTCTCTCCACATGCACAGTTCTGAGAGATAAGTGTGTGTGAAAGCCATCCTTCACCTAGCTTGTTGGGAACACAAAGTTTCTTTTCAGTTGCAAACTACACTCCATAAATATATATGTGGAGGCACAAGCTCGAACTCTGTTTTACAGTGAAAACTGCAGGAACTTCAAACCGGCACTAGGAAACACACTGAGAAACCAGAGAAAAAGTTTCCCCTGCAACCCATTCCCTTTGTGCTAGATGAAAGAAAGTCTCTCCACATGCTCAGTTCTGAGAGATAAGTGTGTGTGAAAGCCGTCCTTCACCTAGCTTGTTGGGAACACAAAGTTTCTTTTCAGTTGCAAACAACACTCCATACATATATATGGGGAGGCACAAGCTCCAACTCGGTTTTACAGTGAAAACTGCAGGAACGTCAAAAAGGCACTAGGAAACACACAGAGAAACCAGAGTAAATATTTCCCCTGCAACCCGTTAAATTTGTGCTAGATGAACGAACGTCTCTCCACATGCTCAGTTCTGAGAGATAAGTGTGTGTGAAAGCCGCCCTTCACCTAGCTTGTTGGGAACACAAAGTTTCTTTTCAGTTGGAAACTACACTCCATACATATATATGGGGAGGCACAAGCTCCAACTCGGTTTTGCAGTGAAAACTGCAGGAACTTCAAACCGGCACTAGGAAACACACTGAGAAAACAGAGAAAAAGTTTTTCCTGCAACCCATTCCCTTTGTGCTAGATGAACGAACGTCTCTCAACATGCTCAGTTCTGAGAGATAAGTGTGTGTGAAAGCCGTCCTTCACCTAGCTTGTTGGGAACACAGAGTTTCTTTTCAGTTGCAAACTACACTCCATACATATATATGTGGAGGCACAATCTCCAAATCGGTTTTACAGTGAAAACTGCAGGAACTTCAAACAGGCACTAGGAAACACACTGAGAAACCAGAGTAAATGTTTCTCCTGCAACCCGTTAACTTTGTGCTAGATGAACGAACGTCTCTCCACATGCTCAGTTCTGAGAGATAAGTGTGTGTGAAAGCCGTCCTTCACCTAGCTTGTTGGGAACACAAAGTTTCTTTTCAGTTGCAAACTACACTCCATACATATATATTGGGAGGCACAAGCTCCAACACGGATTTACAGTGAAAACTGAAGGACCATCAAACCGGCACTAGGAAACACACTGAGAAAGCAGAGAAAAAGTTTCTCCTGCAACCCATTCCCTTTGTGCTAGATGAACGAACGTCTCTCCACATGCTCAGTTCTGAGAGATAAGTGTGTGTGAAAGCCGTCCTTCACCTAGCTTGTTGGGAACACAAAATTTCTTTTCAGTTGCAAACTACACTCCATACCTATATATGTGGAGGCACAAGCTCGAACTCTGTTTTACAGTGAAAACTGCAGGAACTTCAAACCGGCACTAGGAAACACACTGAGAAACCAGAGAAAAAGTTTCTCCTGCAAACCATTCCCTTTGTGCTACATGAACGAACGTCTCTCCACATGCTCAGTTCTGAGAGATAAGTGTGTGTGAAAGCCGTCCTTCACCTAGCTTGTTGGGAACACAAAGTTTCTTTTCAGTTGCAAACTACACTCCATATATATATTTGGGTAGGCACAATCTCCAACTCGGTTTTACAGTGAAAACTGCAGGAACTTCAAACAGGCACTAGGAAACACACTGAGAAACCAGAGTAAATGTTTCCCCTGCAACCCGTTAACTTTGTGCTAGATGAACGAACGTCTCTCCACGTGCTCGGTTCTGAGAGATAAGTGTGTGTGAAAGCCGTCCTTCAACTAGCTTGTTGGGAACACAAAGTTTCTTTTCACGTGCAAACTACACTCCATACAAATATATGGGGAGGCACAAGCTCCAACTCGGTTTTACAGTGAAAACTGCAGGAACTTCAAACCGGCACTAGGAAACACACTGAGAAACCAAAGAAAAAGTTTCTCCTGCAACCCATTCCCTTTATGCTAGATGAACGAAAGTCTCTCCACATGCTCATTTCTGAGAGATAAGTGTGTGTGAAAGCCGTCCTTCACCTAGCTTGTTGGGAACACAAAGTTTCTTTTCAGTTGCAAACTACACTCCATACATATACATGTGGAGGCACAAGCTCGAACTCGGTTTTACAGTGCAAACTGCAGGAACTTCAAACAGGCACTAGGAAACACACTGAGAAACCAGAGTAAATGTTTCTCCTGCAACCCGTTAACTTGGTGCTAGATGAACGAACGTCTCTCCACATGCTCGTTTCTGAGAAATAAGTGTGTGGGAAAGCCGTCCTTCACCTAGCTTGTTGGGAACACAAAGTTTCTTTTCAGTTGCAAACTACACTCCATACATATATATGTGGAGGCACAAGCTCGAACTCGGTTTTACAGTGAAAACTGCAGGAACTTCAAACCGGCACTAGGAAACACACTGAGAATCCATAGAAAAAGTTTCTCCTGCAACCCATACCCCTTGTGCTACATGAACGAAAGTCTCTCCACATGCTCAGTTCTGAGAGATAAGTGTGTGTGAAAGCCGTCCTTCACCTAGCTTGTTGGGAACACAAAGTTTCTTTTCAGTTGCAAACTACACTCCATACATATATATGGGGAGGCACAAGCTCCAACTCGGTTTTACAGTGAAAACTGCAGGAACTTCAAACCGGCACTAGGAAACACACTGAGAAACCAGAGTAAATGTTTCTCCTGCAACCCGTTAACTTTGTACTACATGAACGAACGTCTCTCCACGTGCTCGGTTCTGAGAGATAAGTGTGTGTAAAAGCCGTCCTTCACCTAGCTTGTTGGGAACACAAAGTTTCTTTTCAGTTGCAAACTACACTCCATACATATATATGTGGAGGCACAAGCTCGAACTCTGTTTTACAGTGAAAACTGCAGGAACTTCAAACCTGCACTAGGAAACACACTGAGAATCCATAGAAAAAGTTTCTCCTGCAACCCATACCCCTTGTGCCAGATGAACGAACGTCTCTCCACATGCTCTTTCTGAGAGATAAGTGTGTGTGAAAGCCGTCCTTCACCTAGCTTGTTGGGAACACAAAGTTTCTTTTCAGTTGCAAACTACACTCCATACATATATATGGGGAGGCACAAGCTCCAACTCGGTTTTTCAGTGAAAACTGCAGGAACTTCAAACCGACACTAGGAAACACACTGAGAAACCAGAGAAAAAATTTCCCCTGCAACCCATTCCCTTTGTGCTACATGAACGAACGTCTCTCCACATGCTCAGTTCTGAGAGATAAGTGTGTGTGAAAGCCGTCCTTCACCTAGCTTGTTGGGAACACAAAGTTTCTTTTCAGTTGCAAACTACACTCCATACATATATATGGGGAGGCACAATCTCCAACTCGGTTTTGCAGTGAAAACTGCAGGAACTTCAAACCGGCACTAGGAAACACACTGAGAAACCAGAGTAAATATTTCTCCTGCAAACCGTTAACTTTGTGCTAGATGAACGAACGTCTCTCCACATGCTCGGTTCTGAGAGATAACTTTGTGTGAAAGCCGTCCTTCACCTAGCTTGTTGGGAACACAAAGTTTCTTTTCAGTTGCAAACTATACTCCATACATATATATGGGGAGGCACAAGCTCCAACTCGGTTTTACAGTGAAAACTGCAGGAACTTCAAACCGGCACTAGGAAACACACTGAGAAACCAGAGAAAAAGTTTCTCCTACTACCCATTCCCTTTGTGCTAGATTAACGAACGTCTCTCCACATGCACAGTTCTGAGAGATAAGTGTGTGTGAAAGGCGTCCTTCACCTAGCTTGTTGGGAACACAAAGTTTCTTTTTAGTTGCAAACTACACTCCATACATATATATGGGGTGGCAAAAGCTCCAACTCGGTTTTACAGTGAAAACTGCAGGAACTTCAAACCGGCACTGGGAAACACACTGAGAAACCAGAGAAAAAGTTTCTCCTGCCACCCATTCCATTTGTGCTAGATGAACGAACGTCTCTCCACATGCTCAGTTCTGAGAGATAAGTGTGTGTGAAAGCCGTCCTTCACCTAGCTTGTTGGGAACACAAAGTTTCTTTTCAGTTGCAAACTACACTCCATACATATATATGTGGAGGCACAAGCTCGAACTCGGTTTTACAGTGAAAACTGCAGGAACTTCAAACAGGCACTAGGAAACACACTGAGAAACCAGAGTAAATGTTTCTCCTGCAACCCGTTAACTTGGTGCTAGATGAACGAACGTCTCTCCACATGCTCGGTTCTGAGAAATAAGTGTGTGGGAAAGCCGTCCTTCACCTAGCTTGTTGGGAACACAAAGTTTCTTTTCAGTTGCAAACTACACTCCATACATATATATGGGGAGGCACAAGCTCGAACTCGATTTTACAGTGAAAACTGCAGGAACTTCAAACCGGCACTAGGAAACACACTGAGAATCCACAGAAAAAGTTTCTCCTGCAACCCATACCCCTTGTGCTACATGAACGAACGTCTCTCCACATGCTCAGTTCTGAGAGATAAGTGTGTGTGAAAGCCGTCCTTCACCTAGCTTGTTGGGAACACAAAGTTTCTTTTCAGTTGCAAACTACACTCCATACATATATATGGGGAGGCACAAGCTCCAACTCGGTTTTACAGTGAAAACTGCAGGAACTTCAAACCGGCACTAGAAAACACACTGAGAAACCAGAGTAAATGTTTCTCCTGCAACCCGTTAACTTTGTACTAGATGAAGGAACGTCTCTCCACGTGCTCGGTTCTGAGAGATAAGTGTGTGTAAAAGCCGTCCTTCACCTAGCTTGTTGGGAACACAAAGTTTCCTTTCAGTTGCAAACTACACTCCATACATATATATGGGGAGGCCCAAGCTCCAACTCGGTTTTACAGTGAAAACTGCAGGAACTTCAAACCGGCACTAGGAAACACACTGAGAAACCAGAGTAAATGTTTCTCCTGCAACCCATACCCCTTGTGCTAGATGAACGAACGTCTCTCCACATGCTCAGTTCTGAGAGATAAGTGTGTGTGAAAGCCGTCCTTCACCTAGCTTGTTGGGAACACAGTTTCTTTTCAGTTGCAAACTACACTCCATACATATATATGTGGAGGCACAAGCTCGAACTCGGTTTTACAGTGCAAACTGCAGGAACTTCAAACAGGCACTAGGAAACACACTGAGAAACCAGAGTAAATGTTTCTCCTGCAACCCGTTAACTTGGTGCTAGATGAACGAACGTCTCTCCACATGCTCGGTTCTGAGAAATAAGTGTGTGGGAAAGCCGTCCTTCACCTAGCTTGTTGGGAACACAAAGTTTCTTTTCAGTTGCAAACTACACTCCATACATATATATGTGGAGGCACAAGCTCGAACTCGGTTTTACAGTGAAAACTGCAGGAACTTCAAACCGGCACTAGGAAACACACTGAGAATCCATAGAAAAAGTTTCTCCTGCATCCCATACCCCTTGTGCTACATGAACGAACGTCTCTCCACATGCTCAGTTCTGAGAGATAAGTGTGTGTGAAAGCCGTCCTTCACCTAGCTTGTTGGGAACACAAAGTTTCTTTTCAGTTGCAAACTACACTCCATACATATATATGGGGAGGCACAAGCTCCAACTCGGTTTTACAGTGAAAACTGCAGGAACGTCATACCGGCACTAGGAAACACACTGAGAAACCAGAGTAAATGTTTCTCCTGCAACCCGTTAACTTTGTACTAGATGAACGAACGTCTCTCCACGTGCTCGGTTCTGAGAGATAAGTGTGTGTAAAAGCCGTCCTTCACCTAGCTTGTTGGGAACACAAAGTTTCTTTTCAGTTGCAAACTACACTCCATATATATATATGTGGAGGCACAAGCTCGAACTCTGTTTTACAGTGAAAATTGCAGGAACTTCAAACCGGCACTACTAAACACACTGAGAATCAATAGAAAAAGTTTCTCCTGCAACCCATACCCCTTGTGCCAGATGAACGAACGTCTCTCCACATGCTCTTTCTGAGAGATAAGTGTGTGTGAAAGCCGTCCTTCACCTAGCTTGTTGGGAACACAAAGTTTCTTTTCAGTTGCAAACTACACTCCATACATATATATGGGGAGGCACAAGCTCCAACTCGGTTTTACAGTGAAAACTGCAGGAACTTCATACCGGCACTAGGAAACACACTGAGAAACCAGAGTAAATGTTTCTCCTGCAACCCGTTAACTTTGTACTAGATGAACGAACGTCTCTCCACGTGCACGGTTCTGAGAGATAAGTGTGTGTAAAAGCCGTCCTTCACCTAGCTTGTTGGGAACACAAAGTTTCTTTTCAGTTGCAAACTACAATCCATACATATATATGTGGAGGCACAAGCTCGAACTCTGTTTTACAGTGAAAACTGCAGGAACTTCAAACCGGCACTACTAAACACACTGAGAATCCATAGAAAAAGTTTCTCCTGCAACCCATACCCCTTGTGCCAGATGAACGAACGTCTCTCCACATGCTCTTTCTGAGAAATAAGTGTGTGTGAAAGCCGTCCTTCACCTAGCTTGTTGGGAACACAAAGTTTCTTTTCAGTTGCAAACTACACTCCATACATATATATGGGGAGGCACAAGCTCCAACTCGGTTTTACAGTGAAAACTGCAGGAACTTCAAAACGGCACTAGGAAACACACTGAGAAACCAGAGTAAATGTTTCTCCTGCAACCCGATAACTTTGTACTAGATGAACGAACGTCTCTCCACGTGCTCGTTTCTGAGAGATAAGTGTGTGTGAAAGCCGTTCTTCACCTAGCTTGTTGGGAACACAAAGTTTCTTTTCAGTTGCAAACTACACTCCATACATATATATGGGGAGGCACAAGCTCCAACTCGGTTTTACAGTGAAAACTGCAGGAACTTCAAACCGGCACTAGGAAACACACTGAGAAACCAGAGAAAAAGTTTCTCCTGCAACCCATTCCCTTTGTGCTACATGAACGAACGTCTCTCCACATGCTCAGTTCTGAGAGATAAGTGTGTGTGAAAGCCGTCCTTCACCTAGCTTGTTGGGAACACAAAGTTTCTTTTCAGTTGCAAACTACACTCCATACATATATAAGGGGAGGCACAATCTCCAACTCGGTTTTACAGTGAAAACTGCAGGAACTTCAAACCGGCACTAGGAAACACACAGAGAAACCAGAGAAAAAGATTCTCCTGCTACCCATTCCCTTTGTGCTAGATGAACGAACGTCTCTCCACATGCTCAGTTCTGAGAGATAAGTGTGTGTGAAAGCCGTCCTTCACCTAGCTTGTTGGGAACACAAAGTTTCTTTTCAGTTGCAAACTATAATCCATACATATATATGGGGAGGCAAAAGCTCCAACTCGATTTTACACTGAAAACTGCAGGATCTTCAAACCGGCACTAGGAAACACACTGAGAAACCAGAGAAAAAGTTTCTCCTGCAAACCATTCCCTTTGTGTTAGATGAACGAACGTCTCTCCACATGCTCAGTTCTGAGAAATAAGTGTGTGTGAAAGCCGTCCTTCACCTAGCTTGTTGGGAACACAAAGTTTCTTTTCAGTTGCAAACTACACTCCATACATATATATGGGGAGGCACAATCTCCAACTCGGTTTTACAGTGAAAACTGCAGGAACTTCAAACAGGCACTAGGAAACACACTGAGAAACCAGAGTAATTGTTTCTCCTGCAACCCGTTAACTTTGTGCTAGATGAACGAAAGTCTCTCCACATGCTCAGTTCTGAGAGATATGTGTGTGTGAAAGCCGTCCTTCACTTAGCTTGTTGGGAACACAAAGTTTCTTTCCAGTTGCAAACTACACTCCATACATATATATGTGGAGGCACAAGCTCGATCTCGGTTTTACAGTGAAAACTGCAGGAACTTCAAACCGGCACTAGGAAACACACTGAGAAACCAGAGAAAAAGTTTCTCCTGCAACCCATTCCCTTTGTGCTACATGAACGAACGTCTCTCCACATGCTCAGTTCTGAGAGATAAGTGTGTGTGAAAGCCGTCCTTCACCTAGCTTTTTGGGAGCACAAAGTTTCTTTTCATTTGCAAACTACACTCCATACATATATATGGGGAGGCACAAGCTCCAACTCGGTTTTACAGTGAAAACTGCAGGAACTTCAAAGAGGCACTAGGAAACACACTGAGAAACCAGAGTAAATGTTTCTCCTGCAACCCGTTAACTTTGTGCTAGATGAACGAACGTCTCTCCACATGCTCAGTTCTGAGAGATAAGTGTGTGTGAAAGCCGTCCTTCACCTAGCTTGTTGGGAACACAAAGTTTCTTTTCAGTTGCAAACTACACTCCATACATATATATGGGGAGGCACAAGCTCCAACACGGTTTTACAGTGAAAACTGAAGGACCTTCAAACCGGCACTAGGAAACACACTGAGAAACCAGAGAAAAAGTTTCTCCTGCAACCCATTCCCTTTGTGCTAGATGAACGAACGTCTCTCCACATGCACAGTTCTGAGAGATAAGTGTGTGTGAAAGCCATCCTTCACCTAGCTAGTTGGGAACACAAAGTTTCTTTTCAGTTGCAAACTACACTCCATAAATATATATGTGGAGGCACAAGCTCGAACTCGGTTTTAAAGTGAAAACTGCAGGAACTTCAAACCGGCACTAGGAAACACACTGAGAAACCAGAGAAAAAGTTTCCCCTGCAACCCATTCCCTTTGTGCTAGATGAAAGAAAGTCTCTCCACATGCTCAGTTCTGAGAGATAAGTGTGTGTGAAAGCCGTCCTTCACCTAGCTTGTTGGGAACACAAAGTTTCTTTTCAGTTGCAAACTACACTCCATACATATATATGGGGAGGCACAAGCTCCAACTCGGTTTTACAGTGAAAACTGCAGGAACGTCAAAAAGGCACTAGGAAACACACAGAGAAACCAGAGTAAATATTTCTCCTGCAACCCGTTAACTTTGTGCTAGATGAACGAACGTCTCTCCACATGCTCAGTTCTGAGAGATAAGTGTGTGTGAAAGCCGCCCTTCACCTAGCTTGTTGGGAACACAAAGTTTCTTTTCAGTTGGAAACTACACTCCATACATATATATGGGGAGGCACAAGCTCCAACTCGGTTTTACAGTGAAAACTGCAGGAATTTCAAACCGGCACTAGGAAACACACTGAGAAAACAGAGAAAAAGTTTCTCCTGCAACCCATTCCCTTTGTGCTAGATGAACGGACGACTCTCCACATGCTCAGTTCTGAGAGATAAGTGTGTGTGAAAGCCGCCCTTCACCTAGCTTGTTGGGAACACAAAGTTTCTTTCCAGTTGCAAACTACACTCCATACATATATATGGGGAGGCACAAGCTCCAACTCGGTTTTACAGTGAAATCTGCAGGAACTTCAAACCGGCACTAGGAAACACACTGAGAAACCAGAGAAAAATTTCTCCTGCAACCCATTCCCTTTGTGCTAGATAAACGGACGTCTCTCCACATGCTCAGTTCTGAGAGATAAGTGTGTGTGAAAGCCGTCCTTCACCTAGCTTGTTGGGAACACAAAGTTTCTTTCCAGTTGCAAACTACACTCCATACATATGTATGGGGAGGCACAAGCTCCAACTCGGTTTTACAGTGAAAACTGCAGGAACTTCAAACAGGCACTAGGAAACACACTGAGAAACCAGAGTAAATGTTTCTCCTGCAACCCGTTAACTTTATGCTAGATGAACGAACGTCTCTCCACATGCTCAGTTCTGAGAGATAAGTGTGTGTGAAAGCCGTCCTTCACCTAGCTTGTTGGGAACACAGAGTTTCTTTTCACTTGCAAACTACACTCCATACATATATATGGGGAGGCACAATCTCCAAATCGGTTTTACAGTGAAAACTGCAGGAACTTCAAACCGGCACTAGGAAACACACTGAGAAACCAGAGTAAATGTTTCTCCTGCAACCCGTTAACTTTGTGCTAGATGAACGAACGTCTCTCCACATGCTCAGTTCTGAGAGATAAGTGTGTGTGAAAGCCGTCCTTCACCTAGCTTGTTGGGAACACAAAGTTTCTTTTCAGTTGCAAACTACACTCCTTACATATATATGGGGAGGCACAAGCTCCAACACGGATTTACAGTGAAAACTGAAGGACCATCAAACCGGCACTAGGAAACACACTGAGAAACCAGAGAAAAAGTTTCTCCTGCAACCCATTCCCTTTGTGCTAGATGAACGAACGTCTCTCCACATGCTCAGTTCTGAGAGATAAGTGTGTGTGAAAGCCGTCCTTCACCTAGCTTGTTGGGAACACAAAGTTTCTTTTCAGTTGCAAACTACACTCCATACCTATATATGTGGAGGCACAAGCTCGAACTCTGTTTTACAGTGAAAACTGCAGGAACTTCAAACCGGCACTAGGAAACACACTGAGAAACCAGAGAAAAAGTTTCTCCTGCAAACCATTCCCTTTGTGCTACATGAACGAACGTCTCTCCACATGCTCAGTTCTGAGAGATAAGTGTGTGTGAAAGCCGTCCTTCACCTAGCTTGTTGGGAACACAAAGTTTCTTTTCAGTTGCAAACTACACTCCATACATATATATGTGGAGGCACAAGCTCGAACTCGGTTTTACAGTGAAAACTGCAGGAACTTCAAACCGGCACTAGGAAACACACTGAGAAACCAGAGAAAAAGTTTCTCCTGCAACCCATTCCATTTGTGCTAGATTAAGGAACGTCTCTCCACATGCTCAGTTCTGAGAGATAAGTGTGTGTGAAAGCCGTCCTTCACCTAGCTTGTTGGGAACACAAAGTTTCTTTTCAGTTGCAAACTACACTCCATATATATATTTGGGTAGGCACAATCTCCAACTCGGTTTTACAGTGAAAACTGCAGGAACTTCAAACAGGCACTAGGAAACACACTGAGAATCCAGAGTAAATGTTTCCCCTGCAACCCGTTAACTTTGTGCTAGATGAACGAACGTCTCTCCACGTGCTCGGTTCTGAGAGATAAGTGTGTGTGAAAGCCGTCCTTCACCTAGCTTGTTGGGAACACAAAGTTTCTTTTCAGGTGCAAACTACACTCCATACAAATATATGGGGAGGCACAAGCTCCAACTCGGTTTTACAGTGAAAACTGCAGGAACTTCAAACCGGCACTAGGAAACACACTGAGAAACCAAAGAAAAAGTTTCTCCTGCAACCCATTCCCTTTATGCTAGATGAACGAAAGTCTCTCCACATGCTCAGTTCTGAGAAATAAGTGTGTGTGAAAGCCGTCCTTCACCTAGCTTGTTGGGAACACAAAGTTTCTTTTCAGTTGCAAACTACACTCCATACATATACATGTGGAGGCACAAGCTCGAACTCGGTTTTACAGTGCAAACTGCAGGAACTTCAAACAGGCACTAGGAAACACACTGAGAAACCAGAGTAAATGTTTCTCCTGCAACCCGTTAACTTGGTGCTAGATGAACGAACGTCTCTCCACATGCTCGGTTCTGAGAAAGAAGTGTGTGAGAAAGCCGTCCTTCACCTAGCTTGTTGGGAACACAAAGTTTCTTTCCAGTTGCAAACTACACTCCATACATATATATGTGGAGGCACAAGCTCGATCTCGGTTTTACAGTGAAAACTGCAGGAACTTCAAACCGGCACTAGGAAACACACTGAGAAACCAGAGAAAAAGTTTCTCCTGCAACCCATTCCCTTTGTGCTACATGAACGAACGTCTCTCCACATGCTCAGTTCTGAGAGATAAGTGTGTGTGAAAGCCGTCCTTCACCTAGCTTTTTGGGAGCACAAAGTTTCTTTTCATTTGCAAACTACACTCCATACATATATATGGGGAGGCACAAGCTCCAACTCGGTTTTACAGTGAAAACTGCAGGAACTTCAAAGAGGCACTAGGAAACACACTGAGAAACCAGAGTAAATGTTTCTCCTGCAACCCGTTAACTTTGTGCTAGATGAACGAACGTCTCTCCACATGCTCAGTTCTGAGAGATAAGTGTGTGTGAAAGCCGTCCTTCACCTAGCTTGTTGGGAACACAAAGTTTCTTTTCAGTTGCAAACTACACTCCATACATATATATGGGGAGGCACAAGCTCCAACACGGTTTTACAGTGAAAACTGAAGGACCTTCAAACCGGCACTAGGAAACACACTGAGAAACCAGAGAAAAAGTTTCTCCTGCAACCCATTCCCTTTGTGCTAGATGAACGAACGTCTCTCCACATGCACAGTTCTGAGAGATAAGTGTGTGTGAAAGCCATCCTTCACCTAGCTAGTTGGGAACACAAAGTTTCTTTTCAGTTGCAAACTACACTCCATAAATATATATGTGGAGGCACAAGCTCGAACTCGGTTTTAAAGTGAAAACTGCAGGAACTTCAAACCGGCACTAGGAAACACACTGAGAAACCAGAGAAAAAGTTTCCCCTGCAACCCATTCCCTTTGTGCTAGATGAAAGAAAGTCTCTCCACATGCTCAGTTCTGAGAGATAAGTGTGTGTGAAAGCCGTCCTTCACCTAGCTTGTTGGGAACACAAAGTTTCTTTTCAGTTGCAAACTACACTCCATACATATATATGGGGAGGCACAAGCTCCAACTCGGTTTTACAGTGAAAACTGCAGGAACGTCAAAAAGGCACTAGGAAACACACAGAGAAACCAGAGTAAATATTTCTCCTGCAACCCGTTAACTTTGTGCTAGATGAACGAACGTCTCTCCACATGCTCAGTTCTGAGAGATAAGTGTGTGTGAAAGCCGCCCTTCACCTAGCTTGTTGGGAACACAAAGTTTCTTTTCAGTTGGAAACTACACTCCATACATATATATGGGGAGGCACAAGCTCCAACTCGGTTTTACAGTGAAAACTGCAGGAATTTCAAACCGGCACTAGGAAACACACTGAGAAAACAGAGAAAAAGTTTCTCCTGCAACCCATTCCCTTTGTGCTAGATGAACGGACGACTCTCCACATGCTCAGTTCTGAGAGATAAGTGTGTGTGAAAGCCGCCCTTCACCTAGCTTGTTGGGAACACAAAGTTTCTTTCCAGTTGCAAACTACACTCCATACATATATATGGGGAGGCACAAGCTCCAACTCGGTTTTACAGTGAAATCTGCAGGAACTTCAAACCGGCACTAGGAAACACACTGAGAAACCAGAGAAAAATTTCTCCTGCAACCCATTCCCTTTGTGCTAGATAAACGGACGTCTCTCCACATGCTCAGTTCTGAGAGATAAGTGTGTGTGAAAGCCGTCCTTCACCTAGCTTGTTGGGAACACAAAGTTTCTTTCCAGTTGCAAACTACACTCCATACATATGTATGGGGAGGCACAAGCTCCAACTCGGTTTTACAGTGAAAACTGCAGGAACTTCAAACAGGCACTAGGAAACACACTGAGAAACCAGAGTAAATGTTTCTCCTGCAACCCGTTAACTTTATGCTAGATGAACGAACGTCTCTCCACATGCTCAGTTCTGAGAGATAAGTGTGTGTGAAAGCCGTCCTTCACCTAGCTTGTTGGGAACACAGAGTTTCTTTTCACTTGCAAACTACACTCCATACATATATATGGGGAGGCACAATCTCCAAATCGGTTTTACAGTGAAAACTGCAGGAACTTCAAACCGGCACTAGGAAACACACTGAGAAACCAGAGTAAATGTTTCTCCTGCAACCCGTTAACTTTGTGCTAGATGAACGAACGTCTCTCCACATGCTCAGTTCTGAGAGATAAGTGTGTGTGAAAGCCGTCCTTCACCTAGCTTGTTGGGAACACAAAGTTTCTTTTCAGTTGCAAACTACACTCCTTACATATATATGGGGAGGCACAAGCTCCAACACGGATTTACAGTGAAAACTGAAGGACCATCAAACCGGCACTAGGAAACACACTGAGAAACCAGAGAAAAAGTTTCTCCTGCAACCCATTCCCTTTGTGCTAGATGAACGAACGTCTCTCCACATGCTCAGTTCTGAGAGATAAGTGTGTGTGAAAGCCGTCCTTCACCTAGCTTGTTGGGAACACAAAGTTTCTTTTCAGTTGCAAACTACACTCCATACCTATATATGTGGAGGCACAAGCTCGAACTCTGTTTTACAGTGAAAACTGCAGGAACTTCAAACCGGCACTAGGAAACACACTGAGAAACCAGAGAAAAAGTTTCTCCTGCAAACCATTCCCTTTGTGCTACATGAACGAACGTCTCTCCACATGCTCAGTTCTGAGAGATAAGTGTGTGTGAAAGCCGTCCTTCACCTAGCTTGTTGGGAACACAAAGTTTCTTTTCAGTTGCAAACTACACTCCATACATATATATGTGGAGGCACAAGCTCGAACTCGGTTTTACAGTGAAAACTGCAGGAACTTCAAACCGGCACTAGGAAACACACTGAGAAACCAGAGAAAAAGTTTCTCCTGCAACCCATTCCATTTGTGCTAGATTAAGGAACGTCTCTCCACATGCTCAGTTCTGAGAGATAAGTGTGTGTGAAAGCCGTCCTTCACCTAGCTTGTTGGGAACACAAAGTTTCTTTTCAGTTGCAAACTACACTCCATATATATATTTGGGTAGGCACAATCTCCAACTCGGTTTTACAGTGAAAACTGCAGGAACTTCAAACAGGCACTAGGAAACACACTGAGAATCCAGAGTAAATGTTTCCCCTGCAACCCGTTAACTTTGTGCTAGATGAACGAACGTCTCTCCACGTGCTCGGTTCTGAGAGATAAGTGTGTGTGAAAGCCGTCCTTCACCTAGCTTGTTGGGAACACAAAGTTTCTTTTCAGGTGCAAACTACACTCCATACAAATATATGGGGAGGCACAAGCTCCAACTCGGTTTTACAGTGAAAACTGCAGGAACTTCAAACCGGCACTAGGAAACACACTGAGAAACCAAAGAAAAAGTTTCTCCTGCAACCCATTCCCTTTATGCTAGATGAACGAAAGTCTCTCCACATGCTCAGTTCTGAGAAATAAGTGTGTGTGAAAGCCGTCCTTCACCTAGCTTGTTGGGAACACAAAGTTTCTTTTCAGTTGCAAACTACACTCCATACATATACATGTGGAGGCACAAGCTCGAACTCGGTTTTACAGTGCAAACTGCAGGAACTTCAAACAGGCACTAGGAAACACACTGAGAAACCAGAGTAAATGTTTCTCCTGCAACCCGTTAACTTGGTGCTAGATGAACGAACGTCTCTCCACATGCTCGGTTCTGAGAAAGAAGTGTGTGAGAAAGCCGTCCTTCACCTAGCTTGTTGGGAACACAAAGTTTCTTTTCAGTTGCAAACTACACTCCATACATATATATGGGGAGGCACAAGCTCGAACTCGGTTTTACAGTGAAAACTGCAGGAACTTCAAACCGGCACTAGGAAACACACTGAAAATCCATAGAAAAAGTTTCTCCTGCAACCCATACCCCTTGTGCTACATGAACGAAAGTCTCTCCACATGCTCAGTTCTGAGAGATAAGGGTGTGTGAAAGCCGTCCTTCACCTAGCTTGTTGGGAACACAAAGTTTCTTTTCAGTTGCAAACTACACTCCATACATATATATGGGGAGGCACAAGCTCCAACTCGGTTTTACAGTGAAAACTGCAGGAACTTCAAACCGGCACTAGGAAACACACTGAGAAACCAGAGTAAATGTTTCTCCTGCAACCCGTTAACTTTGTACTAGATGAACGAACGTCTCTCCACGTGCTCGGTTCTGAGAGTTAAGTGTGTGTAAAAGCCGTCCTTCACCTAGCTTGTTGGGAACACAAAGTTTCTTTTCAGTTGCAAACTACTCTCCATACATATATATGGGGAGGCACAAGCTCCAACTCGGTTTTACAGTGAAAACTGCAGGAACTTCAAACCGGCACTAGGAAACACACTGAGAAACTAGAGAAAAAGTTTCTCCTGCAACCCATTCCCTTTGTGCTACATGAACGAACGTCTCTCCACATGCTCAGTTCTGAGAGATAAGTGTGTGTGAAAGCCGTCCTTCACCTAGCTTGTTGGGAACACAAAGTTTCTTTTCAGTTGCAAACTACACTCCATACATATATATGGGGAGGCAACAGCTCCAACTCGGTTTTAAGTGAAAACTGCAGGAACTTCAAACCGGCACTAGGAAACACACTGAGAAACCAGAGAAACAGTTTCTCCTGCAACCCATTCCCTTTGCGCTAGATGAACGAACGTCTCTCCACATGCTCAGTTCTGAGAGATAAGTGTGTGTGAAAGCCGCCTTTACCTAGCTTGTTGGGAACACAAAGTTTCTTTTCAGTTGCAAACTACACTCCATACATATATATGGGGAGGCACAATCTCCAACTCGGTTTTACAGTGAAAACTGGAGGAACTTCAAAAATGCACTAGGAAACACACTGAGAAACCAGAGTAAATGTTTCTCCTGCAACCCGTTAACTTTGTGCTAGATGAACGAACGTCTCTCCACATGCTCAGTTCTGAGAGATAAGTGTGTGTGAAAGCCGTCCTTCACCTAGCTTGTTGGGAACACAAAGTTTCTTTTCAGTTGCAAACTACACTCCATAAATATATATGGGGAGGCACAAGCTCCAACTCGGTTTTACAGTGAAAACTGCAGGAACTTCAAAAAGGCACTAGGAAACACACTGAGAAACCAGAGTAAATGTTTCTCCTGCAACCCGTTAACTTTGTGCTAGATGAACGAACGTCTCTCCACATGCTCAGTTCTGAGAGATAAGTGTGTGTGAAAGCCGTCCTTCACCTAGCTTGTTGGGAACACAAAGTTTCTTTTCAGTTGCAAACTACACTCCATACATATATATGGGGAGGCACAATCTCCAACCCGGTTGTACAGTGAAAACTGCAGGAACTTCAAAAAGGCACTAGGAAACACACTGAGAAACCAGAGTAAATGTTTCTCCTGCAACCTGTTAACTTTGTGCTAGATGAACGAACGTCTCTCCACATGCTCAGTTATGAGAGATAAGTGTGTGTGAAAGCCGTCCTTCACCTAGCTTGTTGGGAACACAAAGTTTCTTTTCAGTTGCAAACTACACTTCATACACATATATGGGGAGGCACAAGCACCAACTCGGATTTACAGAGAAAACTGAAGGACCTTCAAACCGGCACTAGGAAACACACTGAGAAACAAGAGAAAAAGTTTCTCCTGCAACTATTCCCATTGTGCTAGATGAACGAAAGTCTCTCCACATGCTCAGTTCTGAGAGATAAGTGTGTGTGAAAGCCGTCCTTCACCTAGCTTGTTGGGAACACAAAGTTTCTTTTCAGTTGCAAACTACACTCCATACATATATATGGGGAGGCACAAGCTCCAACTCGGTTGTACAGTGAAAACTGCAGGCACTTCAAACCGGCACTAGGAAACACACTGAGAAACCAGAGAAAAAGTTTCTCCTGCAACCCATTCCCTTTGTGCTAGATGAACGAACGTCTCTCCACATGCTCAGTTCTGAGAGATAATTGTGTGTGAAAGCCGTCCTTCACCTAGCTTGTTGGGAACACAAAGTTTCTTTTCAGTTGCAAACTACACTCCATACATATATATGGGGAGGCACAATCTCCAACTCGGTTTTACAGTGAAAACTGCAGGAACTTCAAACCGGCACTAGGAAACACACTGAGATTCCAGAGTAAAAGTTTCTCCTGCAACCCATTCCATTTGTGCTAGATGAACGAACGTCTCTCCACATGCCCAGTTCTGAGAGATAAGTGTGTGTGAAAGCCGTCCTTCACCTAGCTTGTTGGGAACACAAAGTTTCTTTTCAGTTGCAAACTACACTTCATACACATATATGGGGAGGCACAAGCTCCAACTCGGATTTACAGAGAAAACTGAAGGACCTTCAAACCGGCACTAGGAAACACACTGAGAAACCAGAGAAAAAGTTTCTCCTGCAACTATTCCCATTGTGCTAGATGAACGAACGTCTCTCCACATGCTCAGTTCTGAGAGATAAGTGTGTGTGAAAGCCGTCCTTCACCTAGCTTGTTGGGAACACAAAGTTTCTTTTCAGTTGCAAACTACACTCCATACATATATATGGGGAGGCACAAGCTCCAACTCGGTTTTACAGTGAAAACTGCAGGAACTTCAAACCGGCACTAGGAAACACACTGAGAAACCAGAGAAAAAGTTTCTCCTGCAACCCATTCCCTTTGTGCTAGATGAACGAAAGTCTCTCCACATGCTCAGTTCTGAGAGATAAGTGTGTGTGAAAGCCGTCCTTCACCTAGCTTGTTGGGAACACAAAGTTTCTTTTCAGTTGCAAACTACACTCCATACATATATATGGGGAGGCACAAGCTCCAACTCGGTTTTACAGTGAAAACTGCAGGAACTTCAAACTGGCACTAGGAAACACACTGAGATTTCAGAGTAAAAGTTTCTCCTGCAACCCATTCCATTTGTGCTAGATGAACAAACGTCTCTCCACATGCTCAGTTCTGAGAGATAAGTGTGTGTGAAAGCCGTCCTTCACCTAGCTTGTTGGGAACACAAAGTTTTTTTTCAGTTGCAAACTACACTCCATACATATATATGGGGAGGCACAAGCTCCAACTCGGTTTTACAGTGAAAACTGCAGGAACTTCTAACAGGCACTAGGAAACACACTGAGAAACCAGAGTAAAAGTTTCTCCTGCAACTCGTTCCATTTGTGCTAGATGAACGAACGTCTCTCCACATGCTCAGTTCTGAGAGATAAGTGTGTGTGAAAGCCGTCCTTCACATAGCTTGTTGGGAACACAAAGTTTCTTTTTAGTTGCAAACTACACTCCATACATATATATGTGGAGGCACAAGCTCGAACTCGGTTTTACAGTGAAAACTGCAGGAACATCTAACCGGCACTAGGAAACACACTGAGAAACCAGAGAAAAAGTTTCTCCTGCAACTATTCCCATTGTGCTAGATGAACGAACGTCTCTCCACATGCTCAGTTCTGAGAGATAAGTGTGTGTGAAAGCCGCCCTTCACCTAGCTTGTTGGGAACACAAAGTTTTTTTTCAGTTGCAAACTACACTCCATACATATATATGGGGAGGCACAAGCTCCAACTCGGTTTTACGGTGAAAACTGCAGGAAATTCTAACAGGCACTAGGAAACACACTGAGAAACCAGAGTAAAAGTTTCTCCTGCAACTCGTTCCATTTGTGCTAGATGAACGAACGTCTCTCCACATGCTCAGTTCTGAGAGATAAGTGTGTGTGAAAGCCGTCCTTCACCTAGCTTGTTGGGAACACAAAGTTTCTTTTTAGTTGCAAACTACACTCCATACATATATATGTGGAGGCACAAGCTCGAACTCGATTTTACAGTGAAATCTGCAGGAACATCTAACCGGCACTAGGAAACACACTGAGAAACCACAGAAAAAGTTTCTCATGCTAACCATTCCCTTTGTGCTAGATGAACGAACGTCTCTCCACATGCTCAATTCTGAGAGATAAGTGTGTGTGAAAGCCGTCCTTCACCTAGCTTGTTGGGAACAGAAAGTTTCTTTTCAGTTGCAAACTACACTCCATACATATATATGGGGAGGCAAGAGCTCCAACTCGGTTTTAAGTGAAAACTGCAGGAACTTCAAACCGGCACTAGGAAACACACTGAGAAACCAGAGAAAAAGTTTCTCCTGCAACCCATTCCCTTTGTGCTAGATGAACGAACGTCTCTCCACATGCTCAGTTCTGAGATATAAGTGTGTGTGAAAGCCGTCCTTCACCTAGCTTGTTGGGAACACAAAGTTTCTTTTCAGTTGCAACTATACTCCATACATATATATGGGGAGGCACAAGCTCCAACTCGGTTTTACAGTGAAAACTGCAGGAACTTCAAACCGGCACTAGGAAACACACTGAGAAACCAGAGAAAAAGTTTCTCCTGCAACCCATTCCCTTTGTGCTAGATGAACGGACGTCTCTCCACATGCTCAGTTCTGAGAGATAAGTGTGTGTGAAAGCCGTCCTTCACCTAGCTTGTTGGGAACACAAAGTTTCTTTTCAGTTGCAAACTACACTTCATACACATATATGGGGAGGCACAAGCTCCAACTCGGATTTACAGAGAAAACTGAAGGACCTTCAAACCGGCACTAGGAAACACACTGAGAAACCAGAGAAAAAGTTTCTCCTGCAACTATTCCCATTGTGCTAGATGAACGAACGTCTCTCCACATGCTCAGTTCTGAGAGATAAGTGTGTGTGAAAGCCGTCCTTCACCTAGCTTGTTGGGAACACAAAGTTTCTTTTCAGTTGCAAACTACACTCCATACATATATATGGGGAGGCACAAGCTCCAACTCGGTTTTACAGTGAAAACTGCAGGAACTTCAAACCGGCACTAGGAAACACACTGAGAAACCAGAGAAAAAGTTTCTCCTGCAACCCATTCCCTTTGTGCTAGATGAACGAACGTCTCTCCACATGCTCAGTTCTGAGAGATAATTGTGTGTGAAAGCCGTCCTTCACCTAGCTTGTTGGGAACACAAAGTTTCTTTTCAGTTGCAAACTACACTCCATACATATATATGGGGAGGCACAAGCTCCAACTCGGTTTTACAGTG